>NC_045595.1:84263460-84879293 GCF_009762305.2 Zalophus californianus
CAAAAGTCTACCTTAGAAGGAGCTTTGACATTGCCTGAAAGGGCCATGTGCTATTTAAAATAGTGAATTGGATCCTACGCTATTTCTTCGTTAACAGTTTTTCAACTTAAAAATACTTTAAGATGAACTCTGTTTGCAGACTTGCATTCTTCCCTTTGATGCTCATTTTTCTACTAAAGAAAATCCTGCCAACTTTTCATTACACATGATAATGCAAGAGAGACATCATGGGTTAATTTAAGTTTATAAGGATTCCAAAATTCTCCTACTATTCAATAGTTGGAGCAAAAAATATGAGGATGATAGACTAACTAGTAGGTCTCCCTGCAGGGCTACCAGAGAACGGTGAGGAGCGAAATGTTAAAAAGCCAATCAGAAAATTGTTAATCAATGTTTATAGAAAGTCATTTCTCTTAGGTGGCCATCAACAGACATGCTCTGTAAATATCTTTGACTTGTAAAGATCTTTGCTCTGTAAATATCTTTGACTTATAAAATATCTTTGACTTTGACTTAGGTGGCCATCAACAGACACGCTCTGTAAATATCTTTGACATCATAGCAAAATTGTGCATCAAATGCTCTTTTAACACAGATAAGAGTATAACTAAATTTGCCTGTGAGTTGCAGGGGGAGATATAGGGCAGAGAATGGGTATACAAAATGGTATACAAAAGGGCTATAAAATGTTTTCTCACAGAACTTAGATTCCATGGGGACACAAAATGAATCCACGTGAAGGGTCGTGGGTCAGTCAATCTGAAATTTAGTTGTCTATCCTAGACTCTCTTCTCTCCCTCCCCCACATTTACTCTCTTACTAACCTCTGGCATGTCTACCACCTGCATGTCCCTTGAACCTGTACCCTCCCCATTTTTGCAGCCAGAGTACTATTTCAGGCTCTTGTTGCCCTCTGACCCTATTGTGGTCAAGATGGTGTAGGTAACAAGAAGCCCCACAACCTCAGTGGCTTCACACAAAGTTTCTTACTCAGGCAGCATACCCAGCATGCATGATCCGGAGCTCTGCTTATCATAATCACCAGGGGACCCAGACTGAGGGATGTTTCGCAATCACCGAGGCAGGGTAAAAAGAGGAGATTAAATCATGCCCTGACTCTTAAAGTTCCCACCCAGAAAAGTCACATGACACCTCAGCTAACATTTCATTAGCCAAAGCCTGTCACACAGCCACACCCAACCCCATAGAGAGCCCGAAAGTCAAAGCAGACCATGTGCCCAGAAGGAAGAATGCTGGTAAGTGTGACCCACACGTCAGGTTTAACTGAACAGCTCCCGAACAGGTCTTCCCGCTTTCTGCCTCACCTCCTCCAATTTATCCTCTCCACTGACCTTTCTTAAATTCAAATATGATTATCTGAGCATATTACCACCCTGATTAAAAATATTTAATGGTACATATGTCACCTGAGATGAAGCTAAACGTGGTTGGCACGTTGAACAAGCCCATTTAAATCTCTCCTATTTTCTTCTTCATCTCCTACCACTATTGCAACCTTGCCCATCTGTAGCCAAAATGCCATATGTTCCAGCCATACAGAAGCACCAAGTGGCATGTCTTTTGTTATCTCTGCACTTCTGCACATGCTGTCTTCTCTCCCTATGCCAAGGATGGCCCCCAACCTATTGCACCCTCTTCCTCTTAGAGGAATGTGTCTGCTAGGACTCATCTAAAAGGTCACAGTCCCTGGAACTACTCCCTTGACATCCCCAGGTGGAGTTAAACTTTCTTCTGCTCTCATGATGCTATCTCCCTACCTGGCATGAGAATTACTATTTGTTTAAGTTTCTCCACCAATAGATTTTGAACCCCAAGATGGAAATGGGCTATGTTTTTTATGGGATGGGCCTAACATATAATAGATTATTTGGAAAGGTTTCTGGGTATGTAAAATAGAACACACACATACACAAAATCAAGTTCTAAGCTTTGGTATAGAATCTAAAGTCTACAGGAGTACCGAATAAATGAAACACTAGTTCTCATCCAAAAGTACATTAATTTTCTCTAATTTGCACATATGTGTTACTGTGCTGATATGTTGAGAATAATTGATGCGCTTTTCTCTTTTGTCTTTGTAAGTACAGGCCCTTCACCCTGGTTGATGGGGCATCTGTCTTCCCAGGGAGAAGATTAGGACCACTAGACATGGCGTAGAAAGAGAGAATAAGGTAATTTTCCATCTCTGACATTCAAATTTAAGATTTTACAGCCAGACGATCATATGGCAAGCCAGACTCCTGTATTAAGAAAACACTGTCTAAATTTAGCATACTGAAAACCAGACTTGATGGGCTGGAGGGACGTTCAAACAAAAGGAAAGAGAAAGTTTGTCCCTTTCTGACTCTGGGGGATTGTGGGTAGGCAAAGCAAGAGCCGCATTAGAGCCAGATAACAGATCCCTCCTGACTGAGTCTCTGTAGGCTAGATGTGGAGAGAGAGAGGGCTGATAATTGAGGATAGCACCAAAGGCAAAAAGAAGCTCACCTTCTGGGTCCCCTTCTCTCCAATCACTTTAGATCACCTTCACTGATCTGGAATACAACCACATCAAAGTAAATTTGGCACTGGAGCATGGTGACAAAGAAGGATGACATTCATCATTCCCAAATCTGTGCTGTGGCCCCAGAAGGAGGTTATTGTAGCCAGGTGAAGTTGCTGTAACATGCGTGGTAAAGTGGACCACCAATAGCAGCTTCTTGCCAGAGCTCAGAGGGGTCCAAGGTAAGCCTAGAGGACACCAAGTCAGGTATGGTTTACCATCAGCCAAAGAGAAGACCATGGATGCCACAGCTTCTGACATCAGAGGCCAAGACACCCAGTGGTCTGTGAAGATGAGACACAACATCAGACATCAGTAAATAACAGACCTGATATACCTGAGGAGAAGCTTGAGGCATGAAGCCCCTTCGCCTGCACATGGGGAGGGGGTAGAAATCCCACATCCTTCCCTCTGTTAGGCTGGACATATAGAGAAGATCATTGAAAAACTAATCCATTTTTAAAGAGACTGATAAAATTATTGCATCAGTCTAAGCTTTAAGGCAAATTGGACATTTAGTTGATATTTCTCCCACCTTCCAATGAGTGGGGGAAATGTGAAGGACTCAATAAAAAGGCAAAAGATTTATACAATCTGAAGAGAAACCAGAGTATTGAAGGACTCAATAAATAAAGAAATGTTTCTTTGCTGTAGATCCAGAGTGAAACTTGCAAACCCATTACATATGTATATGTGTATTTATATACGTACATTTAGAAGCATGTTTATTCCACCTTAGTCCATAAAGGATTTGATAACATCTTTTTTTAACATACCATTTGGACTTACATGACTTACAGGAGGACAATAAATTTCAAATACGCTTCAGTCACATATTTTTATTCCTCTCGTAGCCTACACAGTAGTGGAGCTGGACATATTGGTTATGGAATTCATATATCTCAGGGAATTGTCCTTACAGAAAGCAGCAGCTGGTTTTTGTTATCTGTGGTAGAGACTTCTGGTGCTCCCACAAGTCCAGTTCTCATCTTCCAGGCATACAGGAAGATTACATTTTACCACCCCCTTATCATGCCAAAGGGACTGTATCCTATTTTTGGCCGATGGGTTGTGGAAAGTATGATATGATCACTTCTGGGCAAAAGATGGGCATGACCCCCCAAAAGTCTCTTCCTCTACCCCATTGCCTGAGGAAGCCATATTATTCCAGATGGTGCATTGGTAAGGCCGGTTTATAAGTTCTGTGTGGAAGACAAGCCCCATCCCCCCATGGACCATGTGACATGAATGAAAAATGAACCTTTCTTACATTAATCAAGGGAGATGGGGGGATGTTTGTTACCACAACATAACCTAAGCTGACTGGACTAATACATTAGACATAGTCCATATTTCTACAGATTGAAAAATGAAGATAGGAACAAGGAGTTTAAAAATAAAATGGGATGGATATGGGGATAGGATGCTTTAAGCTACTTAAAAGTGCAATACAAATAAAATCACCTTCCAAGCACTCATGGTAAGGAAAGAGTAATCCACTATCCCCAATGTCTCGGTCATGGACCTTCAGACACTTACCATTATTACCAAAGCTTTCTACATCATCAGTGCCTCTTTGCTTTCCTGAGCTTCACCTGCCTCACACAGATATTAAATGTGAACCATGCAGCATCGTCATATGAAAACACTCAACCTAGCTTCAAACTGGCAAGGTGAGAGTCCAAATATTGATGTGTTGCTAAAATGTAATACTAGTAGAACAAAGTATCCCATCATAGCCCAGCACATTCCAAGACATTTTTTTCCTGAGCAAATGCTATTTTCTTTAGCTAGCTCTGTATAAAAGTATTGAATATCCTGTCAAAAAACTCAAAAATACTCATGGGTGAACTTAAAATCATGGAACAATCTTTAGATATGCTTTTAATTGAGGAAATGAATTTTAAAAACACCCTTTAAAGAGCAATTCATAGAATGAGCAATTCCCAAGAGGTTTAATAGCACGTTGGGTGCTGCCACCTGTGGCAAAGTTCCAATTGTGTGGGCCATTTTATGGCGCCAGGCCTGGACTCTTTTGTAGCAGAGACGTCATCATTATGATCCATCCATAGACAGCTCACTCCATAAATATGCACATAAATTCAAAATCTTAGTGGTGGTGTTATTATTGTAATGGAAATACTGTACATCTTAAATCAGTAGAGGTACTGCATTTAACTTGGAAGTCAAGTTTCTATGACAGTGTAGGACTGCCTTGAAGAATCCCATTTACTCTGACTCCTTCAAGTCCCTAATAATGGACCTTATTATGAGTTGCCTGAAAGCTGATTATGTTTAGGGCCTTGGCAATCATCAACAGTCAATCATTTCGTTTTTGGTGGATCTTGGAGGTGGTATCCTAGAATATGAAGTAACCCATCTACTCATTCATTTATTTATTCACTCAACAAATATTTATTGAGTTCTTCCTATGTGACAGAAACTGTACTAAGTCCTGGGGATCCAGCAGTGAACAGAATGGACAAAAATTCTTGTCTTCATGGGGCTTACACTACAGTGGGGCTAAGGGTCAGAAAATCAGGGTCAAAGGCTGAGTCTGTGATCTTAGTTTACTTGACGATAAAGCCGTGGGACTGGAGGAAGTTCTCAACCGAAAGTACTACCTGAGAGAGTGTATGGAAATATGTTGGGAGGCTTTTGTTATAATAATAATTGGGGGATGCTCTTAGCATTTAGTATCACAGGCCAGGAATGTGAAACATCTTTCACACAGGACAGTCTCTCACCAGGAAACACTGTTCCACCCAAAGCACAAATAAAATTCCCTTTGAAAAACTCCTGATGCTTTATAAGATTTCTTCCATCTCTAACACCATATAAATTTAGAAGAATTGGCTTTTATTTCTTCTTAAAAAAAAAAAAAACAACTAGGTGCTTGCCGTCTCAGAGGACACATCCAAGGAAGAGGATTCCTGATAATTCTTCATTTCTCTTGGATGTTCTAACTGAAAGTATAAACCTAGAGTCTCGTGAAAATAAAAACACAAGCCAAAGACACATTTTCTTATTCCAAGCACAGATTCCCATCGGAAAGGTGTCTGGATTTTTTTCTCCCAAAAAGAAAGTATACTGAGTGTCTCTTACAACCTTGAGACAACTGTGAATATTCTCTATCAAAAGAGATGCCCTATTCACACCATAGAGATAAGAAGCATGAGTTAACCTGGAATCTGAGTCCATCCTGAATAAAATTTTGTGGCTTAATTTACCAAATTGATCTTACAACAATCTCCAGCTCATCCTGACCCACAGTAGATAATGTCAGTGTTCTCTCTGCATTAATCTATTTATGGTACTTCATATCTGCAAGCGAGTTCTGTGATGATCTAACGTGTTTCCCCTTCTCAAGCTGTCCTTCTTTGGAGATTCTGTTCACTAGCTTAGGGGAAAGAAAATTAAAATGAAATGAAATCAATTGAGGGGGAGGGATGAACATTTGCATTTCAGGCTAATTCCTAGGTAATGGTGCCAGTCCCTGAACCCCACTTTGAGAACCACAAGTTTTGACAGTTTCTTTCACATACTTTCCGGGCCAAGTAAATGTCAAAATTATTCTGTAGCTGTGGAATGCAGGAACAGATTCCAGAGTATGACCCTGTTTCTGATGCCTAACTTTGGTGCCAAACTTCATGAACTATCAAAGCTCAGTTTCTCCCTCCAAGTGGCCGATGACCACTAATTACTAATACAGTGACAACAAATATTGCACCTGTGGTATTTGCACTCAGCCTAATGGAGGAGACAAGTTTTAGGGGGTAACAGAATTTCCTAGGCTTCGCACCCTTTTAAAATAGCAGTCCCTATAATCTGTTCCTTATTCCAACCAAATCTGGAGGATTGAATTCAAGCTTGGCACAGTGGAACCTGACCACGAAAGGGCAGCTAATAATTAAAGTCAACACTCCCCACAAATAGATTTGATTCTGGCTGAGTTTGGCAGCAATGGTTTTTTGGGGGTTTTTTTTTTGTTTTTTTTAATAACATCCTATTGCCCTTCAGGATATCCTGGGCCAGATGTCACTGACCTAGGACCATCTGAACTTCCTAAAGTCACGATGTACTGCCGTCGAGATTCAGAAGACTTGGTATAAGGACTTAGGTAGAGTCCTAACTCGAGGACGCTTTCTGCCAATAACAATGAGTCAGTGATTTGAATTCTCTGAAGATTCCTTACCCACAGAATGGGGACAGGAAGATCTGTTCCAAGGCTGGTGATGAGGACTTAATGGAATTATGTACATCAAAAAACTTTGTAAGCAATTCAGTACTACACAACACAAGCTTTTCATAGCAAGTCCCAGGTAATGGTAAGCCATAGGGCATAGTCGTGTTTTGTTTATGGCTGAAACTTCATGCAGCAGCCTAAAGGTTTAGAATTTTCTGAATTAAGGGATACCTGAGCGGCTCAGTCAGTTAAGCGCCTGCCTTCAGCTCAGGTCATGATCCCAGGGTCCTGGGATCGAGCCCCACATCGAGCTCCCTGCTCAGCGGGGAGCCTGCTTCTCCCTCTGTCACTCCTCCTGCTTGTGCACACTCTCTCTCTCTCTGACAAAATCTTAAAAAAAAGACTTTTCTGAATTAAATTTATGAACAGGTATCCACAAAAAAATAAAGGTGAGGTTTTTTTTATTATTTTTTTCTTTTTTTAAAGATTTTATTTATTTATTTGACAGAGAAAGACACAGCGAGAGAGAACACAAGCAGGGAGAGTGGGAGAGGGAGAAGCAGGCTTCCCGCTGAACAAAGAGCCCGATGCAGGGCTCAATCCCAGGACCCTGGGGTCATGACCTGAGCCGAAGGCAGACGCTTAACGACTGAACCACCCAAGCACCCCAAAGGTGAGTTTTTAAAAATGTAGGCTAACTATATCTACAGCATTAACAAGGCATTCCATTTGATTAGAGGTCCAAGTGGTTTTCAGGTCTCTGGGCATTCATATTAGTTTCTCTTATTGTTTTAATACACATATACATACACTACGGTGTTTCTAAAATCTCCAGGGTGGAGAAGGCAGTTGTCCCCCAGCGGTGTCATCTAAAGTAAGTGTATGTGCTTGACATATAGTAACTGGGAAGTGTATTGATGCTTTACGCTATGTAGCAATGTTCTTTGAACAAGAAGAACAAGTTTGAAGGACTCACACTATCTGGTTTTAAGCCTTACCAAAAAGCTATAGCAATCAAAACAGTGTAGTATTAAAGACAGAACAGAACATATAGATCAATGGAACAGACTTGAAAATGCAGAAATGGACCCACATATATGGTCAACTATTAAGGAGTTGTATCCAGGATACATTTTTTAAAAAAACACTCAAAACTGAATATTAAAAAAGAAAACCCAATTCAAAAAAAAAAATGGGCAAAAAACTTCATCAAAAATGTACAAATGGCAACGGGTGCCGGGGTGGCTCAGTTGGTTAAGTGACTGCCTTCAGCTCAGGTCATGATCCTGGAGTCCCGGGATCGAGTCCCACATCGGGCTCCCTGCTCAGATGGGAGTCTGCTTCCCCCTCTGACCCTCTTCTCTCTCGTGCTCTCTATCTCTCATTCTCTCTCAAATAAATAAATAAAATTTAAAAAATTTTTAAAAATGTACAAATGGCAAATAAACACATGAAAATATGCTGAACATAATTATTCACTGGAGAAATACAAATTAAAACCACAATGAGACACCCCTATATATTTGCTAGAAAGGCTAAGATGGAAAAACAAAGAAAATCTGGCAATACTAAGTGTTGACAAGGACACAAAACTGCTGGAACTTTCATTCATTGATGGTGGGAATGCAAAATGGCGCAGCCACTTGGAAAAGGGTTTGGCCATTTCTTAGAAATATAACCGTACACTTACCATATGACTCAGTAGTCAGATCACTAAGTATTTAACCAAATGAAGTAAAAGTTTATGTTCACACAAAAACATGTCCATGAATGTTTAGGGCAGTCTTTTTTTTTTTTTTTTTAAAGATTTTATTTATTTATTTGAGAGAGAGAATGAGAGACAGAGAGCATGAGAGGGAGGAGGGTGAGAAGGAGAAGCAGACTCCCTGCCGAGCAGGGAGCCCGATGCGGGACTCGATCCCGGGACTCCAGGATCATGACCTGAGCCGAAGGCAGTCGCTTAACCAACTGAGCCACCCAGGCGCCCTGTTTAGGGCAGTCTTATCTTTCAGTGCTCAAAACTGGAAACAACCCAAATGTTACACAACATGTAATGGATACATCTGTGATGTTCTATACTGTGATCTATCCATACAATGGAATACTATTTAATAATAAGGAATACATTGCCACATGCACACAACAGGATGGATCTCAAATACATTGAGGCAAATGAAGTACACAGACCCAAAGGTCTACATATTGTAGTATTCCTTGTATATGACACTCCTGAAAAGGAAAAAACTATAGAGACAGACAATAGATCAGTGATTGCCAGGGAATGAGTGTGGGGGGCCAGGATATCTGCAAAGAAGACACAGGGGAATTCTTTTAGAATGATAAAACTATTCTATATTTTTATTATGGAGATGGTTATATAACTGTATGTGTTTGTCAAATCTGGTAGAACTAAACACTAAGAAGTTCATTTTACTGTATATAAATCACACTTCATTTAACATGAAGAAAGAAAATGTATCATTCCATTTTCAAATGTAAGGTTATATTAATTATTAAACAGAGTCCTGAAAGTGCACATCTTCTTTTTGCCTTCCTCTGGGACAATAACACAGCCCGGGAGAAGTAGGCATGGGCATTGCATCAGATTGCGAATTGGTTTTACAGAAATAGCAATGTCCCTCTTTGCTTTCCAGTGACAGCCCATGGTAAACCACAGAGTTCTAGAATGATTAGTAGATGTGAATTGATGATGGACCTTCAGCTGTCCATCAGGACCTGAACCAGGAACCAGGCTGTGCGATGTCCACCGGGCAGGGGAGGCAACTCAGAAGGCATGGTTGGCCCCTGATGTGGAACTGGGCTGAAACCACGGCTGCAAAATGCTTAGAATTCTGGAAAACTGTAATCAGGTGCCCACCCCGGTAGATGCCACTGGTGAGGTAGGTTTTAATGCCATGTATCCTCTTTAAAGCCATTGCAGTGCTAAGAAATGGGAAAGTGATGGAGAGAATAGTAGTAGTAATCGCTGGCCTTTATTGAGCATTTTTATCCCTTTGCTTTACACACTTGATCTTATTTAATCCTCATGGTTACTCTAGGAGATGGATGTGAGTATAATCACATTCTCATAAATAAGGAAAACAAGCCAGAGATGTTAAGTAGGTGTCCCCAAATCACACAGTTAGTATAGGGTGGAGCCCATATTTGAGCCTGGGCTCTGAATCCAATTCTCCTTAACTGAGGGAGGAAAAATAAGAAAGTCTGTTTTGTGTCTTTGTTTTAAGAATTCTTTTAAAGCGTTCTTGGAGGTGCCCGAAAAGCCAGTGCAGCCAACTCTCATGGCTCCCAACCCTTATTATTAATGTCATATAGATACACATGCATACTTTAATTTAAAATAACTCCTTGCCCTCCTCCTCTTTGGTACTGTTCATCTCCCCCCACCCCCATGCACTAGCCAAATGGTGTACCAGACTGTGTAGCTAACACTTGCATAATAACTTAAGATCTCACAACCCCTCTATTTATCAGGCAACAATATTACCAAAAATAACCGCACACATAACTAAAGAGAGGAAGCAAGAGGTGGGGGAGCTGTCAATATGTTTGGAAATGTACAATGAAGAGATGGTGGAGCAGCTTTCACTCTCTGAAGTCACATCTTTGGGACATTTGGAATAAACAAGGGTCCTGTGGGCCATCATACAGGAGGGCTGCAGAACCTGGATTGAGGCCAAGAGTGGGGAGATGGTACAGGGTTTCAGCTCTACATTCCCAAGATGTGGTATGTGGAGGCAGCAGCTATGACAGAAAGCCCCAGAAAGAGAGGTGAGCATCACAGTGTCCAAATGCCCTTGCTGAAAGGAAGCTGCAGGCACCCTCCGGACCCCGGGCCACACTCAGCTCAAAGTCCTCCAAGGGCTCCTTCTCTTTCCCACAGCTCTTAGGTTCCCAAGGTTGACATTGAATGTCTCCCCACCCACGGGACTTCCCAAGGTCATCAGGGTTAGCATAAATGGCCATTGGTGATGTGCTTCCTACACACATTCCAAGGGGACGAGGGGCAAGGAAAAGTGGCAACAGCTAGAGCAGTTCTTTCAAACCCCCAGCTCCGTCCTCCAAGTGTGCAAAATATCATCAGTACTGATGAACTAATGAACCACAAGAATATGTCGAGCATGGCTTTTATGCAGGCAGTTCTGTCAAGATGCAGAACAGTGGGGTCTGCCGTGTGGCACTGCCTCTTCCAGGTACAGCTTCAATGAGTTTTATCTCGGCTTGGAACACAAAGTGTGTTCTGATACTAATACTGATAAAAGCATAAAGGCTGGCGCCATCTGCCATGGCAACGATCAAGATGGCAGATGCTTTTCATCAGCTTTATCTGAACTTTGCATTAATGGGAATTCAGAGACTGTGGGTGCATTTTCCAAAAAAAAAAAAAAAAGGACATTAAAATGATAGCACTCCTCTGAATAAAACCAATTCGTCAAATATCAACCTATTCTCACTGCCTTTATTTCTCTTGCAAGAAAAATAAGAGAGAAGGAATCTTGCTGTATTTTTGTTGTTGTTGTTGTTGTTTGGTTTTGGTTTTCCTAGGCGCCACTCTAGTTGTCCTGTGGCTTTATCCAGACCACTCTCAAGGTTCAGACCCTGGGAAATTCATTAGGAGGGCTGTCACCTCCAAGCAGTCCTCCACTGTTGCAGCAAATAGGATTTGAATGTGTGGTCTCTGAGGGCAGGGCATGCAACAAAATAGTGTGAGTGTTCAGAGCCTACCATAAGTAATAAAAGAGGCATTTTTCAAAGAAGAAGACAAAGAAGGAGGAGGAGGAGAAGGGAGATTGAGAGAAAGAGAAAAAGAAGAAATCATGTTCCAGCAGGACTGCCTGGAACTAGGGTATATATTTGTAGTTTACGGTTTATAGCACATACCCCTCTCTGTCATTCATTAGCCACAGGAGAACAGGACAACTCACTATATCCAGAAAAAATGCTAATAATTTCAGCCCATGAGCTGAGTGATGTTGGCTAGGAAAGCATATAGTATGTATAAATACATGGTGGTAATAGCAGGTTGTGTACACGATACTGTTCTGCTTCTCTGCTTTATTATATATCATTTTCCACAGGATGTTTCCCTTCTTTTTCACTTGTTAATTAAGCCTATTTTTTAACTATCTATCTATATATAAATGTATTGATTTAAGAAAGTTTACTAAGACTTTTCCTATAAGTAAGATACATTGGATTTCAAATATTTTTTATTTCCATATTTTTTATTTCTCTGCTGTGTAGATGTACACATACACATAAAGCATAGAAACAAATATATGTAAAGCATAGATAAACATATGTATATATCACACATACACACAATTGACCATTTATGTGTACATAAATATTCTTGCACGTAGCGTCATAATAAAACCAACAGGAGTATGTAAGTGAGAAAGGTACGAACACATGATGGACATATAAAAACATTTAAAGCAAAAATCTTCATAGCTACACAAATGACTACCAGAAATTGGAAAGAGCCCTTTGAAAAGAATTTTTTCACCCTGAAAAGGGGAAAAGAGGAAAATCAAAACCAGAGAAGATGAATAGTAAAAACCAAAAGAGCAGCGCCATGGAGGGGCCAGGAGCTCTTTCATGAAACTTGAGCTGGACCACTGACCTCCATCTAGCTCAGGGGCTCAGGAAGATATTGCAGAGAGCATGTCAAGCCTGCCCAGTTAGGTAGAATAATCCAACTGCAGCTGGTTGCACAAAGAGAGCTCTGTGAGAACCCTTGTTTTCCTGATTGTGATCAGGTTGATGGTGGCTTCTTCCCCCAACATATCACAGGAATATTTTCTCCCTGGAATTTCTCCATAAGAGATTTACTCATCCTATCTTTTTAGAAAGAAAGAGAAGAAAGAAAGAAAGAAAGAAAGAAAGAAAGAAAGAAAGAAAGAAAGAAAGAAAGAAAGAAAGAAAGAAAGAAAGAAAGGAAGGAAGGAAGGAAGGAAGGAAGGAAGGAAGGAAGGAAGGAAGGAAGGAAGGAAGGAAGGAAGGAAGGAAGAAGAAAGAAAGAAAGAAAGAAAGAAAGAAAGAAAGAAAGAAAGAAAGAAAGAAAGAAAGAAAGAAAGAGAAAGAAAGAAAGAAAGAAAAAGAAAGAAAGAAAAACAAAGAAAGAAAAAGAAAGAAAGAAAGAAAGAAAGAAAGAAAGAAAGAAAGAAAGAAAGAAAGAAAGAAAGAAAGAAAGAAAGAAAGAAAGAAAGAAAGAAAGAAAGAAAGAAAGAAAGAAAGAAATGGAGGAGGGGAAAGGAAGGGAGGGAGAGAGGAGGGGAAGGGAGGGGAGGGGAGGGCAGTCTGTACAAGAGTGAGGGTGTCTGCTGGCATGCCCTGCACTGAATCTCACGCAGCATTACAGGGTGAAATCCATGCTCCATGAAGACCCAGAGAACAGAGGTTTCCTTTAATTTTTAGTCTACCCAATTTTTTTCCTTTTCAAACAAAAAAGAAGGGTGAGCCATATTTCAAGAAACAAACAACTGCATTTCAAACACCTTCATATGAGCATCAATGTCTCACTTAATCATTTATAACTTCCCTCAGCTCCCTCCATAGATTCTCAGTATGAGGCATTATTTTAGAGGGGGAAAAAAGTGCAAACTCCATACTATTCATAAAGAAAAACAAGTTTTAATGGATCATGTTATTATAATAAATGAATACATAACCACTTAGTCCTAACAACCCAAATAAGTACTAAATAAATGAGTTTATGTTTATAAAAGGGACCCAAAAAGGTAAAGCCATATAAAAGGAAATGCTGTTACACATTAGGAGTAAATCTCTAGCAATAGGATATAAATACAAACTTATCAGAATGAGATGGCTAAGGAAAGGCAGGCTGAAAGGAAGAGAAACTGAAAGACAATTTGAGGAAGTGTCTGAAGTAGCAGAAAGTATCTGGAGAACAGGGTTCCAATCCTGGCTTCAACGTTCGCTGTGCATTCTTGTATGGGTCACATATTTTCTCTGATCCTTGAGGTCTCGTTTAAAAGTGGAGCTGAATTTTAGTCTCTCTTGAATTTTTTTTTAAGATTTTATTTATTTATGTGAGACAGGTGGGAGAGGCAAAGGGAGAGGGAGAAGCAGACTCCCCATTGAGCAGAGAGCCTGCCATGGGGCTCCATCCCATGACACTTAGACCAAGACCTGAGCCGAAGGCAGACGCTTAACTGACTGAGGAACCCAGGTGCCCTTAACTCTCTTGAACTTTTAAAATAAGATACAAAAACTGATGTAGGGTCCAATGTAGAAGTGCCAACTTTTTTGTTTTATCTAAAAAGGACAATAGAAATAATCATATTTACAGCCAGCATTTCATAAGTGATGGGAAATTTGAAACCTCTAAATAAGAAGACCTAGTATCAAATAAAGAACAGTTCTTTAATTTGAAGACTTACTTTTAGGGAAACCTCATCACATGTATCCTTATTCTTCTCATTGCACCATAAGCCAGTGAAAATTTTGTCCCAGGCTTGTCCCCATCCATGAGTGGGCATTTGAGAATCACTGGAAGTGATATTCCTTCTTACTGCAAACACCTCTGTGGTTCGAAATCTCGATGTCCTTTCTAAACTCATACCTCCAAGTGAAATACCATCCAATCACCTGGAGCCCTAATGCTTTGCTGATAAACAGTGAGAGCTGTGTTATACTCCCACATAAGGCAGCCTGGGGAGGGAAACAAATAAGAAGAAATGTTCTCATTTGTATAATAAACAGATCTCTAAAAATTTCATATAAACTCCTTTTTTTGGTATACTAATGATTATTTTAAAGGTACCACAGGAATTTTTTATTCAAATTGAAACCTTTTCTTAAAAAAGGAAGAACTATATTTATAAAGCAAATAATAACCTATTAATTTGTCTTCTGTGTAAATCTACATTTTTATATACTGGGGTTACTTAAGCAGAGTCCACATGTATCATTAAAGATAATCTGATAAAGGCCAGTTCAGTAGTATGAATTTATTTACACTGAGGGTCTAATTATATTTCCCATGAACAGACACCTCTACTATAAATCTCCTCAAAACAATAATACATGTAAGTATTCCAAAGTACTGGAAAAAGCACAGGACTCATAACAATAATAACTGAAATAATAGCTAATACATATTTAGTACATATTATGTATCAGGTGTTTATACATGTCATCTCATTTAATCTGCAGAATATTCTTATGAAATAGATTATGTTATTATTCCCATTTTACAGATGTCTAAATTGAGGCACAGAGAGGGTAAACGACTAGCTTCAGTTGAGGCAGCAAGGAAGTGGTAGGACCAGAATGGAAAACCATAGAGTCTGACTCCAGAAGGGTTGCTCTTATCTATTCTGCTCTCCAACTGTGAAGAGTTTCTGTAGTACCACCTGGAAGGGTGGCTACATATGGACGGGTGGTGGAAGACTTCTCTGGAAATGATTTCATGAGGGTACCTTCACTATTCATTGCAAGCCCCCAGGGAACGAGAAAGATGGTAATGTAATCGCATGTGCCTGCCTTTCCCAATTGGTTGAATGAGGTTAGTCGTCCTCAAATGTTCATGCATAAAGACCCCCTGGGGTGCCTGCTAAAGATACGAATATCCAGACCCCATCATCAGAATTTTGGATTTTCTCTGGCTTAGATGAGTGGAAAGGTATGTAGTGATTTCATGAACCAGTGAAGGCTCACAGTTGATTCTTAGGCCTCCCTTTCCCTCTGTGGTGATGAATGGCATTCCAGAATGACAGAGGCCCCTTCAGCTGAATCCATTCATTGTACTAGCTAATTTTTAAAGACACCCCTGGCTTCCTTCAATGTAGATGTTCTTTTGACCTGACTTAGAGACACCCTGAATCAGATGGTGTCCAAGTTTCATTCCAGCTCCTGCTCCTTGAATTTATCCTCATGTCATGTCTCAACCTAATATTCTCTTTAATTATCATAATAGTGGGGTTTGCCAATGTATAATTAAAAGAGTGATCTGCACACACTGACAAAGCATAAGATGTAACTAGCTCTCATCTCTATCTTTCCCATTCATTCATGCATTCATTCATTCATCGGATATGTCTTGCTCAACCAATTTGTCAATCCCCAACTGAATTCTGGGGATTCAACAATGAATACATCAGTTTCACTCTTGCCCATATGGACCTGACAGAGTTGTTAAACATCTGATAAAGGTTGTAAAGAGTCAACAGGAGTTGCAGGGGGGCACAGAGGAGGGGGATGTATCTGTGTTAGGCATGTTAAGTTAGGGTATGCTGTTAGTAACAGAGTAAGCACCCCAACTCAACCCAACAAAATTTTCTTTCTTACCTGTGCTCTATATTCAACATAGAGGTCTGCACTCCACCTTCAGGTTGAAGGAGATTCTACCATCTAGGATGTTATGTATCTTCACAGAGGAGAAGGGGAATCAGACATGAGCTTTCCCTGCTCATGGAATTGCTGTGTGCCTATTCGACTCTCCCTTCATTGACCAGCAAAAAGTCACAGGACTCTGCCAAACTATAAGGGGACTAGGAGATATGGAGGAGCAACCAGAATGTTTGGAAAGCATTATTGTGAGTCTCTGTCCAATATCTTGTCTGTGTCAGAAGAGTAAGAGAAGTCTCCCCTGAGGAAGTGAGGTTTGGATTGAGACTTGAAGGCCAGATGAAGGGGACTGATGATGGCAGCAGTGGGGAAGGGGGTTAGAGAAAAAGCATCACATGTATGGCAGAGGGAACCATCCGTGTGAAGCCCCAGCAGCAAGGGAGAGCATGACAAGTCTTTGGAACTGAAGGCTTGTAATATGGCTAGACAGTGGAGATTAAAGCAATATGTTAAGGGGTCTGTGTCATTTGTTGCTTTATCCTAAGACAGACAGGAAGTCATTGAAAATTCACTAATTTTAATGATCATTTTGGATAATCAAGTCATGGATTTTGTTTGCTGGTAACTTCTGAGTCAAAGTAACTGTGAATGGTATCTATTTTAAAAAGAAGTTTCAAGGGAAGCTGTTGTAAGATGTTCCTGGAAGTAAAATATCATTCCTTATTCATCTTTCCTAATGGGATCAACCAAGTGATAATCTGTAAATTACCAAATACTGATCCCTAAAACAGTGGTTTTTCTATCTTGGCTGCCCACTAGATAGAATCCCCTGGGAAGCCTCTAAGAATCCCAGTGCTCAATTAAGGCAGAATTTCTGAGTGTGGGACCCAGGCATCAGTAGTTTTAAAACCCCGCAGGTGATTCCAATGTGCAGCCAAGGATGAGAATGACAGCCCTGCAAGCTTTCAGGAACAGTGACTCTCAGTGGGACACTGAAGTGTGAGAAGGCATGTGGGAGCAACCTGGAGACTTTTTGGAACTACCCCTTACCCAGATTCTGTTAAGCCTCTCCCCCTTGAGGAGGAGGTACCCAATGGGAGAAGAGCACAGTAGGGAGTGGAGGGCACTGTTTTTAATAGGATTGTGTTATATATCTCAGATTTGTTAGAGGAATAAAAAAGTTGAGAACAACTGATCTAGAGTGTCACTGTCAAATGGAACTTCCCATGATGATGGAAAGGTTCTATAATCTACAATGTCCAATATAGTTGCCACCTGCCACGTGTAAGAATTGAGCACTTAAAATGAGACTGATGTGATCCAGGAACTGAATTTTTAAATTTAAAAAAAAACTTTTTTTTTTTTAAATAGGCTCCATGCCCAGGGTGGAGCCCAATGCGGGGCTTGAACTCACAACCCTGAGTTCAAGACCTGTGCTGAGATCAAGAGTCAGAAGCTCAACTGACTGAGTCACCGAGGCACCCCTTAAATTTTATTTTTATTTTAATTAATTTAAGTTGGATTAGGAATAACCAAAGGCACCTACAGCTAGTATGTTGTATAGCACATAATAGAGCCTTAACCTGAAATGTTTGTCTGAATTACACCTGACAAGTACCACACGTGCATGTGTTGCCTGTGTCTATTGCTTAAGAATGTTATATTTACGATACATCATTTTTCTATAGAAAACTCCATCTTTCAATCAAGGTGTGTAGGTAGACATTTTGGATAGTTTGGTCTGTAAAATTCACTTCCTAATGTGAACCAGCAATTACTTCCCCCTTGATATTCACACAATAGTGAGCCACCTGGAAGCTTCAAGGTCATCTAGTCTAGGGCCATGAACTCAAATATCTAAGGGAGCTGGGCAGGTAAAATAAAGAGCAGACCATGTTATTTGCATATTACACCCAGAGAAATGCATTCTTTTCACAAAGAAATATGCTCTCTGCCATTTTTCTGGAAACATGGGCCTCTCTGTCTAGCTATCGTGTTCCTGTCCCCTCTCCTAGCCTACTATAGACTTAGCCCCTCATATCCAGAATGCAAAAGTAGAGAAAACTTCAAATGTTAGGGACCCTGAGGTAAGAGTGGTAGGTACTTGGCAGAGTCAGAAACACAGTAGCAGGATAGAATTTTAAGGCTGGAAGAGAGCTTTGAGGTCAGCAAATCCAAGTGCCTTGGAAAAGCCACCTAACTTTTATCATGCTCTAGTGTTTTCCTCTCTAAAATGGGACTATTTATCTCTTTACCATACTCACCTGAGGTCATAGGACTAGCTAGTGCCAGATCCAAAGCTAGAACCTCCATTAAACTCTTACCCAAGCTTCTTGCAATGAGCCAATGAAGTCAGATCTGGAGCTTCTTGCAATGAGCCAATGAAGTCAGATCTAGACATGTTTTGCAAGCTATAAATTTCTATACTAAAATCTATTGTTATTGTTACTGCTTATCTCAAACACCATACACAAAGCTATAGCATGTTCAATTTCAGGTACTTATCATTATAACTTAGTTGTTCCAAACTCTACCAGCTTATAACTGTCATATAAGTTTCTCGAATCAGTTTGGAATTGTTTTTAGCTGCTAATAACAGACACTGTACGTAACAGTGGCTTCAGAGAGAAAAGGTTATTATTTGCTCATGAAAATGAAATCCATTACTCTGAGAATGGTAGAAAGGCCTCCAATATGTTGTCAGTGCAGTCAACAACTGAATAATCTCCGGAAGCAGATTTGGATTTCTCATCTTAGAAGGCAAAAGGTGTTTGGGATTTTTAGATGACAATTTTTCTTTTTCTTTTTTTCTGTCTTAGCTTACATTTTATTTAATTTTTTATTATGTCATGTTAGTCACCATACAGTACTTGATTACTTTTTGATGTAGTGTTCCATGATTCATTATTTGTGTATAACACCCAGTGCTCATTGCAATACGTGCCCTCCTTAATACCCATCAGTGGGCTAACCCATCCCTCCACTCACCCCCCCACCCCCGAAACCCTCAGTTTGTTTCCCGGAGTCCAGAGTCTCTCATGGTTTATCTCCCCCTCTGATTCCCCCCCCTTCATTTTTCCCTTCTTTCTCCTAATGTTCTCCATGCTCTTCCTTATGTTCCACAAATAAGTGAAACCATATGATAATTGACTCTCTCTGCTTGACTTATTTCACTTAGCATAATCTCCTCCAGTCCCATCCATGTCGATGTAAAAGTTGGGTAGTCATCCTTTCTGATGGCTGAGTAATATTCCATTGTATACATGGACCACATCTTCTTTATCCATTCGTCTGTTGAAAGGCATCTCAGCTCCTTCCACAGTTTGACTATTGTTGCTGCTATGAACATTGGGGTGTATGTGTCTCTTCTTTTCACTACATCTGTGTCTTTGGGGTAAATACCCAGTAGTGCAATTGCTGGGTCATAAGGTATCTCTATTTTTACCTTTTTGAGGAAAGTCCATACTGTTTTCCAAAGTGGCTGTACCAACTTACATTCCCACCAACAGTGTAGGAGGGTTCCCCTTTCTCCACAACCTCTCCAACATTTGTTGTTTCCTGGCCTGTTAATTTTTGCCATTCTAACTGGTCTAAGGTGGTATCTCAATGTGGTTTCGATTTGAATTTCCCTGATGGCTAATGATATTGAACATTTTTTCATGTGTCTGTTAGCCATTTGTATGTCTTCTTTGGAGAAGCGTCTATTCATGTCTTCTGCCCATTTTTTGACTTGATTATTTGTTTTTTGGGTGTTGAGTTTGAGAACTTCTTTATAGATCTTGGATACCAGTCTTAACTCTGGGAAACAAACTGAGGGTTTCAGAGAGGGGGGAGTGGAAGGATGGGTTAGCCCAGTGATGGGTATTAAGGAGGGCATGTATTGCAATGAGCACTGGGCGTTATATGCAAATAATGAATCACGGAACACTACATCGATGTCATTTACAAATATCTTTGCCCATTCCATGGGTTGCCTCTTAGTTTTATTGACTGTTTCCTTTGCTGTGCAGAAGCTTTTTATCCTGATGAAGTCCCAAAAGTTCATTTTTGCTTTTGTTTCCCTTGCCTTTGGAGACATGTCTTGAAAGAAGCTGCTGTGGCCGATGTCGAAGAGGTTATTGCCTATGTTCTCCTCTAGGATTTTGATGGATTCTTGTCTCACATTGAGGTCTTTCATCCATTTAGAGTTTATCTTTGTGAATGGTGTAAGAGAATGGTCGAGTTTCATTCTTCTGCATATAATGGTAGACCACTTTTCTGATTTTGAAAAAAAAAAGGGCATGTGATCCTGTCTCTGCTTACCACAGGAAGTTATGGGAACTTCTGTTTTTTGAACACAGTTCCACAAAGTGATGACTTAGAATAACAGAGAAAGATCATATCATGTCCCATAAACAATCTAACCATAATCCAACCATTTATATACAATCCAACATCATTGCATATTAATCTTTTATAATATTTCTAGTTGCCTGATGATAGGTTTCTGGAAGTGGAAATATAGGATGTAGACATGTATTGGCAAAAAGCCTTCATAAAGTTGGAACCACTTTTGGTATCACTAGTAGGAGATGAAAACATTTCTCACCATAAAATCACCAAGGTTGAGAATATTCTACTTTTTCCCCCAAAGACAGGGAGTGAAGGAAGGAGAGGGATGCAAAATTTGGCATTGAAACGTTTTATTTTTCAACCTTTGAATTATGAATGAGCAGCCATGAAATGTAGTTCATTGAGTGTCATCATATTATAATGGAGGTTGCCATAAAGCAACCCTGTAAAATGGTCTGTCATCAATAGGACAAGAAAGTCATTGAAATCCAGAAGGTTTGTCAAAAGACAGCCTGAATGGTACAAAATAGAGTCTTAAATATATGTGTTCTTCAAAATTTTTTCAGCTTATTTTGATACTCTCCTCTTTCTCTCTGTCTCTGTCTCTCTCTCTCTCTCTCCACACACACACACACACACACACACACACACACACACACACACACACACACAATCTTTTAGGAATCATTGAATAACAAGTTAGGCTCTTCCTATCCAGATACTTCTGGTAGTTTCAGATTTGCTAAAAAATAAACAAACAAACAACAACAACAAAAACGATGTACTAACCAAATTATTGCCGGTCATTAGGATTTATCTGATTTTTGAGATTAAATCAGCAGATTAGCTGACTGTAGTTGATAAAACTGCTCCAAATTCCCAGTTGCTTTGGCACTTCTGGAATGAATATATATGTCTAAAAGGAATACGACTATTTCCAACATGAAGGCTTTAAACAAATATTTACACTTTACCATTATTACATGAATATATTCAAGAGAAGCATAGGACTGGTATAATGGTTTGTGATTGGGTGAAGTAATTTAAGCAAAACTTTTGGGAGAAATTAAACTTTACTTAGAATTTTAAAAATGGAGAAATGAGATTTGGAAGATGTTGGGAAGGCATTAAAACATATATTTGAGATTACTGGGAGGGGGAGAAGGAGACAAATATGAGAAAGAAGGCCAAATCTAGCAGAGGTAGGTGGGTGACAAGGAGGCAGAGACATGGCATAAGATCACTTCAAACAGGCAAATCTAGCTCAGGTTGTGGGAGGCCTTCAACAGCAAGAGTGGAAGATTTATTCTGACTAGAGCCCTGAAGGGCCACTGCAAGATTAAGTCACCGGGTATCACGATCCCAGTGCCAGGTATGAGAATTATTTTGGCAGCCATGTGCAGAATAATTTGGAGTGGATAGAGACTGTGTGTTAGAGTTTGAGAAAGAAGAATGTTCTGGTAATCCAAGAAGTAAACCAGAAACTGGATGCAGTGGAAACATAGGGAAGATTTGGAAGAGTCCAGGTACATCAGAAAAGGGCACGGGAAATATCACAGCAGTTCACAAAATAGGTCTGTTGGGAGCAGTGTTCGCTTTTGGCAATGGCACCAACATGGCGGCAGGCTTCTTTGAGCATGGCTATTGCTTCCTTGGCACCCAGAAGACTTCAGCCATTTGCCTCCTCCTTCCCCTCATGAGTTCACTTGGGCTCTCTCATGTCTGAATGTCTCCAAACAGTTCTTGAGCCTATTTCTATCTTCAGCAGGCATGGTTTCTTAGTATAAGCAGTTGCCTTTTGCAGGTGACTATTTGTGGCCAAAGACAGATAGGAAAGAACTAAAGATCACCCTGAAGTTTGGGGCTTAATGGGTCATTGGATAATAAAGATAGCATAGGAAGAAAAAGCAGGAGGGGAAATTCCAGCAGCTGAAGACTAGGAAATGGATTCGTGGCTGCACAGGCACAAAATGCAGGTCAACAACAATTATTGCATTATAATGGAGGGGGCTGGAGGAGAGTCTCCACTTGGAATGCAGTGAGAGCAGTCCTACAAGACAGATCGCATTAATATGAAAAGAATATTATTGAAATCAAGAAGGTACAACAGAGGGCAACCAGAATGATACAAGGACTCAAGGACCTTAATTATTTACAAAGGTGGAAACATAGTCGCTCTATTTTCCTCTGAAAAAAAAAAAAGAAAGAAAGAAAGAAAGAAAGAAAGAAAGAAAGAAAGAAAATGTAAAGGGAATTCACCAAGAATGTCCTCAATTTCAAGGTAACAGAATAGAGGGAGATTTGCAAAGACGGAAAGCCAAAGAGAAAGAAAAAAGAAGGGCTGTGTACTTAAGCCCAGAAAGAACGTGGTATTAAATAAGTTTTAGTGGGATTTCTTTAAAAAACAGGGGTAAATTTACAATGCAAACGGCTATGCAGGTTCAGATTGCTAATATGTGTGTACTGTGCCTATGCATATGCGTATTTATACAAATACTATATATTTTAAGGAGATAAACATTACAAAGGAAAGTAATTATGGGGTGGCACAATTGCAGACTCAACCAGACTTACAGGGATTTCCTGTTCTAAAATTTCCTGTGTTCCCTAACCCTTCCATGTAATTTTCAATGTTTTGAGTGCCCACTGGCAATACAGACTAAATACTGAAACAACCTAGAATGATATTCAAGTGAAACTTACAGGAATATAAATCTGATCTCGAGCTGTCAAATCACCACTTGAAATACAGCATATCAACACTCAAACTAAGGAACCTCTAAAGAATGCCTTCTGAGGAATAAACCACAGAAACATTGAAAATCCATTTACCCTAGCCAACAGGTTCTGAACCCACCCTGAACTCACAATGGACTCTGGTATTTTCAATCTATATTTTTGTTTTGTTTTTTTTAAGATTTTATTTATTTACTTGACAGAGAGAGAGAGTGAGAGCAGGAACACAAGCAGGGGGAGTGGGAGAGGGAGAGGCAGGCTTCCCGCCAAGCAGGGAGCCCGATGCGGGACTCTATCCCAGGACCCTGAGATCATGACCTGAGCCGAAGGCAGACGCTTAACTGATTGAGCCACCCAGGAGCCCCTCAATCTGTTTTGACTACTGTTACAAAGCAACAATATTTCTTAAACTCCTATCATACACGCTATAATCTATTTTGCAATGTGAAATAAAACAGAAATATAAGGACTGGTCCCTATTTCCAAGAAGTTACTAGTAAGCTTTTCTTGCTCACAGCTATATCCCCAGGACTGAGTGCTGTGCCTGACACTTGGTGGGCACTCAATAAATCAGGATAATAAGGGGACATCATTAGTTATTGTTTATGGAGAACCTACTAAGAGCTGGGCTGTTGGGATACATTATGACATTTCTTCTTCATGAAGACTGTGTGAAGTCCGTAGTTTAAACCCTATTTTATGGAGGCACAGATAAGCTAAGTACATCCTGTAAGGGTACGCATAGACAGGACACAAGCCCAGACCTGTGCACTTCCCTCTAAGCCACAGTATGTTCTTTGATCTAGTTGTGAAAACAAGATAAATGCATTTGAAACAATGGTAAGTGAGGCAAAATGGAAAATACTTAAAAGCTAGAGGGTATGGCCCAGACTCCACATGTTAGATTCAGAGCAGATCAGCCTGGAGTGGTCAGGAGCTCCTTAGAAGCAGGATCACAGAATGGGCCTTGAATGATGAGAGGATCAGAAGGAAAGGTCACTCAAAACCAGCTGTGTGGTCAGCTAGTTGTAAAGGTTAATGGTTGCCAAACCTGGCTGGGCAAGTCTGAATTAGCATTGAAAAGAGTCACTGGTGTAGAAAACTGGTATGTGTTATTTCCTTCATGATAATCTCTCTGTGATGGAAAGAGGGGAAAATGTTTAAAAACACTGACTCCAGCCTTCTAAATTTTTGAGGGAAAGTTGGTAGAGCTTGCAGTACAAAGAAGGCAACATTTTGTACTACTTACTGTTTTCTACTTCTGTGTAAGGTTTCAGCTGAGCCACGTTAAGGAGGGGTAATTTCAAAACGTTAGCAGTGCTTTGCGCTGCTAAAGCTATGCTGTCCCAGACAGTAGCCACTGGCCATTTATATCTGTGGAGCATTTGAAAGGTGGCTGACCCAAATTGGGATGTGTCATAAGTGTAAAATCCACACCAATTTTTTATGAAAAAAATGTAAAATATTTTATTATTTTTATATTGGTTGCATATTGATATTTTGCATGTATTGGGTTAACTACAATACATTATTATCATGAATTTCACTTGTTTCTTTGTTAATGCGGCTACTAAAAATTTTTAAATCAGGTATGTGGCTTGAGTTATATTTCTATTGGTCATACATTAGTTTGCTAGGGTTTTCATAACAAAGTAGGATGGACAGGGTGAATTAAACAGCAGGAATTTATTTTCTTACGATTCTGGAGGCTAGAACCTCAAGATCAAGATGTCAGCAGGACTGGTTTCTTCCGAGGCCCCTCTCCTTGGCAGGTAGATGGCTCTTCTTGTGTCTTCACATCGTCTGGTGTGTGTGTGTGTGTGTGTGTGTGTGTGTCCTAATCTCTTCTTCTTATGAGGACACTGTTGGATTAAGGCCCATTCTAATGACCTCATTTAACCTTAATTACCTCCTTAAAGACCCTATCTCCAAATACAATCACATTCAGAGGTACTGGGGTTAGAATTTCAACATGAATTTTGGAGCAACACAGTTCAACCCATCATAGATCAACACCTTGCTAGAAGGAAGGGGGAGGTGGCAGGAAGATGTTTTTGATTGACCATGATACCTTCTGAAGTGTTTTAAATGCTTTCTTAATGTGGGCCTGAGAGGCAAGAAGGCACAGAATTCCTTACTGAGCTGAACAAAATGGGAGATTGAGGCAGAGACAAAGAGTAGACAAGCTAGGTTGAGGAACGTGGACCAGTGCAGGAACAGGAAAGTCAGAGAAATGATCAATAGCATCATTGGAGAGCAGAGATTTAAGAAAAGGAAAGTTGCCGGTGTACATTCTGTGTGGCAAGAATTCCAAGGGAATTTTAAGAATAGGAATATTATCTAGTACTTAATATGTGTCTGCTTTGCTGGGGAAGACTTCTCATGACCAGCGATACTAAAGCACCTGCCACAGCAGCTCCAGCAGCAAAGCACACCACTGCTCTGTGCAAGTCATTGCCTTGAAAACCCAAAGCAAAAGGGGTGGTGTGGGACAGAAATGAAGGAACAGTCACAGAAGGCATGAAGTGAAGGAAATCAGGAATTCAGCTGGTAAAAGGAACTGGAGAAGTAGAAGAAACGTGAGTCGGTTGAGATTCTATATCAGTGTTGACCTGAAGCTCATGGGAAGGTGGGGGAGAGTTCATGGTCTCCTACCATTTGGGGATTAAAGGCTTGAACCCATCTCATTTCACTATTTAAAGAGAGTATAAGGGGGATGCCCGAGTGGCTCAGTCGGTTGAGTGTCTGCCTTCGGCTCAGGTCATGATCCCAGGGTCCTGGGATCAAGTCCCACATCAGTCTCCTTGCTCAGCGGGGAGTCTGCTTCTCCCTCTACCTGACACTCCCCTGCTTGTGCTCTCTCTCTCTCTCTCTCTCAAATAAATAAATACAATCTTAAAAAAGAGAAAGAGAATATACGACCACAAGGCTAAAGTATGGAGGGATACCCTGATGCCTGGATTTTGAGTCCTACCTGGTAAAATTCACTGTATTTGCAGGTGGTTGTCCACATCAAGTCCTTTACACACATCATCTCATGGGATTTTCAAAACAAACATGTGAAGCAGACAACTATACCGCACCACTTACCATTCCCATTTTATGGATGAAAAAACAGAGGCTCAGAAGATTTGCATGATTTTTGGAATGAAAACACCAGATGTATGTGGTGCTATTTCACCGTTCCCATAGCTCTCTGCCATCCTCACCCCAAACAGCACACACACACACACACACACACACACAGCTGCTGGACCAGTGTATGTGGGCTGGACTCCTAATGCTCAGTTTTATGTCACAATCTCTCATGATCCATTGTTTCAGCCTGTAAATTTATGTATTATCCAATTCTAAACAGTTCGGGTAACAAAATGAATGCCAGGAAATTATCCAGAAAGTTCACGTCAAATTGAAAAATATGTTTGTTTTCTTTGTGGTTTTTTATTGGGGGGGAGGTATTGTTTTATTTATTTTATTTTTTATTATTATGTTCAGTTAGCCAACATATAGTACACCATTAGTTTTTGATGTAGTGTTCAACGATTCATTAGTTGCATATCACACCCAGTGCTCATCACCACACGTGCCCTCCTTAATACCCATCACCCTGTTACCCCATCCCTCCCACCTCCCTTCTGTAACCCTCAGACACAGACACTTCTCCAAAGAAGACATCCAAATGGCCAACAGACACATGAAAAAATGTTCAACATCGCTAGGCATCAGGGAAATCCAAATCAAAACCTCAATGAGATACCACCTCACACCAGTCAGAATGGCTGAAATTAACAAGTCAGGAAAGGACAGATGTTGGCAAGGATTCAGAGAAAGGGGAACCCTCCTACACTGTTGGTGGGAATGCAAGCTGGTGCAGCCACTCTGGAAAACAGTATGGAGGTTCCTCAAGACATTAAAAAATAGAACTACCCAGCAATTGCACTCCTAGGAAAACTATGTTTTAAAAAATACCAGCTACATGTTCATTACAGGTACTTTAACAGAACTGTGGCCTAAATTGGGTGAAACATCTCAGCATCTCAGATCTGTTATCTTTTTTATGGGGATTTTTGCCCTGCGTGAAGATTTGGAGAAAGAGGATTCATTGGTTTAAAATGTATCAAGAGAGGGCGCCTGGGTGGCTCAGTTGGTTAAGCGACTGCCTTCGGCTCAGGTCATGATCCTGGAGTCCCGGGATCGAGTCCCGCATCGGGCTCCCTGCTCAGCAGGGAGTCTGCTTCTCCCTCTGACCCTCTTCCCTCTCGTACTCTCTATCTCTCATTCTCTTTCTCTCTCAAATAAATAAAAAAAATCTTAAAAAAAAAAGTTTAAAAAAAATAAAAAATAAAAAAATAAAAAAATAAAATGTATCAAGAGAGAAAGAGGATGTTTTAAATCTTTTCTCCCTCTGTCAGCATGAAAATGAAAACATACAAAGTGGGGAAAAGGGGACTTTTCATTCAGTGATACATTAAAAAAATTTACTAAGCATAGTTCTCTTTATTCAATACCCACCACCTTCCTCCCAGCATAAGTTGTTCATAAGTCCCCTCCCTGATTCAAGGAATGGTGCCACAGATTGTGCATGGAGGTGATCTGACTTACCTTAATGTCTTTTTCTAGGTGGTTGTTTTCTTATTTTTTAATTTGTAACTGACACATGGTCATCAGGGTGGTGTGCTAACATTTTCAGAGCAATCGTAACTAAGAAAACAATCTATAGACATCTTTCCATGACTAGCTAGCCAAATGTTTAGTGATTTGGTTGAAGAGACAAGCTCTAGAAAAATTTTAGGAGGAAAAAGTCACATGATGCACTCTAGACCAAAGGCAGTTTCCACGGATCTCCAGAGAAAAATATGGGACATTTCTGAAGAGTCCCCTAGTCACCTCACTCTCATTCTTGCTATTCAAAGTGTGATCCACAGACCAGGAGCATCAGCATCTCAGGTGAGATTTTTTTGAAATGCAGGTTCTCAGGTCCCAAGTTAAATATAATGATTCAGAAATGATGCTTTAAAGCATCTGCAGCTGATATACTTGGACATTTAAAAAGCACACTGCTCTAGGTAATTCTCAAATACAGCACCTAAATCTTGACAGAGCAGAATTTTAAACCCTAGCTTCAGTGACACTTGGGGTTGAAATCATGGGCAGACTCTTTGGGAAGAACTTCATAACCCAGAGAGCAAACATCTGTGACCCACTGCTCTACTGGATAGAATCATGGCAGCCTGAAATACAGCACCTATTCTTACTTCAAGTGATGGCTGAAATTCCACAGTAGGCTCCCAAGCTAGTCTTTAGGGACAGTGCCCACATAACCAAACAGATTGCCTGGTACTGCAGCCCAAAGCCAGAGAACTGGGACTGGTCATTCCTGCTCAGTGGCGAGAGGTGTGAGAAAGCCTGTGGGGGTCTCAGAATAGGGGCAGGAATGAGGGGGAGCAGAATCGGAACAAGAGAGAAAACAGCTTAGGTGTGCTGGGCAGCCAAAGATGGGTTTAGAGAGAGGAGACAGGGAACAAAGTGGGAAGGGGTAAAGATGCCTTTTTGAGGCTAACGGAATCACATAGGATCCCTTAAGTCTGGATGACAACACTCCCCCGAGAATAAACAGATTTCCTGGCTTTCCTAGAGGAGATGGCGCAGCATGACATGAGTCCCCAGCCCACCCTGCATGCAATCCTGCCGTTTCCTGACAGATTTTAGGGCCGAGGACTTGCCCTCAGGCCATGGTTTCCATCAACATTTATATGCCAATTCCAAAGTGGTGACTGTGGGAGGAAAAGATCCAATTGTCTGATACACTTCAACAACAATAATAATAATCTAAAGATCTTTAACCTGTTAACAGTGCACTGACAAACCCTGAGTTTGCCTTTATTGGAAGAAATGATGCTGGGGCCAGAACAGAGGCTGCAGATTGATTGATTTTTTTAATTTAATATTTGTTCATGGGGAGGCTGGCTTTTTTATTGTGGCGGCACCTGCTAGTGCCATTATAGTTACAAGGCCTGTTGGAGAGGCTTTATGGTGAAGGCTTATTTCTATTATAAATACTGGTTGGGGCTGGTGGTTAATATCCTTACAGTTTCCTGTTATACTGGGCTCAATCAAATCTGGCCCATATTGTTAAATCACACACATCAACTCTGCACACAAAAATTTTAAAATACATGTTGTGCCAAAATCAACATCGTTAATTAAGTCATGGAGAAAATATTACCCAAGTCAAACCTTAAATTAATCACTAACTTCAGATTAAGAATGTGAACAAACAAATTCCTTAAATCTCATTTTGAACTCAACTCAGTTATAAAAGCTCAATTTTTAAAACTATATTATAAAAATATATACATTTGATTGCTATAAAAATACTTATCTAAAACAATCAACTCAGCACATGGATTTCCCTCCATTTACTCAAAGACAATAAAAGAATATTAATCACACAGTTCATTGTTCTATCAGCCAAGAAGTTATTATGTGTTTAACAATCATACCATATATATCCCAACTTTCCAAACTCAGGTACGTACTGTAAAATATTTATATATGCTACTGGGTAGTAAGTGTAAATTCTATTCCCTAAACCAATACATCAAAATGGGTTTTGCCTTTGGAAGGTGAGGTGTCCCTCATGTACTGAGCGATTGCAAGCATAGGCATTAAGTGAGATACACTTGGATTCCAGTCCCGTTCTTCATCTCAGGCCCTCTCCATCTGTGTGACCACGGGCTGGATAATTAACCTCTCTGTATTTCATTAGTCTCATTAATCAAACAAGAGTAATAATAGCATCTACCATTGTTGTTGTTGGAAATATTAAAACAGCAACAGATGGTTAATTCCAGGTCAAGGGTAAAGAAAGTACAAAGTGGAAGGCGGAGCAAGATGGCGGAGGAGTAGGAGACCTGGATTTCGTCTGGTCTCAGGAATTCAGCTGAATAGGGATCAAACCATTCTGAACACCTACGAACTCAACAGGAGATCGAAGAGGAGAGTAGCAACAACTCTCTGAACAGAGAAGCGACCACTTACTGGAAGGTAGGACGTGCGGAGAAGTGAATCCAAGGCGATATTCGAGAGGATAGATGGCAGGGGAGGGTCCTCCGCCAGTCGCTTCTGGCAAGTGATAGAGCCCCGGAGCACAAAATCGGACCTTTTAGAAGTTGGCTCGGCTGAGGGACGTCGCTGCAGTGGCTAAGCAGGGGGTGGAATCCTCCTGGGACAGTATGGTCTCAGGACCCTTGGGGTCACAGAAAGACCGGGGGTGCCTGAGTGCGCCAGAGCTCCCAGGTATCAGAGCGGGGAAGCCAGCTGCAGAGACGGAGCCGAGGCGCGGGCTCTCAGCTCGGGGTTGCCATAAACTGTGATCCACGGCCCAATCGGGCCACTGCTCCTCCAGCAGGGACCCAACAAGTGGCAGAGCTGGGGAGACTCCCCTTCCTTCCCGGGGAGGAGCGGCACGGGAAAGCACCGCAGGGATCTGCTGGGTTTGGAGACTCCACACGGGGTCGGGTGCCAGAGATAGCAATGCTCGGTCACTGGCTGGGTGAACACAGAGTGTGGCCGGAGACCAGGGAGACGGGAGTGACTGCTTTTCTCTGGGGGCACACTGAGGAGCGGGGCCCCGAGTTCTCAGCTCCTCCGGGTGGAGATTGGGAGGCCACCATTTTTGCCCTGGTCCTCCAAAGCTGTACCAAGAGCTTGCAGGGAACAAAACTCCTGAGAGCAAACCCGAGCAGCTTACTTAGCCCGGACCGACAAGGGCGGGGCAATTCAGCCTCCGGCAAAGACAGTTGGAAACGACAGCAACAGGCCCCTCCCCCAGAAGATCAGCACGAAGAGCCAGCAAGCCAAGACCAAGTTTACCGATCAAGGAGAACGGGAGAACTCCAGCGCTAGGGGAATACTGCACATAGAATTCATGGCTTTTTTTTTTACCATGATTCATTAGTTCATCAAAGTTAATTTTTGTTAACTGTCTTTTTTATTTTTTTCCCTTTTTCAACCAACATCTTATCAATCTCTTTTTAAAAAAAAAACAACATTTTTTATTTTTCATTTTTAGAGTCAAATTTTATCCCTTTATAGTAGTTACCCTTATTTTTGGCATATATATATAAGTTGTTCTCTCTTCAAAATTTTGAGATACAGTTTCTTCTAACAGATCAAAATATACCCTAAATCACTAGTGTATGGCTTTGTTCTAGTCTCCTGCCTGATCACATTCTCTCCCTTTTTCCTTTTTTTTTTTCTTAAATCTTCTTTCTTTTTTCAAACAACTTCTTATCTTATCAAGTCCTTTTATAAAATCTTTTATAATTTTCATATTTACAGTCATCTTCCATCCCTTCATTGTATCAACCCTTATTTTGTACATATATGTCTTTATTCCTTTAAAATTTTAGGAGGCACTTTTTTCTAACAGACCAAAATACGCCCAAAATCTAGTGTGTGGCACTGATCTATGCACTAGCCTGATCATATTTGATCATATTCTGCTTTTTTTGTATTGTTCTGTTTTTGTTTTTATCTTTTTTTCTTTTTTTTCTCTCTTTCTTTTTTCTTTCTTTCCCTTTCTTTTACCCTGGTTTCAGGTCTTTTCTGATTTGTATACAGTATATTTGCTGGGGACGTTGTTAACCTGTTAGCATTTTGTTCTCTCATTCATCTATTCTCCTCTGGACAAAATGACAAGACGAAAAAAATCACCTCAGCAAAAAGAACAAGAGGTAGTACCGTCATCCAGGGACCTACTCAATATGGACATTGGTACGATGTCGGACCTAGAGTTCAGAATCATGACTTTAAAGATACTAGCTGGGCTTGAAAAAAGCATGGAAGTTATTAGAGAAACGCTTTCTGGAGAAAGAAAAGAACTAAAATCTAACCAAGTCGAAATCAAAAAAGCTATTGATGAGGTGCAATCAAAAATGGGGGCACTAACTGCTAGGATAAATGAGGCAGAAGAGAGAATCAGTGATATAGAAGACCAAATGATGGAAAATAAAGAGGCTGAGAAAAAGAGAGAGAAACAACTACAGGATCACGAGGGCAGAATTCGAGAGATAAGTGATACAATAAGACGAAACAACATTAGAATAATTGGGATCCCAGAAGAAGAAGAGAGAGAGAGGGGGGCAGAAGGAATATTGGAGCAAATAATAGCAGAGAACTTCCCTAATGTGAGGAAGGAAACAGGCATCAAAATCCAGGAGGCACAGAGAACCCCTCTCAAAATCAATAATATTAGGTCAACACCCCGACATCTAATAGTAAAACTTACGAGTCTCAGAGACAAAGAGAAAAATCCTGAAAGCAGCTCAGGAGAAGAGATATGTAACCTACAATGGTAGAAATATTAGATTGGCAACAGACCTATCCACAGAGACCTGGCAGGCCAGAAAGGACTGGCAAGATATCTTCAGAGCACTAAACGAGAAAAATACGCAGCCAAGAATACTATATCCAGCTAGGCTGTCATTGAAAATAGAAGGAGAGATAAAAAGCTTCCAGAACAAACAAAAACTAAAGGAATTTGCAAACACGAAACCAGCCCTCCAAGAAATATTGAAAGGGGTCCTCTAAGCAAAGAGAGAGCCTAAAAGCAGCATAGATCAGAAAGGAACACAGACAACATACAGTCACAGTCACCTTACAGGCAATACAATGGCACTAAATTCATACCTTTCAATAGTTACCCTGAATGTAAATGGGCTAAATGCCCCAATCAAAAGACACAGGCTATCAGATTGGATTAAAAAACAAGACCCATCAATATGCTGTCTGCAAGAGACCCATTTTAGACCCAAAGACACCCCCAGATTGAAAGCGAGGGGGTGGAAAACCATTTACCATGCTAATGGACACCAAAAGAAAGCTGGGGTGGCAATCCTTATATCAGACAAACTAGATTTTAAAACAAAGACTGTAATAAGAGATGAGGAAGGACACCATATCCTACTTAAAGGGTCTATCCAACAAGAAGATCTAACAATTGTAAATATCTATGCCCCGAACATGGGAGCAGCCAATTATATAAAGCAATTAATAACAAAAGCAAAGAAACACATTGACAACAATACAATAATACTGGGGGACTTTAACACCCCCCCTGACTGAAATGGACAGATCATCTAAGCAAAAGATCAACAAGGAAATAAAGACTTTAAATGACACACTGGACCAAATGGACTTCACAGACATATTCAGAACATTCCATCCCAAAGCAACGGAATACACATTCTTCTCTAGTGCCCATGGAACATTCTCCAGAATTGATCACAACCTAGGTCACAAATCAGGTCTCAACCGGTACCAAAAGATTGGGATCATTCCTTGCATATTTTCAGACCACAATGCTTTGAAACTAGAACTCAATCACAAGAGGAAAGTCAGAAAGAACTCAAATACATGGAGGCTAAAGAGCATCCTGTTAAAGAATGAATGGGTCAACCAGGAAATTAAAGAAGAATTAAAAAAATTCATGGAAACCAATGAAAATGAAAACACAACTGTTCAAAATCTTTGGGATACAGCAAAGGCAGTCCTGAGAGGAAAGTATATAGCAATACAAGCCTTTCTCAAGAAAGAAGAAAGGTCTCAAATACACAACCTAACTCTACACCTAAAGGAGCTGGAGAAAGAACAGCAAATAAAGCCTAAACCCAGCAGGAGAAGAGAAATAATAAAGATCAGAGCAGAAATCAATGAACTAGAAACCAAAAGAACAGTAGAACAGATCAACGAAACTAGGAGGTGGTTCTTTGAAAGAATTAACAAGATTGATAAACCCCTGGCCAGACTGATCCAAAAGAAAAGAGAAATGACCCAAATCAACAAAATCATGAATGAAAGAGGAGAGATCACAACCAACACCAAAGAAATACAAACAATTATAAGAACATATTATGAGCAACTCTATGCCAGCAAATTAGATAACCTGGAAGAAACGGGTGCATTCCTAGAGATGTATCAACTACCAAAATTGAACCAGGAAGAAATAGAAAACCTAAAGAGACCTATAACCGCTAAGGAAATTGAAGCAGTCATCAAAAATCTCCCAACAAACAAAAGCCCAGGGCCAGATGGCTTCCCAGGGGAATTCTATCAGACATTTAAAGAAGAATTAATACCTATTCTCCTGAAACTGTTCCAAAAAATAGAAATGGAAGGAAAAGTTCCGAACTCATTTTATGAGGCCAGCATTACCTTGATCCCAAAACCAGACAAAGACCCCATCAAAAAGGAGAATTACAGACCAATATCCTTGATGAACATGGATGCAAAAGTTCTCACCAAAATACTAGCCAATAGGATCCAACAGTACATTAAAAAGATTATTCACCATGACCAAGTGGGATTTATCCCTGGGCTGCAAGGCTGGTTCAACATCCGCAAATCAATCAACGTGATACAATACATTAACAAAAGAAAGAACGAGAATCATATGATCCTCTCAATAGATGCAGAAAAAGCATTTGACAAAGTACAGCATCCTTTCTTGATCAAAACTCTTCAGAGTATAGGGATAGAGGGTACATACCTCAATATCATAAAAGCCATCTATGAAAAACCTACAGCCAATATCATTCTCAATGGGGAAAGGCTGAGAGCTTTTGCCCGAAGGTCAGGAACGCGGCAGGGATGTCCACTCTCACCACTGCTATTCAACATAGTATTAGAAGTCCTAGCCACAGCAATCAGACAACAAAAAGAAATCAAAGGCATCCAAATCGGCAAAGAGGAAGTCAAACTCTTACTCTTTGCAGATGATATGATACTGTATGTGGAAAACCCAAAAGACTCCACCCCAAAACTGCTAGAACTCATACAGGAATTCAGTCAAGTAGCAGGATATAAAATCAATGCACAGAAATCAGTGGCATTCCTATACACCAACAACAAGACAGAAGAGAGACAAATCAAGGAGTCGATCCCATTTATAATTGCACCCAAAACCATAAGATACCTAGGACTAAATTTAACCAAAGAGGCAAAGGATCTGTACTCAGAAAACTATAAAATACTCATGAAAGAAATTGAAGAAGACACAAAGAAATGGAAAAACGTTCCATGCTCATGGATTGGGAGAACCAACATTGTGAAGATGTCAATGCTACCTAGAGCAATCTACACATTCAATGCAATCCCCATCAAAATACCATCCACTTTTTTCAAAGAAATGGAACAAAGAATCCTAAAATTTGTATGGAACCAGAAGAGACCCCGAATAGCCAGAGGAATATTGAAAAAGAAAAGCAAAGCTGGCGGCATCACAATTCCGGACTTTCAATTACAAAGCTGTCGTCATCAAGACAGTATGGTACTGGCACAAAAACAGACACATAGATCAATGGAACAGAATCGAGAGCCCAGAAATGGACCCTCAACTCCATGGTCAACTTATCTTTGACAAAGCAGGAAAGAATGTCCAGTGGAAAAAAGACAGTCTCTTCAACAAATGGTGTTGGGAAAATTGGACAGCCACAGGCAGAAGAATGAAACTGGACCATTTCCTTACACCACACACAAAAATAGACTCCAAATGGTTGAAAGACCTAAATGTGAGACAGGAGTCCATCAAAATCCTAAAGGAGAACACAGGCAGCAACCTCTTCAACCTCAGCCACAGCAACTTCTTCCTAGAAACATCGCCAAAGGCACGGGAAGACAGGGCAAAAATGAACTATTGGGATTTCATCAAGATAAAAAGCTTTTGCACAGCAAAAGAAACAGTCCACAAAACCAAAAGACAACCGACAGAATGGGAGAAAATATTTGCAAATGACATATCAGATAAAGGGCTAGTATCCAAAATCTATAAAGAACTTATCAAAGTCAACACCCAAAGAACAAATAATCCAATCAAGAAATGGGCAGAAGACATGAACAGACATTTTTCCAAAGAAGACATCCAAATGGCCAACAGGCACATGAAAAAGTGCTCAACATCGCTCGGCATCAGGGAAATCCACATCAAAACCTCAATGAGATACCACCTCACACCCATCAGAATGGCTAAAATTAACAAGTCAGGGAACGACAGACGTTGGCGGGGATGTGGAGAAAGGGGAACCCTCCTACACTGTTGGTGGGAATGCAAGCTGGTGCAACCACTCTGGAAAACAGTATGGAGGTTCCTCAAACAGTTGAAATTAGAGCTACCATTCGATCCAGCAATTGCACGACTGGGTATTTACCACAAAGATACAAATGTAGGGACCCGAAGGGGTACGTGCACCCCAATGTTTATAGCAGCAATGTCCACAATAGCCAAACTGTGGAAAGAGCCAAGATGTCCATCGACAGATGAATGGCTAAAGAAGAAGTGGTATATATACACAATGGAATATTATGCAGCCATCAAAAGGAAGGAGATCTTGCCATTTGCAACGACGTGGCTGGAATTGGAGGGTGTTATGCTGAGTGAAATAAGTCAATCAGAGAAAGACATGTATCCTATGACCTCACTGATATGAGGAATTCTTAATCTCAGGAAACAAACTGAGTGTTACTGGAGTGGTTGGGGGTGGGAGGGATGGGGTGCCTGGGTGATAGACATTGGGGAGGGTATGTGCTACGGTGAGCGCTGTGAATTGTGCAAGACTGTTGAATCACAGATCTGTACTTCTGAAACAAATAACGCAACATATTTTAAGAAAAAAGAAAAAGAAGAAGATAGCAGGAGGGGAAGAATGAAGGGCAGTAAGTCAGAGGGGGAGACGAACCATGAGAGATGATGGACTCTGAAAAACAAACTGAGGGTTCTAGAGGGGAGGAGGCTAAGGGGATGGGTTAGCCTGTTGATGGGTATTAAAGAGGGCACATTCTGCATGGAGCACTGGGTGTTATGAACAAACAATGAATCATGGAACACTACATCAAAAACTAATGATGTAATATATGGTGACTAACATAACAATAAAAAAATTTAAAAAAAAAAGAAAATACAAAGTGAGCCTGGGATATTTTGGAACTCCAGAAAATATGGAAATGCTAAAGAATAATAGATACATGTTGTCATGTATAGAATAATGTTCCCCTAAAGACGTCCCTACCTTAATCCCCAAACCTCTCAATGTGTTATCTTATGTGGCCCGGGTGGGGAGGGTATTCAAGTTGTGGATACAATTAAGATTGCTAATCAACTGACTTTAAAATAAGCGGTTTATCTTGAATTTTCCAGGTGGGTCCAAGGTCATCACAAAGGTCCTTAAAAGTGGAAGAGGGAGGCAAAACAGGATCAGTGTCAGAGACTTGCAGATGCTAGTGAAGATGGAGAAATGAGCCCCCAAGCCAAGGGATGGGGGCAGCCTCCAGAAGGTGGAAAAGACAAGGGCCTCCAGCAGGCATGTGATCCTGCAATAGCTTCATTTTAGCCCAGAATTCTGACCTTCAGAGCTGTAAGAGAATAAATTTGTGTTGTTTAACTCTCTAAATTCATAGCAATACACAATAGGACACTATTGCCTAGGTCATGAAAATAGGACCCAGCTTGCATAAGTACCAGGGGAGAAAGATAAAGCAATTGTTAACATTTGGGGAATCTGGGTGAAGCGTACAAGGAAATTCTTTGTATTAAATGCAGTTTTCACAATATGTCTGAAATTATGTCAAAATTGAGCTTTAAAAAAGAGAAAAATAGTTTGCATAGGGAGGAATCAGATCCTCAGCATCCCTCCCCTACTCCACATAGCCAGGCAACTAACTGCCCCTCCCTGATATCAGAAAGAGATTGAATTTCTGTCTCTTAAGTGGCCCTGACCTGGGAGCACCAGGCAAGCAGAGGGAGGAAGAGGAGCTTGGTCCTGGAAAGTAAAAATTAAGATAAAGTCTACCTGCCTAATGGTGGGACCCTTCTACTAAGCTTCAAACACAAGCAGCCAGTTTGATGCTCCAACCCTCACCCATTGGCAGAAATCTGAATTACTCCTTTCTGGAGAAACTAACCAATCCAAGAGTAGACACCCACAGAAGGGTTGCCCAGTGAAAGAAAAAGACCCACTGTTCACTAAAGACCACAGGTTGATGAGATTCATAAACACACACTATCGCTCCCCAAAAATATCCACAGTCCAATCCCTGGAACCTGCGAATGTTAGATGGCATGACAAAGAGGAATTAAGGCTGCAGGTGGAATTGAGGTTGCTAATTAGTCATCCCTAAAACACGGATACTGGATTATCCATGTAATCCCAAAGTCATCGTAAGGATCCCTTTAAAAAGAATATAAAAGTTAAAGAGGAAAGTCACAGGGAAATGTGACCATTAAAAAAGGTGAGTGATATGATGTGACTCAACCTGCCATTATTGGCTTTGAAGGTGGGAGAGACCAGAAACTGAAAAAAGCTGCAGAAACAGATTCTCCCCTAGAGATTCTAGAAAGGAAGGCAGCCCTGCCAACACCATGAATCTAGCCCAGCAAGACCCATGTTGGATTTCTATCCTACAGAATTGTAAGGTAATACATTTGTGTCGTTTTAAGCCTAAGGTGTGTGGGCAGCAAGAGAAAACTAATACACACATCCAGAGCTTCTAGTTGGCTTCATATAGTCTTCATCTTAAATGTGAATGTACAATCAAGAATCACCAGACATTGAGAAGTGCTTCTAAAATGAAAGACAGGGATGGAAATGAACAGACAACAGAAGAAACATATACAATACAGAAGTCAATAATGTTCCCAGAGAAATAAGTGGACATATCACATCCATGAAACAAGAGCAGGGTGCCATTTATTTATTGTATTTATCTAACACTTACATAAAACTCACTATCTGCCAGGCACTATGCTAAGTGCTCTACAAATATTCAAACATTTTGTCATTATAACAGCTCTATGAAGTAGGTTTTGTTATCCTTATTTTACAGTTGAGGAAGTCATGGAGAGGCTACGTAACTTGACCAGGATCACACAGAAGAGCTGAGTTGTGAACACAGCAGTCTGGTTCCAGGGTCACACAAGAATACTTGAGGATATAAAAATATAATAGCAGAAATGGAGCAAAAGTTACTGAAAATGTTGAAATATACAAGGCAATATTTAAGGAAGGAAAAAATATATAAAGAAATCAAAAATAGGAAAAAAGGTGTGAGAAACCCAGGAAGTGCAATACCCAATTAATAATAGTTTCAGAAAATGAGAACAGAGAAAACAAAGGGAAAGAAATTGTTAAAGAAATTGTTGGAGAAGATTTTCAGAATAGCAGGACATGAATTTCCAGATTAAAATGGCCTATAGAGTGCCCAGTGCAATAACTGAAAAATAAGTATTATTAAGAGTTATGGGCTGAGTATTACTGTCCTTCCAAAATTAATACATTGAAACCTATTTCCTCAATGTGATGGTATTTGGAGGTAGGGCCCTTGGGAAGCAATTAATTAATTAAGATGGAATCCTTGTGAATGGTATTTGTGCCCTTATAAAAGAGACCCCAGAGAAATTGCTCACGCTTTCACCTATGAGAACACCGTGGAAGGCAGCCATCTGTCTATGAACCAGGAGCAGGCTCTCACAAGACACAGAATCTGTTGGAGTCCTGCTCTTGGACTTTTTAGCCTCTAAAATTGTGAAAAATAAATTTCCAGTGTTTATAAGATGCCCACTTTATGGTGTTTTGTTATAGCAGCCTGAAGGGACTAAGAAATCAAGTCATGCTGAAATTTCAGGATAGCACATATAAAGAAGTCCTAAAAACTTTCTGAAGACAAATAAAACACATAAGATATTCAAAGGATTGGCAAAAATAGTGGCATCAGATATCTTAATGGCAGCACTGAAAATTAAAAGACACTAAAGCAATGATGTCAAAATCTCAAGGGAAAATGAGTTCCACACTAGAATTCCATGCCAGGCCAACCCACCAGTCAAATGTGGGATCAAATAAAGACATTTTAAGATATATACAGTCTCAAAATCTCTATCTCCCATGCACCCTATCTCAGGGAGCTCATATTACCCAACAAAACAAGAAAATAAAACCAAAAAAGGAAAACATGGGAGTCAGGAAACAGGAATCCCAAAGATGATGATGAAAGGAGGTCTCAAATGATAGCTGTGCAGTGTCCTCGAGGAGCCCATTCATATATGAACAGGAGGACTGGGGTTCTAGTCTCCTAGAAGAACAAAAAATTAAAGTACTTGGTAGACTACCTAATGGGTTTTATTGAACTAAGAAGAGTGTTAGAGTTTTTAGAGTCTGAAGAAAGAATTTGTGATAGTTATGTAGAAAGCTAAATTTTTAAAAAGTGAAGCAACTATTAACTCCCCACAAAATCAAAAGTGCCATAAAAATTGCAACTGTAAGTAATATTACGGTCATAATAAAGCAAATGCTTAAATTGAATTTTTCAAGGCTTTGAAATAAGTATAATGAAAGGATGGGGAGATGGGAGAGCAGAATCCTCATCTCCCAAGGCAGGAAGTCAATAAATAATATTTTAAAATGGAATTCAAGATATTGAAACACAAGGTTGTTGTCTTAAAATATGGAGTTAAATAGCAGAAGAAACAACCAAGATAGTTGAAAGTAATTGTCTCTGTGGAAGGGGACTTCAAAGATGGGGGAGATGGTGGAACAGGAAAATAGTAGTTCATTATAAACCTAGTAGTAAAATATGACTTCTGTTTTCTCTTCTTCACCTCTTCTTTCAATTTATTATACTACATAAAAGCATCATTTTGATATTAAAAATTAAACATAAATGCTTTGAACAGGATTTGGCACACAGTATGTGCTAAAATGAATAGTTGATGTTGATGTTCATACTGCTGTGAACTTTGTCAAAACTGTAACACTAGAAAGGGAATCAGTCCATATTCTGCACAACAACCCTAAGGTAAGTTATTTCATACCTTTCCATTTCTCCATTCAAAGATAAAAATGCTTAGTGAATCAAACTCTAGATAAGACCAAGATACATGTACATTTAAAAATACTCTAAAAATACTGGGAATCTGTTCTCTAAATTCATACCTGAGTATTTTCTATAAGCTAGAAGAAAGTTTAGCTAAAGATGCTTCCTATTATATTGTAGCCATATCTTATTTACTTCTTCACTTATTACTAATCTTTTCATTTATTTATTCATTAAAAATATTGAGCATCTACTATGTGCCAACACTGTTTTGGAAAAGTATCAAAACAGACAAAATTCCATACCTTTACAGAACTTACATTCTAATTACAGAAACAAAAAGAGATTCTGAAGATAGAGACAATGGAACTTGTTGATGGAATTGATATAAGGTGTGAAAAACAGGAATTTTAAAATTTTTCCTAAATTTTTGGCCTAAGTAACTGGAAATATGAATTGGCACCAACTGATATAGGGAAAGCTGTGGAAAAAGCAGGTTTTACTGGGAAGATCAGAATTAAGTTTTGGATGTAAGGTCAAGATGCCTATTATATATCTATGGAGTGTCAAGTAGGGGCTGAATATAGGAGTCCAAAGTTCAAAGAAGAGATCTGGACTGAAGACACAATTTTGGAATCACTGGCCTATCAGGCAGGGTTCAGAGCAGGACAGAGAAACCATTCAAGATATTTAAGGCAGAAGCTTCCAAATTTGTTGGAAGGGGTGAAAGAACATAATTCAGGGACCACCACTGGATGTTTTATTCTGAAATTCCTTCAGCATAGCTGTAATCCAGAAGGCAAGAAACCATTACCACTACCACCATTCCGTGTCTTGCACCCATGAAACTGGCAAAAAGATGTGAAATGTGGAGCCCAGCTGCTGAAAACGCTCATGCATGTCAGATGCGGCTGCCATAGAAAAATGGCTTCAGCACACTTGCTCTCTTCTACTTCTCCTCTGAGTACTTATTGTCAGAAGAGCCTAACTTGCATTCATAAACTGAGCTACAAAGAGTCTGGGAAATATAGCTGTTAGCCTTCAAGTAGCTGAAATACAGAAGGGAACTGAAAAGAATCATATGGATGCCAAAGGACGATAAACAATATCTGGCATAAATGGCATTGAAAACCATAGGCCTGGGAGAGGCCACCAAGCAAATAAATAGAGAAGACAGGAGAACCAAAGCCTGAGAGAGCTGTGGCTCACTCCAGGATGAAGAGACAGGGGAGGTGAAAGGAAACAGAAATGGTGTCCAAGCTACCCAGAACATAAGAATGGACTATTGTACTGAAAGCCAAATGAAGAAAGTTCTTTAAGGAGGAAAGGGTGATGATCAGTCCCATATCTTCAGATGCTGTACAGTTTTATTTCTTTTGTAAAAATAATACATAGTTATTGTAAAAACAAAGATACAAAGAATAAATATCACTTGAAGTTCTACTCTTTAGGTAGAAATAATCACAATTAACATTTGGTGAACTACTCACCATTACGTATAAGTTAATATAACATTTCTTTATTTGCTATTATCTATCCGTCTATATACACACATATATATATACGAATTATACTATTTATGCTATTTTACAATCCATTTTTATCAGCCAATAATATGACATGTCCATGTTTCTATGGCCAGTAGAGGTATATTTGTATCATTGTTCATTCAAAACTGTATTTTATAAATAAACCATAATTTATATAACCATTCCCCTGTAAATGGACATATAGGTTGTTCCAGTATTTCAATAATATGAGCAATACTGCATGAGCATCCTTGTTAATAATGATATAAAATTCTTGGTGTCTAAATCTTCTTTTTGCCAATTTAAATATTTGAGGTAGAAAGAATCTATGCAATTCAGAAATGGTCATATAGTTGCAAAGCTTCATAAAAGAAAATAATTTGGAATGATGTTATTATAAAATCCAGCACCTGATTTTGTATGTCTTAAAGTTTTGAAAATAATAAAATGTTTTTTGTATAGTTTGTATCATTCATATGATTCTAAAATTTGGCGACTATGCCAACACAGATGCCCTTTTGAATTTAGTAAGGTATTATCAATCTATAGTACTATATTTTTAGAACACTTAGAAAATATTTTTTCCCACAAGTTTCCTTACCATTATAATTTGATAGTTAAATCAGTCATCGGTGCTTTGTAGATATAAAATTTAAATATTTAACATTGAGTATAATTTCTGCTGCTGAATTTTCAATGTCCAGGGTTGAGTTTAGTAGGCAGCAAGAGAAAAACAAAAACTCATGCTATGGTTTACCCAATCATTTGGGTAGGCAGGCTTCGAAAGCTTATAGAAATTTTGCACTGTGCTTACTATCCTCCAACAGATTATTTCAATAACAAAGAATTTGTTAAGGTGGGGTGACCTCATATCTCTCCCTCTCTGTGTATATGTTAGCTATTGTGTAGATAAACCTAAGTGTAGTGTGTTCCTCTATGGATAGATACCTCCATCGTCTGGATGAAATGCATTATATACAGAAAGTGAAAGGCATTATCGGCATGTAAAATAGAATTCTAAAACTGTGAAGCAAATTATATCATGAGAACACTAGGCACCAAATGGTAAACAAACATAAGCAAATAAGCTCTAAATCATTCATTTTAGTTTACAAGAATATTCAACCTAAATCTTAAAAGCTTCTTATTTCTTTCCTCCTTTTGTAGGCTGTCCTTCCCTGTCTACATTTTGTAATATGTTGGCCTCTTCAAACATTCTACAGCCATAAAAATCTCAAGGAAACATTTCACCACTTGACAAACCATTCTGCACTTGGCTGGCTCCAGGAGCCATGGGTCATCTGTTTACTATGACTCCTTGGGCATCCAGAGGGCCCTTTTCCAAATGGGAATGATTTCAAAGGCTCTGCAACTAACATGGTCACTTTTGGACTTCTCCAAACAGCCTATACTCACAGGGACCTTCAAGTTTCCAGGTATATCAGTGGGGCCCTTTTAGACTCTGTCAGCAGTCACTGGGAAAAGAGATGGGGACCAAATAAGAAGGCATAAGCAGTTGCCCCTTCATTAGACCTTTAAGTCAGACACCTCAGGAAACAGGTTCTGACACAGAGATTTGGGGGCAGGAGATTTACTGGGGTGTGCTTTGGGGATTGACATCGGTGGGGTGTGAGTGAAACAGAACTGGGAACAGGGAGAAGTAGCATTTTGAGGCAATGGCAGCAGAGGCCTCAGCTTGTCCCCCAAGGAGATCTGGAGCTAAAATGGCTCCTCAGAGTTGAGGAGGTAAGTGGTGAGGTAAGTGGATCCGGGTCTGGTGCCCTTGCATTGACCAGTCTTTGGGTATAGGCTGCCCCCTGGGAAGAAGTGTAGTCTGGAGGGAGGGAACTCTTCTTGGTTAAGGGCATTTCCTGGACAGGGCATTAGCTGTGAGCTACCAACAAAGCCACATCTCCCAACAGCAGGGGCATGAGAGACTGTCCTAGAGGGAAATCTGGGCAGGGCAGTAAGGTACACACTACAATCTCCCACTCTCGGTAATTTCCTGATATTCTAGAAAGCCAACCCTATATGAAAAGGTCCAACCTGAGCAATCTAAAAATGGTGATCACTGTCTTTAGACATAGAAAGGCAGGTATCACAGAGGGAACCCCAAGGTTCAGTGACCCTCAAATGTAGAGCCTCAACCACCATAGGCATAGTTTCTATAAAAACTAAAGCAGCAGGTTTGAAAAGCCACACCAGATTAAGGAGTATCCCAGGGTTTATGGTGAGGATGCCCCAAATGAGTAGAATTTTCCTTGGGGACATGAAATGGGAATTTATGCCAGACTATCACCAGCACCATCTACAGTTGATGTTTCCTTAAATTACAATACAGGTGTCCTGCCCATATCCCTGAGCCCACCCCTGAAATCGCCATTAGTATCTTTATATATCAACAGATCCTACATTTTTCTACCATATTTCTTGCATCTCTCTTCTCTAGCCCCCAGAATGTTGGGCAAATGGGAAGAACCAGGGAGATAATACCCCAGGAAAACCCTCAGACAATGAAGGATGGATATTGGCAGATAAATATCCCAGCCACATTGCCTCTTGACACAATTCCAAAATGTGTTCTGCACAGACGGTCCCCAATTGCCTGCAATGGCAACCCACTCATTAATACACCATTTACTGGCTCTCCTTTCTTTCCTCATTCTCCCGCTTCCTCTCTCTTCCTGGGACCACCTCCCAATAAATGACTTGCACCCTAATCTTTGTCTCCACATCTGATTTGGAGGAAACCCAACTTAAGTGGATAATTGAAGATTATCTTCATCATTATAATGAAGTCTCTAAAGTAAGGTGTAAATATGTTTCTGCTGGCGTAAAGCTACTGCCTCCTCTCACCTCCAAAATTCTACAGAGTAAACCCCTCAGTATAATCTTCTTTCTGACCCTTTACATGTGGGAAAGTTTGGATAGGTAGCTAGAAAAAGACATAGATAGATAGATAGATAGATAGATGGATAGATAGATAGATGATAGATAGATAGATAGATAGAGAAAATCTTTTCTTGCCCATGTACAAAGCCTGTAAAATTTCTCCTCAAAAGAAATTCTAGCAATTAACATATTTGATTTTGGCTGCCTGCTATCCATTCCCCTTCCTTCCGTTCCTAACATTTTGGATTTTCTTTAAGGAAGCACCCTTGCCACACTCAGACCCTGTGCACTCATGGGAGCAAACCTTCGTGAAACTCAGCCTTCCAGTTCCAGCAGAAGCACAGGCTCTGCAATATCTTTCCCCTGTTTAAACCCGGCCCCCTCCCCCCACACACACATGGCTTCATGTTGCACTTAAAGTAAAACTCAAACTATTTCTCTCATTGCTATAGATTGAATGTCTGTGTCCCCACAAAATTCATACGTTGAACCCCAATCCCCACTGTGATGGTAGTAGGAAGTGGGGCCCTTTGGAGGTGATCAGGTCACGTGGGTAGAGCCCTCATGAATGGGACTATTACCCTTATAAAAGGGACCCTGAAGAGCCCCCTCTCCCCTTCTACCATGTGAAGACACAGTGAGAAAACAGCCATCTATGAACCAGGAAGAGGGTTCACACTGGACACCAAATCTTCTGGCACCTCCAGAACAGTGAGAAAGAAATTTCTGTGGTTTATAAGCCACCCAGTCTGTGGGATTCTGTAAGAGCAGCCTGAACGGACTAAGAAAGTGATCTAAAATTCTCAGATGATCTGGACCTTTCTGAGCTCGTCTCCCACCCTTCCCCCAGCTCAGTCTGGCTCTCTCTTCTTGGACCCGCCAACCTCATCCCCACCATAGACCCTTGTAGTAGTACTTTACCTGGAAAATTCCTTTCCCAAATCTTTGTTTACCTCCTTCTTGTCATTCAGTTCTCAAACCTATTGTCACCTCCTCAGAGAAGGGGTCCCTGACCACCCAATCTAAGGTAGCCAAGCCCTCAATCACTATCACATAACTCTGTCTTGTTTTCACCAGTACCCATGACAATACGAAATTATTGTGTTTATTAATTTACTCATTCACTGTCTGATGTCCCTACAAAACTTAAGCTTCATAACAGCTTTGCATCATTCTTGTTCACTCTATTATCCTCAGTGCCTAGAATAGTACTTAGAACATAGCAGGTATTCAATAAAGATACTTAAAATAATACATGAGTCAATGAAACATTTCTTGCTTATATAGCAAAATATAAGCTTGGAGAAAAAAATATGAAACAGCTTCTCCAAAATGTATTGATCACTATTTTAAAACATCCTAAAATCTAAAGGCAAAAGTATTAAATAAATATTGAACATAGCCATCATTAAGATTATTACAGGCTATCGGGTTTCAATTGTCATTCCAGATTGTCTGGAGATGTAAAATCTAAGGGCGCTTCCAATTCCAAACTTCCTTAACACTATGGATTTCATTATCCTAGATTGAGTTATTTGTTGCTTCACAATGTTAAAATAATAACAGGCTAGTTAATAAAAATAATATAATGACAACAGTAGCAAGAAGTCGATGTTGCTATTTCCTCTGATTTACAGAGGTACTCTAGATGGGGGATTGAAAAGCAACTGATTTCTGAATCAGGCAAAGATGTCCATCATAGTTATGGATACTTCAAGTCAAATCAGCAAAATGTGCTACCCAAGGTAACCCGTGAAATACGTTTTGCTAGATATTACCAGGCAGGGAGGAGGGAGAACCAGGTGTTCCAGCAAGAATATGGGACCGTTTTGTTTTTGCAGGACAGAAAGGAGCAAAGCCTGAAAGATTTAGCCCTTCCAAGCGACAAGTTTGAGAGCCTGCAGTGATTTATTTGACAGAGAAGAGGAGGGAAGTCCTCCCTCCTCTACAGGATCAGCTCCTTGATTATAAACACTCAATAACTTTCTGGTTGAAAATGCTTTTTCCTCCCTTGCCTATACATTTCTGACGCCTGCTTTATTATTTTCTATTAGGAAATGCTATTTAATTCCGTCCATAGCTTGGCGACCTTTGTGTGGCTTCCCCACTTAGGAAATTTACAAGTAAATCACCAAGAAGTATGTACACATACTCTTATAAAATATACATGCGCTTGTAAATGAAAATGCACCAAACGGCAAAAAAAAAAAAAAAAAAAATGCTACATGCATTGCAAGAACCAGGCATATGTGCATAAGAGGTGGGAGGCAGGTGTTTGGGAAACCTTCACACCATCCCAATATTTTTCTAATGGTTTCCATTTCCAATGCAAGGGAGGATTTGGAAAACATTAGCCACTCTGGTGTGCTCTGAGCGGTGACATGTAGCTGGCAACGTGGTGAGTGGGATCCCCCCCCTTTCTTCCTCTAACAAAGAAATAGGGTGAGTTTATTAAAGCATAAATGCCATTTTCATCCTGCAATGTTAACTGTGAGGCTGGGATCCCCGAGGTACTGAGGCAGTCAAAGCAAACAGCTGTGCCACCTACTTGCAACAGTTGTACGCCCACTACACAGCACCGAGAGGAGGAGCAGGTCAAAGAAAGCCCATAAAGAGGATGGGGAACCTCACTTAGCTTGCTCCCCGTAGCCCGAGGGAAAATCCAGCCCTTCTGAGGGTAGGTATTGTGTGTGAGGCTCACAGCACTGAGCATTCTCTTGCAACTTGTCTCCTATAAACCACCTACTGCATTTTTATATTCTACAGTCATATAGACTAAAACAGTGTTTAGCAAATTAACAGAATGCTAAATAAAAACATATCAACCAACCTAGCAGGCAGCTTGTCGATGATCCTGAGTTGCCGGGGGGTGGTGGTAACTGCTGTTTTGGTGGCAAGTGGTTGCTTCATCATCCAAGTCTCTTTGTGGGGGCTTGGGAAGGATGGTGCACTCTGGCCAAGCTGTTATTAGGTTACCTTTGTGGAGCCTAAGGATTGCCCCATGCCTGCCTCTATCAACGGAGAATGGAGTGAGAGGGCTCATACAGAAGGAAACTGATCCCCGCTCTGTAGACTTCCAGGGGCCAAGAGGTCTCCTCTCTTGTAACTCAGCTACCTTGTCAGCCTGTGCAAGAGGCAGACTGTGGAGAGAACACATTTCATTGGCAAGCCTTCCTCTCAACCTCTTCTGTGCTTAAGAGAAGTTTGTAGGAGGAGCCCTGCTAAGTGAAAATCATGAGAATAGAAAACCTTAGAATATGTTTTTCTCCTGAAATGTGGCTGCTGGCTACCCTCTTTCCAGAAAGAGTCGAAAATGCACAAGGATCCAGCCTGACATGCTCATCCCTTGTGACCAACTCCATGTCTTAGGAGATGACAGTGCAGCCCAGGGTCAGAAGGAGACAACATTCAGTGGCCCTAATTGGGAACTGAACCTACAACCTGGACCTCAGTGGCAATGGGTCCTGATCAACCTTACACGCATCTCCATCCACCACACCCCTAGGTATAACTGACTCTCTTCTGTGCCAGCATCCCATCCTCATGGCACCTTGTTCTATCCATTGTCCCCCTGCGGCTTCAACAGATATTTTTTAAATGCCTTCATTCATTCAAGACCATGAATTTAAGGCCATCTTTGTGCCAGGCACTGTCCCAGTGCATAAGGGATGTATATGGGATGTATCAGCAGAATAAAATGGTCAAGCATCCCTGATTTGGAAGAGATCATATTCTAGCAAGAAAAGACAGGCAATAAGCAATAGACATAGCATATTAAGTGATAAATGAGATGGAAAAAGAGAACGTCAAGTAGAATAAGGAGGAAGCAGGAGTGTGGAGGTTGGAGGGCTAGTGGCAATTCTCAAAGACGATTGAGGATTTTATTCATCGAGAAAACATTTGAGTCAAAACTTGAAGGAGATGAGTGAGTTAGAGGATGTTGGAGGGAAGAATGTTCCAAGCAAAGGGAATAGCCAGAGCTAAGACAGGAGCACACCCGACACGTGAACAAGAAAGGAGGTGAAGCTGGAGGGAAGTGGGCCAGGGGAGCCATCACAGGACTTCAGGCTGATGGGGAAGCAGGTTCATGTCAGACATCATAGCTTCTTCTGAGGACTTTGGCTTTGATGCTGAGAGAAATGAGGAGCCCTGGCAGGTTTCCAGAAGAGAAGTGATAGGATCTGATTCAGGCAATAAAAAGGCCACCATGGCTGTTATGGGCAGAGTAGCAAACCCAAATTCCCCTATTGTTATTCCTCACCAACTCTTTAGAGCTAGTCTTCTTGAAGAAGTTGTCTCCCTCAACACCTCCATTTCCTCAGCTGTCATTCATTCCTCAGTCTGCCTTTCCATACCCACCAGTATTGATCATGACCCCTTAGTGCCATCCGGAAATACATTTGGGAAAATCCAAAGCTGGCCTTTTTGTCCTTACTTTTGCTATAATTTTAGTAACTGTCGATGATCTTTCTCTCTTCCATAAAACTCTCTCCTATCTTGATTCCTTGGATACCATTCTCAATTCTTTTCCTTTAGTCACCTTCATGGCTCTTCTTTCCCAACATGGCAGACATTGGTGCTGCTCAGGTTTCTTTATTAGGTCCTCTTCTCATTTGATACACTTTTCTGGGGCGATTTATTTCTAGCCCACAAATTAAATTTCCATCTTCCTGCTAATGATTGCAAAGTTATTATTTTCTTCCCCAGTCTTGCTCCTGACCTCCAGACCCATATATACAACTGCTGAATGGACATCTCTTCTTGACAGTAAAGATTCCAAAATTTCAATATAGGAGAGGCTTAGAAATTGCACTCTAGTGGGAAGGGAAGGGCTGGGATTGTATTAAAATTGTCTTTGCATAGTATGTACACTGTATTGGCTACAACTGTGTATATAACTGGGATATCAAAGTAGAAGGTTAATTGAAATTGTCAGGAGGCTATGAGCCACTCCAAGCTACTTGTTGGCACCACTACTGACATGAGGATGGTATGTGTGTATATGTGTGTGTGTCTGTGTGTGTATGAATATATACATCCATTGCAAACAAAGCTAACCCCTCATCCTATATCTCCTAGCCCAAGCAATGGTACTTTCATCCACCTGGTCATCCAAACCCCAAACTGGGCCTTTTCTTTGGTTCCTGAGTATCCCTTCCCCCCAACTTTTTCTTCTGGTCATAAACTCTGTAATTAACCTCATTCATCCTCCTTGAGGCTCTGTTCACTCAACCCAGCCTTCACTCTTGAAGGGCTCAGCCCCATCTATGTAATACCCTCTCAGCATTTAGCTGGAGTCCTCCCCCAAATCACAAAATTATCCTGAACCACCATGATTCCTCCTATATGATCTTAAGTACGGTCACTGCCCAGAAAATCCTGCTGCTGTCCTACCCGTTAGATGAAATCTCTTTGGATACACACTCCGATCCAGAACAAGCCTCATTCTCTGGACACTGTCACGTGGGCTGCTGACCCTTCTGGGGTCAGCTCTGCAGATGCATAAGTTCCAAGCTGCTGCTGCTTTCCTATTGGCTTCTAATGAAGTTCTAGCATGTTCCTCAGACAAACCCAGCTTATCAGAGTCGTGGCACTTTATGTTAGTCAGCAGAGGGAAGGCGATCTGTAGCAAAATTATCCATAGCACAATCAAATACAACAAGGGCTTAATTCTTGCTCATACCAAAGTCTAAAGTGGGTTAGGCAGTTCTGCACAGCACTCTTCCAGATAGCAAATCAAGGACCCAGGCTGCTTCCACTTTGCAGTTCCATCAACTCAAACAAGTGTTCTCTAACATCGCTGACATGGGAAAGGTGAAAGCACGGAGAAGATGTGCCTTCTCTTATAGACCGGAAGTGACACAGCACTGCTATTGACATTCCACTGGTAAAAATTAGCACTGTGACCCCACCTATCAGCCTCGGGGCTGAGAAATACAGAAGATGTGGGTATTTGATACACACTAATTGCTATTATTTCATAAGTATTCCAGGAAGCTAACCATGATCTATTGAGTCTGAAAGAGCTAAACAAACGAAAGAACCAAAAACCTTAGGTTGATCTAAGAGTTATACCCATCTGCATCTAGTAAGAATAGCAGTTGGGCGAGTGAACAGAAGGCTTACTCAAGGGTACCTCCATGTCAGATTCATGACTGACAATTACATAGGAGTGCTGACCCACATAGAGAGAGTTGGCTTTGGTAGATGTCCGCTGATAGCGAAATGGTGGCTTGTTTATATTTAGGGTGAGACTGAGTAATTGATGGATGCTTGACAAACTGGAAGAAACTATACAGACATTCTGAAACGTTCATGAAAAAGCACACACTTAAATACACCAAGATTACATGTGACTCTCTTCCCGCCTGCAACATAATTAAATAAAGCTTTATCTAACCATTTTACTTGCATGCATTAAGGACCTCAACCAGGGCTCTCTTCCTCCCAAGACTTTAATAAGCTCTTATCTGTTTGTACTAATTGAGTTTTCTCATACTGCCACATGGGCAGCAGCTAGAAAGATGGGAAGTCAGATCTGATATGCCTATGGGATGGTGGTAGGGTTCCTAAAGATCTCTGCATGACCTCAGATCTTTGGGGCCTCAGATTCATAATTGGAGGTCTGAAAATCTCATGCCTTCCTGCTAAATGACATAATCCACATAGAAAGAGAGAAAGGAGAAAAAAAGAACCTCATATGCTCATTAGGGCCAGATAATCACATAAATGAATGGAAAGCATTCACACTACCAAGCTCTCCCCGATGAGAGTCAACAGCAGTGAGTAGTTCTCAAGCATAGACATGCATTAGCATCACTGATGCACTGCTGGGCCCACCCCCAGAGTTTCTAACAACTTCCCAGGTGGTACGGGTGTTGCTGGTCCCAGGGACCACACTTGGGGAACCAGTGCTTAAGAGGGAGGTTCACAGGGCGCCTGGGTGGCTCAGTCAGTGAAGCGGCTGCCTTCAGCTCAGGTCATGATCCCAGGGTCCTGGGATTGAGCCCCACGTCCTGCTCCCTGCTCGGTGGAGAGCCTGCTTCTCCCTCTCCCTCTGCCTGCCAGTCTGCCTGCTTGTGCTGTCTCTCTATCTGTCAAATAAATAAATAAAATCTTTAAAAAAAAAAAGAGGGAGGTTCACTAATTTGCCATATATTCTACACTCTCTAAAGAAACAAACAAACAAAAAATACCTGGATTTATATGTGAAACTCCCAATTTTTAAAATCTTGACAACAAATTGAAAACTATTTTTAAAACACTCTGTGAGCCAGCATTTTGGGGCAGTACACAACTCTACCAGAAGCCTTGACCAAGGAGTGATGCACACGCACACACACACACACACACACACACACACCTCTGTATGGGAAGAGAGAACCTTCAATTTAGCACCCACCTTTTGGAGGACACATCAGCCAGGTAGATGAGTCAAACAACTCTCCTGATAGATTAACAAACAGTCATTAATGTCACCTCATAGTACCTTCCTGTCCATCAGGTGATGCTACTTTGTCTCCTATCACTCTAAGATCTACATTTGCCTAGAAGTGGACCACAAGACTTACACTACCTTTCACATTCCCAAAGTAAGCCTCACAAATCCTTTCACATATTACCAAAGAATATACACTTAAAAGACATAGGTTCTATTTGGATCAAGTTTTTAATACACAAACTCTAACCATTTCCACCTAAAACATCTTCTGTTCACATTTCTATAGGCACTAGGCTCTGTGTAATTTCACAAACATTAATTGGGCACCCCGATGTCGCGGATACTATGTCAGGTATTGACGATGCAGAAATACCCAGCCCTTGCCTGCTCTGTCCAGTTCTGGGCTCCATGGCATCTAGGTTTGGAAAGACAGAAGGCAAGGAGCAGAGAGGAGAAATGCAAGCAGACATAACTCCAACCTTTATCTGGTTTCTATGCATTGTTCCATTAAAGAGTCTATTTGAAAAACATTTCCTTAGCATAAACATTTTGACCATTAATTTGGACAGTGATTAAGCACATCAAATACTCTTTCTGTTTCCTTCTCTTAGATGGATCCAAACTCTCTGGGCCATTTAGTCTCCTTCAGTATGATTTAAACTTTGAACACCAAACCATGCAAAATAATTATTTCTAGTATGGAAAAACCTGGGTTCTAATTCTGACTACTAACCAAATATATCAAAACCTGATAGAATTGTTTTTATTCTACTTGGAAGATGGAGAACACAAAACTGTGCTAGGCGCTTCTAGCTTGATGCCATCATGCTACATACAGATACACGTGTTCTAGGCAGATAATTCAAATAGGTAGTGACTGTAATACACATTTCAAGTGTGGTCCAGGATTACCCTTGCATGTGATTCCGGCCTCTCACATTCTAGTCCTATGCCTAACTTATGGGGGAAAGTTTGACATGATCGATATGCACACGTTGTGGCAAAATGTGAAAGGGTTTTAATGAATGAAAATGCTAATTTGTCTTGTAAAAAGGGCATTGGATCAACCAATCATGGAGTCCCAAGGTACAGTACTCTTCTGTGCAGTATTACCTTTCATAGATGCTTCCCTCTAGATAGGAGTTTACATTCACAGAAAGTGTTCTGATTGCCTCTGCCTGGACACTTCTAGACCTTCCTTTAAGCAGAGATCTGCCCTCCATTGTAGAAACTCTTCTGCTGAAATGACAAAAGGACTGACTGTGAGATCTTTGAAGCCAAAAGGGAAATGAGCAAGTGGAAAGGACATGGGAAGTAGTCTGCAAGGGCAGAGATTAGAGAAATGCTGAGGATGGAGGAGCTGTCTGCACCCTACTCTTCAGCATCCGGTCCCCAGAGACCAGCTGCTGGGCGGAGGCAGAACAGTCTCCCTTGCAGCTCAGTGCCCCGGGCTGGGGGCAGAGATCCCCAGGCCAGCTGCACTGACTGAGAGGTGCACCCCGACCTGAAAGGAGCACCCGAAGAATGGCAGCACCACACGTAGAGGAAGGAGGTCCCCTGAACTTTGAACGAGACATTGTATGCCTCACCGCCACGGCACCACTCTGATGTGTCCAGCTTGGAGGAGAAGGAAAAAGCCTGTATTGTTACCAGAGGATGTCCAGGGAGAAAAATCATAATTTGTAATGAATCTTTCACCTATTTAAAGTAATTAAAGATCGACTCCATATGTGAGAGTGAGCCTTTTTCTCTTTACTCTCCTAATTAGTCCCTTCACTGTCTGGTTCTGGCTTTACCTAAGGCAGATTTTGTTCCTCTCCTCTGCCTTTTTGATCACTGCAGTGCTCACGGTGCCTCCTAGAATTTGCTTCCCCACAATGATGAAAGGGTGTTGCTTTTGGCACACCTCCAATTGTCTCCTTGCTTCAAATCAGTTTCTCCCTTTCCCTCCAAACCCTTGCCCCCATCTCTTCTGTTTGGGGAGTCGGCTCACATTTCCCCCACATGCCCATTAAAGATCCACCATCTTAAATGCAGCAGGAGATGCTTAGAGAGGTAGGATACGGATGGCCATTTATGCCAAGAAATGTAAACAAACATTAAGAGAATAATATGTCGATTTGGCAATTTCAAAATACTGAAAACATCAAAGGCACACAAATCCCTTTGCCTCAGCGATTCCACCTCTAAGACTTTATCAGTTGTTCAAAGGTGTATGTATAACATATTGCAACATTTTTGCAATATGAAAATTGGAAACAATTGAAATGTTCATCACTAGGGGACTCTTTAGGTAAAGTCGGCTACGACCATACAGCGGAAAACTGCACAGCCATTAAAAAGGCCATGTAGCTTTTATGAAGTGATTTGCAATGATCTCCAGGACACATGGTAAAGTGGGAAAAGCAAGGAGCAGAACAGTGTGTAAATAATAATGAATATTAGAAAAATAAAAGATGGATTCTACCCATGTGTTTGCATAGCACATCTCAGTAAGGACACACACAAAAATTGATAAGGGGATTCTCTCCTGGGTAGGATGGAGAAAGGAGAAAAAGTGGGAGGGAGATTTTTGTGTTACCTTCTTTCTATCTGCATTTTTGAATAATGTGTGTGTCACATACACAAAAACAAGTTACTCGACAATGAATTAATATGTATGGCCCAAGATGGCCATCAGAGAGCAGCGTCCTAACTAAGGCTTTCCTGCTGTGGTAGAACCACAGTGTGACCTCTGGGAGTCTAACTCCACATTATATTTGGCAGTGTTCCTGATGAACTTCTTCAAGTGACCACAACAAGTTAGCACTGCGCTAGGGATGGCCTACACACTGGAAAATCTCTGACAGGCTAAGAATACAAATTGAGTATCTCCATCTGCATCCCTGGACACACACAGCCCAAATTTGAGCGCTGATGCTTGATTTGGAAGGTACAGTCCCAGGATGCAAAGAATGAGGAAAGGGGCCATGAGGCCCAGGGCCATGGAAGCAATCCCAGATGACACCTTACTGTGTGGGCCACATCTTCAAGACAAGCCTTGAGAGAGACACTGCTGGGTGCCCAGCAGGTAAGGGACATATTCGGATCGGACAGGCTTTGTAGAGAAACCACTCTCAGTAAGCACATCAGAAGGAGGAAAGAAAGGGAATTTGTCTGCTCACCGCCCTCTTGTCTCCATCTCTGCAGTTTGGTTTGCTCCACAGAGAGCTGACTCCCCTGCACTCGTGGGTTGCGTCATCTGGCCCTGTCGGCAACTGCTCCCAAAGCCAGATCCTGTATGGCACCACACTGCAGCCTGGAGGTGGGGGGAGTGGGGGGGGGCCTCGGGCTCCAGTGTCAGCACCACATGGACCCACGTGTGCCCACGTGGAGTCTGGTGTTAATGGCAGCAGCCCAGGCAGAGCAAGCAATTTGGGGTCCAGCAGGCAGGCTAAGCCAAAGAATCTGAGGAGAATGTAAGGTATGTCTGCTATGATGAGAAAGAAACTCTTTTTCGCCCTCAAGGAATTTTGCCCAAGGGAAGAAACGGACACTCTCCCCAAGATCAAAGTACTAAATGCTTTTCAAGAGGTATGCTCTGTGCGGTTGTCCACTGGGGCTGCCATCACAAAATCCCACAGACTGGGTGGCTTATAAACATCAGAAATGTGTTTTTCACAGTCTGGAGGCTGGGAAGTCCAGGATCTGGGTGCTAGCAGGCTTTGGTGAGGGCCTTCTTTAGGGCCACAGACTCCTCGCTGGGTGCTCACATGGTAGAAGGGACTAGGGAGAACAGTGGGATCTCTTTTGTAAGGTCACTCATCACATACGTGAAGACTCCACCCTCACGACTGAATCACCTCCCAAACGTCCCATCTTAATACCATCACCTTTGGGGGTTAGGATTTCAACATATGAGTTTTGAGGGGGACACAAATGTTCAGACCATAACACTCTATATGAGTTAGCTTTCACTGCATAACAAACCACTCTGAAACTTAGGGGGGTTAAAACAAGAACCATGTTATTATTGCTCATAAGGCTGAGTGTTGACTAGGGCTGGGTAGGTAGAATGGTCTCACGGCCATGTCTGGAGGTGGGGAGGGCTGTCAAGTGGTGCTGGCTGTCAACCGAGGTGTCTCTCACCTTCCCGTAGGCCAGCCCTGGCTTCTTCATATAGTGGTGGTTACAGGGTTCCCCAGGGTAACAAGAAAAGGCAAAGCCCAATGTGTAAACGCTCTTCAAGCCTTTCCTTGGTATCACAGTTGCTAATGTCCCATTGGTGAGAACAAATCATGTGGCCCAGACCAGAGTCAAGAGATGGGAAGATAAAAATCTACCTCTTAATCAGAAAAGTGGGAAGTTACATTGCAAAGGGTATGCATATCTGGCATGGGAGGAACCGGGGTCCATTTTGCAATCGACCACTATTTGCCTAACAGTCAGACAGCTAGGAGAGTCCTCTCATTTGCCTCCCTAAACAGGGCTGAAGAAAATAGTTTTCTGATCACCTTCAGCCCTGGAAGTTCCATTTCCTATTTATCCAAACTGACGATTTTGGATGTTTTCACAAAGAGGCAGGAATCCTAAAGATAGCAGGCAGCTCTCGCCCTTCTTCACAAGACCTTGATAATTCACAGTTCAGTCATTCAACCAGATGTTCAAAACACATGACCTCATGTTGAACTCCTTAGCAATGAAGAGTTTACAGGATGATTATTTACATCAGTATTATTACTTATGCTCACTCTTACTGATGGAACAACTAACGCTCTGGCAATTTGCACAGAATTTTATGAGAAATCTCTTGTAGTCAGCCTAAAATGACTAAGGGAGCTGCTCCTCTTCTTTCTGCTGAGAGAAAATGAGAATCTTTTAGGGGTACAATCACTAGGCGAAGACCTCAAGGTTTACCATCGCCTTGAGAAGATTTGGTAAGATTAACACTCTAAAAAGTCTTTCCTTCTAGGCACTAATTTCTCTTCAATCCAGGGAAACTGCTCCCAAAAGCTCAAGCCCCAGCTTCCCGATTTGAGCACTCGGGCAGCTCATGGTGTAGTTCATGGAATCACTGAAGAGACTTTCTCATTCTTAACCCCCCTATTACTCTTAACTTTTAAAAAATTGAACCATTTACTAAACAATGACTTTAAACAATTACGTTTCATTGATTGCTATAACTAAAATGATATAAAATTCAAAATGCTATTTGAAGACCACTCCGAGGCATAATTCGGTATCTAAGTAATGATTAATAACTGCTGGTCTCCAATTTTGAGAGAACTCTTAGGACAGTTTTTCACAAAGCATGGCAACTAGATGAGTTGCGTTAGAGTCACCATGATCAGGTGTGGGTGGGAGGCAGCAGGAGCTAAGTACAGATTCCCCTTGCTCCAAGCACTTAATTTGGAAGTTGTGGGATGAAATCTGAAAAACACTGCCTGAGGTTTGTTAATGGCTCTGGGAAGCATCAGGGTCTTAGGGAAGGTTTACATCAAAAGTCCATGCAATAGTCTTCCACATAGACTTTGGTTTCTCTTGCAAGACCAACTTCTAATTGACTGCTAAAAAGTTTTCAGGTTGGGGCACCGGGGAGGCTCAGTCTGTGTTAAGCGTCCCACTCTTGGTTTCACCTCAGATCATGGTCTCAGGGTTGTGATCTCAGGGTCTTGGGATCGAGCCCCACCTCGGGCTCTTCGCTCAGTGGGGAGTCTGCTTGAGATTCTCTCTCTCCCTCTTCCTCTGCACCAATTCCCCTCCCCCAGTCCCGACCCATGCACATGCTGTGTCTCTAAAATAAATAAACAAATCTTTTTTTAAAAAATCATCAGGCTATTGAGGGAAGGAGCTTATATGTATTTCCAAGTCTCTTTGTTTTTTCTTTCCTAATGTAAGTGAGAAGAAGAGAGAAAAGGAAAAGGGAGAGGGGAGGGGAGAGGGAGGGAAGGGAGGAAAGGGGGGGAAGAAGAAAAGAAAAATCACACTGTTCTAAGGGGATACCAATGCTTTTGAAATGATCTTTGCTCCAACTGGTACCTGGGTTTAGAAATTGCCTACCCCCTTCCTGGACCTTGTTTTTCATCACTCACTTGATGTTCGTTCAGTAGGTCTTGGAATGACTACATTCAGTTTCCCTTTACATAGAAAGTCACAGACTTACAGCAGAAGCTCTCAAATCCAGTTGTGCATCATAATTCAATTCAACTTAAATGATGAAAGAGAGTTATTGGCTGAAAAATCTAAAAGTAGAGCAGGCTTTAATTGAGGCTAAATCTAGCCACACAGTAAAATCAGAAGTGCTCTAATTTCTTTCTGTTTTTTTCTTCACCGACTTCCTTGGTGCTACTTTTACCCAAGGCTGACTTCTCTTGGCAGCTTCCATGCATCCACATTCATATTTAACACAAAGAGAATGTCCAGGAATTTTCACAGAAGACCCAGGATACCCCTGAAAATTTCTCTTGTGAGTTCATTTGTCCAAACTAGGTCACACAATCGTCCCTGAACTCATCACTGTGACCATGAGAAATTGGATTTGCTGATTGGGTTAAGTCTATTGGGGCTCATCCTGGAGATGGGGGTGAGATATGTTTCCCCCAGAGCATAGGGGATAATATTGGGGGAGGAGGGGACGAAAAGCTGAGAACTATGATCAGCAGGAAGGGAGAGAGAATTTGGGTGGCCTAAGCTAAAAATAAAAAAAAAAAAAAAAAAAAAACACTCAGTAGCCCTCTGCATCGGGCTCTGTGAGGATTATGTAAAGTAACACACATAAAACATTAGTGGCTAACACATGGTAAACACTCAATAAAAGTTTACTGTGATTATTACTAGTATTATTACTACTGTCGGCATCAATTAGTGGGCCCAATGCATGGCAATGTTATTAAGGTCTCAATATTACCCAGAGAATATGGGCATCTGCTTCTCATTTGTGGAAATGAAGGAGGGGATGTCATGCTTAAATCCCACTGAAGCACGCTTTTCTTAGCCACATGTGGTTAAGAGTAACTGTTCAGCATGACGAGGTATAAAAGTTCTGGGAAAAACCTATTGCTTGTTCTTGCTCATAAAGCTCCGCTTCACCACCAGAAAGGACAACTTTATGCCACCTTCTAGACACACCATTATAGAGTTCCATCCATCAAGATTACATTTGGTAACTACCGTGAAAAGGGGACTCTCACAATAGAAACCCGTGTTGACTTTTATATCCTGTATTTATAGGCAAAGAATGTGTAAAACTGATCCAATTTAGTCAGAATTCTAAACTCTGAAATACACTGCCTTTGTTACGCACTCCTTTTCATAGTGTTTTTACACTAGAGTGAAAATGACAGAGGTATGAGTTGGTGACAGGAAGAGAGTGAAGAGGAAATTTGGACAAGTTGTAGCCATTCATTCCCGAGCATTCTGTTTAACTCAACTGGCCCATTTAAACCAAAACAAATTGAAAACTATCCTCAATTTAAAAAAAAAGCACGGATTCCCACCGGATTGCTAAATGTATCTCTACACATGATCTCTGCTCCAGCCAATTTGGATGTATTTTATTCTACAAAAGCATAAAAGAGGCATAACTGGGTGGCAAAGTGTTAAATTACTCTCCTCTGCAGCTCAGTTAATAACACGAGGGCCCCAGCCTATGTTCTCCATCAGTCATTTCCTTGGGTTGTAAGAGAGAACCTAAAAGGAAACAATCCCTCCCTGTTGCTGGCACCCCCGAGGGTTTGCTGTGTGGTTTCCAAAAAAAATTCTTTCATCTCTCTGTGCCTCCATCCTGTCAGCCGTGGATGAGACAGGCTTCTCACAAGAAATTACGGTCTGTCTGAACTGAGTGGGTCCACTTACACACAGATTGCTTTATAGTACAGTACTGTAAATGGTTTTTCTCTTCCTTATGAGTTTCTCAACAACACCTTCTGATCTCTAGCTCACTTTATTGTAAGAATATAGTACATGATGCATGTAACATATAAAATATATGTGAATTGACCATTTATGTTATCAGTAGGCATCCAGTCAATAGTAGGCTATCAGTGGTTAAGTTTTGGGGGAATCAAATTATATGTGGATTTTTGACTGTATGAGGTTGACATAAGTGGCTCTAACCTCTGTATCATACAAGGGTCAACTGCTTTTCCAAACGGAACATTCTACATGAGTGCTTCTCAGTTGGCGTTGCGATACCAAACCCAGGGGGGCTTTAAAAATATAGATGCCGGGGCCACATCCTAGAACTACTAGATCACAATTTCTAAGGGAGATGCATAGATGTGTGTGTGTGTGTGTGTGTGTGTGTGCACGCGTGCACAAAACATATATTTTTTTTACTCTTAAAGTCCTTTCTGATAAACATGTCTTCAATTTATATATACATCAATATAAAGGTAATAGGAAGGGCCCAAGTATTATAAAAATGTATATTCCATAAAAAGGAAATTCTATACATTTCTTATTTAACTCCCATTAAAAATGAGCTTTTAAATTCTTTTACTTTATTGCCCTAAAATAGCTAATAACAAACTGATATCATAAATGGAGAATTCCAAAATTAAATCCTATGTAAAAAAATAAAAGCAATCACAGGAAGGATGTACCTTATTTACACATTGCCTAAGGTTATATACCTGTCCCAGAGGTGATAACATTTTACAAATGAAGACAAAGAAAACAATAAGTAGATTATGTTCGCCCTTACTGAACTAAGTAAAATTAAGAAGAGGAGGGTTTAAAAAAATCATATTCTTTTCATTAGAAAGAGAAAGGTTCAAAGACCAAAGAAAGAAAAAGAAATAGGAAAGCAAGGGCATTAACTCTGACCTCCTAATTTAATTTAAATATATATTAATCCAGAGGGGACTGTATTTTAAAAATTAGCTACAATGTGTAAAGTGTGCTAGTTCCATTTCATAAAAGCTTTATCTGGATTACAATGAAAGAAACTACCCCCCCAAAAAAGGGTGGGGAGAGAGGCTTTGATAACATTAATTAATTAATAATGTGCTATACTTTAGAGAGAAGAAAGGCATAAATGAGTAAATTATTATTTCTTGAATCAATATATTGGTGACTGTGTACATGAAAATTCTATCTTTTGGTCTGGTCTACATTATCCACCCCAGTTTTGCAAGCAAATTAGAAACAGATAAGCCATAAAAATCAAATGACTGCAGGCTAATATATTTTGATGTGTGCTCTTACAGTGAAAAATTGGATCATTTTCCCAAAAGATGTTCTTTATATTTAAGACCCCACTAAGCCTCCCATGTTCCAATCAGAAGGAAAGTCCTAGAGAAGAATGGAGACAACATTACCTTCCCCCATTCACTTTATCAGTTAAAGAAAAGCAGCAAAGGTGAATTCAACATATTGCAAACATTTATCACCACACACTGGTATGACTATTCACTCTTCTCTTTGGTCGACTAATCACTGTGTTTTATCATTCAACCTATGACTGTATTTACCCAGCAGGAACAAAACAAAGATAGAGGAGCAAGTACAAAAAAGACAAGACGACTGAGAAAGAGTACAGAAAAATCTAACATTCCTGGAACAAAGAAGACATTATTAGAGAAATCAAATTAAAACACTAAGTCAGCATTTCTCTGAGTGTGTTCTCTGGAATACTTGTTTCATGACAGGCTCAACTAATAGTAGGTTCCACGGCCAAGTGGGTTTGAGAACCATTGCATGTTATATCTCCCCCACCTCCCTTGAAGATTCACCATATACGTTGGCATACAAAGGCTCTGGGAAGTCTTGCAGAAGATTGATACACTTGGTTTACACCAGGTTACTCACAAATTTATTCAATTGTGGAAATCTTTTCTGATATGGTACCTATAAATAATCCATGGAGCTAATGTTCTATAGAACACAAGACTAGCCATGAACGTAAGACCTGCGGTTGAAGGTAGCCCAAGAAAGTGGTACTGCTTCGGGGATTCACCAAAAGTAGGGATTCTCATTATATCCCATTTCTGTGGTGTACAGCAGCACAGATAGGGAGGGAAAGGGGCAATGCCATGATCTCCAACAAAATTCCATGCATGAGATGAGCGAGTCATTGAAAATAAAAGAATTCTCAGGCTGAATTCAACTAAAAGAAGAAAACAGATGATCAAGACACATAGCTCTTTAACTTCTTTAAAGAGACAAAATATATTTGGATTACATTTCACCATCAGGAAGAAAAATAAAAGAAGGCAAATATACCAGTAAGGTTAGAGTACTAATGTATGTTAGCATCTGTGAGGCACCAGGCTTTGGGTGGCTCACTCTACATAGCTAATCTCATATTCATCATCACAATTCTAGTAAGTAAACACTATTAACCCTATTCAAATATGGGGAAACAGCTTTAGAGAGAGTAAGTGAACTTTCACTACTTTGTGAAGTATTTTGGAAAGATGAAAGAATATGCATAGGGAGAGATAGTGAGAAGACCAGAAAAAAATAGAAGGAAAAGGCCCTAACACAATGCAGAGTCATCATCCACTCAGGGAAGGAGCAAGGCTGCAGAGGTTATGAGAAGGCATCCTGATGGCCCAGCTCAGCGAGCACGTTTGCAGTGCTATGTCATTATTTGGCCTCAGTAACCCACCCATGGAAGATGCTGCAGGATGAGTCTATCCTCAGTGCCTTCTGGTGGTGTCACCATCACATTTTCTGTTTTACTGGTGAGTCCAAGCAAGAGTAAGTGAAGAAAGTTCAGGACTTCCCAGAACTTACAACAAATAAGAACAAACCCAAGATTCGGTGGCTGATGGTAACTGGACATGAATTTTTTTATAGGAATGCAGGGTTAAGCAGTAGGTCTAGAGGACTTGAGCAGTAGAAAACATATCAATGACTAACAAAATAATCGAGAAGGTAAGTGAAGGGAAGCAACAAAAGAAAAGATGGCACAAGGAAGCAAGATGAGAGTTTTTCTATATTCGATCCCGCATGAAGTGTAATGTCTAAGGACAGTCATTAGAACCCATTTCTCCATGGATTGGTGAGGAAATGTCTTCTGCTGCCTATCTTACCCACAGATTTTGGCATTTTAGGATGTCATACTTACAATTTTAACTATTTGCGAATTCAGAAATCTTTTGGTTATGTGTGAGAAAAAGATCCTGCTCAGACCAGTTTAAGCAAAGATAAAATAAAATAAAATAAAATAAAACAAAAATAAATTTAATTACTTCACTGAAAAGTTCAAGAAATGTTTCTGGCCCAGTTAACCCCAGGATCTCAAACAGCTCAAATCATACTAGCAACTTTCTCTCTCTTTTTTTCTTTTCTCCTCCTTTACCTCTATTTCCAGTGTTATTTCTAGTTCTAGCTCTTTCTCTCTGTCCCACTTTCCTCTCCATGGACAGCATTCTCAAGTGGGCCTTCTCCACTAGGAACTTCAGACCACCCCAGCTGCCATTATTACTACAGCTGTTAATCCAAGTGAAAAAGGACCTTCTCTTTCCCCGAAATGCTAACAAAAGTCCTGGCACTGAGTCCCATAAGACCTTCCTGTACCAAGCACAGTGTCCAGGCAAGGGGATATGCTGATTGGCCATATGTGGCCCCCGTGGAGCTGAGAGGTGGCTCAGCCCCTCCCAAAGCCATGCACTGACAGTAGAGGAGGGGTGTTCTCCAAAGAAAAGGAGGGGAATTGATGTTGAGCAGGCAGAAATAATAGGTGTCTACTATGAAGACCAATGTAGTAAAATTTAATAAGTTTCCCAATATAAAGCACTTGGGCCTTGATATTGGCTATCGAGATGTATATCAAAGCACTGTGGATATAAAGGAGGATGAAGTAATTTCTTCTCCTTGGAAAGGGACAAAAGGTGCTGCTTCGGGCACCTGGGTGGCTCAGTTGGTTAAGCGACTGCCTTCGGCTCAGGTCATGATCCTGGAGTCCCGGGATCGAGTCCCGCATCGGGCTCCCTGCTCAGCGGGGCGTATGCTTCTCCCTCTGACCCTCTTCCCTCTCGTGCTATCTCTCATTCTCTCTCTCTCTCAAATAAATAAATAAAATATTTAAAAAAAAAAGGTGCTTCTTCATGGAAGAGGTGCTCTTTGAGGTGCAGCTTGAAGGAGGAGTAACATAATGACAGAGGCAGTAAGTGCTCACAAAATATGCATGCACTCCCTGACCCTTCCCACCCTCCTCTGCAGTTGGGTTGGAGCCCTGTGACTAGTTCTGGCCAATGGGTTTTGAATGGAAGTGACAAGTTTCCAAGCAAAGATAGTTGAAAGGCAGTGTGCCTCATCCATTTCTCTCTTCCCCTTTGGCAGAGTCTGTGGAAGTTGTGTGCTGAAACTGTAGAGCCTCAAGGTGGAATCCTTGGGTCACTGCATGGAAGAGAGCCACCCAGGAAAGATGCCCAACCCACAGTAGTCTTGGCGTGGATGGGAAAACCTCTGTCATGGTAAGTTACTGAGATTTAAGGTTAAGATAAGCTCGCCATACAGGATCTGCTTTATATTTCTGGACTCTTGTCCCATACATAGTAAACTTTATAAATTTCATCTAAGCAGGTCTACTCTGCCCTATATGTTTTTCTTTGTCCTTAGACCAGTGAGTAAGATATCTAGGTCACGTCATAGTGTTGGGATAGGCACATGAGAGCAAATGAAAATGTACACAACCCTTTCAGGCCTAGGCTCAGAACTGATACCCTGTCATTTATCACGCCCTTAGTCAAAGCAAAATCACATGGCCAAGCCCAAAGTCAAGGAGTTGGGAAATGTACTTCACTCAGGACAAAGCCATGGAAATGGTATGAATGTAGGGAAGGCAAAGATTTGGGACCATTAATTCTATCTACCCCTTAGTCATCTTACATTATGAGAATTCACGAAAGCCTCAGAAGACATCCATGGGGAATGTCAAGATTCTCTTGGACTATGAAATCAAAGATAATGACCCCTAACCTTCAGAATTTTCCTCATTTGGGAAACTCAGAGGCCACGAGTGTCTCTCTCAATTTCCCCAGGCTTCTCTGGAAGCCTTCTCTATCCACATAGTGGATACAAGGAATAGTCCAGTCCCCCACAGCTCAGGAGTCTGCATCTTTATTTACCCCAGTGACAAGCAAGGAGATGGAAATAGGCCATAAGGAAGGCTGCTTTTTCATTTGCACTACTTCATTCGTTTTGTATTTATAAGATATACAACTCAGGAAAGCTGTAAATAAGGAGGCTAGAAACAGCTTGAGGGGCTGGTGATGGAGTCACAAATCACCAGAGTTACATCTTCATCTGTACCCTGATGTAGAACCTTTATAATTGCCAAAATATATTTATCTCTGCTCAGGCGACACAATTTGTATATCAGAAGCTAAAACTAAGTGACCTCAACTTTCCTAAAATGTCTGTGAAGGCTCATATTGACCAGACCAAATTTGGCTGGGGTGGGTGCAGCTATTTTTCATCCTGTCCAAGGCAAAGTTGGCCTAGCTGCTGCTTCTGCTTGTATGTGTTGCCATGTGTCTGCCTTCATCTTTATATAAGACCCCCAAGTGAGCCAAAAAGTGATGTGAGGATTTAGGCCCACCAGTCCACTTGCCTTGATGCAAATTCTTACCAATCAATCCCCTTCATGATTTATAGTATAAACTGGGAAGATATGGGTAAGTAAAGAGTGTTGCCTCCAAAATACCTCACTTAAAATGCACCTAAGATTGTCTGAAACTAATTTATTTACCCTCCCCATTAGAATAAAAACTCATTTCCAGACCATTGATCTACTGTTGTGCATTTGAGAGGAAAAGAAGCACGTTTTATGGGAAAAAGAAGCCTGGATGCCAGAAGGTAAAAGTGAGGAGGCAAAGGGCTCTCAGTGGACAAAACAAGGATGTGGGTCCCTGGGGAAGGGAGAATGGGCATACGACAAGAAGAAATCATGAATAAAAATAAAATCTGATGGAGATAGGTTTTGCTTTCCTTATGATGTTGCTGAGAGTCATCCTGAAAACGAAATCCATGCTAATAGCCAACACTCACTGAGTAGTTGCTCTAAGCAGGACACTGTGCTAAGTGTGTTATCTGCCCCATCTCCCGCCATCTCATTTTTCTTCCCAGCTGCTATGATTTTCCCATTTTCAGACCAGAAAACTGAGGCTTGGGAGAGAGTGAGTGACTTGACAAAGGTCACACAGTTGGTAAGTGGCAAGGGAGTGGGAGGTATGGATGGACACAAGAATTTAACCAAAGCAGTCTGCCTCTTACCTCAAGAATGTAATCACTGTGCTGCATTTCCTTCATTCTCTTTAAAGAAATGAACTGATCTGGCTATTGGGATGTTAAAAAAGAGGACAAAAGAGGAAAAAGCAAACAATAACAACAAAAGAAATATCAACCCAATAATGAGACACTGAAAATACTGGATTTGGATTTAGTAAATCAGTGTTTTACTCCTGGCTCTGCCATCTAATTATTTGGAAGACAAGGCACAGATTCTCTGGATCCCAATGTCTTGCACAAATATCTTGCGGTGTAATGGGATATGGAGTGAAACTTTTCCTGTCGCTGAGAACTGATAACAGACCACAGAGTAGAGGCCAAAAAATATCAAGTGCCCCATAGTCTGAAGTCAGCCATAAGTGAGTGGGCCCAGATATCCACTGCAGGGACTACCAAGAGACAGGCAGCCAGGCTTTGCTACCTCCAACCAGCGCTGTAAGGTGTGTTCGATGTCTCACCCAACCCCTCGGAATTCACCATTTCCACATACTCCTTCCGCTTTCTACAAAAAGAACCCATGACTCTGCTGTGAGCTTGCTGCTTCCATAGAAGCACGTTCAGCCTGTGCCTACAATAATCTGCAAGTGCAGATTTGTACTTCTTCCAGGAGAAGAAGGATGGAAAGGACCTGACAGGAAAATAGACCAGTTTCCTTGTCTTCAGGAAATGCCACCGTGAATTTTCATCTGTCCTTCTCTCATTCAGAAAGGTCCCCATATATGCTTGGAAAACTCCTTAAATTAGTCATAATAGGATCGGCTCAGCTCTTGTAACAAGTAACCCTAAATCTCAGTAACTTACCACAACAGAGGTTTTCTCATCCATGCAAAGATCAATATGGGTCAGGCACCTTTCCTGAGTGGCTCTCTTCCGTGTAGTGACCCAAGGATTACATCTTGAGGCTCTACAATTTGGGCACACAACTTCCACAGACTCTGCCAAAGGGGAAGAGAGAAATGGATGAGGCACAACTGCCTTTCAACTATCTTTGCTTGGAAGCTTGTCACTTCCATTCAAAACCCATTGGCCAGAACTAGTCACAGGGCTCCAACTCCATGGCCACACCCCTACTCCTCCTTCAAGCCCCAGCTCGGAGAGCACCTGCCCCAGGAAGACTTGCCCGGTTCGTCTTGCCCTTTTCCAGAGAAAACAAATTGTTTGATCCTCCTTTATGTTTCCCACAGCACTTTTGATACATATCACTAATTTATGCTTCTCAGATTGCCTTGTAAGTTTGCTCTCCCATTATTTTGTGAGCCCTACAAAGGCAAAAAAAAAAAAATGCTTGTTTATTTTTCTAACCTCTATCACTGTGGCAGGGAAGTGGCCAGGATTTAATAGATGTTTAGTGAATGAATGAATGAGCGAGTGAGTGAATTACAGTTTCATAAATAGCTATAAACTTGCAAGTCTCCTGCTGTGTCTAATCACAAAAACATGCAATCAGCATCTTCATGAAGCTATCCTTAACTCTTCTGATGTGGAACTGTTCCTTGACTACATTTCTCCTTCTGGGAATGGCAAGGAACCAAAGTCAAGGAAATACCAGATAACAGTAAAGCCCAGGATCAGGAGCTGTGAATTAGTACAAGCGGTACTTGGATGCCAAACATAAGTCAGAAATGAAAACTGGACCTCTAGGCATTAACACACTTTCCAGGATGTGCCACCCCTTCCCCTCCAGCCCCCACCAAACACACAGAGTGCCTAGTTCAAAACCCCCAGTGCTGCTGGCATTTCCAAGACCACAGTCCAAACCTTCACAAGAGATGAGCTGAGCCAAGCCAATCCCCAACTGGCAAGAATGAATGAAAGAACTCGAGATTTGTCAGCTGAGGAGCCTCTGAGAAAAAGCAAAAATTTAAGCTTCCTAAGATTCATCACTCTTGCCATATGCTGCAACTTTTCCATTCATACCAGCAATTGTGGGAATTTCAGCTTCTGAATATAACGTTGAGAAATTAACTAAGAGTTTATAAATAAGTCCTGACTCAGAGCAGGGCCCTTGTTAAAGTTCTTGTGTGAAATGATGTTGCAATCAAGGCCCTTACTGTTTGGGACAGTACCCAGCAAGAAGGAGGTCCTCATTGTCTTTCTATGACCTTGCTACTACCAGTCTTTGCCACCTCTCTGATACCAGAACTGATACTCTCTGGGGCTCTCGGGTTGTGCCAAAAATCAAAACATTATGCCAAGACAAGAGCTGGGAGAAGGACACAGAGGATGGGAATGTGAGAAGTATAATACAAAATTGCAGCAGGGTAGTGCTTTGTGTTCTGGCCAAAGCAGGACCACCTCCAGGTCCTGGGTCCCCTGACTCTATATGAGTGACCCAGAATCAGTGTGTCAGTCCCATTCTGGCAGGCTGGCCTCACCTGATCCTGCAAAAGACATAATGTACTTTGCAATATGAGCAATCTTCTTGCCACAGACAACCCTGTAGGCCAAGTCCTAGAGCTACCCAGGGCATCTGGTCAACCCCAGATGGTGGTTAAGGGTCAGAGAGAGCCCTGAGTATCAGGTTCTGCTCTAGACGCAGAGTATCTGGTTGGGATGGCTTCATAATCAGAGATTTGAGTCACAGAAAATATAAGAAGATAATAAATGTCACCTATAATGTTTTCACCCAGGATTACCCTTTATTGAAATTTTACTCTATTTAAAACTAGTGTTTTGGGGAGCACCTGGGTAGTTCAGTCGGTTAAGTGTCTGCCTTTGGCTCAGGTTATGATCCCAGGGTCCTGGGATAGAGCCCTGCATTGGGCTTCCTGCTCAGCAGGGAGTCTACTTCTCCCTCTCCCTCTGCCCCTCCCCCCTGCTTGTGCACTCTCTCTCTCCCTCCTTCTCTCTCTCAAATAAATAAATAAATAATCTTAAAAAAAATAAAGCAGTCTCTTTCAGATTCACTTTTCAAATTCAAAATTTTCTGATGCCATTTCCTCACAAAAACTCAGTTGAGAGAAATAAGAGAAACGGAAGATTTCTTGAAAGATAATCAGAATACTGATTTCTGTAGACACTACAAACCTGATTTTTGGAGTAATAAGAAGATGAGACTTAATCAGGAGATATGATATCACATGCTGATCTCTGCTTTGACATTACTGTGTTGGCCTATTAGAAGGAAGATTTAAGAAACAACCTTATATGAGACTGATTTGGTTTATGTAGGGACGATAAGGACGAAGTGTCAATTAGAAGTCACAAGATACATTTCTCTAAGGCATAGCTCATCTGTTTTTGTCTTACAGATACTTTGACCATTTAAAGGATCATATTTTCCTCTTCACTTTGACTGGTAGGAAGCTCAGAGCCAAATTTATAGCTCATCTCTAGTAAGTGTGTAATTTATGGTAGGTAGTTTGATCACTAACCTTCCATTTAGTTCAATGGACTTTCCTTACCCAATTTTTCCTTAGTCCCAGTTTTCTCACTACTTAGCTTTTACCGTATTGTGCTCTGTAGACCACCTTGAAATTGTTTTCAAACACTGAAGCCCCCTTGAATATCCAGCACGCATCCAGTTGCAGGAGCACTCTATCTTGTAGGGTCCTCTTGTGGATAACTCCACTGAAGACTGTTTTATAACATGAATGCTTCCCCCACTGGATTGCACTTCTTAAGAACGTAAACTAGGTCTTACTACTCGGCACCTGGTATATACCAAACAGTTGAAAAATGCTTGCTTGAGTGAATGAGTGCAGGGATGGAGGAATGCTTTGAAATGATTGAAAAATGTGCGAAAGTGACTTCCATTGTGGTATTCATTGCACATGACAATTTGCTTTAAAATATTGTGATAATGTTATCATAAGATAGCTCTATAAAAATTAGGATGAAATTTTAACATCAGGATTTTTCAGTGCCATCCACAAAGTCTTGTTCTGCAAAATGACTGTCTGGCTGAAAATATGTTTGACACTCTTTATTCATTGTGAATGCAAACATGTAGCTCCGTGAAGCAGGTCCTATTGAATACGATCTGCTGTCAAGCTGAAGATTTTTTTCAAGTCACAAAGTCTTTAAGCAAAAAATGCTTTAGTGTTTGGATTAACACAACACAAGAAAATTTTTCTATGGGGAAAGTAGCATAGTCTAGACATGTAGATTATTCTCAGAACCCCCTGAGGGACCATGAAAGCTGTCACTTCAGTAAGTCCTAAACCCAAGGCTTCTGAGCTCTCTGGGTTGTGTAAAGATTTCTGTAGTCCTAATTGCCATACCAATAGCCAATGGCTTACATTTTCACAGTACTCTACCCTCCAAAACTCAGGTACTTAAGGCAAAAATGATTGTTATTTTCTGAACATTTACTATGTGCCATGCGCTAGGGTCAGCACTTTATATATATTTAGCAGGGAAAACATTGATATTAATAATCATCCTTCTACCTGCAAAGGAGAGTAAATTCCCAGATCCCCTCTTTGTGCTGAGAGAAGATGATGGATGGGGATGCAAATGAGGAAGCTGATAGAGAGCTAAACCACACCAAGAAACGACTCAGAAAGACCCACAGGAAGGTATAAGATGGTGGAGGGGCAGAGGGCAAAAGAGTCTTCAGAAAGAAAGGTCTGTGGGGCACGTGGGTGGCTCAGTTGGTTAAGCATCCGACTCTTGATCTCGGCTCAGCTTCCTGAGTTCAAGCCCCAAGTTGGGCTCCATGCTGGGCATGGAGACTACTTTTAAAAAGAGAGAGAGAAGAGACAGGAGAGCCCGAGAAAGGTGGAACAGCTGCTGTGGGGAAATAGAAGAAATGTTTAAATGGGACAGCGATGCTCGTGACATGGTGTGCGATGTAATCATTCCATGAAATAAATATGAAAATACAAGTGAGGCATATGAGGAATTGGATACTAAAACATGCCTGAGTTACATACGTAATCTCTTTCTCTGTAAGATTCATTACTCTATAGCAGGTGTCAGCAAACTACAGCCCATGGGCCAAATCTGTCCAGCCTGGTTTTGCAAATAAAGTTTTATCAGAACACAGACACGCCTATTCATTTTCAGAATGGACTATGACTGCTTTCACACTGTAACGGTAGAAGTGGGTGGTTGCAATACAGCTATGGCCTTAGGGCTTTCAACACCTGTAATATTTACTTTCTAGCCCTTTACAGAAGGTTTGCCGACTGACCCTTGCTTTCAACTCCTAAATAAGAAATTTGGAAGTATCTGTGAAAGGAGAATATTTTATCAGTCAGGTTAATGGTGTCAGGGAAATTTGGAGTCAGTAAACCTGAATTAAAAATATAGTCACTGTTTTCTAGGCCAGGTTTTCCCATCTGTAAAATGGGATTAATAATACACGCTTCACAGAGTTATAAGGAGACTCAAATGTGAAAACCATTTTCTAAAACATGCTTTGTAATTCATAAACATTGGGGAAATGTCAGGTATTGCTGATAATGAGTCACATGTTCAAAAATTGTAAATAACAAACATTGCAGAAGCCTCAGGTATGGCTGATTTATATACCATCCCTCACGATGTCCTTGGACAAGAAGGAGCTGCACAAAGGACCCTGTAAAGATTCTTGAATAGACATGATCTTTCTACTACAATTAGCAGCCTACCACTTTTTGTCTTAAAAGTTCCTTATGCACAGGGTACCTGGGTGGCTCAGTTGTTAGGTGTCTGCCTTCAGCTCAGGTCATGATCCCAGGGTCCTGGGATCGAGTCCCGCATCGGGCTCCCTGCTCCACGGGAAGCCTGCTTCTCCCTCTCCCACTCACCCTGCTTGTGTTCCCTCTCTCGCTGTCTCTCTCTCTCTCTCTGTTGAAAAATAAATAAAATCTTTAAATAAAAAAAAAAAGAAGTTCCTTATGCACAAACAATGAATCATGGAACACTACATCACAAACTAATGATGTAATGTATGGTGATTAACATAACAATAAAAAATTTAAAAGATAAAAAAAAGTTTAGCTTGACATTTTCCTCTGTGAACACTTTCCTTTTCCATGAAGCCCATCAACTGTGAAGTTCATTCACACATAGGAAAGTCACCAGGTTAAAGAATAAATAAAGGTCATACACCTTTAAAAAATATTTGGGTTAAAGCAATGCAAATGAAACCATCACAATGACTTAACCATGAGAAAACTATATGCATTTCAGTCTTCCTTTTTTTTTAAAGACTTTATTTCTTTGAGAGAGAGTAAGTGAGAGAGAGATAGAGAGAGCACAAGCCAGGGGGAGAGGCAGAGGGAGAAGCAGACACCCGCTGAGCAGGGAGCCCAATGTGGGGCTTGATCCCAGGACCCTGGGATCATGGCCTGAGCCAAAGGCAGATGCTTAATGACTGAGCCACCCAGGCAACCCCATTTCAGTCTTTCAACAAATAAAGTGTGTTCATAAAGTCGTTATCTCATTTTTTAACTTGCAGAGCTTAAATCGTGGGCATGAAAGACAAACACCCCTCCAATGACATTTGAAGGCAAATTCATAAATGCATTAGGACAACTAGAATATATCTTGGCATAATCACCGTCCATCATGATATGAGGCTCAAATGTTCAGTTTACTCTTTCGGTCCCTTGAAGGCTAACTGGCTTAAATTCCATCATGAAATACAATTTTGTTGCATCAACAAAGTCTTCAATATGCCTCTATAAAATATGATAAATCAGGGGAACAAGTGGCCAAGCAATTGATCCACCTTTCTCTGAATGGCATTTAAGGGCTTATTTATTAAAGTTTAGGATAGCTAGAATACATAATTATACACTTCCACATGACCATCCATCTTCCCTGTTGCCCATTTGCTCCTGAAAGATAAAACAGTCTCCTTGTTGATTTGTCATTGATGAAATCCGTGTCGGTAAACTTCATCCAAGTCAAAGTTAAAATGTTATGCATTACACTATTCTGGTTGAAAGCAGAGAATTTTCATCTCTCAACTGATAAAGACTTCAATGTGCTAGCCATCTAGAAGCCATTATTGCAATTATAATTGCCCTGTTTTATTTATTGGGCTTGGGGAAAAAAGAATAAATTGCGTATTATGGAGTTGTCCTGAATTACTTTAATAAGTTTGCTTTTAAATAGTATTCAGAGGGTATCTTGCATACCTTTGACCTAAGGCATTTTAATTCTTTAATTCTTTAGATAAAAATATGTACAATAAATTTACAATGAGTGATATTTTTAATTAGCAATGTTTGTTCATAATTCCTTCTTACATCAGAATTATTTTTTCTTGGGGATTTTTTTCTAATGGAGGAGGAGAAGAAAGAACTATAAAAAACTCAAAATTATCTTTTAGTGCAATGAGTAGTGGTTCCTAAACATGGCAGCCCATCAGAATCATCTGAGAACTATTAAAATTTCAGATTCTTAAATCCACTTGAACCAACCAAATAAAAATATCTGAGGGACTAGTCATTTTTATTCTTAACAAACACCCAGATTACTCTTTCACAGCCAGTTCAACACCAGACTGGAAACTGTTTGGAGAGGAACAGGGTCAAATAGCACCACTTGGTACGTCCTCATTCCAATGGATTGATCTTGCGCTGTTGAAAAAATAGTTCACAGAAAAGACAAAGGTCAAAGATTCAGTTAAAAATTAATACATGAGGGGTGCCTCGGTGGTGCGGTCAGTTAAGCATCCAACTCAGTTTCGGCTCAAGTTGTGATCTCAGGGTCCTAAGACTGAGCCCCACGTTGGGCTCTGTGCTCAGTGTGGAGTTTGCTTGAGATTCTCTCTCCCCCTCCCTCTGCCCCTCCAGCTTGTACTCTCTCTCTCTAAAAGAAATAAATAAATCCTTAAAAAAATTAATACATGAGACCTCTATGGATGAAAATATATTATTATATTAAAGTTCATAAAAGATCAAAGTAAAAAAAAGAAGAGAAAATATGAGGAGGGAGCTGTCCCTACCAAATATTAAGACATATTAAAAAAAAGCACAGTAATTAAAAGTAATATGGTACTGGAACAAGAACAGAAAAAGAGGCCTATGGAAGAAAACAGACAAGTCAGAGTTAGACCCATATATAAATGGAAAGGTATTGGTGCAACCCAAATCCATGGGGAAAAGAGGAAAAGATAGCCTATATAATAGATGAAGTCAGGAAATTGGTTCACTCTATGCAGAAGAATAATACTGGATCACTACCTAACACCACTTGCAAGGTAGACATCAAGTGGATTTAAATCCTACACGGAAAAGGTAGAAATAGTAGGTTTAATAATGTTGGAGAATATCTTTAGGATCTAATGGCAATGAAGGGCCTCTAAAACAAAACCCCAAAAGCAAAACCTATCAAACCAAAATTAATTAATTTAATGCCATCAAAATTAAGAGTATCAATGTGAGGAAGGAAATTACGGCGAAAGTTAACAGACACATGACACTCTGGGAGAAGATAGTTGCCATATCTAAAACTCTCAAGAAACGAGTACGTAGAATGTGTGAAGAAGGAGAAGGAGGGGGAGGTGGTGACGAAAGAAGGGTGGGGGGAGTTGTTACAACTCTTACAAACCAACAAGAAAATTTCACAGATCTCAATAGAAAAAATGGATAAAAGATATAAATAAGCCATTATTTAAAAAGAAAACAAGGAGTCTGATAAACACACAAAAAGAGGTCAAATTAATAATTACAGAAAAACAAATTATAACTATAGGATGTCATTTTACATCATCAAATTGGTAAAAATTAGATACCAGGATAACGCTAAATGTTGGCAATGTGTGGCTCAAGGAATTCTCATGCAGAGCTCATACAGAATGTGCATCCCTGTTGGAGATCCATACAGCTGTGTGATCAAATTAAGCATAGTCATATTCTATGACCCAGCATTCTAGCTCCTGGGAGTGTTGCAGAGACATTCCAACACAGGTCAATAAGGGAATGCATGATAATATTCATGATCGTATTGATGGGGTGGTGCGAAATTGGAAGCAATCCTTGTATCCCACACCAGGAGATGCATAAGTTCAATGTGGAATATTACGCAGTTAAAATCAACAGGCAGATATATACAAAAGCAGGAAAGATTAAAACCAGTGTTGAACATGAAAAGAAAAAGAGAATGAGATCAATATAACATAATATCATTCATGAAAATTAAAAACCCATGTGCAAAAACAACATACACTTTGTAAGAACATGTATAAATAAAAGGATACACGTGAATCATTTAAAAATGGTTGACTATGAGTGGGTCAGGGAAACAGAGGGGGGAATGGAAATTAAAAGGATGTAAGGGAGGGAGGGAAGGAAATGCAGGAAAGGGGATGGAATGTGGGGAAAAACGAAGGGAGGAAAGAGAGGGAGCTTGCTCTCCCAATAATAATAGTGTGCCAGGAAATGTGAATTGTGATTAAGTGAATTCTCTGAGTCCGAGGGCCAAAGAAAGAGAGAGAAACATCAGTATCCTAAGCACGTATTGCTTTGTATCTGAATTGTTGTGCAGCCTAAGCAACTTCAAAAAAAAGGGTAAATGTTAGTTCTTCGCAGGTCCAAGTGATGTGTCAGACTGCCCAGCCCTGTAAATCCCTTCAACCCTGACCACTGGATCCACTAGGAAGGCTCAGGTAGTTGTCCCAAATTCCTTGCCCAGCGGTCTTAGAACCAGATCCTTATCTTTCATCTCTCTGTTTGTCTGTGAATAAATATATACATTATTCTTGTTCTTTTAATTCTGTAACCTCTTCAGAGCAGTTAAAAATTATGTTAAAAACTCATTAACTTTGACGAGATATTGATGAAGCCAGCGGTTAATTACGAGCCAGCTGGTGTTATGGCAAGAATTAAAAAGTTAGACATTGGAAGTTTGTTTTAAAAAAACACAACAACAACAAAAAAGCCACACTGCGTTCACTTGGAGGATTGCTGAAACAGTGTCACTTCCCGATGACCTTACAATACAGGTCAAGGAGACATCCGTCAATCAACAGCTCAGATTGCCTTCCTTTACTCCATTACAGCATTGGTGTCTTCCAGATTCTCCCTCGCTGAGAAAATAAAAAGTAAGGGCTATAAATTCCCATGCTTCATGGTGTTAATTGATTGCAAGCTGGGGTCAGAAAGACATTTCTCCCCAAGGAGTACTCTTGCACAATTTAGAGGCACCGCGGGGGTTCTAACATGCCTGAAAAGCATTAAGCGGTGGTCACTGTCAAGTACCAAATAGCAGAATTTAGTATGCTCTCAGTTTGTGCTCACAAGGGAAGCGTGAGAGCATTCAGGGGTTCCCCTCTCCTTAAGAGTGAGGGTTTTTAATAAGCCTCTCCCCCAATTAGTCTTTCCTTTGGTAGTCCAAAAAAGGTACAGTTTTTAAAGAGAAAATAGATTGTAAAATATAGTCATGTTTTTTTTTAAAAAAAGAAGAAGAAAAATAAACAGAAGGGAAAAGTGTATCCTTTTCAAAAGACTGTCTCCCAACACCTAAATAGAAAGAGTCCATGATGGACATTATAGAATAAGGATTCAGGGTGCTGATTTGGGGTTTCATCAGACCTCAGTCAAGCAGGAAAGTACCCTGACCTGCTTACCTGACACAGGTGAGTTAATGAAGTGATATAAGCCTCGGTCCTTCATCTGCATCATGGGCATCATACTTGTTCCTGCCTCATCAGCTTTGTATCAGTAAATCAATCGAGCTACATAGAATACTCAGGACTACCCGGGAGTGTGGGAAATACCCAGTAGATGTTCATGATTTATTTCCCAGGTAAGCAGTGCAGTGCAGGGCCTGGAACCAAGCGTCCAAGCTTCACCTCCAAGGATTTGCCACCTACTTCCAATGACACTTCCAATAACATTGGGAAATTCGGGGACCTCTTCAAGTTTCAGTCCCCTCATCCATAAAATGAATGATAATAGTCCCTGCCTCACAGCATGTGTTAGGATTAAATAATCTGTGTAAAGCAGGAAAATGTCTAGGACATGGTGATCTTTCTCTAATATTAGCTATTACTTAGTGCTGTTACGATTACTACTAGTAGTAGTACTGTTGCTATATGAATAAACCCTTTATGGATGCTGACACAGCCAGCAGGGATCAAAACACTTGGTGGAACTTTGCAATGCACATAGGAAAATGTATGCAGATAGAGATATAAAATGACTTTCTCCAAAGGCCTGAAAGGGGCCCAAGCAGAAAGTGAACGCTTATTTTTAGTACCTTTGGTTCCTACCCCTCTGCTCAAGCTGTTAAAAAGCAGGGATGTCTCTGGCCTTGCCCCTTCCAAGCCCTCACCCTTTGGGGAGATGGGCAGCCTGTAAGCTGTGCTGAGTGACTTTCCTACTAATTATTACAGCACCCCCCGCCCCTTGTCTGTGGCTTGCACTTCCTCTGGCCCGGGATGCTCTCTAGCTGAGCACCTAATGCTGGATTCAGCCATTATCATCTCTCACCCATCAGCGAATAATCATTATTGTTTACTCTCTTCTCTTTTATGAGGAGCACAGTTCTGAAGATGGTTTTCTTTCCTTGTTTCCCATAAGGCTCTTTATTTTATAGACCTGCTCTCAACTTTGCATGGCTTTATTCTATTTCAGAAAACTACTCATCATTTACTGATGTTCAACATTTAAAAAAAGAGTTTGTTTGCTCCCACAAATCAAAATGTCCAGTCCAAGCCTTACTGACCTTGACCTCCCTCATTTCTGTGAGAACAAACCTTACTTAAACTCGTCTTCTGACATTTGCTTTTTCCCACACCTATTCCATATGGCTTCTCTCCCTAATGTTATTTCATTTTGAGAAACTGAGGGGAGGCATGTTTGTGTGGGAATTGCCATGAAAAATGAAGCTTAGGATACTGTAAATGCTAATTAGTTCAGAACAATGGGGCAAATGCCCAACCAAGAAATTCCTTTGTTTCCTTAGAGGTCATAGAAATGCCTTATCTTATTCCCCCGTTGATGACCCTTAGAAGCCTTAAATAATTAAATACTTTGAACCACAAACAATCTGCATCCAAACTTGGAAATAAAAACAACCAACTATGGTTGGAGGGGACATCATCCTAAATTCTTCCCAATTCTATTCTCACAACTAATTTTCTGATTTATTTTTTAACTATGAGTATGTATTACTTTTGTAATCAGGGGGGAAAAAAAACCTTTTTAAGAAAGTTTTACTAGTAAAATTGAAAGAAGTAGGCAGATGATCTCATCAAACCAATACTTTTCTCTTCCCTCCTTTTCCAGAGATATTGGGGAAGGATTGCTCATTGCAGTGATGCCTGATTGTGTCGCGGGCTGGGTTTCGGAAGGCTTACAATATCGTCTCTCTGCCAAGCATCCGATATCACATTTTTAGCTTACTGTTTGGGGTCTCATGTTTTTGCAATCCAATTCTTGACTCATTGTATGTGTGTACGCACACTTTGTTCCAGACTGTCTGTCAGAAGAACACTTCTTTCTAAATGAAGAAAAGTGTTTCTGGTGAATGCCAAGACTATATGAGGAATCATAGTGCAGGGTTGCTATTTCTTTGTTCCTGCTGGTTAATTGCTTTAAAGACAAAATCAAGGGCAAGTGTGCCACTAAGAAAATGTTTTGTAGGGCACACACCACTTGTATCTTTTGAATGATCACAAACTGCATTTTGCCAACTTTTGATCAAGGTGACAAATCTTGGCTCAGAAAAGAAATTTAGCGATGTGTCAGCCCCATCAATAAGCTCTAAGGAAAAGTAATTCATTTGTAATGGAAATTCTGTTTACAAAATAGACTAGGTATATAACCAAACTCTAAGAGGAGATAACTCACCCTGGCAAATAGGCTGCATACCTGATAGAGTAAAATAAAAGTGAAGCAGAACACATTGTACTTACAGAAATGAAGTACACGCAACATTTTATAGTTACTACAACAGTGATTTTACATCATACAGAAGCTTTTGTGTTCAGCTTTGATTTAGATTCAAGAAGTACAAAAAAAAAAGTTGGGAAAGATGAAAAAGGAATGGAGCCATTATATTAAGTAAAATTTTAACCTTATTTTTTAAAAATCTTTAGACCAATACAAGTTCCCTTTGGTGCCTAGGATTTATTGGGTCTTTGCCAATTTCTATCCTCCACTGGTTTAGCTCCTCTTGCTCCTTAATAAAGGTGACAGCATTCCCATTACAGATATTATGAAAACACTGCTTAAATTCTTTTGTTTCTATTCTTTTTTTTAAAGATTTTATTTACTTACTTACTTACTTATTTATTTATTTATTTATTTAGAGAGAGCAAGCAGGGGGAGGGCCAAAAGGAGAGGGAGAGAAAGAATCTCAAGCAGACTCCACACTGAGCCTGGACCCCAATGTGATGCGGGGCTCGATCCCACAACCCTGAGATCATGACCTGGGCCAAAATCAAGAGTCAGCGCTTAACTGACTGAGCCACCCAGTTGCCCCTCCTGTTTCTACTCTATACTTTGCGTTTGCTACAACTCCATAGGCAAGTGGGGTGATTAGCATTATTCCCAATTGGCAAATGAGGAAACCAAGACACGGAGTGGCTCTGCTGCTCCCTGAAAATGACTGAAAGAATCCATCCAACGACTCTGGGTACACACCACCCCCATGTGCCAGGAGAACCAACAGATGAGTGGCGCTATCGTTGGGCTAAATGAACATAAGCTCCCTCTAAGTGTACTCAATTTCCACCACACATACAGAAACAAAAAGAATTAAACAGAGTCCTTGGAAAATAGAGAAACAAAAATCAAAGCCTTATCATCTACTAGAACTTGTGAGGCTGGAGTAACAAAAAGATAATCGCAGGATAACTGTGATGATAATTGAGATCCTCAAAGATGCTTGAAAATAGTCCAAAGATTTAAACCATGACAACAACAGCAACCATTTTTCAATAAGTAAACAACAACAACAACAACAAAAGACCAAGATATAAGTTTAGGGATGTAAGACACAGAAATGAACATCCATGCTGCTAAAAATAACACAGTAATGGGCTTATGTCCCCCCTGGGTCCAGTTATTCCCTGGCTCCTAGCTCCTGGCATATAGTCCATGCTTAGTCATTTTTGAAGGAAGATTAAATGCACGAAGCTCCCTCCTCCATGAGTCTAGGTCTAGCAGAGAAATAAACATGAAAGTAAATAATTGTTATAAAGCAACATCCTCTTGATAATAATAACTAACAATTTTTGAGCACTTTTTGAGGCCAAGATCATCATGTGTATTAATTCATTAAATCTTCACAGTGGCCCTATGAGTTAAGGCCCATTAACAGCCTCGCTGTACAGATAAGTAAACTGGCATGAAGTCACAGGGATAAGAGAGCTGCAAAATCAGAATGAGAATCCAACACTGGTAGCATAACATCGGTAACAACTTGCACTATTTAGCACAACAACATTGTGTGCTGTGGAAGAAGGAGACTTTATGTTAAATTATGTCCACTGGGGTGGACTGCACAAATAGCCACAATTATTCACTCCCTCTGTACTCATGCTCTCTAAAATTGACTTTACGTTCCCTCCCAGCAAGGGGTGGAATGTGTTTCCTATCCCATGAGTCTGGGCTGACCTTGTGACTTACTTCAGCCAATAGAATTCAGGAGTGACAGATGTTTCAGTTGTAAGCCTAGGACTCAAGAGGCCTTGCTTCTGTTTATTTTCTTGGGACTGCCATGTGAATAAGCTTGGGGTAGCCTGCTGGATCATCATCACATGGAACACAACTTCCATGTTGGAAGGCAGTTGGATAATCCCAGCTGAGGCCTCAGAGATATGAGAGAGTCTATCCAAGATCAGCAAAGCCCACTAGATGACCTGCCGTTGATGGCAGATGCTAAAGGAGTCCAGCTGAGATCACAACTACCCAGCTGAGCCCAATCTAAACTGCCAATCCACAGAATTGGGAGCTAGATAAATAATTATTGTTTTAAGCCAGTAAGTTTTAAGATGGTCTGTTACACAGAAATAACTAAATGATACACCTGCCGTATCAAAATTTTCTAGAATCATGCTTAGATTATTTTTTAAGACACTTAAATGAGCTGAGAGGGGAAAGGCATCTTAGAATTGCCAAGATAAAAATATTTTTGCCAGACCAATATGGTAAACTATTAGGATCTTACAGCAGGACTATGTCAAAGATATAATCAAGACAAACTGAAACAAGGACCTTCACAGGCCCTGTTTAGTCATGTGGTAGGCTGTCTCCTATAAGGCTGCAGCCAAGGTGTCTGTTGGGTCTGCTGCCTCATCAGATGGCTCAGTGAGGGAAGAATCAGCTTCCAAGGCCACTGCATGACTGATGGTGGGATCCAGTTCCTCACAGGCTGTTGGACTCAGGTCTTCAGGTCCTTGCTGACTGTTGGCCAGAGGCTGCCGTCCGGTCCTTGCCTGTGGACCCCTCCACAGAGCCACGTACAATATGGCAGCTTGCTTCTTCAGAGCGAGCACATGGAAAGAGTCAGAGAGAGTGCAAGCGAGATGGAAGTCACAGTTTTTTACATTATCTTGAAATCTCTATTTCATCACATTTTCCATATGCCATTCATTAGAAGCTACTCAGTAGGTCCAGCCCAGGCAGAAGGGAAGGGAATTGCACCAGGGTGTAAATAGCAGGATGTGGGGATCATTGGGAACCATTTCTGAAGCAGCCTACCACATAACCAGATTCTAGGAAATTTTGAAGATATGAGTTTCTTAAACAGGGACTTATTCATCAAATCTCAAAATGCTAAGGCCTCAGGAACCAACTCTTGAAACTTGAGGAGGGCCATGTTTTTTTAATTCAAATTATGCTGTGATCTTGTTGTCCCAAAAGAATAACAAAGGGCGAAACTATAAATAAGTTTTAAAAGGTTTAGGAAAATTCTTAGATGCTTGTTCTATAATGGAATATTAAAGGGCACGAGGAACGTGTACAGTCGATCCCTAATGTTTTCAGAGTAACATCAAGAAAGACAACCTTATCTCCCCACAAAACGTCCCTCAGAGGCAGGCAAGATGGACCACTGGCCTAATCTGTTGTGGCATTTCTTATATACTTATGCATAACACTATGTGGGAATGCACTAAAAATTTAAACAAGGTGCTAGAGTTCAACAAAATAGAAGAATGCAGCTTTTGAAAAATGGAGACATGACAACCCAACACGGTTGTCTCAGGCCCTTGATGCTCTGGTGCTCCCTTGTAATAGTTCCATCCTCAGAAGTTCATCTAAATGACAGATTCAAAAAGCATGCCTTGGTTCCTCACAGAACTAAGGAAGAGAAAACTGGGTTTTACCGTTAGAAAGGGGAGGGAAATATCTGACTCTGTATGATAGGGCTCTCTTTTCTACCTACCTTATGTTCAAGTGTTTAAAACAGCAAAGCCATCTATTTTGCCCTCAAGCAACATCTAAGTAGATATTTTCGGCATACACTTGGGGCTGGAGGGGATTTTTTTCCCTCAAGTTTCTGAAGAGAAGCATAAGCATGGGTGCCTTGAGGCTTATGCTTTACGATACACACAGTAGGGCGAATAAATGTTGCTAGCTAACGCAGTAGCATGTAATTAAAAGGTAAACATCCCTCCGTGAAAAGAACGAATTTGAAAGTTTCCACATAAGCAGAGTCAAACATTTTGACATTGTAAGAGCAGTAGCTTCTGTCAATCAACCTGAATTCTCTTTAAGCCTTAACATATAAGTCACATTGAGAGGGTTATGCATTTCACAAGTGGATTTATATATAAATACTTTTGCTGGCTCCAGTTCAACACAACAAAAGAAGTCAAACATTAGTCTGTATTTGTATTTCTTTGCTGAAGTGTTTTGACATAAACGGCGTACAATCCTAGCTGAAAAGCAGCAGGCAGTTTGGAACTAACTGCTCCTCACACTTGCATTCTTTGTGATATGATTTTTTTTTTCTACTCGGAAAATTAGAAAGCTTATGAGTGAAAAGTTTGCTCAAACTTAAGAGAAAAAAAATGTTAAGGCAGCATAGCGTTTCTGAAAACTTCGAGCTTCGTGCATTAATTCACTTTCTGCAACATCTCAGAATGCCTCTAAGTACCAAATTCCCCAATTCCAACTGCACAATTGGTGGTCAGCACTTAGACTTTTTGAAGACAGAAAGTAGTACCTATTACCTCTAGAAGTCCCTCAGAACGTGCTTCTATTTTTTAACCAGTTCAGTTCTTCCAAAGCAGAGAAAAGGCATTCTTAGTTAAAAACCACTAAATATCCAAGTCACGTTGCAAAAATACTGTCAAAGATACGGATGGAAAGGAATTTTTCAGAAATTTTCATAGTCATATACGTCTACATGGAGTTAGAAACACACCTCTGGAAATCATCTGTGTAGTCAGTTATTGACACAATAATGCAGAATCACAAACCACCCTAAATCTCACAGACGTGACAGACAATCGTGACCCTCACACTCAGCAGTGGCAGGTTGGATGCCTGTAGGTTGGACAACGGGCTCCAGGCTGCAGGTTAAGTTCACATCTACTCCATGTGTCTCTCATCCTCCATGGATCAGCAGGTGCCTGGGTTAGGTTGTCAGCTCCTTATTTCTCATTCTGGGACTCACACTAAAGCAGTGTCGACATGAGGTATGGTGTCCTCTCCAAGGATCACCCAAGTATGAAAAGTCTAACCCAGTCACGCAAGCAGATCCAAAGCCTGTGCTTCTATCATAGATACTAACACCCCTTTGGCTAAAACAACTTCCACATCAAGTCCAAAGTCCAGGGGTGGGGGATTATACTCTGCCACAATGAGGCCATGGGAATAAATCGGTCTTCCACACTACCATTCCTGGTTGTTATTGCCGACCTTAAATCACCAGTGTAAGAGTTTTGCTTTCTTCCATATTTTACATATCAGTGTTATACTTAAAAATTAAGAATCCAAAGTGGTTTTTTTTTCCAAAAAATGTTTGTATTTAATTGAAAATCTGCCTACAAAGGGCAATCTATGATTTAAAAAATTCCCATGATTGTGAGATTTATGCCAACTATGAATACATGGATGTACAATTTATACAGATATAGATTAAATTCAGAATTACGTTTAGATTTAGATCTATAAGTCTTTTACTCTTTGCGTCCTTTTCTAAATAGTTTATTGGAAGTCAACTAGGCTGTAGCCCATACCTTATTGAGTTCTTAAAGGTAGCATATTATTCCAAAGATGGTAAGTTTTAAACAAAACAAAATGAAAAGAAGCTAATATAAATGATAAAATTCCAATTGCATTTTGCCTGTTGGTTCAAAAACTGGCCCCCCGTATGAAATAGGCAAGAAGAAACTGAAGAAAGGGGCCACTCCATATCGGTAGGTGGCAGTTTGAATAAGCAAGGGGACTGACTTACCAGGTTTGTCTTGAGCGGCAGCGAACCGAGTAGATCCCCGCACCCGCCCACCAGAATCTTCAAAGTTTATACAGAGGCCTTAAATTACTGGGTTCAGTTACACGTACCATCCAGACGGTCCCAGCAACACACTGCTCTCTCAAGGCTGTGTCCTTGGAAACGGCTCCACCTCTAGGAACAGTGGACACAACGTATATTGCAAGGACAAGGGAAGGAGTGAGGAGCCTCCAATCACTGGGTTCAGCTTGCAGGTCAACGGAAGGTCACAGCTGCCCCGTGACTTCCTCTGCGACTCCAGCCCTCTACCAGCTCTTCCGACCTTACCCACACACCCCTCCTCCACAGTGTGTGCTGAGCCAGTCAGCAACTTAGCATGGGGGTGGCTCCGGGGGTGGGTCTCCAGTTGCATTGGAGGCAGATGCCACAGCAACAATATAGGTAAGAGAAAAAAGATAGAATAACATAATAACTCCCAAAATGAGTGAACATTTTTTTCCAACAAGAGCCCCATAATCTGAACCACTAATTTATTAAGTCCCCTAGGCTAAGGGTCAGATCATTCAGGGCATTTACTTACGTCCTCTTTGTGATTTAATGAAGATGATACAGTAGCATCCTCATCAGGTATGAACACACATTCTCTTTGTATAGTGGCTCGGGTGCCTCCTTGCAAGGCAGGAATCATGTCCCAGGCCATCGAATTTTGGAGGGCAGCTTTTCTCAACAGACTAATTTCCGTGTTCAGAAGGACAGGCTTTGCCAGCTATTATTTAAGACTTGCTAGGTGAATTTAGTAAAGACTTCAATGACCTCCCCCAACATTGCCAAAAAATAAATAAATAATAAACTCAGTATTTTAGTCCCCCTGAGGCAAAGCAGCAACTTCAACTTCTTCTGTCCCTCTGAGGCTTTATATGACAACCCCAAGTCAAAATGGCCCAATTCTTGTATACTTTTCCTCCAGAATCCTGGAATAGCTAAACTCCAGTGGCCTGATTAGCTAGAAAGTTTCTTAGTCCAGAACGTACTAGTTTCTAAAGCAAAGAGATGTGTGAAGCTGACACAGCAACCTTTCTTTCTCTGGAATAAGTTATAAAAAATGTCTGTCTATAGCAGTATCTCTTTTCCAATGGAGCATAAAGAGTGGTAGCAAAACCACTCATTTCCAATTATTCTATAGAAACCATTTCACGTTGGTTTTGGGTGCAATCACACGTTCCTTCAACAGGAATTTAGTATAAGGCTTTTTTGGTGTTTTTTTTTTTTTTTAAGATTGATTTATTTATTTTAGAGAGAGACAGAGAGAGAATGCAGGGGTGGGAGGGGCAGAGGGAGAGGGAGAGAGAGAATCTCAAGCAGACTCTCCACTGAGTGTGAAGCCCAGTGTAGGACTCAATCTCACAACCCTGAGATTATGACCTGAGCTGACCTGAGAGTCAGACACTTAAACTGACTGAGCCACCTAGGCACCCCTAGTATAAGGGTTTTATCTCTTATAGACTATATCCACTTAGGAGCAAGGAAAAATAACTTTATCTGTGTAAATTTTTCCTGTTTGCCCATAATTTGACTTCAAATTCCTTCAGGTCAAGGATTGTTCTTTTTGCATCTCTGAAAACATCCATGTCTTGTCGTTATGAAGCATTTGATGAATCTTTCCAAATGAATTGAATTATTGGATTGCACCTTTTATAAACCCATTGGCTTAAAAGAGTATTTACTAGTCTCTCGGGGAAGACAATGATTGTTCTTGACAGCAGTAGGTAAATTATGAAAAATGAGGAAATCACCAGAATGAGAGACCAAACATTGAGTCAAATATAGTTGGGCTCCAACCAAAATGGCAGGAGAAACTGTATTAGCTTCATGGGAAACCACTGGAGCTGGATTTCATCGCCTGTCTTGAAAGAGAATCTTCACTTGCACAAACATGTTTTGGCTGGCACATGTAGAGAGTGAATGCCTGGTAATACACTGGACTCAATAAAACTGTGCTGGTTGCAAATAATTTTATCTACGCAGCAAAAGAAAAATCGTGAAAGCTAGAACATTTAAAAGAGATCATGGAAGATCTCTAGAATACAAGCCTGTAGACATATGTATAAATTTGATTAACTTGTTTAAGTAATGACACATTCAAAGGTCCAAATAAGTCCTACTCTATCAGCTAATACCTATTAAGACCTTGGTTTTGCCTTCAGAAAATAGCTTAACAAAATTCTTAGGGGCACTGAGACAATGATGTGATTTTTATGTAGCAATAACCCACTTAAACAACATTCCTGGCTTACTCTCAGAAGTTCAAAAATAATCATTACAAAACAAACTCACATGGTTAAAGATACATATCACCATATACTAATTTTGCTTCAATTTTATTGAAATACACACAGATAAGCTCTAAAAACAATCATCTAACAGAGGTTATTATTCCTTTTCTTAACAACAAATGATTACAATTTAAACTGATGTTAAGTTTTTCCTCTCAATAGATGTTCCTCAGCCATCAAGCACTCAAGATATCACCTTCTGTATAAAGTCATCTGATAAACATGCTTCTCTTCTCTGATGCCCATGCCCACCAGTACCCAATTACTGGTTAAATAAGCATTTCCCCTTGACCAAATGATTGCCTCTCCAGTTTCCTGGAATTCTAATCAAAAGAGCCATTTTTAAAAATATTTTTTAAATATTACAGAAAATTTTAAATAAACTAAGCATGAATCATTAGTAGAGTGTAAGCAGTCTCTAATAAGGAGACTCCCACTGAGTTCAGAGTCTTACTTGATAGAACTACAAGTTGATGCTTAACCCAGCAAGCATCCCATTCGCTTTTGTCCCCAACCCCATTTTTTACTAGAATTCCAAGGGGTGGGGGAGGAAAAAATGATTCTCTGCCTCCTCTCCAGCTCCAATCTGAATGGTTTCTTTCTGAACCATTCCTCACCCGTTCTCACACTCAACTCAATCTCCCTTAATCCCATGAGGAATTTTAGAAAATGAAAAGCAACTCCTTTTATTCATAAACTCATTCATTCCCCAGCTATTTATGGTTATGTGCCAGGAATTGCAATAGGTAGTGAGGATTCTACACGGGAGTTGGACATAATTTCCATCCCACACGGAACTAATATGCTAATGAAGGAGAACAAAAGATACATGGTTACAATCAGATGTGATTAATGCTGTAATGGGGACATTCAGCATGCTCTTGGAGTAAAGAAGTGGACTCTCTCCAGACAGGTGGAGGGGCTGGTTGGTCAGGGAAGATTGTTTGGAAGAAGTGCTATCTACATGATATCTAGATAGGTCTAAAGGATGACTCAAAATCAATCAGGCAGAGATAGAAGGGGAAAGTGTTCAAGGCAGCAAAAATAGCACATACAAAGGCCCGGATATTGAGAGCTTAGTACACTTGAAAAAAATCAAACTACAATATGGCTAGAGCATAGACTCAGCATGGAGAAGAGGCTTTAAGGGAGATAATAAAGGAATAGATGAGCCTGGGAAGATAATCAGGGGCTAGTTTTTGCAGCACTTGTATTTCAAGTGAAAGGAGCTTGGATTTTACCTTGAGGGTGATGGGAGCAATTGATGAATAATAAACAAGACCATGGTATAACCAGATTTGCTTTTAGAGTGATTGCTTTTCTCACATGTGAAGACTAGACTGAGCAGGAAGGTGGGAGGAGACAAGGAGAGGAGAAGGGAGATGAGTTAGGGGCCATAGCAGTGTTGCAGGTGAGATGGTGGTGGCTTTCTCAGGGGTGGAGTGAGTGGAGACGGAGAGAGGTGGAAGGATTCAAGGAGTACTGTGGAGGGAAGGACAATGACATTCACTGAAGAGTTGGTGCTGGGAGGAGAGAAAGAAATCATTGTGATGCCCAGGTTCCTGCTTGACCAAGAGGGTAGATGGTGTGCCATTTGCCGAGATACAGAGTCCAGAGTCCCTGAGATATGTCAGTAGCTACACTGGGTTTTGGATGAACGAGATTAGATTAGATAAATTCAGATCACAGAAATCACGGTGGAATTTTGACATTCACTTGCCATATTATTTTAATGTGTCCCCTAGTTGGACATTTGCCCCTTTACCATAGGCCACTAACTTGGTAAAGGGGAAAGGGATCTGGGTTAGGAGTCAGGAGACTTGGGTTCTAGACCGAGCTCTGCCACCCAGAGTCTGTGTGGCTCTGAGGAAATCCCTTCTAGTCTTGGTATCATCATCTGCAGAATAACAGGATTAAAATTATCCCCAAGTTTCTTTTCAGTCTCAATATTCCATTGTTATTGTTCCAGTTAATCTATTCCTTGTTCACTAAAGTTTAGTTTTAAAAATAAGCCATTAGTAAAAAAGAAAATAAAATAACCCTTAAGCAAGTCATTGAATAAGACATGTTAATAGGCCGTGAAACTCCCTTTATTTCTTTCATATCAGAAATGCTTTTAAAAATCTTCATAGCAAAAAAGTATCCTGGGTTGCTATTAACGCTCATTGTTTTGGTTAGTCTACCAGATATCAGGAGCTTTGTTATGTAGCTTTACCTGCTGTCCAGCACAGTTACTCATAACACAGTACCTGCATCAAAGTACCTGAAATTTAAATACCCCAGTTTATATAAACAAGAAAACATCAATAAGCACATGACTTTTAAATTATCTTACCATCTATTTTCCAGCATTATTTTTAGTTACAAAAAAAATTAAAAAGAAAAGAAAAAAGAAAAGCAGTTTCCTACTCATTTCATTATTCCTTCTAGAAGAACTATATACCGGGTCTCATTTCTTGATAGTAATTTCCTTTGTTATCATGAGTCCCTTGCAGAAAAGAGATTTGAAATATCTTTGGAGACAGCTTCCTTTCGCTGTTACATAGCCAGCAATAGCAACCCAAGTCAACAGGGAGTGAGATCAAAGCAAATTTACTCTTATGTCTCATTTAAACATCAAGCCCATATATCTGACAGCTTCTAGAATATTCCCATTGCCGAGCCTCACTACCACCTCACACTGTGGCGCAATGACTGACACATGGTAGTAACAAGAGCTGCTATTATTGGGTCCTTAGTAATACCAAGCACAGTAGTAGGAGCTCACCATCTAGATCTCGGTTAGTTTTCACAGCAAGACTGTGAGATGGGTTTTATTCTTAACCATTGTAGAGATGAGAAAATTCAGACTCAGAGAGTCACTTGCCCAAAGTTCCTTCACAGGTAAAAAGTGGTGGAGCCTGAAACACAAGCCATTCAATGTCAGAGTCTAAGCCTTAACAACCAGTCTGCATGGCTTCCACAGAAGCACTCAACAAGTACTATGGTGGAAAGGATGTGTAGATGCATAGATGTGGTCTTCATTTCTTCTCAAATGTGCTTTTCCTGACTTCCCTGCTTCTGTAGGCCCACACTGCCATCCTATGACAACCGATAACTTAAAAGTGCTTCCTCCCCCATATCCCTCTGACACAATGACACAGCAGGCCATATTCTAGGAGCAGGAAGTTCGCAGTTCTCCAGAGCTTACATTCCAGGGGAGGAGGTGGACAATAAACAAGGAAACACATAAATCAACAAAGGAATGCAGGTTTGTGGAAAGTGTTTCAAAAGCAGTAAGACGGGACAAGGGGAGAGAAAGTGACTGGGGAGAGAACTATTTTCATCTGTCCTATTGATACTCTTCCCTCTAGCTATTCCTACAGCCCCACCCCCATAGAGCTTCAGCTCTTGGAATCCTCATTATCAGCATACCCAGGTCTTTTTTCTACAGTTTATCATGGTGGCCTCTTTAGAATAATACTCTTACCATGTATTTTCTTATCTTGCCTTTTGCTGTACAATGGGCTCAAACATCTCATCTTACACCCAAGTTCCTCCATCATCTGGTCTCATCCTATACATCCAGAAACACCTTTCTTCTTTCATCCACAAGTGTATCTGAAGCACGTACCATGTGTTAGTCATATACATTCTCCAGTTATAAGCCCCATCTGGTTCTTTGGGCCACATTTCTTGGGTCCCCTACATATTCTGTGCTCACTCCCACATGCCTAATTCCAGAACACTGTTTTCTGTCCACCTATCAAACTTTCCTTCTCATTCAGGTACTGCTCAAGTACCAGTTTTGCAACTAAGTTTCCTCTATTTATGCCATTCGCACTAATATCCTTTTAAATAAATCACATTAGCTTCCTTAACTTTCTCTTCTACCACACTGCTCTGTAATGCTCTCTAATCATTGCCTGAATGTGTGTTTTGTACACGTCTGTGTGTGACTGAACATTGGTTCGGGACAATACCCAGGTCTTACATTCCTCTCTTATTCCTTAGAGTCAATGATCATAATGGCTGCAAGAATATATTTAGCATTTATCATCTGCAAAGCACCATGTTATGTTTTGCACACTTTAATTCATTACTCCTCCCCACAGCTTTGTGAAGAAGTCAGCCTTTTTACCCCCATTTGGCAGATGACAAAACTAAGTCTTAAGGAGGTGACTGGACTTACATAAGGCCATGCTGTTTACAAATGGCAAACCTGGAATTTAAACCTAGAGTATGTGGTTTCAGAGTCTTCCGCCTAACATCTAAGCCATGCTTCCTGAACACAACCCTCTGCATTTTTTGATAATTCCTATCCCTCACTACTTCCTGAAAAGACTCCAGACTCTACAGGAAAAGACATCGTATCAGGGGTAGCGTGCTGGGAACAGAGAAGGCGTGTAACTCCAGGGCAGGATTTGGTCTTCCGGGGGTTGCTTCTGCCAGGACTCAAATGGGGACAAGCCACAGTCCCCATACCTGACCAGGAGGTGAACTTTTGCCTGAAGAATTGGTGGGTAAGAAGGGAAGATACCTTAAACCCAAAATCATGATACAGGACAGCAGCAAGTGTCACTTCAAGGTAAGGAGGACAAACACAGCAAGAATGATAATATCCACATTAGGTGTTCCAAAGAACTGACTTGGGTTTCTCCTTGAAGGTCAATGGATTTCCGATAGCCCAGCTCCTAAGCACTGGGAATAGAGGAAGGAGATGTGATTGATTCTTATCAAGAACAAACAGCCAGCCAGTCAACAGATTAGACATTCTTTTCATTTTTTCCCCCTTTCCTTAATCCTTTCTTATTTTTCTAAAGTAGTTGTTTTATGGGGCACCTGGGTGGCTCAGTTGTTAAGCGTATGCCTTCAGCTCGGGTCATGGTCCCAGGATCCTGGGATCGAGCCCCGCATCGGGCTCCCTGCCCAGGGGGAAACTTACTTCTCCCTCTCCCACTCCCCCTGCTTGTGTCCCCTCTCTCGCGTCTCTCTCTCTGTCAGATAAATAAATAAAATCTTAAAATAAATAAATAAAGTAGTTGTTTTATAAGGTGATGTAAGTGCTGGCTTGAAGCAGGTTCCCACTTTCTGAAAGTCTCTCTTTAAAATACATGGTATTGGGCGCCTGGGTGGCTCAGTTGGTTAAGCGACTGCCTTCGGCTCAGGTCATGATCCTGGAGTCCCGGGATCGAGTCCCGCATCGGGCTCCCTGCTCGGCGGGGAGTCTGCTTCTCCCTCTGACCCTCTTCCCTCTCGTGCTCTCTGTCTTTCATTCTTTCTCTCTCAAACAAATAAATAAAATCTTAAAAAAAAAAAATACATGGTGTTTTGAATCTCAGTCCTTATTATTCATTCTCATTGGTCATCCTTTTCCTGAACTCTTGTGATCCAACTGGAGTCTCCTTCATATTGTCCTCTCCTTTTTATAAAGTTTAGGTGAACACAGTGAAAGTTGGCCACCTTTTCTAGAAGTGGGCATTTTCAGGCTGGTCTGCTATGGGACTGATGGATGGGGAGTGCAGCCAGTGACTTCCCCATGGATCTGATGTTCTCACCAGTGCCTGCTTCACTGTTGGACTTCCTAGAGGTGTCTTAGTCTGGTCAGGCTGCTGTGACAAAATACCACAGACTGGGCGGCCTACAGACATTCATGTCTCACAGTGCCGGAAACTGGAAGTCCAAGATAGGATGTCAGCATGGCCAGGTGAGAGCTCTCTTCCTGGTTGCAGAGTTCATGTGTCTTCACATGTTGGAAGGGCAGAGGCACCTTTCTGGGGCTTCTTTTATAAGAGCAAGAATCACATTCATGAGGGCTCCACCCTCATAACCTCATCATCTCCTAGAGGCCCACCTCCCAATATGATCACTTTAGGAGTTAGGATCTCAACACAAGAAATTTGGGGTGGGGGGTGCCTGGGTGGCACAGTTGGTTAAGCATCTGACTCTTGGTTTTAGCTTAGGTCGTGATATCAGGGTCATGAGATCAAGCCCCCACACCAGGCTCTGTGCTCAGCATGGAGTCTGCTTAAGACTCACTCTCCCTCTACCCCTCCTCCCCCTCTCTCTAAAATAAGTAAATAAATCTTAAAAAAAAAAAAAAAGGAAATCACTTCTGACCGTGGCAGTGGGAAATGGAAGCTTTTGGAGGACTAAAATGGAGGGAGAAAAGATGTTACCTCAACTTGAACATACCTTTAAAATCTGATGGTCTGGGCCAAAAGAAGAAAAATTAGCTTGGAAGTGAGGAAGATAGATCAGAAGTAATAATAGTAGTCGACTCCAAAGTTGCCTCTACTGAAGGGACAATGCATTTTAAGAGCTTTAATAATAATAAAGAAAGGAAGTCATACAAAAGCAATTGACACAGAACAACGCTATCTTTTGATTTTGGTTACATATTTTGGCCCTTAAATGGCAATTGCCTGTACCAGCTACCCTAAAACAAGTAAAATATCTGTAAAGTCTGTTAATTTTTTTGAAAGCACCATCTAATGGGAATGTGAAATATAAATAAAAACCCAAAAATCATCTACAAGGAAGATGTCAATCAACATACCAAAAATTTAAATGAATATCAGGTTTAGTGTAAATATCTCAGTCACTAAAGCAAAAAAAAATCATAATCAGTTATAAAGTTCTGAATTTGATGACATCACCTGCCGTCAGAAGAAAATTATCTCCGCCTTGTTTTTCATGAAAATTTCCTCATAGAATATACATAATATAAACACTTTTGAGGCTTTGAGGGGGTTATCCTTATTTCTTAATATGCAAACTCAAAAATCATCCTGTGCATATTGCCCAGTATCCAGTAGCCTCTGGAGTTCGACGTGTTGAGACTTTCTGATTTTGATTAAAACAAACACCTGAGAGGGCGCCTGGGTGGCTCAGTTGGTTAAGCGACTGCCTTCAGCTCAAGTCATGATCCTGGAGTCCCGGGATGGAGTCCCACATCAGGCTCCCTGCTCAGCGGGGAGTCTGCTTCTCCCTCTGACCCTCCCCCCCCATGTGCTATTTCATTCTCTCTCTCAAATAAATAAATAAAATCTTAAAAAAATAAATAAATAAATAAAACAAACACCTGAGAAATTCATGGAGGTACTATGCTTCCCTCAAGTCATTCCTAAACACCTCACATGGCCATTACCAACATGTGCAAAGTTATTTAATTATGTCCTGAGGAGATGAGGGCAGCAGGGTGTAAGGTGATAGTCTTGAAAAATAAGGGTTCAAAGACAGCATCTTGCCTGGAAGCCATGTCCTCACACAGGCACTGAATCCTCAGGTACCCCCATTTAGCAATCTGAGAATCAGCCCCTCTAAGTCAATGCACTTCGATAGCATGCCATGGGAGGAGACAAACCATTCAGTCTCTTTCCTTCATGCACTATCAAGCTTCCATGAATGACATGCTTTTGGTCTTTTCTTAGCTGCTTTTCATAGGTTCGAAACACTGAGGTTGCTGACATGTGATTATATAAACATTTTTTTCAAGATATGCGTTTTCTCAAGTCCAAATAAATGACATATATTCTGTTTGTAATTGGCGTTTATCAGGAGTCATTCTTCCTCTCTCTGAAAACCAGTCTGGGCTTTGTTGTTCTCATTCAAAATCCTTTTTAAAGAAGAAAAATATATGTATTAAAGGTACAGTAAGCTTCAGTGTCTTATGTCAATTGTTCTCTGCCAAGAATTCCATTTTAAATGTTTTATTTTCCCCCCAAAGTTGTGTGAAGGAACAAAGTGGATATTATTCTTTAAATCTAAGTTTAAACAGCTTAATGAGTGGAGCCAATTGAAGTAAATCATAATTGCTAAACAGGATTAAGTTGACACAGTCTCACGAAAGTCTGCAGGAAAGCATAACACAAAAACAGACCTAGACAACAAAAATGCATTTGTATGTAGCTGCTGTCCCAAGACGTCTTTCTCGAAAATGCCGGTATTATGAATCAGTTTGTGTAAATCAGTAAACTTCGTGGTCCCACGTTCTCACTTGATCCATATTATTTATGTTCCACACTCTATCATGTAACTGGCAAACATTTTCAAATAGTAAGATTCACATGCCACCAACGGTGATGTATAATCAAGCCGAATTCCTCTCTCCTGCATTAGGAAACTAGGGCGAGCCCATCCTGTCGTACTCATTTGTACACCCTTTTGTACCACACAATTTTTCTTCAGACTAATGGATTTTATGCAGGTGATCAAAAGTTGTGGGCTTACTCCTCAATGCAATTAGCTAAATTCTTTCTTACTATTTCAAATCATAGCCTGAGGCTCCACAAGGCAGCAGTTTTAAAAACTGAGAAGTGGGAACTTTCGTGCTCTGACGTCAGACCAAGGGTCAGAAAAACCCTAGCGCTGACAAGATCCAAAGAAAAAAGGACAAATACGCAGGTGAATTAGAATGGCCGTCAGCCTACCTGTTCCGTTTTGTAAGCCCTCCATCCCCGCTATTCACTTGCCCTCACTCTTGGGTTTTTATGGGGGCTGAGTCAGAGCAAAAACATTGGGGCGATGATTCTCAACAAGCCTTTGTCAGAACACTCTGTTTGCCAGATGCTCAGAAAAAGGGGGTTCTATGGTCTAATAAGTTGGGAAATGTATTTTCACAAAGTTCATTCGCACTTTAAAACCGAAAAGGACTCTCGGAAGTCCTACATAAACTTTTAACTTAGCCGAGTTAATTTAGCTGAGCCCCCTGTTTCTGAAAATTAAGAAGCCACAGAATCTCATTTTCAACACAACATCCCATGGAACTAGTGTTCTGTCAGGATTCACTTTGGGAAACCCGGTTTTAGAGCATCAAGCTGGCCTTCTGCTTAATCAGCTTTACTAATTTAAATTGGAGAATATGTTGTAAATAATCCACCAGGCCTTTGTAGAGAGCATCATAATCTAGAGTTTCGTGGATGGCGTCAGTTTCTATGTAAATTGGATTTTCTTTTGGCTCTTAAGCAACTTGCTAATTTGGGGCTTGAAGCAGGCATTCTCTGTTACATTCTTCCCTGGTGCATGGAGCAAAAGGTTTTCAGAGTGTGTCCTGTTGATCTGTTACTTGTAGCTTTTACAAATGCTTAATTTTCCCCCAACACTGAACCTCACTTACCTGCTTGACTTATATTAAGGCAGCCAAAGTGAACTGCTTCATACTCTCTCTCTCTCTCTCTCTCTATTGAATCCAGTTCCAGGCCCTCCCGAGCTAGGACACAGCCTCGATTAATTACACTAAGCCTCCTTGAGCTGATTTCCCTCTCTGTAGTCAAGTGACATCCCCAGAACACAACGTCCCATGTGATCAAGCTGCTTCAGTGCCATAGACTCCGAACTCCCCAAATTCAGAAAGCTGCAGTGTCTCCATCATCAATGTGATTCAGCAAGGACCTAGCATAATAAAGTCTTAGCTCCAAAATGCTAAGTTTTGCCAGAGCATATGGGATTATAAAAGCAAATGTGAATTCTGCATAATATTATGTCACATTATCGGGTACATTTTTTAAAAAGGCAACACCCACAGGTCTGAACAAGTTCAGTTTTCTGCAAATTCTACAAGCACTAAGACGTGCTTACTTGGCACTTTTTTGTTATATCAGCACAGTGCCTGGGGAAGAATCGTGTCTCATGTTGCTATGCCATTATTAGGGCCTACCTTTGCGAACAGTCTCCCCACTTGCTAAAGGACTTCCGACTCTGCACGAGAGTTCTCAGTTCACGTTCTTCTTCTGTGACGGGCAGAGAGGAGCTTCTGTGAGTACAATGATGCAACTCAATCCTCCTTGGGAATTCAATATGCTGTACCATTGATGCCCAACCCCGCACGCTTTTTATAATCATAGCCATCATCTTTTTATTATGTCTTGGACTTGAGGAGGCCTGAAAGCAGATGTAACTCATGATGACCTGCCTTCAATGGGAGAATGAACCAGGTGGCTAATTGTCTCTAAAACAAATACACTGATAATTAGCAGGAGAGCACAATGCAACAGAAGCCTAACCACCAACCTTTATTTAAGTTAAGCAAATGGGTGAGCAAATGATGCAGCTGCACCGCACTTTGACAAGTTAATAAGGGAGCCATACTTCATCTCGTCAGCCACACTAGCCAAAGCATGCCCTCAGGACTTGGTATCAATGATGCTGAAACTGTGAACTTGGGAAATTGTCAATGCTCACAGTGGAAAACCCTTGTCTGAGTACTTTGTGGAGCCAAAGCTTAAGGTGCGGGGTTTTCTCCCCTGTAAAATGCTGGGGTCAAAGCCAAGACAAAAGTAAGACTGTGAGATCTCACCCATATACACGCTGGAAGTGCCAATAATTGCGACCCTCTAAGAGTGCCGATTTAGTGACAGCATCATTGCAAATTTCATTTTTCTAGGGTTTCAGTTGTTCGATTTGGATTGGCTAACAAACATCTAGATCAGGGTTCAGCAAACTTTATCTGTAAATGGCCAAATAGTTTAGTTATTAGAGGCTCTATGGGCCTTGTGGTCTCTGTGGAAATTACCTAGCCCTGCCATTTTAGCACTGAAGTAACCATAGACAAGTCATAAATTGGTCTAACTGTAGTCCAGTAAAACTTTACTTATGGACACAAATTAAATTTCATATAATTTTCACACCAAAAATATTCTTCCTTTTTTTTAAAAGCATTTATAAATGTAGGAACAATCCTTATTTATGAGCCATACAAAAACAGACTGGGTTTGACTGGTGGGCTCTAGTTTGCTGACCCCTGGCCTAGATTAATTAACAGAGCTGGAGTTAAGGTTTCAGAGATAACATGGGGTTTTTCTCTCTTTGGCTTTCTGCTTATCTGTTTTTTAGCTGTACAAGGGAATTCATTTCTTAAGGGACCTAGAATCAAGGCCACGGGAAAGGGATATTCAAATTACTTGATCTAATAAATGCATATTGGTCATCTGCTGTATAAGTCGCAGGTCCTGAAGGACACAGACCCTGAAGAAGGTTATAATTCAGAGTTCCATTTAGAAATGGATCAGCCTCGGGACTCAGTAAAGAGATGCTTTCCTCGATGATTTGTCAATAAGGATTAAAATACACTGACTCTTTAGCCCAGACACTTCATTTCTGAGAATTTATCCTAAAGAAATAATTAAAATTGCTTGCAAAAATTGAAGAACAACAGCAAGGATGTTTATTATGGTATTGTTTACAAAAGCAAGAAAATTAGAAGCAACCTAAATGTCAAACAATAGAAACTTAGTTAACCAATTCACAGTAATATTCTATACAATGGATTATTATGTAGTTGTTAAAAGTATGCAGCGTAAGACTATGTATTGGCAAGGAAGGATGTTCATCTTGAGGGGGGAGGCAGGCGTGTAACAAAACAATAGAAACAAAATGATCAAATTTTTATTCTTAAAGCTGCAGCTAAACTCTAGGAGCATGTACCAAGATATGATACTACTGTTCACCACTATAGGGTGGGTTTAGGATTGGTTCTTAATTTTTTTCTTCCTCTGTATTATATTCTCTAATTATTTTTAACTCCTTCATTTATTTAGTGTATATTTATTAAGCACTTACTATGCTCTAGGCCCCGGTTTTCTATAGTGGAAATGTTAAATCTTATAATTTTTTTAAAAAAACTAACATTTAAAAGAAGAGGCAATTCTCAAAAGTTAGTGTAAGCATGCTTACAAGCAATTGGAGCAAGCCACATCATTGGAGACCCTGGGAAGGATGAGGGCCAGAGAGAATAAGGCCCAGGCACCTGGGAACTGGGTCTCTGAGATATCAAAACCCACATGGGTAGCAATTGTTCACCATACTGTGTGTAACTCTGTCACTCTCTCTACCATTTTTCAAAACCAACACTCGTAACCATCTCCCAACCTTTTCAATAGGCCAGTGGATGAAATGCCAAGGCATGGCAAAGATCTAGCTTAATAACACAGGCTTGTAATGTCCCTTTCTTCTGAGAGAGGGGAAAAAATGAGAGAAAGATTTGAGGAGCCAATTTATTCAACTTGGGGAAAAAACAAAACACCAATGAGTAACTTAGAGCATCCTCATCACTGTAGGGTCTAGACAGCGCTGTATTTTGGGGACTGATGTTGACATCTTTTGTCAAACACATTTTATTTTAAAGCACATACAGCAAAGTACCAGAAAGGTGTTGATGGAGAAGTAGAAAAGCAAACACTTCCCATGTTTTTCCTACAGATGTTTTTGATTCGTGGTCTTACTGAGGTATGTTATCTTTTCAGGTGCCGAGCCTAAGTATTTGTTCTTCTGACATTCAAGTACATCAGTCATTTCTTACTGCATTTAAGGTTATATCTGCCATGTGGTACAGAAAACCACTGAGATAAGAAATATTTACAGGGTTATTTGAAGATATGCAATCCTCAGACCATGGTGTATCATATATTTATTTCAGCTATGAGATTTTTATTATGAGAACTCAAGTATAGTAACACTTGAACCCGAATACCAGAATGCATTGCTTTCGGTGAGTTCTTCTGTGAATTCAGGCAGTTGGATGTAACTTCAACTACACTGCTGCCTTCTTGAAAGCATTTTTACAAAAGACGAAAAGATGGTCTTTCAATGGAGAGGAACAAGAGGTCCAAAGGAACTGGGGAACTTCTTAAGTAGAACTGATCCTGCACCTTCCACCTTGTCTCCCTCGCTCTTCACCCCCACACGTACACAGTGTCTACTTCATTTCCCATTGACATTGGATAATCCTCTTCCAACCTCTGAAAATAATAGTTCTGGGGTGTGGCTGGCTGACAACCCAACATACAATCAAAACCATGCTGGCCAGATATGTGTACCTGCTTCCCAGCCATTGCTGATCCATCTGTCACTTTCTGTACTTTGGGTTGGGAAAAAAACATTCAGTGAGCAGAGCAAGTCTACCAAGCATGCACATGTGTACCCATTACACACACACACACACACACACACACACACACACCCTCACTTGCCCTGTTTGGAGATTATGTGTGTGTATTTACCCAGAACATAAGCCAGTATTTTTCAATTTTTACCTCCATTTATATAAGGGTTTTTTTTGTTTGTTTGTTTGTTTGTTTGTTTTCATTTCAAAGGAATCTATCTCTTCCCTGCAAAGGAAAAAAATCTGGAATGTTTTTTCTTTGCTGCCATTTTTCAAAAGACCCCCTCATCTGTACTCCAGGGTGAACCAAGTTGGGGCACAAGCATTTCCATCAGCTCTTTTGCTTTCACACACACTCAAAGGAGCAATAATAGTAGGAACAAAAGAGAAACCTGGAAACAGTTGCTTTAGTCTTTAATATAACACTTAATTTTCCCATTAATGTATGAAAATTCTCCAGAGGCTGGTTATGAGCTTTCATTGCTATTTTTATTTTTATCAATAATAATAGTGATTTTTATTGGGTACTTATTTTCCAGAGCTTTAAGAAGTTTATGCAAATCATCTTTTCATCCTCATATTATCTTTGAGGCATAGTCAAAGGGTAGATCATTTTATCCCAATTGAAAAGATAAAGAGATAATGGTAGAAATAGTCAGCACAGGAGAGGATAATTGGCCTTGAATTTGATTTGAGGTTTTGCTCTGCCCTCCTCCAACCACTTCTCTCTCCAGCCATTGCCCCCCTAGCAAACGGAGCAATCTTCTTAAAAAGTAAGTTAGGTTATGTCATTCCCCTGCTTGTCTGTGACTACAACACCTTGCCTGATCTGTCTTTGGAAACTTCTCTCATGCTTCCTTCTTCCTTCACTGTGCTGTAGTTTTACTGGCTGCCAGGGGTTAGGTACCTCAAAATCATCTCCAGAGAAGAGAATTCATGTGAGAGCCATTTATTAGAAAGTGTTCCCAGAAAAACCAGTAGGAGAATAAGGAAGTGGGCCCAGGAAAGAAAGTGAGTGGAAGAAATCAAGCAAAGTCCCAATGAGGACAACTTTGGCTTGGTTCTGCAGGGGAGGTGTGGGGAGGTGCTCCCACTGGGGCAAGGGAGCTGGGGAATTTGTACCCCGACACCCATCAGTCATCAGTAAAGGGCTGCCCTGTGAGGTATACATTCCCAGAACTTCCAGCTCTTGGGACTTGCAAAGAAAGTGAATTCTGGCCGCCTGAAGGCAGCTATCGAAGAGATGGAGGTGCTGGTACTAGGAGAGAAAGTACACTCAGAGGCTAATGAATCTGAATGGATATGAACAGGGTAGGGACAGTGTCTGCTACACTGGGCTTGTGTTCCTAAAACACTGCATGGAGCATCCTCAGGCCTCATCAAGGTCTGCTCTGCTCTGGACATCTCTTCCCCAGGCCCCCTGCATGGGTGCCTACTTTCCCTTAAGGTAATCTCCACTTCATTTTCACCTCCACTGCTCCCCTATAAATGGAGATAGAACTGTCTCTGTTTAAAGGGAGCTCTGCTATGCCCTGCTTTAGCCTTCTTAGCACTTACCACAATCAGTTGCTGTTTGCTTGCTTCCTGTCTGTCACCACTAAAACATAAGCTCCATGAGGGCAGGGATTTTGTTTGTCTTGCTGTCCACTGTATTCTGAGCCCCTAGCCCAGCTTCTAACACTCAGGAGGGACTCACTCAACTGGTATTTCTTGAAAAAGCAAACAATTGAATCATATTTTTCTTTACATACAATAGTTTCAAGTATTCTACTATGGGAAGTAATTCCTTTTAAGATACTTAAAGGAAAACTCAGAAGAATAGAAAATGTTCCCATAGTATTAAAAACCGAAATGTCACAGTAATGTATTAATAAACAAAGCCAAAAGTAATTCAGGTATAATCAAAACAAAAAAAGTAGGTTAACTACAAAGGTTTCTCTCTACATTGAGTGGTGAAGTCAACAAATAGTAGAAACGAGTTTTTTAGTTTTCTAAAAATGGATTGGGGGGAGGGTGCTTCTATTTTAATAAACCAGATTGTTTCTAAATTGGGCCTGGGAACTTCTTTCACACATAATGTGTATTTTTATATTACTTTCCCCCCTAAAAATAAGGTGTTTACCATGTAAGCTAAGCACGCTCAAGTTTTCTGCAGTACATGGATGTAAATATGGCTCTAATTCTTTCCCTCCTGCATCCAATGGGAGTTTGTAACTCCTCCCACTAGAGGCATTATTTATCTCCCCTCCTTTTGAATCGGGGTTTGCTTTTACCAATATAATAACGTCAATGTGATAATGTTCCAATTCAGATCCTAGGCCCCAAGAGACTTCCCATACTTCTGCTCTCTTTTGGAACCCTGCCACTGCCATGTGAGGAAGTCCAGACTATCCTGCTAGGGGAATAAGAGACCATATGGAGCCAAGCTGATTCATCCCCACCATGGCCAACCTAGACCAGCCAGCCCCAGCCAGCCCTCCAGCTGACCACAGGGACACGTGTGAGCCCAGCCGAGATGGACCGAGTCCAGCCCTAATCAGTAAATCTACCCAGCAGATCCATTGACTTGTCAGGAATAATAAGTGGTTGTTATTTTAGCTACTACATTTTGAAGGGGGTTATTACACTACAGCAGCTCACTGAAACATTCTCCCAGTCATTATGCTGGAGAAGCAGGTGAAACTGAATCTCACAGCAGCTTTGGGCATTTCTGGTGTGGTGTTATTGCTGTCACAGTGGTTTTCAAGTCACTTTAAGAAGCCCTCAGGCACCTGGGTGGCTCAGTTGGTTAAGCAAATGCCTTCAGCTCAGGTCATGATCCTGGAGTCCCGGGATCGAGTCCTGCATCAAATCCCACATGGATCCCGCATCGGGCTCCCTGCGCAGCGGGGAGTCAGCTTCTCCCTCTGACCCTCCCCCATCTCTGGCTCTCTCTCTCTCTCTCAAATAATAAATAAAATCTTAAAAAAAAACCAGTAAAAATGTTTAAAAAAAGAAAGAAAAGAAGTCCTCTCAGAATTAGTGTAAGTGATTAACATAAAAACCAACCTCAACAGGTAAAGCTTTGTCAGAACAACAGCCCTTCAAACATCCCATAGTCTCCTGAGGCTTAAAAAATAAGAGTTTACTTTGGCAAAAAAAGACAAACACACACACATGCTAAAATAAGTAAAATTTAAGAATAATAATAAAATAAAATAAAATTCTGTATAGTCCCACCCCCTATTATGCCAATTAACCATATTTCCTAAGACTTCTATACTTTCTTCTCAATTTACAAATAACTAACTATGATTTAATAGTAAGAATAGGACTGGGCGAATCACTGTTGACTTCCTTTTCTTTTGAGTTGTGTGTGGGATTTTGTTACTTTTACCAGATCATCAGCTGTTTCATTGTCCTGTGCAAAGATAAAAATCTAGGCACCTGCCAAACCAAAAGAAAAAAAAAAGAAGTAGAAAAGAGGAGGGGGAAGAAGGGAAACTTTGTTCAATGTAACTGATCATTGGCCTAAATGAAAAAGAATAGGGAATAAACAACCTGCCACACGTTGAGGTGTATCAGGAGGGACAGACCTTGATAGCATCTTTCAGTTGCCACAGTTACCATTTTGCAAAATGAAGTGATGAAATTATCAAATGAAATTTTGGCTGCATTTCTCAGGGGGATCCAAAACATGTTTTTTATATTGATAGCCTTCTCCTCCACATTTGGTGTAATAGTTTTAGTTCTACTTGTGCATTGTTTTAGGAAACAGCTCATTTCTGATGTATTTTTACTATGTCAAAAGCTGAGATTTTAAAAATTTGTTTTTGTTTCTCTTTGTCTTCCCCTTCCAAAGGTATGTGCCTATACATATACTGTTTATTATTCATAATTGAATCAAAATAGTTTCAGTGCTGCACAAGGAGGTTTGGAAATTCAGAGTTTACCTTCTCATGATAGGACCTCTCATTTTACTTACCAAATTTTGGGTTTGTGGCATATTGTGATTGCTAATGCACCCTGTAAGCCTTCATTTGTCCAATGTAAACCTTTAAGAATCCACCCACATGGATGAAATAATAACAGACACTCAAAATGACTCTGTCCTTGCCTCCCATGGTGGTTTTTTTTTTTTTTTCTTCAGGAATCTCTAGAATCCATTTCCCCTTTCTCTCTTACTAACTTCACTCTGGACTTTTAAGACATGTAGTTTGGGTGGGATTGACGGCACTCCCGGTACCATCCAGCCATGTATTTGCTTAAGCAAATCAGTGTATGAAGAAAGAAAGAACGAAACAAAGAAAGAAAAAAACAAAGAAAGAAAGAAAAAAAGAAAAGAAAAATCAGGGTATCCCATCTACCGCGTATTTTCTTCAACCTATCAATGTATCTCATTCACCCAGCTACAGGGATTAGTTCAGGCATGGGAGCAGGACCCAAGGCAGGCCAAATAGAGATGGAAACATGACCTAAGCAAACCAATGAGGGATGAGACATAAATCAGTTAGGGCCAGGAAGACTCCATTCCAGGTTTTGTTGGAGCGTTTGTGAGCTGCTGAGAGCCACCTTTAGGCTATGAGGTGAGCCCACCTCAGGATGGACACAACCCTGAAGAAGATGGGCTAAGAAATGGAGAGAGGAAAAATAAAATGAAAACTGGATCAAAGACACAACATCTGAGCCCAAAGTAAAGCCTCACCTAAACATTCTATCAGGATTGATCAATTAAAGGAACCAATAAATGCTACTTTCTTCTTTAAACCATTTTGAGTTGGATTTGTCAACATAAAGTTTTCTAATCGAAAAATTAAAATTTCTAACAGAATTACCTAAAGATGAAATGGTAGGTCTTGGAAATTAGTGAGTGTCTCACAAAGAGTATCCAACAAGGTGGGGACAGCAGAGAAGACATTCAAGCATCAGAGGAGTGGTTTTGTTTAAAGACTACTGTCAACTCTTTTGGTCCTGAGTAGTAGATAAAAATGCATGAAGGCCGGATCAATACTAAACCTGTAACCCACCTCACCCAGATAGATAATAGGGTCCCAGACAAGGCAAGTATAGAGGACAAACTCAAGTCAAATGCTCAAATTCTCTTGAAATAAGTGACACACGAAATTATTACCCCAGATTCTCTCTTTATTTCACTAAAAGAATATTAATCTGTGGGGAGCCAACCAGGCAAACAGAAACCACTCTAAACCCTAGACTGAGAAACCAAACAGGGACGGGAGGGCAACCCAGAGATCAGCAGCTGCAGGAAGCTAGAGACCCCCGAGGCTGTGGTTCAAAGGAGGAGGTAGTGGTACTAGAGCCCAGGGTCAAGGAGAGAGGGCCAGAAGGACAGAGGGCCTGTCCGTGGGGACTGGTGCCACAGAGGGTGTTCAGCCACTGCTAGCCCTGCTGCACGAGTCAGACAGAGAGAGGAGAAATATCCTGACTTTGCCCTCCTCTAGGGCTTTAGCCCCTTGTGAGAGCCTCCAAGCCCAGCAAGGCCAAAAGCCCTCTGCTTAGGGAGCCCAGCCTGCAGTTATCAGTTCTTCTGTGATGTAGAGCAGAGAAGGAGGGCAAAGAATAAATCGGAGCCAAGGGCCAGCACAGAATCTAATCCACACTGGGTGATGATCTCCTGCAAAAGGAAGCACACCTACCTCAGTTAGCACATACTGAGAAGGGGTAAAATCATAGAATGTTCTTTGTCTCCACCCACAGTCATATTGAAGCCAACATTCAACATAGTTTGTAAAATTTCTGAGATATTTGTTAAACTTAATATTATTTCTTCAATTGGATCCTGCTGATGATTTAGAATAGAAATGTTCCACACTCCTAATCCCCCTACTAAGAGTCTTAACCTCTTGCAGCTTTCCCACCTCACTAAATGGCAACCTCAACCTACAAGTTGTCTAGGTCAAACACTGTGACTTCTTTCTCTCTCTGCATCGTGTGGGTTAATTCTCATCCTTCACAATCATTTTTAGCCAAGCTCATGAAGTTTCACATTTGCAAAAAATGTTACATAACAGAGTCTAGTTTAGAAATAGCTTAGATCATAGTCGGAGTGAATTACTTTCAGAGTCCTATCTAAATAATCTGACCAAAGAACTCATGTTCTCTTACTCAGTTCAAACCATTTAGTCTGCTCTGTATTAATCTCACATCTTCTGATACATCCATCCACCCATCCATTCAACATTTACATTGTGTGACAAATATTTACTCTGTGTCAGGAGAAGTGCTTTGAACATGGAGTACTAGTATGGGCCAGGTACAAATGGTGAAACTGTTGTTGTTGTTTTTTTAAACCACAAAACTGTAGCTAGATCTCATAGCTTTGATAACAGTGGGTAACTATCCAAGATGAATTTGCTAGACTTGAAGCAGTCTTGTTCCCAAAAGATCTCCTTGGATTTATGACACACAGGAGTTGATGGGAGCCACTGGAGATTTGAGCAGAGGTGTGACAGGAATGGTTACCTTTTAAGAGGATCACCCTAGCTACTCTTAGTGGAGCAAGGAGAGACAAGAGAAGAGGCAAGGAGATCTTGTGGTGGTGATTCTGGTGAGAATCACACATAGAGGTATATTCAGCTTCTGGATATATTTTGAAGGCAGAGCTGTTAGATTTTGCTGACAGCTGTGTGTTGGAGGTTATTTTAGAGTTTGTGTGCTGTCCCATGTGACACTGTGAACCATACAAGGAATGTGATATTTTATCCTAACACCAACACAGGGAACTCATTCAAAGGAGGTACTGAATGAAGCAGTGGCAGAATCAGATCTGCACATTAAGGTTCCCTCTGGTTTTCATATAAAGGATCAACAGAAAATACAGGGGATCCACTTAAGGCCACAGAGTTAGAGGCTAAGCCAGGGCTACAGCTCTTTGAGAATTACCACGCTCCAGCAATATTACAAGGTCCCTTTCTACTCCATGAAGCCATATTTCTCTGCATATACAAGATGATTAAATGTCATATTTAATAGCATTGCATCAATATGAAGGATAGAGAAGTCACAGAGAGACTATTTTGGTTAGCAAATATTTGGACTTGGTCTTACATAAAATCTTAAAAAAATCTCGAGTTTAATTTTTCCTCTTTTACAACGTTTGTATGTGTGGAATAGTTCTTTTAGAAAGAAACATTATTTCTCCAACATGTCATCTGGGGTGGGCACTGGATTCTTTGGAGTATAAGAACCCTGGGTTCACTTACCTTCCGCCTCAGCTGCTGGCCCACCTGGGGTGGCCAGACCCTAGGCAGGATCTAAATAGGCCATCTCACATACCGTGGGAGGGACGAAATTAAGTACAACCTCTCCGGAGAGAAAAGGCAAAATATGCATTGAAAGCCTTGCGTTGCTGTGCTAGTTCACAAAAACCAACTTAATTTTTCAGGAATTTTTCAAGGTACGGGTTAAACTATTGGTAGCTTGAAATCAGCTTCAGTGGGAATATTTACACCATGGAAATTGGCAAATACTACAAATCAAGGCTGTTTTCCCCCTGCAAGCCTGTTATTAGACACCAGCACAGCACTGCCATAAGATGTTCAAACCCTCAGTCCCAACAACTCTGAACTAAGAAATATTCAGAGAAGCACATAAATATGTATAGGAAAAGTGTCTATAGAAAAGGAAGTGGGAAATAATCTACATATCCAAGAAGGAGCAGGTTAAACAAACTGCTATGGAACCACTGAAATCCTATTTTAAGTCAACATGATTACATGAAAAATTGTTCAGGATATAATAAGGGAAATTAAGAATACAAAACTCCATACATAGTATAAGGGAAATTCTGTGGGAAAACTATATGTAGGTATGTATGTATGTGTGTATGTGTAGAGAGAGAATTTCATTTGATTTTTTCCAGCTTTTTGAAGTGTAATTGACATATAGCTTCGTATAAGTTTAAGGTGTACAATATAATGACTTGATGTACGTATGTATTGTGAAATGAATACCACAATAACTTTAATGTTTAGTTAACATCCATCACCTTATATATAGGATTTAAAAAAAAAAATCTAAATGGTATCAATGATATCTTTGGATGATGGGATCGAGTTGGCTTTTGTTTTCTTCTTTATATTTTAACTATGTTCTAAATATTCTATGATAAACATGGGTTGCATGTGTAGTCATTAAAAAAAAATGCTATCCAGAAAAAAAAATAAGATCAGAAGAACCTGGAAAATATAGGCTTAAATTTCATCATCATTTTCTATTTACTATACACGTGCTGGGCAAGATTGACACCTACCAATCAGGGAGAGACTACATACTTTCTGCATCCCTAGGATAAGATAGTGACTATAGATTGAGGTGGTTCTGTGCATTTTTAGCCCTCTGAGCTCTTCAGGATGTGGCCAGTTTTATTTTTCAGAACATCACAAAGAATTGCACTTCGAACCTCGAACCCATATAAAGCAGTGAATTAAGCATGTAATTTACCATGTACAAGTTTAGTCTCCACTTAACATCCCTTTCAAGGCCTCTCAGGAAGGAGTTTCATGTTTCTCTGTAGAAGGACTTGAGCTAGAGAGACCATCTAGGCTCCTCCTCCAGCTCACTCTCCTCATGGTAGCCTGTGATTATGTGATTTGAGTTCAGAAGAGCCTCTTTTGGAGCCAACCTGTCCAAAAGATGTGCTTTCGAATCTGCTGTCTGCCATGGGGACTGCCTCCCACTCCCTCATTATGGCAAATGCCTGTAGTTGACCAGCTGTGCCAGTGACCAGAGGTAAGTGCTGATTTCACTGATGAATGGGCAAACTCGTTGGCCACAGATCTAACCCACATTCTCCAATCACTGTTACTAGTAATCAAGGAGATCTGATTTCCCACTCTCCAGCATTTATCCATTTGTCCCACATTTGGACCGAGAAGAAAGAGATGTTGATCATTAGCCTCCTTTATATCCTCACCCTACTGCTCACTGTCTGTCTAGAGTGGACACTGCTGAAAATAAGGGTCACTTCTTAGATTCCCATTTCTGTGTCTATAGCACTGACTGTGGACATTTACACACATAGAGGTGCTCTGTATGGAAGACTGGGGGTGTGAAGGAGGAGGAGGGCTGCTCAAAGGAAAGGATACAGAATGAATCTCATTACCTGTTACCTCTTACTTTTATTTTCTGTTGAATTCAGTGAGAGTGGGACCCTTCTCTCAGGCAGATTTTGGCCCATTATCCCCATTCCTGGTTTAATGGATGGCATCACATTTGTGGCTTAAATAATTTATAGTGATCAATGGGAACTAACACAAGGTGAAATTGGGTCTCATCTGAGAAAAATCCTTAGTAATGACAGACAGGGGAGAGGTAAGGCTAGCAGCTCTTAATTACATTCTGTCTTCTCTTGGCTGTCTCCTGCTTTCTCTTTTCTCCCTTCTTTAATATATACTTTAAATAAAACGAAATTTTTAAATGGGAGAGATGTCTTAGTACTCAGTGTAACTTTCTGTTTCCTTGGCTGGAGCCCCCTAAGTCACTCCTGAAACTCATAACACCATTTCTTCCTTCTCATCAATTGGCACCAATTAGACACCTTCTAGGTAGAGAAATAATTTGCTTAACGGCATAAGAAAATGGCCACTTCAAGCCCTTTAAGAATTTTGGTTCTCAATTACCCAGCCTTCCTTCTCCTGTGAAGTGATAATTAGAGTCTAGATGATAACTGGATTACCAAGGACATCTCTCCCGACAGTCGTTTAACACCTAATCAAGTGTTAAGGTCGTAAATTATGCATTTCTCAACAGCATTCAGACCCATTTGAAAACAATTTGAAACAGTTCAAGAGTTCCTAGATGGTCTTCAGTTTTACAGGGCTATGAAGGGTCCTGCTTAAAGGAATTACCCGCTTAGAAGAATTACCCGGTTAAAGGAATTACCCACTTAAAAGACTCAACGTGTAAGGCTCTCTCAGTTCTTTAATCAGCTACAGATCATTATTTTTTTAACCGACAATTGAGTATCCTCCTACTACATAAGAGAAAATGGAATGTTTCCCACAGTGCCAATGCGCCTCCCCAGGAGGTTCAGATAAAAAGATTCTAGAGGGAAACCTGAAACCGGAAAAACAAAACAAAACAAAACACGAGGATAGAAGGAAAGTCATACAATTGGTTTTTCTTATGGCTTGTTCAAAACCAGACCTGAAAATTAAAAGTTCAAGACTGACAACTACAGTCTGTGTTTCTCATTTCTGACTGGGGGAGTGGGGGGAGCAGGTAGGGGTGGAGGAGGTGAAGGAAGTGTGGGGAAAGATTGAACAAGAGGGTGCCACCCTGGATGGGTCTCCCCTGAAAGAAAGCCAAGCTTCCACTATGCAGCAGGCTCTTCTGAGGACCCTGGCCACGTTACAACAGTTCAGTCCCCCTCTACCCTCACCATCATGACTCCCGGGGCTCCCATGCCTGCAGCTCCACCAGTAACCTGAGCGAAAGTCCACCTTAAAAAAACAGCCATGACCCTTGTCTTCTATTTTACAGTGAAAGTTCCCTCATCCCCATTACTGGGTCTATCAGTCTCTCTGCCTTCCTTCTACTCCTCACAGGCAAGCATGCGATGTCTTTCAAGGCACTGGGAGTCATACACATTTATGATAGCACACTTCTTCTCTCTTTCATAACAGCAGCTACACACGCTTCTTTCTGAGTGGGACTGGGAATCTATTTACAAGCTCCGTCTCTTCCTCTTGGAAGGAAGAATGGTATAATTGGAAACATAGATTACACCATGTAATTGTACGAAGATAAGGATCCATCTTTAGTCCAGCCCAGCTCAATTAGAATATTTTTACTGCTTAATTTGATCTAAAGAGACTCACAAAAAGGAAAAAAAAATCTGCCTTCTTGGAGGAACAAAGTATGACACATATAGCTTTTTTCCCTCTCTTTCCCCTACTTCCATGTCCCACATATTGAAAAAATAAGAACCCAAAATCCAAAGTGAAGACAGCCCTTTCTCATTCCTTCTGCTGTGTTTTAGGATTTCATTCTTTGGAACTCACCAAAAGTAAAGATCCTTTTTTATTTTTTCAGTCTATTTACTAGAAGAAAAAAGAGAGAACAGAATCAGCATATGATGAAATTATGAAAAGATATGAAAGATAATTTTACCTGGGCTAAAGTAAAAAGCCTCTTACCTGATCTTCTTTCCTGGCTTTCTAAATCAAAACTTTCCATCATGGTCACTCTCCTGCTTAAGAATCCACAATAGTCAAACTATGGAAAGTGCCTAGATGTCCATCAACAGATGAATGGATAAAGAAGATGTGGTGTATATATATATACAATGGAATATTATGCAGCCATCAAAAGGAATGAAATCTTGCCCTTTGCAACGACATGGATGGAACTGGAGGGTATTATGTTGAGCAAAGTAAGTCAATCAGAGAAAGACATGTATCATATGATGTCACTGATACGAGGAATTTTTAATCTCAGGAAACAAACTGAGGGTTGCTGGAGTGGTGGGGGGGTGGGAGGGATGGGGTGGCTGGGTGATAGACACTGGGGAGGGTATGTGCTATGGTGAGTGCTGTGAATTGTGTAAGACTGTTGAATCACAGACCTGTACCTCTGAAACAAATAATACATTATATGTTAAAAAAAAAAAAAAAAGAAGAAGATAGCAGGAAGGGAAAAATGAAGGGGTTGATATCAGAGGGGGAGATGAACCATGAGAGACTGTGGACTCTGAGAAACAAACTGAGGGTCCTAGAGGGGAGGGGGGTGGGGGGATGGGTTAGCCTGGTGATGGGTATTAAAGAGGGCACATACTGCATGGAGCACTGGGTGTTATATGCAAACAATGAATCATGGAACACTACATCAAAAACTAATGATGTAATGTATGGTGATTAACAGAACATAATAAAAAAAAAAAAAGGAATCTATGATGGCTGCCCATGACCAGCCCAGTGAAATCCGAACACCATTCACAGCCCTTCACAATCAAACTCTTACCCACCTTTCCAACTTATTCTCCGTCATTTTCCCTCAAGTAGGCACAATGCTCCCATCATCACTCCCAACTGCCAAGCAGGTATACACATTCTTACCTCTGTCTTTGGTCCCATTGTTCCCTCTGCCTCTAACTTCCTATCCCCACTCCTTGCAAAATCCTATGCACCCATCAAGAATAAACTCAAATGCTACCTCCTCTGTAGCCCTTCTCTCTGCCAGCTGTTGTAAAATGAATTGTCCTGCCCCTGGGTTCACCCGTCACATTTCAATTCCTCTAGACTACTTTTATCATAGTTTTTATTTCTGTTTCCCTTGGGGAATTGTAAGTTTCCTGAGAGCAATGATTATGCCTTATAATTTTGTATACCCAATATCTCTAGTACCTGCCTGTAATAAATGTGTATTTTCTGGAAAAATATTCTAGAAAGAAATCACATTTTCTGTCTTTTATTTTAAAGGAGGTTTTAAAAGCTGTTTTAAAAAAAAAAGTTTCTAGATGACTTTTTATTTTGTTCATACCCAAATTTTGAAGATTGAACCTTATGGAGAGCCACTATACTAAAATTCAGAGAAATTCAAGATTTGGCCTTACAATTAATTTTCTTCTTCCTTTAGTCTTTCATATGAAGTTATGTGTGCTTAGATATATTTTTACTTGCAGGCATGTTTGATAGGGGGTCTTTTGCTCTTTGTAAATCCCCAGTGAGAGTCACATAAACAAAATGTTCCCCTCTCATTGCTATATTGACAGAAATAAATCACTGGCAAAGCAGACTCAAGTGATAATCTCCTGAATTTTGAAAGGGTTTCTATTAACAGGATGCTAAAAAATATACGATAAATCATGACAATCACAATCACTAAAGTAGGGTATTTAACATATAAATTGTTTGATTCAAATAAAAGCAATGTCCCAGCTGAAATACAAATTAGGTATATATAGAGCTAAGTCAACAAATACATCACTCACGTGGGTAGCATTTCTATGACAAGTCCCCATTCATGCATATTCTCAAGTCAGGGGAGAATGGTCAAGGTAGAAGCCCATTCTCAAGGGGCTGAGAGCCTCCAATATGCAGGGAGATCTAAATGCAATGTAGACACCTTCCCCAGGCCCTGCTCATTGGAGGTAGAGTTTTATACTCAGACTTTTCACACAGCTCTGAAACCTATGAATCCAAAAGACTCATCCTTTGGACACCCTGCATGAGGGTCTAGTGCTCCAGCATCTAGAGGTCTCTGTGAGCAGACAAACCAGCTGACAACCTTCCCTTTCTGCCAGATTCCACACCCGCGGTCTCAGTCTCCTGAGATCATGGAGCTTAAGGCACCTCTGAAGTCCTCTGCATCCTAAATATGATCCTGTTTTGTGTTTTGTAATAACATAAAACTATCATTAAACATGATTAACAAAATGAGGGAGAGTATATGAATCTGAATATGAGAGACAGAAACATGAGATCAAGGCTGAAGTGGCCCATAAAAGAGAGAAAAAGTAAAGCACGTGCTGAGGGCAAAGCAAAATCTAACCCGCATGGGTTATCACATGAAGATCATCACTGTTTATCACAATTGTATTTCCCCAAGACTGAAACACCAACAGCTCTCCGCACGCTATGATCCTCTCCCAAAGGTTTGCTCTCCTTTATCCACCAAGAAGGAATGCCCCTAGTGACTTGATGGGGTGGGGGGTGGGGGGTTGTGACAGGGAAGACAGTCATCTTACAAAAAGGAGAAAGGGAAAATGGGACCCTTCGCTGTGTCTGCCATATGGATGATGTGCAATGATTTAAGGTGATAGACAGATAGCATTAAATAAGATGAAATCTCATAATGAGAAAGTTATTTCCAAAAGGCTCAGTTATCTTTAGAGACTTGCAATGAGTCAGAGCTTGGTGTCAGGTTGGTACTACCAGGTCTTTAACATCTCTTAACACCTGCAGGTTTCTTTTTCTAGAAAAGAGAAAGCAGACCTCAGGCTTAGAGCATTGGCCAGTATGCCACTAGATTTATAATACCTGATGTGATGTGTCTGGTGTATTTAATTTTACAGTTATTACCTATTTGTGGCAAGTGATGCTGTCTTTCTACGCAGTAAAGTCATATGGTCTTTTGTTTTAGAACAAATTATTTAACATGAAAAAATGAGTCTGTTTAATGTAAAATACAAAGTAAGTAATAGTGCAGGCTTGCAAAATTATGGTAAACATCAGAAAGGATGAATAAAGTTTGAGAAACATCATGATAATCATCAAAATATGAGATGATGAGACGAGAAGACCTGGGACAAAAATCCCATCTCTGCTACTTCACCAGTCCTGGGATTCTGAACAAATGCATAACCTATCTGAACCTTAGTTTTCTCATCTCTGAAATGGGAATAAAGATAATGCTGCCACACAAGATTGTGGTTGGCCAGATGAGCCAAACATTGTGGATGAGGCTGGGTAAATCAGTGGTCTGGTGCTCATTACCAATTAATTTACTTGTCCATAACAGCTTTTGTACTCTGTACCATATATGGTATCTGGTCATATCTGCCTCCTCCAGGAGAGACTATAAGCTCCTTGATGGTAGCCACCATGTCTTATTGATCACTGCGTGTCTCTGTCCCTGGGGACATCACCTCCCTGTAAGACAGGTTTTATGAACATTTTTAAATTAAGTCAAATTGACTGGTTGAATGGGACGATCTGTTTGTGTTCACAATCCAATAAAGACCCTTGAGGTCAAAAGTTGCCTCCTGTGTCCCATACAATTATTAGTGTAGTAAATTCTCAGTAAAAACCCACTGGTCAGACACTGGTATATGCATCCGTGTCTGAACTACTGTGACCATCTAACTAGTCTCCTGCCTCCTCTAGTGCTGTCCCCCATCCATTGTCCATACGGCAACCACAGTGATCTTTCTAATACTCTCCCACCAAAAACCCACCCAGGATAGAATCAAAACTCCTGAACACAGCACACAAGGTCTTTTGTTATCTATCTCCTACATATACCTTTATTTTGCCCCTCAGTCAGCACTCCGTCTTCCAGCCAAACTGAAAGATTCTCAGGTGCTCAGATGAGCTATGTGCTCCCACCTCAGGGACACTGCACCTGCTCTTCCTTTCCCTGGAATGCTCTTTTCTTCCCATCTCTGTACCGGGCAAGTCTACACACATCCCTCTAGATGTCTGTCACCTCATACAGAAGGCCTTCTTGCCTTCTTCTGCCCCTGGATGTCCCTCACTGGAGAATGTGTGCTTGTCCCTATCTGGGCCCTCATCCCACTTCATAGAAATGGCCTGTTTTTCCTGTCTGTCTCCACCATAGATTGTGATCCTTTGGGATGGTGGTTCTCAAAGATGAACATTGGAATTGTGCTTACAAGGCTTCTGAAAACACAGATTCTGATCAATTAGGTCTAAGGTAGGGCCCAAGAATTAGCATTGTTAACTATCAGTGGTTCTCAAACCAGGCCGCATATCAGGAACATGAGGGAGAGGATTCAGAAATTTCTACTGCCCAGACCCTACTCCTAGATTGATTAAATCAGAGCCTCTTCATGGTAGGAGCTGGGGAAGGGGGGACATTAGTATTTTTAGCTCCCCGGATGATTGCAGGGTTTATAACTCCTGTTTTAGAGTTCTCAAACTTTAATATGCACATGTGGAGATACTATTGGAAGGAAGTAGATCTGTGGTGCAGCTAAGAGTCTGCGTTTCTAACAGGCTCCCAGGTGATGCTGACACTGCTATCCATGGGCCATGCTTTTAAGTGAGTTTTAGAAAAAGAGCTGACCCTTACACATCCCTAGCAGCCTCTACCATATTGCTAGGAAAGGTCATTAACATCATTGAATGAACACTTGTTGCTGCTACTGACCCAGGAGCACCTATACAGAGATGACATTGCCAGTAACTGGTTTCCCTTGTGGCTTTCAGTTCAGGTATCAGATTTGAATCTACTATTTGTAGTCTCTGCTCACAACACCTCAGGTGTCTGGTGGGTCTCACGTCCTTGACCAACAATGATGTTCAACTGAACATCATTTAAGATCTTTGAGAACCACCATCCCAAAGGATCACAATCTATGGTGGAGACAGACAGGAAAAACAGGCCATTTCTATGAAGTGGGATGAGGGCCCAGAGAGGGACAAGCACACATTCTCCAGTGAGGTCTCATGTCCTTGACCAACTGAACAATGTTCAGTTTCTGCCACTCTGGGGGTTGACTGTGTGTCTCACTGGGATGATTTCCTTCAAGAAAAGTTTACACAGTTAGTATAATGTCCGATCTTGTCAAACTTACCTCCAAGTTTGGTAAAAATCTGCATAGTTATTTCACATGATGTATTTTTTTTAGAATTCAGAAATGTAATTTTATGCATAGATGGTATTCTCATAACTTGGTAAAGCTCCTGACACGGTGTTAGCGGGCAGTGAATTTGTGGAAGGAAGGAAATAAAGGGAGGGAGGGAGGGAGAGAGGGAGGCAGGGAAAGGGAGAGAGGAGAAAGGTGGAGGGGTGGCAGTAGAGAGAAGGGACAGGGAGGCTAAAAGGGAGAAAATTTTGTCCTAGTTTCCCTTTATCTCCAGTAGCCCTGCTGGATTTCACCCTCACCAGCCTCCCCTTCCACCAAGATTTTGTTTTTATTCTCATCTGATTACAGTCATGGCCATACCTGGCATGGTGGCGCCATTCATCCCACATTCCTACAGTGTTTCAACACACATGAGCCTGCAACATCCCCCCTCCTTCCCACTGGCTTCCTTCATAACCTTGGGGATGCAGATTGGGATTGGGGTACATGATGGGCCAGCTCTGGTCTCATCTAACTCCATGTGTAGTATGAAGCTAAGCTTCTTAAAAATTTGAAATAAGTGAAGGGTTATCTTCCACGAGAAACCCAATGAGGTAGTCCATTGGCCAATAGTATTGGAAAATGTTCAGATCAGTTACTAATATTTCAAATTCAAGATCTGTTCCACAAAAATTTGGATTTCCATTTCTTTCCAAAATCGGAGGATCTCACACCATGGGGCCAGCTTTGGTTGGATCTGAGTGGAGCTGTCCCCTTCAGCAGGGGCATGTATTCTTTTATTAATTTGCCACAGTCCCCACCCCTCCTTATCATTCCGCAATACTAAAGCCAAATATAGATTGCTATTTGTCATCTTTATCTCATTTTACTTGCAATATGTCTGCCTTTCACTTAAGCATTTTCATTCACTCCCATTGCCTTCCAGCCCCCAGACACTGTTGAGCGTGCAATCTGCAGACCCCACAGAGCAAATGGCCTCCCATGCACCGCTCATTGCTTTATCTTAAAACCTTGAGCTTACACTCTGTCATTAGCTGCTGATAATTCATGTCCAACGAGAAAAGTTCTCCTTGAACTAACTCTGATTCCCCAGACAGGCTTTCTGCCTGTCCTTTTTCCTGGGTAAGGCATTAGCACTTGCTATTTGCTGCTCTCATTATCTTTCGGGCTTTTTGCCTCTCCACACAGAATTTGCCCACAAGGTAAACCTGTTGCTCTCCCAAGAGATAATAATACTTATCAGGACCTTTTGTAGAGTTCCTGGACCTTTTAGGATTGAACCACACTTCGTGTACATAAAGCCCTCCATTATCACCACTATTGTTGTCATTATTATTATTTGGGATTAGGCAGCCCTCTCAGAAGTCTTGCCAGCCACAGGCAGGTGCCACCTCAGAGCCTCACCTGGCCCGGCGTGGTGACTCAGGCCGGACGCACCTGGCTGTAGGACTCTGGTTCAACCTGCTGAGTCCTGGGCTTTTGCCAGAGCAAAGACCTGCCCTGAAACATTCACACCTCTCTTGCTCTGGGCACAAAGGCTGAGTTCCAGGGAGGGCCAGAGTAAGCCCAGTCTTTCCCAGGGAACGCAATCTCCAGGCCATACTTCTAGAGAATTATTGCCACGGCAAGCCTCAAACCAGGCAGAGCTTTAGGGACAAGAATTTCTCTCTAGGAAGAAAGGGTCATAGAGTAGAGGCTAGGGTCAGAGCTGGGTTCCCATCCCAACTGTCGCTCTATATGTGTGTGAGTCTCAGACAACATATTGACCTTTGCAATCTCTGGTTCTCATGTATAAAATGTGGAAATAATTCCCAACTTTATGATAATATTATGAGATTTATATGTAAATATATTGGAAAGTACATATGTAATATATATAAATACGTATTTATAAGTGTAAGTGTCAGGCATACAGTAAGCCCTCTATTAACCAACAAAGACGGGGTTCCATCCCTATTCAGGCTTTACAGAACACCCAGAAGTTAACTGCTTTAGCAGTAGACCCAGAATAAACAGACAAGATGCCCCCAGGAAGCAGTAGTGAATATAAACATCTCATCAAGAAAACAATTTCCACTCAACAGCCTTCCTGCCCCCTCCTGAATTTCTGCCTTATCATTCTCTGCCTCTCAGTGACACCTGACCAAATGTCTTCCAAGGGAACACAAGCCTTTCCCTCTTCGATACTCAGCCTATCTCTCCACTATGTGCCCGAGACAAGTTTTTCTCCAGCAAAGGGGCTGGGTTGGGGGCATCAACACTGCTCTCTAATCCCTTTATTTAGTCTTCTCCACCTGCTTCCCCCCCCCCCAAAAAAAAATATCCCAGAAACCAAACTCACATCAGCTTACCACAAGGAGAATGTGTTGAATCAGTGATTCAAAGGAAAGGGTGGACATGAGACCAGCAGAGATGGAGATGGGTCTCAAGAGAAACTGGAAGCATGAGATGGAATGCTGCCAGGACCCTCTCTCCACTTCTCATTCCCCCTTCTCTCTGCCCATCTGCCTCACTCTTTCTCACTGCAGAACAGCAAAGAAGACCGTGGCTACAGCAGCTGCACAGTTGTGCAGTCATTAGGGAGACAGTCATTAGAGAGAGACTGGCTTATATCCTTTCTGATAGCAAATTTTAAAATCCCAAGGAAGAGCTTTGAGTGGCCAGCTGTGGTCAGGAGTCCACACCTGGACCAATCAGCCTTAGCCAGTGTTCAACAAAGAGACCTCGGGCTCAAAATGGAGTCACTTGTGCTAAGCCCCATGTCACCAAACCGAGACCTAATACCTAACTTAATTATAGTTTCAGGTTCCCCCTGGAGTGGGATCTTAAACCAGTCAATCTGGAATTACCTGGTCAGTTCTAGAAAGGTAGTCTGCTTGATAGACCCCTGCCGTCCATTAAAGGAAGGTGACTTTGCCACAAATAATCAGCTCCTTGCTAGTATAACTTCCGTGTCCCACCTCCTTCTGCCTATAAAAGTCTTTAATTTTGTACAGCTCTTTAGAGCTCCTCTCTGTCTGCTAGATGGGATGCTACCTGATTCATGAATCACTGAATAAAGCCAATACAAGCTTTTAAATGTATTCAGTTGAATTTTGTTCTTTTAACACCAGTGAGGGCAGAACACTGTGATTAGTGCTATTTGGTCAGAGACCCTCCCCCAGACCAACCAATTGTGTTCGTCAAAATGATGAGCTTATGTTAAAACATGGAAGGTTCTGTCATTAGCATGGGGCAGGGGGAAAGGAAGGACAATTGCTAGGACAGGGGTAGTCCCTGTTACAGAATCCTAGAATAGAATTAAGTTCTCCATTCTAGGTTGGAGGCAACCTTTCTAGGTTGCCAGACTTTGAGTTCTCAAGGACAGAAATGAGGTTAGTGCATCTGTGAATCCTGGCCATGGCAAACATGGAAGAAATGTTTGTGGAACGGAACTTGAAATGCCTCTGACAACTTTTAAAGCTGTGTGTCCATCTTAGATCCTCTGTGTCCAGAAAAGAACCAAAAGTAGCTGCAGAGATAAAGATCCTACTCTGCCTGAAGAATTTTCTAACAAAGAGAATGGCCTGAAAATGTAAGCAGGGGCCTCAGGAAGTTGAGTGTCCCTTTCATTGGTGGTCTTCGAGCCCAAGCAAATGATCACATGTCAAAGAAATTGAGAAAGATATTCATGTACTAACCTAGATACCTTTCCCAATATTATGATATTATGATTCTGTGAACTCAACCATGGAAGACAAACTTAGACCAGGCATCCCAAAACACCACGGAAAGGAGAAATAACCACAGCAATACAGCCAAAGCTTCTGCTGACCACATATGAACACACACCTCGATGTGACGCTGGTTTTTCCTCTCTGAGTGATGCTGGCCACTGAAGATGAATCAAAGCACACCCTTACTGCCACATCAGTGCCTGTCTGTTTGCAGACCAAAATATGCCCAACTCAGAATCTCCTAATTATTTCATCCTAAGATATAAGACGTCATTTAACCACATCCCGAGTACAGTCAATAAATTGAAACTGTAAGCTATTTGGGCATCATTTCTTTTTTTTTTTTTTTGACTTAAAGTTTTATTCATTTCATTTTGGTGAGAATATTTAAGTTCCTACTCTTAGTAAATTTCAATTATACAATTTTATCAACTATAGTCACCATAGTATACATTAGATTCTCAGACCTTATTTATCTTCTAACTGAAAGTTTGTCCCCTTTTACCAACCTCTCCCTAATCGCTTCATCCCTCAGCCTCTAGCAACCACTTTTCTACTCTCTGTTTCTATGAGTTTGACTTTTTCTTTTTTTTTTAGATTCCGCATATAAGTGATACCATGCAGTATTTGTCTTTCTCTGTCTGACTTACTTCACTTAGCATAATGCCCTCCAGGTTCATCCATGTTGTCACAAATGGTGGGATTTCCTTCTTTCTCATGGCTGAATAATACTTCATTGTATACATATTCCACATGTTCTTTATCCATTCATTCCTTATTGGACCCTTACATTGTTTGCATATCTTGGCCACTGTGAATAATACCGCAGTGAACATGGGAATGCAGATATCTCTTTGCTATCTTCTTTTCATTACCTTTGATTATATACCCAGAAGTAGAATAGCTGGATCATAGGGTAGTTCTATTTTTAATTTCTTGAGGAACCTCCAAACTCTTTTCCACAGTGGCTGCACAAATTTACATTCCCACCAACAGTGCACGAGGGTTCCCTTTTCTCTACATTCTTTCCAACACTTGTTATTTCTTGTCTTTTTGATAATAGCTATCTTAATAAGTATGAGCTGATATCTCACTGTGGTTTTGACTTATATTTCCATGATGATTAGTGATGGTGAGTACCTTTTGATGTACCTGTTGGCCATTTGTATGTCTTCCTCAGAGAAATATCCATTCAAATCTTATGCCTCCTTTTTAATTGGATTATTTGGTGTTTTGTTACTGAGTTGTATGAGTTTTGGCATTATTTCTAATCTGTTTTTTATCCATCCTCTGATAAATTGGAATCCTGGATTTGTATAAGCATTTTCAATGTCTTATTTTCCTCACACAAAGTTCTGCATACTTGAGAGATTTCCTTGAAAGGGTTTTTTTTAATGTCACTTATATCTCAAAAAAGCTGTTTTAAAAAGTCAAAAAAAAAAAAAAAAGAGGCTTTCCTTAATCACCAACCATTTTAGAGGGACATGTGATGAATGAGACCAGCATCACCCCCTTAATGAGGGCCTACCTGGGAAATCCTGGGCAGGTATAAGAAGGAACGGTACTTTGGATATCTTACCAGAGGCAGGGGCTATCAGTTCTCAGAGAGGAGCTGTATTGGCATGCTGAAGCCTGATCATACTAGCTTATGAAAGCTAATTGTTAAATTTGCGGGAATTGCATGAGCCCGTTGTTAAACCACTGGTACCTTGAAATCAGTCCTGATGAGGGTATTTACACCTCAGAAATTGACAAATGCCACAAATTAGTCTTCCCGGATCCTCACTCTATCCTCACCCTTACTTTGCTAGCACACCACTGATTAGCTGCAACTAATCAACTCTTGTCATTGACTTTTTGCCAAATGATAGGACTGATTCTGGCACAGATACTTACCTAACCATTCATTCTGCTCATGATTTCATAGGGGAGCAATATTAATATTAACATTTAGATCAGGTTTCTTCTAAGTTCCTACTGATACATTGTAGTGGACACAAATAAAGTAGTGTTGTGTCCCAGTTGTCCTTATATTCTTCCTAGAACTCTGATAAATGAGAAAGAGGAAAAACGAAGAAAAGAGGCACCTATTTTAAGGCTGTAATAAATTTTTGAACACCTGTGCACTGTTCGTGGGAATGCAAACTGGTGCAGCCACTACAGAAAACAATATGGAGGTTCCTCAAAAATTAAAAATAGAACTACCCTTTGATCCAGCAATCCCTCTTCTGGGTATACATCCAAGAAAATGAAAACAGAATATTGAAAAGAAATATTGAATATTGAATATTATTTGCACTCCCATGTTTATTGCAGCATTATTCATAAAACCAAGATATGGAAAACAGTCCATCAGAAAGGAAATCCTGGAAATCCAGGAAATTCCTAGAAAGGAAATTCTATCTGCCTTTTGCAGCATCATGGGTGAAATTTGTGGGCATTATGCTAAATGAAGTAAGTCAGAGAAAGATAAATACTGTATGATATCCCTTATTTGTGAAATAGAAACTGAGAGTAGGATGGTGGTTACCAGGGCCAGCGGTGGGGGGCAGGGAGTTGGTAGTGATGGGGAAAATGTTGGTTAGGGTACCAACTTCCAGTTAGAAGATAAATAAGTTCTGGGTATTTAATGCATAGCATTGCAATTATAGTTAACAATACTGTATTATACACTTGAAAGTTGCTAAAGAGAGTGATCTTAAATGTGCTCACCACAAAAAAGAAATGGTAATTAAGTGACATGAAAGAGATGTTATCTAATGCTACAGTGGTTATGGTGATAAGCATATCACAATATACATGTATCAAATCAACACGTTGTACACCTTAAACTTGCACAATATGTCAGTTATATCTCAAAAAATCTAGAAAAATTAAAATAATTTTTTTCATGTATTCTCACAGTGTCTAATATTCCTAAGATTTGTTGAAAGAAAACTTTAAAAGAAGCAAACTGTTAATGGAAGGAGCGTGAGAGGCTGATGTATGAAGTTAGACATGTTAGTTCTTGTGAGCCTCGGTTAACTTAAGTGGATCTTTCTGGGTTGTTTAAGATGGGGAAAAAAATGTGTGAAGGGGTGCCTGGGTGGCTCAGTGGGTAGGCATCTGACTCTTGATTTCTGCTCATGTCATGACCTCAGGGTTGTGGGATCGAGCCCCATGTCGGGCTCCACACTCAACAGAGAGTCTGCTTGAGACTCTCTTCTGCTCCGTCTCCCATTGCCCCCACCCCACTCACTCTCTCTTTCTCTCTCTCTCTCAAATAAATAAATAAACCCTTTTAAAAGAGGAAAAAATGTATGAAAAGGGGCATATAGCAGTCAACCAATATTTGGACTTTAAAAAGTACATTTTCTGGGATTCTTTTTCCATCTCACACAGATGAATACTTAGTGTCTCCCCATATTTTAATAGAAACAACAAAAACAAAAGGAAGATTTGCAGAAGCAGTGTACGATCTACTTTGTAGCTTCTCCTCACCACCCAATAAAAAAATAATTCTGATCAAATTCTACAAATTCTTTTCCTGAAACAATCTGTTGTTCAGGAAAGGCCAGGTTAAATGAACACGTCAGTAACCTCGACTTAAAGGTGTTTGAAGAGTTAACACTCTGAACCCGTACTGAGACTTCAGAGATGGGAATCAGAAGTTCCTGGTGGTCCTCTGTAGCTGTACAGATAGAAACCCAGAATTTAGTGGAAACCCAAGTCAGCTCTCATGAGAATTCTGTCTCTTTCTCACCCACGAGCTACAATATGAGAGCCCTTAAAAGATGGTGGGATCTTGAAGCCCATCTGCTCAATAAGCTGCAGACATAGGCGAGACATGTTGAGACTATTATTAGAGAAAGTTTTACTGTTTAAAATTCATCAGGGTACAGGAGGCCTTGTGGGAACTGAGGGAATGGAACGGGGCATTCTCATATCCCAGAATGTCACTTCAGATTCTTTGCTGGTCGCAGCATTATCAGATCTTCAAAACATGTAAGAGCCTTGCATTAAAGCTCCCTGGATGGATTTGGGAACATGTAGTTCAAATCCAGGGACTCCATTGAGTGGCTTGAGTGGCCATCCGTCTCAACCCAAGGCTGTGCAAGAGGTCGCTTAGAACTTGTTCATGAACTAGCACAAAAGATAAAGCAGGGTCAAAGCTGAATACAGGTCAGAATTAAATAACATCACATAGCTGAAGAATACATCACAATACCCAGCATGTTCAAAGTACTTATTATGAGAGGTCTACTAATTTTTGGTGGAGTTAGTATCGGAGTTGAGGTTGGAGTTAGAGTAGCCTTTTGTCTTGGTATAGGTGAAATATTTGGAATCCTTTTGGTGTCTCTGAAATCCAATCGCATGTTGGATGCCAACCCACTGGTATCTAAGTAAAACCTGGCACTAATTCTCCAACTAGATTATGAATTTCTTTAGCGAAAAGACCTATATCCTAAAGTTCCTTTATCCTCACAGCATCTAGCTCTGGACTCTCCACACACACAAAAGTGCGTAGTAAATGCTTCACTTCTCTCATTTGTTCAAAATTAGAGCCGGATACTCAAAGTCTTTCACAGGTGATTTAGTGAATCAGAAAGAGGGTAGAAGAGTCTCGGGAGGGAGCCAGAAGCTCAAGCTGCCTCCAACTCCTTCAACTGCCTTGGCCCTTTATTATTGTAGTCTACATAAAAAGCTGCCATTTGTGCAAATCTACATACCAGTGGTTTCAAGTGAAATTTGAATTAACTCACAGGACTGACTGCCATCTTGAAAACCCTCATGGAAGTTCTTATACTTCAACATCAAACTCTCACAGGTCGTTACACCTAGAGAGAATGCACAATAGAGACATTTCCCAGAAGCTGATAGAGACACTGTATAAAGTTTTTCCTTCTTATCAAATTAAAGTAATAAAGATATAACTCTAAAAAAAAATAGCTATCCACAGTCTGGTCCCAATTGGTCCAATGAGTGTTGAAGTGTGATCACCTCCATGACATGTCAACTTAGCTTCTCCAGGATGAAAACACTCAAGCATTGTTGATTCTCCTTTCTCCTAAGTGCTCACCATCACTCCAGAGCAAGGAAAACCTTTAATAAATGTCATAAAAAGCAGAACAAAACCTATTCGTGGTACTAATGGACATGGGAAATTCAAAGAGATGATCATGAAATTCTGGAAGATGAGATGCTTAACGAGTGTTTCCTGGTTACAAGGTGTTGTTTATGCCAACCCAATGAGCCATCTCCTCCATATAGGGGTGCCCACAAGGTATGCCCTGAGACTTGGTGATAATTACAGAGTGGCTAGAGGCCAGAATCTCAACCTCAATTGAGTAAGAGCCAAAATTATATCACCAAGCTCCTATTAATCAGGATTAACCTCCAAGGATGCCAACCCTGGAATCTGCTTCACAAATAAGCATCTTCATGTACACTTTTAAAAGAAAACAAAACACTCATTTTCTCAGATGGAATCATCTGGCTAGGTACCTCCGGGAAAAAATGCTTTAGTCCAATCACTAAAATAAACCAGTGAACGCCCTTAAAGAAGTTAGGGTGGGTCTAATGAAATGCCATCAGCCCACCTAATAAGCCTGTTCCTGAAAACTTTCTACGACTCTAATTTTTCTGGGAAATCTCTGCTTACAGCCAAGATAGGAAGCTGTTTCCATAGACAAATAGAGAATTGAGGTCCTCTGACACATATTTAGGCCAAGTAGGCACTTTTATTTCAATTACCTGTTTATTTCCAGAAAAGGAATTCTGTTCCTACTCGACTAGACCTAGGAATAAATTTTGTTTTACATGCCTTACAAAGTACCTTTGTCCAAATCATTTCCTTCTTGTCCTACTTGCAGAAAGGCTAAGAGTTAGCCTGAGGCCAGGGAATAAGGCAGAAACCTCCTTTGAGGCAAAGCTTAAGAGAATGTAAGAACCCTGAGGTCATAAATGTCACAACTAAGTTTGGAAGGTGGCAAAAATCCAGGGATGAGTCCACATCACTAGCAGGCACCTGCAATATCTTCTTTGGTTTGTCGCTTATAAGCACGGACTCCTTAGGATATCCCGGGTGATGGGAGTGCAAGCAGCAGAAGGTTTTCAGAGCTTTGAAATTTCTGAATATCTTTGAGATTTTTATTTTAATTTCCCTAAATCTTAACAATGAATCAATTCATAAGAAGATGGCCACTTGGATAAGTTGGACCTTTTAGAGGCAAAAATCCCTCCCAAAAGGATAATGACAGACCTTCAGATGGGTAGGTGAGTGTCTGTGGGTCACTACTTTGGGGAAATTGAGCTTCAGGCTTTCCATAATATAAAGAAGTTGCTTTAGAGTTTGTTATCATGAAAGGAAGCACAGTAAATCGATTTGCAAATGTTTAAATTGAACAGTTCATGAAAATCTACTCAAAGTATTTAGATCATTGCATTTTTTTGAGAAAGAAATCTCCCAGATGGTCAGAAAGACCAAAACCTTACTTATAGAATATACCTATGGGATACAATGTAAAATATGCCCTCTAATCACAGGGGGTATGTGTGTAAATACAAATAAATATCTAAGAGTCTGCTTGATCAAAGTTACTCTTCCAAGACATTTTCTGATCTAACTTATATAAAATATATTTTATGGACACCTGACTTTTATTTTAATCTTTCATCCCAAGTATAGATGGGTTTTTACTGAGCTCCGTGTCTTTAAATTATAACTCTTCATTTTGATCAGACTTTGTAGTATACATAAATTAGCAAACATGCACAGCATCTAGCTGTTAAAAACAAGTTGTTTTAATGAAAACATAACCTGAAAATCAAGCAGTATTTTTTGGAGGGAAAAGACATTGGTTGAAATAGCAGTGTCTTATTGACATTAAAAACAGTTGACATAACTCTGCAAGGATGCTGAAATTTAACTTTTGTATGTTTTTATTATACCCAGAGTATCAAAGATAACAGAATTTATTCATAGAATGGCAGTCATTGAATTCGGTTTTCTGGTACAATTTTCTTCCCATATAAACTCATAAAAAATGTGATGGGTGAACCATTAGGAATGCTTAAAGCAGCCCCTGATGTATGCCTGCACGGAAAGAACAGATAGATTGCAAAATGTTTATGCCTTTTACATTTTTTACAGTATTAATAAGGAAACACTGTGATTACCAATCAGAAAAGACTCCAGAGTGTTGCTTGTAAAGTGCACCATTATAAAGATTTATATCTGTATCTGGGGAGTAATATGGAGCATTGATATTTTAAGGAGCTCAATTCAAAAATTTCTTTATTCAGTGAAAGCCAGGGAGAGTGAAGCATCTTTTTTCCTGTGGCAGAACTGTGTGTATTGTGGTTAGTTGATGATTTACATGGTGGGAAGAAATAGACTTAGTCCCCAAGTACTCACCAAATGCTAGAAGATGGATTACAAGGGGGCTATGCAACTTTTCAGCACCATTGTCCATCGTAATTGGAGGTGAAATGAGTGTGGGATTACCTGCTTAGTGCCGAGTCCTGCATTGGCCCCCTTCTGACCTAGGCCCCATTCTGTGTCAAGAATGTATAGTGTGAGATGCCTGGGTGGCTCAGTCGTTAAGCATCTGCCTTAGGCTCAGGTCATGGTCCCAGGGTCCTGGGATCGAGCCCCGCATCGGGCTTCCAGCTCAGCGGGAAGCCTGCTTCTCCCTCTCCCACTCGCCCTGCTTGTGTTCCCTCTTTCACTGTGTCTCTCTCTGTCAAATAAATAAATAAAATCTTTAAAAAAAGAAAAGAATGTATAGTGTGTTAGGCCCACCCAGAGGCCCCAACCCCACCAGGGCAAAACCACCCACCATTCTCTGAGACTGTTTTAGCCATCCAGAGACATCTCATAAAGCCCTGGGAAGAGTGCCTCTGTATTACTCCAAGGTACTGCCACTGACTCCTACTTGGTATCTTCTGAGCAAATGCCCAGAGAGGATCGCATTTTCTAGTTTATAGTCCTAGTCGATACTCATTTTCCAAGTTTTCCAAACGATACCTAGGCAGAGCTTTACCATCAGTCCCATGACTTCCCAATCTCTAGTATAAAAGTACGACATATTAGTACTAATCTATTTTCAACCAGAATCTGTTAAAACAATCTATGCCAACCAGGATGCATTCTGCTACAAGTATCAGGATTTTTCTTGCCTCAGTCACCCTCGTCTGGAGGCCAGGAGGCCAGGCTGGTGCAGCAAATTGAGGAAGGTGTTAGGACCCAGGCTTCTTCCACCTTATCAGCATCTGTCTTCCTGCTGATAGTAGGATGACTGCTGTACTTCCAAGCATGACGTATACTCAGGCAGGAACACAAGGGAGAGGGGAAAGGCAAAGAGCAAGACTCCTTCTTTGTTCCAGACACCTTTAATATGGGAAGGGAAGCTCCTGTGACCATGCACAGCTGTAAGAAAGTCTGGGAAATCAGGTTTTGTTCGTGTTTTTTAACTGGGGACAGCAGCATACTGAATAAAGTTAAGACTCTGCAAGAATAGATGTTAGGTAACCAGTTGAGTCAGCCATATAATTTACTTTTTAAACCTCCAGAAGGAGTTGTTTCTTATAATGTCTAAAGCTGTGCAGTCCAGTCCAGTAGCCACTAGGCACATGTAGTTATTTCAGTGAATTTAAATTAAATTAAAAAATCAGCTCCTCACTCACACTCGCCACACTGAAGTCACTAACTGCATGTGCTAAGTGGCTCCCATTTTGGATAGTGCTGGCCCAGAGCCTTCTCCTCAGGAAATGGATGCCCCTGCCTTCTACATCCCATATGTTTCCATTCATAGCCATTTCCTTCACTTTCGCCTTCGATGAAAAAAAAATAGCAAGTCACCACCTTTCTGTAAAACTCTTTTAAGTTCATTTCATCACTAGGAAATCACCCCTTATCTTAGTTAGGTTCTTCCAAAAGCTGAGGCTAAGAAAAGCCTTGGGGGCAGGTAGTTTATATGGGAAGCATCCCACCATCGCCAGAACAAAACAAACATACACAGACATGAGCGAAGGGATGGAGGAGTGAGAATAGGAAAAGGAAAGACTATAAAGATGGGTCGTTGAGGTTGCTGCTGCAGGCAGGGTGTCTCAACTCCCCTGGGACCTCTGAAGAACACAAAATGCTTCCCAGGACCCCCGTTCAAAGGAGTCTAGGGCACTAGCTCCCACAGCCCCTTGGTTGAGGTTTGCCCCTGCTGGGCTAACTCCCTTTTCCCTCCAGGCTATCTCTACATACTGGCTGAATAGGATTCCCCAGCTTTTTTTTTTTTTTTTTTTTTTTTTAAGTAAGCTCCATGCCCAGAAGTGGAGCCCAATGTGGGGCTTGAATCCACAACCCTGAGATAGAGACCTGAGCTGAGATCAAGAGTCAGACGCTTAAGCTACTGAGCCACCCAGGCACCCCAAGTCTCCCCAGCTTTGAAGAAACATGTCAGGCATAAAAGTGGGTGGCTATGTGGCTGGAGCTGAAGGGGATCCTGTCAGAGTGCACAGCACTAGCTATCAACACTATTGCTGATATAAGGGATGAGTCTAGGAGATGGGACATAGCACCCCAGATCTGTTACACACTCCACCCTCATTGCTGCTGACTAAATTTTAGGCTTAGTTCTCTTTGTACAGGATTTTGGCCCTACTCAACCACAGGCATCTTGAGGAGCTCTAGAGTTTACCAATAGACTTGCAGCCAATGTTAGTCACGATTAGTCTTTGTATCTTTCTCTTTCTCCACTATAACTGGGATTAAGAGCTTAAGTCATTAGAAAAGAAAAGAAGAAAGAAAGAAAGAAAGAAAGAAAGAAAGAAAGAAAGAAAGAAAGAAAGAAAGAAGAAAAAGAAAGAAGAAAGAAAAGAAAAAAGAAAGAAGAAGAAAGAAAGAAAGAAAGAAAAAAGGAAGGAAGGAAGGAGAGGCAGGGAAGGAGAGAGAAAGAGAGATGAAGAGAGGGAGAGAGAGGAAGGGAGGAAGAGGGAGATGGAGAGAGAGAGAGAGGAAGAGAGAAAGAAAGAAGAGAAAGAAAGAAAGAAAGAAAGAAAGAAGAAAAGAAAGAAAGAAAGAGAAAGAAAGAAAGAAAAGAAAGAAAGAAAGAAAGAAAGAAAGAAGAAAAAAGAAAGAAAGAAAGAAAAAAGAAAGAAAGAAAGAAAGAAAAAGAAAGAAAGAAAAAAGAAAGAAAGAGAAAGAAGAAGAAAGAAAAAAAAGAAGAAAGAAAGAAAGAAAGAAGAAAGAGAAAGAAAGAAGAAAAGAAAGAAAGAAGAAAGAAAGAAAAAAAGAAGAAAGAAAGAAAGAAAGAAAGAAGAAGAAGGAAGGCAGGAAGGAAGAAAGGAAGGAAAGCAGCAGCAGGCAGTAGCAGCAGCTGTTAAATTAATGTCACACAATGTAGTTTGTATCAGTATGTTTGGCGAATTGAATGGGGTTTTCCTGTAAGAAGAGCAAATGCCTCTCTCACAACCCAGCATTTGCCCTGATGCTGCTTCAGAGCAGACCGCTGACACAGGGCTGAGATTTGAAGGATTCCAGGCATGGCTCCTCTTCCATAATTTATCCCATCCATTCATCCACCTCAACCTGGAGGTCAACCATTAAAAAGCTCTGCTCTGGCTTTGCAACCTCAGAGTTCTCCATTAAAACCAACTGCTCCTGGAGGCGAAGGTCTGTCACCACAGAGTGGAACTGGTTTGAGGTTTGGCTTTATGTGACAGTTGGGAGAGGACACAGAGGAGCTCAGTTTACGGAGGGGGAACTTGATCATGAGAGACCACAGAAGGCAGCAGAAGGCACAGAACTGCCTGAATCAGAGAGCTCCGTGCCCTTGCACCCTCACCTTCCCCATCTGTACCTAGAGACAGGAGCACTGATAGAAGGCACCAAAGGCAGACTTTCATTATGTTGCTCTGAGCCAAGAATAACCTTGGGTAAAATTGGCTTATTCATCCATTCAATATTTCTTGAGCACCAGGCCTGGTGCTAAACTCCAGATGCACAGTGATGACCAGAACAAAAATTGTCCAGACTTCAAGAAGCCTACAGTCCTAATAGGGAAGACTTTCAAAAATCCGGTAAATAAATGAGTTAAGTAAGTACAAAGTCTAATAACTCACAAGGGAAAAGAACAAGGTCCCGTTTGACCTGCCTTCTGAGGAAGTAACACTTAAACAGAGGCCTTGAAGGATGAGGTAAGGAGGAGAAAGAACATTCCAGAAAAGAGGGAGTCTATCTGAAGATCATATGGACTAGGAGAAGGGCTGGGTGTCACTAGAACAGCAGATAGGATGAGTGCATAGAGAAAGAGAGAGGCTAGGTCTCTCTAATAAGGCCCTATGTGGGGGCCTTACTAGACCTTCATGCCTCTTGTTTCACAGTTCTAGAACAAAATCCCACATTCCCAGTTTTTCCTTTGTACTTGGGTAATTCCCGTGCACCTTCTCTGCCTGACAGTAATAATGACAACAAGCACTAATATCATGTGACGCCTATATGATTCATATAGGGCTTACACACTAGCATTTATTTATTTACTACTATTACTACAGTTAAATAGAAAAATAATAACACTTAAGGGAAATGCCTGGACCCTTGGGTGGATTATCTCCGTTCATTCTCAACACAAGACTTTAGAGCGAGAATCACCACCCCCTATTTCACAGATGAGGAAAACAAAGCTGAACTAGGTTAAGAGTTAACCCCAAGTTTGCACCGCTAATAATGTAGGTATATCTGACTCTAAAACCCACGCTCAGAACCAGGGGTTGGCAAACTACAGCCCATGGGCCAAACACTGCCCACCACCACTTGTTTCTGTAAGTATAGTTTTTTTAGAGCTCAGCCATGCGCATTCATTTGCATCGTATCTCTGGCTGCTTTCCCACTACAATGGCAAAGTTGAGAGACTGTATGGTCCATAAGGCCTAAAATATTTACTATCTGGGCATTTATGGAAAAAGTTTGCTGACACCTGCTCTAGATAGGACAAGGGCTTTTATTCAGACACTCTTGGAATCCCCTTGGGATCAATTCTCTAAAATAACAAGCATCTATGTTTAGCTGAATATTTTTTCTGAGGAAAAGGTCCATGGCTTTCATCAGATTCTCAAAAGAATTTATGGCTTTAAAAAAAAAATTAAGGGGCGCCTGGGTGGCTCAGCTGGTTAAGCGACTGCCTTCGGCTCAGGTCATGATCCTGGAGTCCCGGGATCGAGTTCCGCATCGGGCTCCCTGCTCAGCAGGGAGTCTGCTTCTCCCTCTCACCCTCCTCCCTCTCATGCTCTCTGTCTCTCATTCTTTCTCTCAAATAAATAAAATCTTAAAAATAAAATTAAATAAATAAATAATAAATAAAATTAAGAGGTCAATTGAACCAGAAGATGTTCTAGTACAGAGATTAAAATTTGTGTGGTCCCCACCCCATCAGGGGAGAATGTGCTGGAAAGTTGGGAACTTCTACCTGGGAATTTGTTTGAAATGCAAATTTCTACTAAATTAGAAATCCTGGGGATGGGGTCCAGCACTCTGTGTTTAAACAAGTCCCCCAGGTCGTTCTGAAACTTGCTTAAGTGTGAGAACCTCTAAACTCACTGACTCACCTAAAGTCAAAACTCACAAGACCAAAATAATGAAAGCATTGAATGCCTACAAATGAAAACTCTTCGGTTTACCCATAATTTTTTGTATTTTATGGAGGGGGAGTGGCGTATTTAAACAGATACTTGAAGTTGTCATCTCATCCATTGGCTAGGACTGTCACTGTGGCTTTTAAAACTGAACATTTAAGTTCATCCGAGATTTGAAATTAAAGAACATTTCAGCATTTGGCTTTCTTGCCTTTCAACATTGGACTCTCATTTAGGCTGTTCAGACTGATTGTTAATGGCCAGCTAGGGTAAACCCCTCCGCAGACGCCACACTGTGAAAAACATACTAGAGACCACCATCTGGCCCATTCTTTTTTAGTGACACAAGTGACAAAATGGTCAAACATAAAAATTCACTGCCTCGGAACTAGAATTTTCCTCCAACAAACTAGCTCACTGTGGCAAGTGTGCCTATCCCAGCCACCGTCTACAAACCCATTTCTGGCCCAGACCTGGGATAACTCCACCTCATGGCCCTTCAAACCTTACCTCACACTCTACTCTCCACCGTTTGCTCACAGCAGAGCTATTTCTTTCTGGCTTCGAAATCATGACCATTACTTCAGAGATGAAAATAAGTTTGTTGGTATTGTTGTCATTTCAGATGATAGTTTTACATGAAAATAAGATGATTCAGGAGGCTATGTCATTTTCCTTTTCTATGTTTTCTTTTAATTCTTAGGACTGCCTGATCAGAGGTGCTTTCTCTTTTATGCACTCAGGCCGTTTGGGGGAAGCCTTGCCCTTGGTTTGGATGAACTCATCCACAGAGCTATCTACCTACAGATGAATGCAAAGCTAACCAGCTGCCCAGTTCAACCATAACTTCACAGCATTGTCTTCCAGCTCAGAGCCCCATGCAGGGTTTTTCATTGTCTATACCCCTCCTGCAGCGATTCCAGAAGTTTCACATAAACCTATCCTACACCTGCATAATTTAATAATTATTATATCAATATTTAATTACCCTCCACCTGCATAATTTAAATCAATTTTTTTGCTTGTTTTCTCCATTTGGAGCTCAGGGTGTATGAAGCAGGTGTGCTTCACACACCCTGGCATTTTGGCATTTTCTGGAAGATTCCCTCTATAGCATTAACAAGATCTCTCTGCCTGGAAGCGGAAGAGAAGTGTTGTGTGTGGCTCATTAGTGCAGGTAACCCTGGTCTGGTAAGGACCCTTTTGGTGGTTCAGCGGGATTTGGTCTATATTTGCCCACGACCAGCTGGAGAAAGTGCACTACGCTACTCGTTCCTTTCATTTCCTCAGTAACTTCCTACATGCTATGTTTACTCACTCCTTCCACACTGTTTTCTTCAGATACCCACTAAAATCAGTATTCCTGAAAAGACTCCATGGCTACCAAATCCCTCTTATTAGAAGAAGAATAACAGCAGATTATGATAAAAGCAAACAGTGCCAGGCACTGTTCTAATGCCTGACAGAAGTTACCTCATGTGATCTTCAGAACAAAGCTGTGAGAATCTGGGTATCATCCCCATCTCACAGCTGAGAAAACTAGGTTCAGAGTGGCTAGATAACGTGTCCAAGGTTACACAACTAGCAAATAGGGAAGCTGGGATTTGAACCACCCTGCCGCCTTGCTTAGGTCTAAAGACAATACTACTTCCTTGCATTTTGTCTTCTTTCCTTGGGCTCTTGTCACAGGCTTGGTGCACATTTTCCCCAACTGCCTTCATCCTCCTATTATCTGAAGTTCAGATCACCTGTGGTGATCTTTTTCCTCCACTGCCAGCTGTGCCCCCATTAGCACTATGTATCTCTCTACTGTCCGATGTTCCAATGATTTGTGTAGTTTTGTTGCTCCCTCTTTTATTTTTTTTTTATTTTTTAATGATTTTATTTATTTATTAGAGAGAGAGATCGAGAGAGAGAGCACAAGCAGGGAGGGAGGGAGAAGCAGGCTCCCCACTGGGCAGGGAGCCCGATACAGGGCTCGATTCCAGGACCCTGGGATCATGACCTAAGCCGAAGGCAGACGCTTAACGACTGAGCCACCCAGGCGCCCCTTGCTCCCTCTTTTAAATTACAAGGCACCAGTCAGTTTCCATCCTTGAGTGCTTATCCCAAGGTCTTGCAGAGACCACAGGCTCCATAAACACTCATTGATCGCAATCACAGAAAAAAAGAGAGAAAGAGATCAGGAAAAACAAAAACAAAGAAAAGAGTCTCAAGCAAAAAGGAAAGAACTTTCCCTTTACCTCAGAATCCCCCTTTTTTTCCCTTCCAGCTATTTCTACTTACGCAACAAGGATGAGTTGCCCCTGGAGCTGGGCCACTTTCAAGCCATGTGACCTTCACCAAGTTATCAGACTTCCCTGAACCTGTTCCCCCACTTTGAAAAAGTAAGACATGGAAAGTTTGGACTTAGGAGGCATTTATGAAAGCATGGGTTACGTAAGAAGCGCTCAACGAAGGCTAGCTTCCTTCCTCAGGACCAGGAATTGCAACTGCGTGTTGAGGACATGAGCAGGCACATAGTCTGGCAGTTTCAGGTAGCTCAGCTCCATTTAAGAAGAGGGGGTGAGGGCAGCTGGGTGGCTCAGATGGTTAAGCGTCTGCCTTCGGCTCAGGTCATGATCCCAGGGTCCTGGGATCGAGTCCCGCATCGGGCTCCTTGCTCCTTGGGAGCCTGCTTCTCCCTCTGCCTCTCTCTCTCTCTCTGTCTCTCATGAATAAATAAATAAAATCTTTAAAAAAAAAAAAAAAAAGAAGAGGGGGTGATTTCCTGGGGCACAAAAGCTATGGATATGATGTCAGTGGGGGGTCGGGTCCAGGGGCAGATTCAGATTTTGTGAGTCCTAAAGCTTGTACAACTTGGGGGACTCGTTAAGCAAAAGAATATCTTACTTTTGCAAGTTTTACCAAAAGATAGAGCCACGTGAACCCATTGCTGGGGCCCTCCCGGGATCTTGGAAGGGGGCTGTGCCAAGAGCTTCGTTCATTTTCTGATATTTCCACCTCTGGTCAGGTCTCAAGGCAAAGTTCGCTCCCAACTTTGAAGCAGATCACATATCATACAGCTTGGTAGTTAGGGTTGGACACCAATAAATAAAGTTCAAGGAGGCCCAGATCAGTTTTTTAATCTTCCCTTTGGTCTTGCCTCAATGGAGCTTTCCCTTTCCTTTGTTCTGGAAAAGTTTCTGGGTGAATGAACCCCTTTTCCTTCACCTGTCTCCAGTCAGAGCACATCACTGCACTCACTCATCGCCTCTCTAAATTTCCAAGGGCAGCACCATTTCTTGGCTCACAGGAATCAATTTGCCTCTTTAAGATTCTACCCAAACTTGCCCCACACCTGTGGTTGTAGAAGCGGCTGGAAACCAGGAACCCCGGGTTCTGCCTCCTACTAGCGAGGGACTCACTGGACCCCCTAAGGCCAATTGCTGGGGCCTCGGAGTCTTGATTCCTCACTCTGTAAAACGGGGTGGCATACTGGGCATTTTCCTTATACCCCCACCTCCAGATATCCTATGAACTGACAGGGGATGAGAGATGAATCGGGTCATGCTTTTTAAAGCCTTGGCACTCTTGAGTGGAAATGCAATGTTTAATTACAAGAAAGATGTCTTCTCAGGCTAAGAGTTCATTTCTTTCTTTCTTTCTTTCTTTCTTTCTTTCTTTCTTTCTTTCTTTCTTTCTTTCTTTCTTTCTTTCTTTCTTTTTCTTTCTTTCTTTCTTTCTTTCTTTCTTTCTTTCTTTCTTTCTTTCTTTCTTTCTTTCTTTCTTTCTTTCTTTCTTTCTTTCTTTTTTTCTTTTTTAACAAAGATTCTGGGAGCAAATTTAGCTGGAGCTTGTATGTGCAGCATTCAGCACTCATGGTCTGAGAAATGTTTATCTTAGAAGAACACGCTGAAGTGTGGTTAGAACAAGGGAAGGAATAAAAGGAAAGTGAGATCATTATCATATTTACTGACACTTAAAAGGAAAAAAGGAAAGAAAGAGAGAAAGACAGAAGGTGATCCTAATGAGAGAAAACCAATAGAGAAATACAAAGATAAAAGTTTAAACTTGAACGTTTACAGAAATGTGCCACCCTGGCTTTGCCCTTTCTTGATTAATTCTTTATCATAAGTGGAATTATGATATTCTCCGACATTCACAGTTTAAAGAAGCTGGGCCCGGGGGAAGCAGGGTCACTCACGAGAGACACCATAGCTCGTTTGCAGGAGAGATGAGATGAGAGTCTAGTATCTTGACTCCCCCTGGAGAGGTCTTTCCACTACACCACACTGACTATAGAGAACAACTCAGCCTGAGAGAAAAGTCTACTGATATGCCAATTTATTAATTTCCAGTATATATAGTGCTGGTATTCTTAGAATTTTCAACCGTGAGACCTCCGAGGTCTGCTTTCAACAAATTTATTTGTAACTAACAGCATTCTTCATACAAGCTGCTAGTAACTCTTTAAACTAGAATGTTCTCATTGTGCTGTAGGCAAATGTCCCTGCCCTCTAGAGGTTGACAGTCTTAGTTGAAGAAACAGAGTGTAGGCACATCAAAAATTGACAAATAATCCAGACGAGATTAAGATTCAGCCATGAAGGGTCCTGGGCGACGCTGGAGGGGTTTGGGAAAGGAGCCATCCTGGAGTCTGGAGGAAGTGGGCCTTCAGCTCGACGTGAAGAGCTAATGAACTCAGAGACAGGACCTGAGAATGCACGGCCGGAATAAGGAACTTTGCAGCCAAAGACCTGGAGATAGGAACTGTAAGATATAGGATCAGTGAGTTCTCCAGTCTGGCTCGATTTGAGACTTGGTGCACAGAAAATAGTATGCAAGGGTGGCAAGAGTTTGGGCCAGACTGGGGAAGACAAAATTACATTTGAGCTAAAGGAGAAGAGACTTCATCTGGGGGGTGAAAGGAGTCATGGAGTTTTTGGTAATGACATGATGAAACTGTTGGAATTCACCCGGCACGATGTGCAATAAGGATTCTAGGGCAAAATATTAGTAGGAGAGAGATTAGCTGGAAAGCTTTTCAGGTACAGAGTGATCTTGAGCAGCTTACACATGCCTCCTAACTCTCAGTTGTAACCCTCCTTTAAGCAGAACTTTTCCTCAGGAATAGGGGAGAAGGAAGCTTTGACTGCATCACAAAGACCAACGTAGTCGTGTGCCCATCGGTCGGAAGTCATAGTCACTGGAAAGTTAGGGGCTGTCCAGCTTGGAAGGGCTGCCCCCTCCAAAATCCTTCTCAGGCCGTGTTAATATCCAAGGGAGAAGCTAAAATTATCACAACAGTCATGAGAATGAGGGAACTGGAATCAGAATTAGCACGACTCAAAGTCCGGCCCCAGCCTCTAGCCCCCCCACTCCCCAGCACTAACTGCTGCCTCCAGGCAGGGCCAAGAGGAAATCCACAGCCACAGTGGCTGTTTGTTCGAGCCCGGCTGGCAGTTCACCAGGGCCAGCCGGGCCACACGCACAACCACAACTGTCAGTTGAAAGAGGAGGAAGGACACCTGGGGGGCTTCAACCTTAAAATAAGATCTGTGAACTCTTGCAAAAAAAAAAAAAAACACCCTCTGGGCGAGCTGCCTCTCATTATGTTTATATTCCTCTTGGCTTTGGACTTCTACACCCCTGCAGCTAGTGAAGTAAATGCTGGAGCGGAATATGCCTTAATGGAAGGTTTTCTCTTTACTCTATGGCATGTGCCCATGCACAGAAGAGCGAGGTACCCAGGACTTATGCAGCAAGACTAAAGAAAACGCCAGTTGGTATCTGTAGCAGGAAAAAACATTGCTCAAATTTAGTTCAGTCTCCGAATAACCAAGACATTGTTTGTGTCTTCCCTAAAATGTTGGTCTTTTACCCACCAAACTTTTGCTTAGGCAGGTGCCCCTCTGCATTCTCTCCATCTACTGACACCCTCTTTGTCTTTCAAATTCCTTCTCTGCCTGTCAGCCTTCTCCTCCAAACCTTCCCCAGGGCATGTCAGCCCACAGGGGCACCTCCATAATACTGCTCAGTTAACCCCCATAATATTAAGTTCCTACTGTATGGCCAACACTTTGCCAGATGTCAGAAAAAAAAAAAAAAAGGTGCCTACCCCCAAGGAACTCACTGTCCCTTTGAAGACATGAACGCATGAATAGCTGGCCTTAGTAAAATGAGACCAGTGACCTAACGGGGCACGCATATTAAACATTAGCCTTCCTGCCTGCCTAGAGCCTTTGCTAAGGGAGCAGCTTAAACTGCTATGTTCATACCATATGACCCCACTGTCCTCCAGATACAGCTGATGGACCAGTGAAGGGCAATAAAGCCAAGGATGGCCAATAGGCAGGCTATCAGGCAATCGGTAGCCTACCAAGTAGCTGGGCTTAAAGCAGTTGGCTCACACAGAGCTGAACCAATCAAATCCCGATTCTCGGGAATTTAAAATAGAAACTATGGCAAGAACGGGGCCACAATGAGCAGGACTAAAAGCTGAAAGGTTGTGAGGTAGGAGGAGGCAGACGACCATGATGGGTCTTAGTGAGCTCTGCGACAACCACGCTCTTCATTAATATTTAATGAGTGCCTACTACATGCCAGATTTTGTTGTCATTATTCCCATTTCATAGTTGAGGAATCTAGGACTTAGATGAGGTAATTCACTTTCTTTGTGTCTCAATTCAAATATGCTTTCCTTACAGAGACCACCACCTGACCCTCCTCGTCCACCCTGTCGATGTCCTTTTCAACCTTGATGCTCAAAATGTGGCCTGTGGGCCAGCAGTAGTAGCATCAATTGGGAGCTTATCAGAAATGCAGCATCTTGGCCCCACCCCAGACCTATTGAAGTATAACGTGCATTTCAACAAGATCCCCAGATGATTTGTTTCCACATTAAAGTTTGAGAAGCACTTCATATTCACTTATGTTACTTATACCACTTTATATTGCTCAGACAGTCCATAATTTTTATTAATTTTTATAGTCATTTTGAATACAGCCCTGAATAGGTAATTTTTTAAAAATAAGATTGTAGGTTCCATAAGGGCTTGGGTTTTATTTGAACTTGACCACCTCACCTCTTTATCCTCAGAATTTAAAACACATGGTAGGCATTTCAAAAATATCAGTTGAATAAACAGAGGAATGAATGATTTTGCCCAAGATCTTACAGCTAATAAATGCTACTACTTGGGACTTCAAAACCCAGTAGGTGGTGGATTCCTGTTTGAAGCACTCATTCCTCCAGTTTCTGAGAGGGCTGGAGGCTGGCTGATGGCAATGACCTGAGCCATTCCCTAGGAACTGCCCTCGGCAGCCCCATCCATGGTTACACCTCCTGCCCAGGACCAGCCTGCACCCAGGGACTAGTGGATGGAGGCATACCAATTCTCAGCCCCTCTTCCCTCAATTCAGGGCAACTCAGAAGGACCATCCCGGCTCCAGAGCTCCCCACTGGATGCTGAGGATTTGTGCTGTGGGCTTTGTGTTCAGCTTCTCCCTCTGCCCAGTCCTGTGTCCTTCCCTCTCAGGAGTCGATCCTAAGGTCATGTCCCTCCAACTTTCTGTCCTCAAAACTCCATCTCAGAGTGTGTCTCCCAGGGAATCTTACCTGAGACCAACAGCCCCATGGAGAGAGGTGGAGTCACATTGATGGTGGGCCATCTGAGCAGATCCAGGAGCTCCTGCGAAGGAGCTGCCTTGGATTATTTCCAGATTCCAGGAGGGTCAGTTCTTCCTCCTCTGGAGCTCCCAAAACATCTGTAAGTGAGCTTCTATTCCTGCAGTGGAAGTGACTATGTCAGGGAGGTATGAGGAGGAGTCTGTGGAAGTTCAGAGGGAGTGAGAATGATTTTAATGCAAAGGATAAGAGAGGCTTCTAATTGTGTAACTATTGCATCTGATACAAGATCAAAGCCAGGTAGCAGTATAACTCAATAAGCAGTGGACACAAAGTACACCAGTAATAAATATTTACCAGAGCATACCTTACCAGACACAGACACCGAAATACCAAAATTGACATATAAATAAAGAAAAATGACTGTTTTTCTCCTACTGAAGTCATGAATTAGCATTTGCATTTTAGCCATAAAGTGCACAATACATTCAAACTAAAATCTCAGCATTGGAAGGTGGGTGAACTGGCCTTAAGTAATATTCAAGAGGGGTTTTGGTGACTGAAGTCCTTAAAGGACCTACCAGTAGATCCCATTCAATAGTCCTGAAGGCAGGGCTCCAGAGAGAAAGAAAACAGTTAAGCAGGACTGGTATCTAAATAATGTACAATATCAGCCATCTATCAGTGTATGTGCTTGTTATCTCGCCAGTGTTGGAAACACAATAGGGCTTCCCATTACCCCTCTACCCAAAATAACTAAAACCAGAAAAAATAAATAAAACACAGCTCTTAAAGCACTGGACATCAGATCACAAAGGACAATGATCCCTGAGATACAGAAAATAAATAAGGTAAGCCCAACAGTTGCTCCAGATTACTACCTGGAGAAAATTTCTAGTCCATGGTATGGGGTGGGGAACTCTGGGCAGATCCCAGTGGTCTCCCTGAGTTGAGGAGACTGGGAGTCTAGGGAAATCAAGGCAGCTACAATTCACATTATCTAATCCGAGAGGAAAGCTCTGTACAGGGAGAGAATTTCATCGATCTGCAGAGGGTCCCTCTCAAGTATTCAACTGAGGACTAATCAGTGCACATGAGATTAAGAGGAAACAGTGCCCAGTAGCAGGGAAAAATGGGCCCTGCTTGAAACACAGCTCTGATCCCATGTACCAAAGCTTAAAAGCCAGACTTGGAAGGATGGATAACTTGACCGTGTCTCAGAACAAAGCTCAGCAATACAGAAATACAAAAATATCCAGCACCCAAAAAGATAATATTCACAATGGCTGGCATTAAATTAAAAATTACCAGGCACACAAAGAAGCAGAAAATGCAACCCATCTGGGTCAATTGAAACTGACCCAGAATGACACAGATGATAGAATTAGTAGACAAGGACATTAAAACAGATAATATAACTGTATTCCAGATATTCAAGAAGCTGGAGGAAAGACTGAACATGTGAAGCAGGGGCATGGAAGGCATTTTTTTTTTTTTAATCAAGCTTCTAGAAATGACACACAGTGGACTGAGGCATGAGGTCTGCACTTAGAATCCTCAAAAGCCTTTGTGCTCTTCCGAGAGAAATCAAAAACTCAGCCATTATTCCTCTCTTTAACCCTTCCATCCCTGAGGAGAGCCCTCTAGGGCTGCTATTCGAGGCCCCAGGCAGCAAAAGGGGCCCCTTCAGACCTCCTATCAAGTTTGGCGCTTTGGGGTGTATAAAGTGAGACCAACTGCCACAAAGGGGCAGCAGTTCGCTTCTCATAAAGCAACCAGTGCCAGGAAGAGCAAGGGATGGGAGGCCATGGGATGTGAGTTCTGGTCCCCTCTGGCCCCCAAGCAGCTGTGTGTCTTTGGGCCAGCCCGCTAACCTCTCTGAACCCCAGTTCTTTAATCTGGAAAATAAGGATGATGATGATAATAACAATAATGCTCACTTTGTAAGATTGTTGAGGTAATTCAGTTGTGTGAAATGCATCTAAAAGTTCTTTGTAAAGTCCACATATTTGTAATTACTTTCACATACCACAAAAGCCAGGAGATATGTATCAGCATCTGTGGGTATGTCACATGTTCTTCCTCAACCCCCAACCCTACCCCCAGGAATCTCTTAATCATCTTTATCTTTTTATTGCCATGCCTCTGACATTCCTTGGGGCTTCTTAGTTCATAATAAATAAGATAAGAGCAAGTAAGACATTATTTAAACAACTAAGAATGGGAGAAAAATTTTAAAAGCTTGCTATTCTTGTTCTCCATGTTGTATAACAAACCACTCTAAACTTAACGGTGTAAAACAATAACCCTTTTATTATGCTCCCCAATTCTGTGGGTAGGATTTGGACGGCACTCAGTGGGAATGCCTTGTTGCTGCCCCACCATGTCTGGGGCCCCAGCCGAGCAGACTGGAACTGTTGCAGGCTGATATCATCTGAAGGCTTCTCTCACATGTCTGCACCTGATCTGGAATGCCTTGAAAGCAAGGCTCAGCTAGGACTACTGTCCACATCATCTTCACGTGGCCATTCTATGGGCATGGTCTTCTCATAGTATGTCTGGGTTCCAAGAAAGATCATCCAGAGAGAGTGTCTAGAGAGGAAAGTTTGTACAAGAACCAAGTGCAACGCATGGCCTTTATAGCCTAGTCTTGATAGTCCACCATTGGTAGAAGCACTTACGAACCCACCCAGATTCAAGGGAAGGGGACTTAGACCCCTTCTCAATGGGAGAAGTAGCAAAATAATTGGGGCCATATTTTAAAAGTGCCAAACTTGATATCTAAATTCTGCATAGCAGAAGTAACACTGAGGCTTAGTCGAGTTTCCAGGACAAATGATGGTCAATGGCACCATCTTTCCCTAGATTAATCTAACCCAAGGAAACCTTATCTTCGATAGTCCATCTCTCTGGGTTATCTGGATCATCATTTACATCAATCCCTTTGCATTGTGACCGAGGATTGCAAATGTGGCGTAGTGGCAATCATGTGAAATTAGGCCTGGCTTGTTAGAAGCCTAAAATTCAAACCCTCCTACAAAATTATTAGCAGGTTGGAACCAATTTCAGAGTTGCCCTCTGACCTTAATTCAAATGACTTTAGGACACTCAAAAAAAGAAACTGTTTTTTCCTGAAGCAAAATGAAAATCTCCGAGAATTTTAACTGACAGTGTGTTTGTCTTAGAATCCCTGGTCTTCAGGGGTTACTCCAAAGAAAGTCAAAGCTAATAAAACATGTGTTCTAATAAGTGACATAAGTAGAAACTAGCCTGTTTCTGCAGGTATTCGGTCTGATATTTTTCAAGTTCTATGGAAAAAATGACAAGCCTGATCTGAATCAGAAGGATCTGGGCTCAGTATTTATAGTAGCATAGGTGGGATGTGTTAGGATACAAAGTTGTCCAAAAGAGTTAGCACAGGAGCTGGAGAAAAACTCTGCCCTAGGGAACATGCCAAAGTCACCCCAAAAAGTTACGCTCAAGCTAACTGAGGAAACTGGCATAAGCTGGAATGCCAGTGTTGGGAGGCCCTGTCCATTGGGTTTGATTTGAACAAAAATACAGCCTCTGACTGAGAAAAGCAGAATCACTGAAAGGGACGTCCCTTGTAAGAAGAAACGATGCGATGCCAGGCCCCAGCATGGTGGGAGAAGTGGACAGACAACTGCCTTTCTTAGCAAAGAAGAATCAGTGACACCTCCCAATTTCTTTATTTATACATGAAATGTGTGCAAGACCCATGAGTTAGAAAGACAATGGGTGGTTGGAAATGTGAACCCTAGAGCACATCTATCTCCATTTGAATATGAATTGTCGACTTCTCGGGCTGTGTAACCTTGGGCAATTATCTCAGTCTCCCTTAAGCTTGAGTATCCTCAACTATAAAGTGGGGGAAAAAAATCATATTAGTTCTCTCAGTGTTCCTGACAATCTATGTAAACATTTAACAGTATAATTCATTAAATGTATCCTTAAGTCTGTTTTTTTTTATCGTGTTGCATCTTTTCTTATAATTTTTCTTAGTTTCATTTTGTAAAGCTGTATGCATATTACAGAACATTTGAAAATTAGAGAAATATACACGGAAAAACAAGTCACCTGTAATCCTGCCACCCAGAGCAATTTCTGTTAACATTTTAGGATATTTCATTCAACCTTTCTGCCATGCATTTTCTCTCTCTGAGATCTCACCAAGGGTATAATTTTGCATGCTGTATTCTGCCCTTCTCATCACAGAATCGGTATTTTCCATGTAACGAAAAATCCTTCCTGAACATCCCTTTGAACGGTTGTATGGTCTTCCATTTTATATTCGTGGGACTTGCTTAACTGTAAAACAGATTTCTCTAGAACAACAAGAAACAAGGAAGGTTCCATTCTTTTCCTGGGGAGAGAAGAGACTGGGAGTGACTTCAATGTCAGGGGCTCTTGGGGCTGCCTACAGGCTTACAACAGTGACAATCGCACACGTTTGGGGGCAAAAAAGCAATAGTAAAATATAGTTCCAGATCTGCCCACTTCAGGAATAGTGTCGTCCTAGGTTCGAGTCCGGTTTTCCAGATTTCCAAGTGTGAATTCTTGCATGATTTTCTCAAAAAATATCACAACCCTATGACTTTCTCAAAGGAATCATTGCCATTTTCTGATTTTCACTTAAGTAACTCCCATCACTTCTACTTCTGAAAAGTCTTTTTTTAGAATATATAAGAAAGCATGGTGGTTGTGGTTAAAAATTGCCTTCCTGCCCATCATAAATAAGGCTATTTTCTTCTCTTTCCTGAGTGTTCTGAGAAATCAGCAGGTAATTAAGGGAAGATCTTTATTAATAAATACCGGACATACATGAATGAAGCTAGAAAGCAAACGCGGATACATTTCTGGTCACACAGTGCTGTCGCTGGGTGGACCTGCTTTCCGATTAACAATTTAAATCTTTTAAATGTCCATCTTCGTTTTGGCCACTCTTGCCTAAACATTTAATGTTCCTTAGACGGGCCTCCTGCATGTGTTATTAAAGCTCCTTGCGCTCCAGTTTGGTGTCTGTCTCCTTCCACAGGCCACCAAGACCAAACAGAAAATGCCTTGAAAAGCAAACAGTCCCTGAATTATGATACCTATTACTTTTTATTAGTAGTAAAAACAAAAAGAAGCAAGGAACAATTCTATTTATGCAGAGCAGTTAGAACATAAATAATAATAAAATGCTAAAACTATAAAACTACTTACACAATATTAATTTAATTCTAATAAAAAGTAGGTTTAGGTATTGCCTCCCTGAGAGCAAATGTGGTGCAGTTTTGCTTTCATCCAATATTTATACCCAAAAAACATTTTGGTTTAGGAAATAAAAGTAGTGATAAAAAATTACAGTCTTTGAATATTGGGCTTTGACTAGTCCCCTGCTGCCCTTTATTGTATGTTTCAGTAAAATACAGTACATCTTGCTGTTTTATTTCATTGTTTGTGGCCCGTGCAAAATCCTATTGTCCAGCTGCCCGGCATAAATGAACAACAAATCAGAAGAACCAGAGAGACACTTTAACTGATTAAACTGAATCTGGAATTTTCCTTTTACTGCTAAATTATCACCTTATTGCAATTATTTTTACACACTGTGATAATTTTTATACATTGTGATTATTTCTGCAAAATTCAGGGATATGCCAGTCAGAGGGCTTAGGCGACAGCACTCCATCTTAAAATCTCAAGCCCAGAAAAGAGTTCAGCTTTCACATCCTACCATTGTGTCTTTTTCTCCCTAAAATTATTTAAATCAGTATCTTAGGGGAACTTGAGTAGCCAGGCCTTTTTTTTCTGTTTTAACTCAAGGCTCTTCACTTTATTTCTTTTGTAAAGTTATTTGGCCTAAGGAACTTTGTCATAAATTGAAGGAACATTCTTTGGTCACAAACAAAATGAAAGACAAAATAGAATAAAGATACAATTCACATTTTACCCAGAGAGTGATTTAGAGCTACATAAATAGGCTATAATGCATGTGAGGAATTGCAGAAAATACTAGAGCAATCAGGTTTGCAATATAAAAATTAACACATGACAACACTTTTGCTACCTTTAAGGATCTTTAAAGGTACCTGATACCACAGAACACAGGCCATCTGAAAATGAAGGAAAAATGATGTTTCATACCAAAATCAGAGATATTTCTTTATCAAAGCCAGGTGTATATAGACGAAACAAAAACAGAACTGTAACATATGGATGCACAAGTTGTGCACTGCACAACTCCTGGGGGAGCCATTCATGTAGACTGCAATGTAAATGGTGTCTTGATTAAATCTCAGTAATTTAGGGCCTTCTATTCAGGAATATGTAATTACAAGGAAGTTAGAACAAAATTGACCTTTTTTTAGGCCTAAGATAAAAAAAAATTGTTGCTGAGTGAAGGTAAATTGACAGATATGTGTTGAATCCACTATGATGGGTATTACTGGCAACAAAAGAAAAAAATAAAATTTATACATTAGAGGAGGCTACCTATAGTTGAATTGCAGGGTAATTTTTAAGGTATATAAGAGAACAATTTTGAAATGCCTCAGGAGCATTTACTATCAACTGACAATTAACATGCTGTCCCACATGTGGTCACTTTCCAGATGTAAAAATGGATCTGGCCAGAGCTCTCTCTGCCTGGTTACACTGGAGTAGCCGTTTCTTATACTTCAAAGAAAAGTAATAAGATGACATTTATTTTCAAAAACTATACTACTCAGCTTCGTCACCAATTCATACTCACCCCTTTTCACCTCACGTTTGAATGAATAAGGTTAAGTGTTTCTGGGCCTGGGGTGAGGGAGCTTTTGGTGGCGGGGGGGGGGGGGGGATTGGGCAGGGTGCGAGTCGACACTTTGTTCCAATTCTTTTTTTTTTAAAGATTTTATTTATTTATTTGATAGAGAGAGAAAGCTAGAGAGGGAGCACAAGCGGGGGGGGGGGGGGTGGCAGAGGGAGAAGCAGGCTCCCTGCCAAGCAGGGCACCAGATGTGGGGCTCAATCCCAGGACCCTGGGATCATGACCTGAGCCAAAGGCAGATGCTTAATGACTGAGCCACCCAGGCGCCCCTAATTCTAACAGATATAATAGACGAAGGTAAAAATTCAGATAGCAAACCAATGCAGGTGGCAAGTTTTTACTTCTAGGTGCCATCTCTACTGAGTTGTCAGGGTCTCTTCTTATTTAAACAGATATATATCTGGTCTTGTCACCTGCTATTTATGGGCAAATATTAAAGACATCTAAATGATTAAACCTCAAGTGATCTACTTATGTTAATATATGCTGAAGAAGGACATTTGATTCTTCTCTTTAATTACTTTGGTTTCCTTGGACTGAACAAACTTGCCTTGACTATAGCTGATGCCAACTGTTCAATTATACATTAGGGTCAACTCAAGATATATTTTGTAAGTGCAAAGCGGCTCTGTTTACTATAATTGGCAGGTCCTAATCTTTCCTCACATACCCTCATCTAGGCTTACCAGGGAGCACATGCTGCATACCCATGGCCAGGAAAATCCAGTCGCCGGTCTGTGTACACACAAACAGGCATTCAGATATTTGATCTGTCAGCTTGCGCTGAAAGTACCAACTCCTCTTTCCTGGTGAGGGATATGTCAATTATATCTCAATTTTTTTAAAAAGATAAGGATTCCTCTACAGAAAAAGGAACCCCTCCACTGGCGTATCTGTGGCATGGGAAATTGCTGGAATGCTCAGAGTGCTAAGGTGCAGACAAATGATTAACACATCTCCATAAATCACTGCAGATTTAAGATTTAAATACATACTAAAAATGGCAGGGACTCTTGGGTCTTCTATTTATAAATGCGGTCCTTCTTTTTCTTTTACTTCTCCTCCACCCCCTCCCCTTTGGATCAAAGAGAGAATTCCAACCCGACTGCAAAACAATGGTAAATGTTTGCATTGCTGAAATTCACGCCGGTGCCATCGTGGATTTAAGGCGGACTGGGCTCTATAAACAAAATGAAAAGATGGCATCCAAATGAAAATATGTAGAAAAGATACTGGGGGAAAAATGCTTCAGAGAAGCAGTCTGGTTAGTTGTAAAATGACTTTAAATTAGGCTTTAAAAAGGATTGCTAAATCTTGACACATATATGAGCAGCTTATTATCATGCAATTGTGCAGTAGTTGCTTGATCTTGTTACTGATTCGTCACATATGAATAAATGATTAATTACCAGAAAGGCTAAAACAGAGTAGAGAGAGAGTACTGAAGCTCACCCTGAAAGAGGGTTTAAACACGTTTATTGCCCTTTAAGTGCATTTCATTAAGGCCAATTAAGGACTTTCATGTCTTATTAGAAAAATGAAGTAGATTTATGAGGTTTTCGTAGGTTGTAAATGCTGGGGCTAGCAGATACAAAACCGAGCAGAAATGGTAGTTAAGAGCTAAGAAAATATATACAAATGCTCCCAGAAAGCAAATATTTAATGGCAGTAAAAAGCCGGTTCAACATGAAGACGATCTTTAAATAAAAGAAAGGGCATAATTTTTATTTCCTATCGTCGACTCACTATAAACTTCAGGGTTTGCACATGGGGAAGGTTTCTCTCTGCAGTTTGGGAACCTCATTCCGGGTGGGGGCTAACCCTAAAATGGCCCAACTGCCCCTGAGTTCTTTGTCCGAACAAAAGTATACACCAATAAAAATGCTCTTTTAATCCCAGGGTGAGAAACATATTCTTGAAAGAGAGAAAGCTCAGAAGTAAATCCAGCACTGACATGGTTGTTAATAAACAAACAGAAGCGAAATTCACTTAGAGCCATGCGCCTAACTTCCCACTTTTGCGGTCCTGTCAGATGGCGTCAGAACATTAGCCCTACCAAATGGTTATTACACACCCTGGATTTCCTTGATTCGTTTTCAAGGAAAATTACCATGACAGGTTAGCAAGCATTTTCTGGTGCCCTTTTGGGAATGATTATCATCCACACCATTCTAGCCATGGGTTATCTATTTACTCAACATTCAAGCAGCTTCTTTACTGTCACACACACGTGCACACACACCACACTTAATATTTTTTCAGGAGACTGGTGCAGCTTTGTCAAATGCAGGGACGCACATTTATGAATGTTTGGTAAAATGCACATTTTTACCTTACACATCACTATGGGAAGCTTCAACTGTTTATCACATACCGTCTTGGATAAATAATTTAAAACCATATGAAACTTCTTGAAGAAAATATCAACTGAAGATGTACAGTCACAACTTTTTAAGCTCAAATCTCTCCTCCTTTTAAAAAAAATGAATATTGGCAAGTCAGTAGATTATGTCTTCTTGATTTTTTAAAAAATTCAAGAGAAGTGCCATACAGCACATGAAAGATGTCCAAAACTCACCAACAGTTTTGCAGCACACACATATTACTTTAAAATAAACGCCTCGGTTTTGCTTGCTGAAAACCCATTTGCCACCACTGAAAAGACTGAATATGGAATTTTAGCACTTCTTCAAGAGCACTGGCAAATTTTTCTGCTGAGAACCTTTAAAATGGTATTTCCAGAAGAACTAACAGAAGGAAACCAGATTAACTGTGCTGTTTTAGAAGAAAAGATGAAGAGGTGGTCAATGATATTTACAAAGGTGGAATTTGGGAAACCGAAGGTAAAGTCCTATAGGCTCATTCCCGCCAACAAATAACAACAAACACATAGATAGCAAGCAAAATATTAATTTCCTTGTCCTTAGTGTGACTCTATTTTGTTCTGTGAATTTGATTTTCCAAATAATGGCCTGGACAGAGACCTAAAGCAACTAGCCATGTATCTGTTCAGACTCTGCAAAGAATTTTATTGAACCAAAATGTGATGAGCATCTGTCCTTGGTGATTTATTCCAAACAGCAGAGATGTTATAAAATGAACACATTGCATCTCCTGCTATAAAAGAAAAACAAAATGATCTTTTAGTTAATATCCAATCAAACTTCAAGACACCTTATGAAACACAAGGATTTCATGGGATCATTTCATTCCATTGCACCTTTCTCCAGAACACTAAAATTGGATTAACTTAAGAATTTCTAAAGTGCAGAGCTAAATGTGTATACCTGGTTGGGCTTTTTGGTTTTTTGTTTTGGTTTTTTCCAAATCAACAGATGCCACTTGATTTTTATTTTTATTTTGACAACCCAAAATGCAGGCCCAGGCTAGAGTGCTAATTACCAATAAGTTCTTATTAAAAAACCAAGAGTCTTTTTCAGAAAGTTCAATACCAGTTGGTCCTTGGGGTCACTGACTTGCAAATAGGAGTGGATCCTTTTCAAGTTCAGGATTGGATACATTTTGTCAGGCATAATAGACTATTTCTGGGAGAATTGCTACTAAAAAGGAAAAAGAAAAAAAAAAAAAGAGGTTGGGTTTAAAAGCCTCCAAAGATTTCTAGCATGTGAGTTTTAGTCCACCAAAGAATTTTCAGATGGCTTCAATACAGATGAATCCTGAATAGGTTAATGCCCACGGAATAAGCACGGGGACAGGCAAATTACAACTTGCACCCCCAAATATTTCCACAATAATGCAGTTCGAGATTGTCAAATAAAAACAATACAAGTTTTATCTAATCTATTCAATTTATTTTAAAGTATTCATTAAACTTAGGGAATTAAACATTTTTGTTTATATCCAACTTAGAAAAAAAAGTCTCAAATTATTAGAGTTTAGGACAAAATGAGATTTTAATATTAGGAAAAGAGAGTGGTTTCTATTGAATCATAGAACTAATCTGCCAACACAAAGAGCAGGAATGAGATAAGGGAGGATTTAGCCTATTCAGGCAGAGCTGGACAATTTCAAACCCAACGTGGACTGATTTCTCTCTGAATTTTCTAAGTTGGTTGTCCATAAATCTTCATCGTTAATGAAAAAGCTGCCAAGCCTTCCCCTCTCTTTTAGGCTGTTCAAATTCTAATGAAAATCTATAGATAGAATTTTACTGGGCATGCGTGGCATACCTTGTGCATATGGTCAGGAAAAGCTTTGTGGTGACATCTCGGGGTAGATAGTTTTGAAATAGAGGGGTGACTTTAAGGAAGCAGGCACAAATCTGATCAGTCCTTGTAAAATTCAGACTGGCTTTGGAAAAACCTCTAGCCCCATTTTAAGGCAACCAGCAGTATTTCAAGGTAAAGAGTGGCAGACTGAAATCAAAGGTCACAAACTACCAGCTACATTTCAACAATACATATGTTTTGGTAGGGCACTCAGGGTTTTTAAAACTGGTAAGCTAAGATTTAAAAATCAGAAGATTTGATGAGATTTCTGGGCTCTTTAGAAAAAATGGAATATTGGGGCGCCTGGGTGGCTCAGTTGGTTAAGCGACTGCCTTCGGCTCAGGTCATGAACCTGGAGTCCCGGGATCGAGTCCCACATCAGGCCCCCTGCTCGGCAGGGAGTCTGTTTCTCCCTCTGACCGCCCCCCTCATGTGCTCTCTCTCTCATTCTCTCACTCTCAAATAAATAAATAAAATCTTTAAAATAAATAAATAAGAAAAAATGGAATATCTAAAACATTGGGCCATAGTTCCCTATGGCAATGGTCAGCTGGAAAGGAGAGTGTGCTCTTTCTCTGGCACCCAACCCACCCCTCCAGTCCCTATTATCTTATTACTGCCTTCTCCTCACCTATGTCTGGCCCTTGAGTTTGGACCCCAGACTCATACCTGTGACCCTTATTTCCATGCTTCTTGAAATCCTCATAAATCTTAGTTCAATTAACTGTTAACCAGAAAGAAATAAGAAATGAGAGATCCCTTATTTAGGGACTGTGACCCACTTAAAAGAGCACACTTATCATGAAGAGCACTGGGTAATGTATAGAATTGTTGAATCACTATACTGTACACCTGAAACTAATGTAACACTGCATATTAATTATACTGGAATTAAAATTAAAAACTTAATTTAAAAAGTTGATTACAAAAATAAAATTCTGTATAGTAACTCATCATATTTTCAATCCCTTATACCAGACATCAACAAATCATGGCCCAAGGATGAGTCAAATCCTGATGTCAAATAAAGTTTTATTGGAACACATCCATATTCATTTGTTTACATATTGTCTAAGGCTGTTTCACACTACAATTCTGAGAGACCATATGACCTGTGAAGCATAAATATTTACTACTTGGCCTCTTACAGTAAAAGTATACCAACATGCACCCCCTTATACTGTAGATTTAGAGATGGATTCCCAATTCTAGAGCCTATGAATGACACTAAGCTTCACTTAATGACTACTGCTCCTTCCCAGTGTGCTTTGCATCTGCTAAAATCACCTACCTCAGTCAATAATTGTTTGGTTTTTAGGTGGGCATGGCCACTGTTCCAAATTTGGAAAGTGTTGCTTTAATAGAATTATTTCCTCCATACCTTTATACCTAAGATTTCAAATTTCCTTTGTTGCCCCCCCCCCAGGAGAGTCTATTTTGATAATAATTTATGAACTGGCTATATCTCGGCTTAACATTCCAAGGGATGAACCTGAAGTCTCTCACGCCCACTGCTTCATTTAGCAAACATTTAATTATCATATGCTCTGTCAGGCACCGTGTTGTATGTAGCTCTGAGGGTCTCAAGAGCACAGATTGTTCTGCCTCTTTAAAAGCAGTAAAGTCAATAAATATGAGCGTCAACTAATGAGATAAAAATGACATAGTTCTATAGGTTGATGGGTCGTGTTCTTCCTACTGCCACCTACAGAAAATCTTCACACTAACCAACATCTACTTCAGTCCTACTCCATGACATATATTGCACCACGAATTTGCCATCTGACATCCACAACAATGCCATGAGATAGGTACTGTTATCCTTCCACTTTATAGAGGGGCAAACTGAGCTTTCAAGAGGTTCAGGGATTTATTCAAGTCCTGAAGCTAATAAAGACGGAACTGAGACTAGAACTCAGGTCTGTCTGACATCAAAAACCTAGCTTCCGCTGAGATTTTGTGAAGCTGGAAAGATTGCCATTGGGACAAGCTTCTTTTCCAGCTGCAGAAATCCAGCAGTAAATAATCATTCAGCTTGACAGGATTACGGATTTTGGTTTTCTGTCCAAGGTTGCTCAAATTCCCAAAAGGTCATTTAGATACTGTGCTGTGTAAAGCAAAGCATCATCTATTTAGCTGTAATTTATCCTTCCCCTTGAATGGGATCTATAATTCCAATGAACAATAGTCAGTCAGAAGGAGGGCAAATACCTAAAGATTCTAGAACAAATGTCAGATGCCTCTCAGATGTAACAAGATATTCTAGAGGTGAGTATTTCTAAATTGTGTCTGTGTATATTTAGCTTCCCTTCTAGTTGGTGAACTTCTTAAGTTGATTTTCATTTCTTAGGTAAACCTGAGTTTTCCTCTTTTCAGGGCACCATTCATGAGCTCCGTCAAGGAACAGTTGGACATATTGGCTGATCCTCCTACCCCCATCCCCTCACCAGCAAAATGTGATCCAATATTCCTAACCCAGTGGAACTCAACTCAATGTCTATTTGTTGATAAACACAGTAAATATGCCACCTCCTGTAACCCGGAGAACACATCTCCCTTTTGTCAAAAGTCCCTGGAAAAGGAAATGAAATCATCTCTGTCATTCAGGGACAGTGGCATGACAGGAAGTCAAAGGAAGTGAAAAAGAAAGAAAAGGCTTCTGGAATTTCTCAAGTTCCTGAGTTTTGGCGTTTGTTTTTGTTTTAACTTCATTCAGAAGTTGGTAAAGTCTCCCGTCTAAAATACAAGCTTTTGTATTTCATTTTACATCTTTCTACCAGAGAAGAATGTTCCCATTCCACAAGATTTCTTGCTAACAATGGCCAGTAATTTGAGAGAAAACCCCCTTTTTTAGCAGCGAAGGCACATCGTCTGAGCAGGCACCTGGGGAAGAATGTGTCATAAAGGCACATTCCTCATAATCAAGGATAATTCAAAAGGGAAACAGTGACCGAACGTCCATGGGAGCCAACAGAAGCCTAATCCTGAGCCCAGCTCTGCAGACGGGGACACAGGCTGCTGCAAAGCCAGGCAGATGCCAGGGAAGGGACCAGCCACAAACCGAACAGAAGTCCAATCCAGAGCTTGGCATCTGGGTTCTTCAGCTGCCAGCCCTGCCTTGTGAGTAGCCACAATGTTTGGCTCCTGTGCAGAAAACAACAGAGGATGAGGCTAAAGAGGTCCATGCTCTGTCCTGCCAGCAACAGGATGAGGCAGTGCCAAGAGAAGGCTGCAGTGCCACGCGGGTGCCAATGTGCCTTGGAACGGTTTTTATATTTTCTAAAGGGACAACAGAATTCCTGCAAAAAGAAAAGACCAGATCCAATGCTCAGAACCATTTCTCCCATTTCCTTTTTCAAAAAAAAAAAAATGCTATTCCTGTCCACAGTCCATTTTTTCACAGGGCTAATGTGGCCAGGTCCCTTTCTGCTTCTCTTCTATGTCCCATAGCACATCAAAACCAAGCCAACAAGTTGTGTTTCACACCCGTGACTAAACTTCTGTGTTTGATTTCCCCATTATGATTTGCCTTTATCCAGTTTTCAGAAGAAATTATCAATAGAATGGGGTGGGGGATGTAGAACACAGCGGGATAGCCTGAGATACCATCTTCGTTACAAGTTGAGTGAGCCATTCTGACCCTGGGGATTTGAAGGAAGCCTTCAAAGATCCAATGATCTTTTTGTAAAGGAGTTTTTCCACGACTGTTCAACAGGGAAAACTGTGAAGAAACAGGAGCAGTAAGATGCCAGAAGAAGTGAAATACACCACCTAGACTCCATGACTTCTTGAAATATCGGAAATCAGAAAAAGGTGGGCGGAGGGGAATCCTCTTGCCCATTCATGTTAGATGTCCATTCCCATTAGAAGAAGAAAATAAAGAAGCCAGTGGAAGACACAGAGACCCTTCATCGTCTTTCGCAAATGACTGCCCAGACTTGTCAACCAGAAAAATTCAAGCACAGAATATTTTTGGTAAGAAAATACAAAATCTCTTGTCATCATAGGGAAGATATAGATTTTGTCACATCATTCCAGGCCTCATAGCAGATGAGTGATTTTGAGAGCGTTGTACGCAAGGCTTTTCATATAAAAATCAAGGACATTTTGTTTACTGATGAGGATGTTACCAGGCTCTCATTTTCCTTTTTAAAATCTAGTTCAATAGATACTAAGGTCAAACATTAAATCTTCTTAACTATTCTTACATGGCCTCTTGTATATTCATGTTTCTTTGGTGGAATAGCTGAATGATTGATAAACAAGACATAGGGACAGACCTTCAGCATCCTAAAATGCAATTCTTACAGAATTCTCAAAGAAAAAAAAAAAAGCTCCTCAAGGTAACTCTGAATTTCTCACTATTCCCTGCCATGGACCAAATGCCATACTCTACTCATTTCTTTCATTTTACTGTTCCCTTCCCATCAGTGGTGCTTGTGCAGGATGCAAAGATTATTTCTCTTTCTCAGGCTGACTTTTCCCACCCACCATCTTTCAAGGCTCAGTTTAAGTAAGTTATGAAACTCTTTCAGAGACCTTTTTCTTTCCCTCGTTCTTCCATCACTCATGATCTCTACCATGTCAGAGGTCAGCATCTGATTATATTACCTTCTCATTTAGTAGTTCTCCTGTAAGTATTATTTATACAATGGCGGTCTCCTGGAAGGAAGGGGTCATGATTTCTCGTTTCCTTTTATCTTCCAAAACATTGGGCCCAGGGCAGGGCCCTTGATAACAACTTGAAATTTTAGGAAAGATTACTTGCTTTCCAATTGAAATTTATCTCTATACGGATTTTATCTCTACAGAGATCACGAAAAATAAAGCTTTTGGCAAAACAAGCTTTACAATTCTGTCAAAAATTAATACTTTTGTGGGAATTAGTAGCACTTATGGGGTGCTAACTATGCATACAGAAGGCTGGGGTTCAAAGTAGAGTAAGGAGCTTACATTTAGAGGCCAGGATCACAGTAACAACTACTTGTGACTTGACCCCATATACTTATTATGAGAAAAGGACCCAACCACCTCAGTGGCGATCAGCACAGTCTCTAGAATCCTGCCAAATATTATTCCATAGTCCACATAATAAGATTTCTCTTTGTTTAATGGCATCTAAGTCCATTTAAACAGCATCTTTGAGGGAATGTGCCTCAAGATTTTTCTCATGAGGCATTCCCAGAGCAGCATTCACCTGAAAGTATTACTTTCCTATTCAGGGGGAAAAAAAGAAATCAAGAAAATCAATAGTAAATGCTAATTTAATGCCTGCATTGTCTGAGGACTGTCCCTTTTAAACGTGTGAAGAGTTTTTATTTTATTTTAATAATTGCATCATATTAAAAGCCAGCACCAGTCTACATAATTAATGGCTACCAACTACAACAAAGAGAACAAAAGAGAAGCCAATGGAAACTGTTTTAAGCAGAACAAAAGAGAAGCCAATGGAAACTGTTTTAAGCACTTTCAACAATACCAACAGGAGATTAATTCAGAGAAGATATGAGTATCAATGTCATTTTGTGTCAGATGTCAACATGTCAAAAATAATTGTGTTTCGTTGCAATAATAAAATAAAATCCTTTCTTTTATTTTCTCTCTTCATAAATGCACATATCATATAAAGTAAGCACTTCCAAAATGTGCCTTTCAGCTCAGAAACAACACTTACTCTTCTGGTGTAGTTTGGGTACCTGGAGGTACAAAAGATGTTAGGGGCCATTCAGCTTTTAACTGTCCATGGGAAAATGTAGCTAGGCTGTGAAGAGACTCTGAACTGGGCATTTCTCTTTCTTCTTTCCTTACTCCAGCTGCCTCCTAACCCTGACCCACCACTTAATAGTAGAGGCATTTGTTTTACCACAATTGAAGAAAAGATTTTCTTCAAAAAGTAGAGTCTCCTAACCCTCTTAGGCATTGCCACTCATAATTTTATGCATCTTTTGTTACTTGACAACACCTTTGTTTGAAGTTGAGTAGACACAGCTGCCAAAATGGCAACTGAAAGGACTGGTTCAGGGAAACCCATTAAACTCAGCCAAAACAGGATGCTTGTATCCCGTTCATAGGACCCCTCTTTCCTCACTGATCATCCCAGTCTTTTGCAAGGGCCTTTTTAGTGAGTGAAAATGAAGCTCATATACATACTTTCACCAAGAAACAAAATGGGGCTTTAATAAAGAAAAAGTTTACTTGCTTTTCAAATTGGCCCAGTGTGGATTTTAGCTCCCTACATATCACGGGAAATAAAGCTTTAGGCAAGACAAGGATATTCACACCTCTGCCAAATATTAATATATTTTTAATGGTAAATTAACACCAAAAGTTTTATACATATTAGTGATGGTCTGACCTCCAACTGTTCACAGTCATGTCCAATCCACATACACAGAAGGAGAAAATCTGTCTGCTATGAATGTTCAATTTGTTCAATCCCCTGCCACGTCTTTTCAGCTGCTAATGGTGTTCTGTGAACAAATGATGACTTTAGTGGGAAAGGAAAACCAACAGGGATAAACTACTTAAAGTTTTTTGTAATTTAAGTAGGTCTAAACCATTATATTTACTAGAATACATATAAGTATAATTTTAAAGCCACAGTCCACTCCCAGAAGTTGATAATTTTTTTAATAAAGTCTCCTGTTGCTTTGAAAGCACTGTGTCTGCCATGGTAGGGACTGAATCTTCCAACTCAAATGAACAAACATTTACTGAATGCCTACAATATGCCAGGTTCCCAAGGTTATTTTGTTTTGTTTTGTTGTTGGGTGGTGGGGAGGGAAGTGGGTTAGTGGCAGGAAGTTGCAAAAATGACATGGTCAGTGTGGCATATAGCACCCAACCCAGTTCCATACACAAAACCTATCTGGCAATTAGAAACTATCCTGAACTCCATCAAAGTGCAAGCCCAGGCCAAGTAACCAATGAGAAGATGGCCATCCTGTCAACTTTCTATATGTTCTTTCTCTAGGAAATCCTTTTTATTGCAACAGAAACAACAAAGAGACCTCAGATGAGGAAGATGGAGGCCTGAAGTCACAGCCAGTCCCATAGCAATGGGAGCCCTAGCAATGACAAAAAAAAAAAAAAAAGAGGCAATTAACTCTCTCTCTCCAGGGACACTTGAAACAAGACAAAGCCACATTTAAAGAGCCACATTTAAGTCAACTAAAATCTCAACTTATACATTATTTGGTGTTGGAAATTGTTGGGGATTTCTGAACAGATGTTTTGTTATTATAAAATGATACATCAGGGAACTATTTCAATAATCACTATTTTTAATTCACATTTATGGAAATTTCAAAAATTATATATTTACAGAAGTAATTTTAAAAATCATGTAACATCACACTTGAATCCAAGACCCCATCCTCCTGTGCCTCTCCTACCTAGTTCAACAGGTGCTAGTTTCCTCTCTGTCTCCCTTGCTGCCGCCTCCCTGTTCCCCCTGACTGCTTAATGTCAGGGTCACCCAGTGCTTGGGCCTTGGTCCTCTTCTCTTCTCTACCCACACTCTTTCCCTGGCTTTTAAATTACCACCTCTGTGCTAATTACGTCTCAATTTATAATCTCTCCAGACTCCTGTCCTGAGCTCCAACTGCCTACTTGATATTATCACTTGTGGTCTAAATTCAACACACACAAAACTCCTGTTCTTTTCTCCTAAAACCTTCTTCATCCATGGTCTTCCTGTCAGGTGGTGACAACTCCATCCCTCCATTGTTGATATCATCTTCCACTGTTAGCAAATCCCGTTGACTGAAACTTCAAAGTATTTCTAGAATCCAACTAGCTCTCACCACCTCCACTGCCACCACCTAGTCTAAGTCACCATCATCTCTTGCCTGGATGACTGGAACTGTCTCTTCCTAGGTGTCCCTGCTCCTGGTCTTGCCCTCGTGTCTGTTCTTAACACCACAGTCAGAAGAATCCTTCTAGAATGTCAGTCAGTTTATGTCCCTCCTCAGCTCAGAATCCTCCAGTTCTTCCTATCTCACTCAGAGAAAAAGCCCAAATTCTTATAATAGTCTATAAGACCCTTTAATCTGGCCTCCAGTTACCTCTCTAAATTCATCTTCTCCTCCCACCCTCTTGCTCCATTCCCACCACTCTGACTCCTTTGGACTCTAGCACTTGCTGTCCCTTCTTCCTGAAATGTTCTTCTTCCTTAGATAATCACCAAACTAGGTCTCGCATTACTTCTTTTTTCTTTTCCTTCTCCTTTTTTTTTTCTTGCTCTCATATCACTTTCTCAATAAAGCCTAATCTATTCTACTTAAAATTGCAAACTGCCCCTCCCCACTATTCTACTCTCCTTTTCCCTGTTCCGTTGAGCATATGACCTCCTAACATGCTATGTAATTTACTTATGTGGTATGTTTATTGTTTAATGTCTGTCTACACTTTCAGAATATAAGCTGCATAAGGCAGAGATATTTATTTGTTCATTTCACTTCTGTGTCCTAAGCACCTGCAACAGTGTCTGGCTCATAGAAGGTATTCAACAGATTTTTTTTAATGACTTTCATGTGATAAATGTATACTGAATACCTAAATTCTCCTAGGCATTGGGCAAATGTTAATGATTCATGTCCCTGTCCTCATGGAGCTTATATCCTAGTGAGGAGAGAGATAAATTAACAAGTAAACTAATAAACAAGTTACTTTCAGATGGCAATAAATGCTATGAAAACAACCAGGGTGATGTGAGAGTTATGGAGAGCAACTTTAAATGGAATGATCAAAGACATTTTCTCTGAAAAAATGACAGGTGGAAATCTGAATAATAAGAGGGAACCAGATTACAAAGATTTGGGAGAGAACATTTTAGGCGGAGGTGACAGATCAATAAAAGATCTAAGGTAAGCATAACATTAAACTGTCAAGGAAAGAAAGCAAAACAACATGATTGATGAAAATCTGCACAGTGGATAGGTAGAGGATGACTTTGAGAAGTAGGAAAGGACTAGATTACATAGGCTTTGTATGCCATGTATGCCAGAATTTGAATTTTAGTCTATGTGCAACATTAACTGTCACAAAATGACAGGCCGGGCCTCAAGCCTATACATGTAGAGAGGATGAAATCAGACCCCTACATAATAATGGGACCCTCAAAGAGGTCACACTCTCCGTGAAAGGATGAATCATCAGAAAAACCTGTCTGATCTAATCTTGACTCCAAATATAAGAATAATTGCAGTAGAAATAATAGTCTCTCTAAATTTTGCAACAAACTCTCTTCAAATGTGTCTAGGAGTGAAATTTATATTAGCTGCACACGGAAGTAGGTAGAAAAAAATACATGTATGTGTATATAGATATATCTCAGAGCAGAAAGGGAAAACAATTCTAAAATTTATTGTATCAAATAAAATAGTTTTGAATTATATAAAATTATAAGAAGTGAATAAATTCACATTCTAGTGGGAGATTTAACAAATTTATCTTAGTTATTAAAAGCTCAAAATTAGCAAGGATACAGATTTGGATGGCAAAGTTAATGGGATTGATATAATGACATATAAAGAGCCCTGTTCTAAACAATTAGAAAATAACATTGCCTGAAACACATATGGAGCATTTCAAAAATTAATACTATCTGGGCACAAAGTTTCAATGAATTTCAAAAAATATCATTATACATTCCATACTCTCTCACTAAAATATAACAGGAGGATAACTTTTTAAAACTTATTTTATAACACTTAAAATGTACTTCAAAATTACTCAGAGATCCAAGAAAAATTTAAAATACAACAAGCCAAAATAAATGAGATGTATGGCTATTTTTTAAAAGTTTGTAATAGAAAAGCAGAAAGACTGAAATTTAATAAAGTGTCCAAATTAAAAGGTAAAAAAAGAAAAAGAAAATTAATGTCAATAAAGTAAAAAGAAGAAAAATATCAAATAATATAAATTAATCATTACAATTAATTAATTAAAATGGGATACTATAATAAACAGCAATACTGGACAAATATATTGGTCAAGGAAAAAGAGCACAAATAAACAATATTATAACTGAAAATAGGGTTATAGAAACTAAGACACAGAAAATAAAAAAAAAATCAGAATACCATGAACAGTAGGCTAATAATTTAAAACTTTAGTGAAATAGACAAATTCCACTAAAAATATACAACTTAATAAAACTGTCTCAAGAAGAGGGAGAAAATATCAATAATCCTATAAACCTTTTTAAACACTGTCTCTGTTTAAAAATCTTCTCCCCACGAACCACCAGGCTTAGATGGTTTTACAGGTGAATTCTGTTAAAATTTCAGGGAACAAAAATTAACTTATACAGAGAATACAAAAAGAGGGAACAGTTCCCAACTCATTTTGTGAAGCTAGTATAATCTTGATATTGAAATCATAAAAGGTCATAATAGAAAAGGAAAGTACAGGTCAATCTCATGAATATGGATGCAAAATTCTGAACAAAATATTAACAAATTGAATCCAGCTATTTAGTTTTTTTAAATGTAGTGCATCTTGACCAAGTTGGGTTTATCCCATGAGTACAAATCTGGTTTAATTCTAGAAAGTCTTATACTTCATCACACTTTAGAAAAGCATGGGGAGGTGGGGAATGTGACAATCTCAATGCAAAAAAGCATTCAAAAAAATTTAACATCAATTCATGATAAAAAATTAATAGCAAAGTAGAAAATGAAGGTAACTTTCTTAAGCAGAAAAAGAGTTTCTACAAAAGCCTACAGTTCACAAAACGTAAAATAAAATATTGGAATCACTGTCTTCTTAAAGTTATAAAAAGAAACCTTCTATGGGAATCCTAGTCAGCAAAACATGAAAACAATAAAATTTTTTTAATTTAATAAAAGATACAAATTTAGAAAGCAAGAAAAGAGACTATGGTAATTAACATATGATAGGATTTTTTACATGGAAAACTCATCTACCAACAAATTATTTTAAAGCAAGCTTTAAACGAGACATTTGCTTAACATACAAAAATTAATTACATTAATAAAAATTAAGTAAAAAAATCAAATTAATTACATCAGCCAGCAACAAACATACAATGTGAATTTTAAAAAGACCACTTACATGCTGAAATATTTACAGGTAAAATAATATCTAAGATTTGCTTCAAAATAATATGGAATAGGAGAGTGGTTGGAGGTTCAAAACAAGAGAGGCCATATAAAGATAGTTGTTAAAGTTGATTGGTAAATAAACTGAATTCATTGCATTATTCTCCATATATTTGTATGCTCAAAAATTTCCATAATAAAAAAATGTTTAAGGTACTATCTACTGATAGAAGTACTAGAAGAAAACATGGGTTAATTTCTTTATAACCTGGAGTAGGAATAACTTTCTTATTTGCCCACATAAAACAAAAAACTTTCATGGCAAAAACAACAAAAAATACCATAAGTAGAGTCAAAATACAAGTGCCAAAATGGAAAAAAAGAATCTGTAACATAACACAAAGGGCAAGTTCCCTAACATGCAAAGAACTCCTAAAAGTTGAAAAAACCAGTAATCCAACAGAAAAATAGATTTAAAAAAATGCATAACATAATAATAAAAAAAACCAAAGAAGATAGAAAAAATAAAAATAAATAAATAAATAAATAAAAGAATGTTGTTCAAAAATATATATATGTATGTATATATAAACAGGCAATTCACAGGAATGGAAAGATACTCATGGGAAGATGGAAAGATACTTTGCCTTGCTCATAAAAAGAGAAAGGCAAATTAAAACTGCACTGAAGATCCATTTCTCACCTAACGTATTAGAAAAAAGAAACAGATCATAACAACACGATCAGCTGGCAAGTCTATGGGAAATGAGCAGTCTCCCTCCCATAGTGGTGGTGGAAATGCAAAAATGGTATAACCTCATAAAGACAAATTCAACATCATTTAGCAAAATTTCATACGCGTATTTGATCCAGGAATTACCACTTCTAGGATTCTACTCCAAAGACGCACTGATAAAATGCAAATAATGTAGGCACAAAGCTGTTCATTATGGTGTTATTTTCAATATCAAAAGGCTGTAAATTACCCAAAAGTCCATTATTGGAGACTGGTTGGATAAACTATGGTATATCCATACAATGTGATATAACGAGGCTGCAAAAAGGAATAGGTGTAAAAAAAAAATCTCTAAATATTGATACAGAGTCATCTGCAAATATATATTGCTGAACAATAAAAACCACATGCAAAAAATTATTTATTGTATATTCTTTTTAAACTTCCATTGCTATTGTATGCTAACTATAAACATACTATTGTACAAAAGAGGGAAAGGTAAATAAGATTTTTATATAGCAATTCATTTATATTTTTTGAAAAGAAACAATAAAAGGGAAAATTTTAAACTTAAAAATCTGTGGTTACCTATGAGGGCGATCAGGAGCAGGATGGGAGGACAGCACCAGGAGCCAGACTTCTGCAAACGTTTTTGCGTGTTTTGCAGATGTTTTGTTACATGGTTTTGACTTTTGAACCATATAAATTAAAAACAAAATTAAATCAAAGAGGAATAATCAATGCTTCAAAATTGAAACCAGAATAAAAAAAAAAAAATGGATCTAACTACCAAGTTAGTGGCATAAGTACTCATAGAAAAACTTTACTTCAACTGATGCTGAAACACTATCTTAAGTTATCTCCCTGGCAAGATGCACTCTAAAAACAAAAAAGAGTCACAAAGAAATCTAAAGTTTCACTCAATAATCTTACTGCTCATAGGAGTACTAGTATTGTTATTTTGAAACCATTGATATTATATTGAAGGATAAAGCAAATAACTGTGCCCTTATGAACCTAAAATTTTCTGTGTAAGAGGAAAATTATTTATAATCAAAGTTAAATTAAAACTGCATAAACTGAAGTTCGAATTGGAAAATCCTCATAATATTCTTTTACAAAATTACACATATTTCCTACTTCTGTCCACTTTAAAGGCATGGAGGAAATAGCGACCCAAAAGTAATAGGCACTCTTAGCACCCAGAATGAAGACTTCTACATACCAATTGCTACAGAAGGAAACAAAGCTTTTTAAAGAAATTACCGCTGTTAGTGCTAAACCAGCAAATGTACAAGGTAGGCTTAGGACAACTCTTGTGCCAGAAAGGAAGAAAGACTAATGGAGTCATCTCCAAAGGACACAGGAACCAACTTGAAAGGTCTCCCACTGGACTAAGACGGGACAATCTGAGCATTAAAAGAATAATGACCTCAATAGTTGAAAGATATCAAATAGGGGCGCCTGGGTGGCTCAGCCGGTTAAGCATCTGCCTTCAGCTCAGGTCATGATACTGGAGTCTTGCAATCCACCCGCTTGTGCTCTCTCTTTCTTGCTCCCTCTCAAATAAGTAAATAAAATCTTTAAAAAAAAAAAAAAAAGGAAAGGAAAGGAAAATATCAAATATATAAAAATCCATAGTTCATAATGATATCGATAAAAACTCATAAGTTACCATTGAAAGTTGGCTAAGACATCTACTAATTACTCTGACCATTAATTGGTAGAGTGAAAGAATCAAGTGCTGTGCTGATAATTCTCTGTTGGTCCCTCTGCTCCATTCTCTGCCCTCCCCTGCACTATCTTGTGACCCAGGAATCTGACCCTAATGAACTGCTTCACACGGGTTCTCAATCAGGTTCAGCCAGTGAGCAGCCCTGGCAGGGATGGAGATGGGAGCAGGGAGAGTTTACTATCATTCCTCCCCCTCCAGCTAAGGCCGCATTTCCAACACAGGCTGTTCTTCCCTTTGGCCACAGCACCCTTCAGGTGGCCCATCTTCGATATCCAGCTTTTACCTGGTAACAACACTCTTGCCCTATACTTCTTCCAGCCGATGGGGCAACAGCAGTCCCCTAAGGTGTATATAGAAATGGCCTGAATGCAATGCAAGTGTGCCTCTAGATTCAACCCCCAGCGTACAGGAAATGTGAGTCATAGGGAACAATTTAGATGGCACAATAAAGCAAGCAGCCAAATCCAAACCGTAGGACATTCCACAGCACAAATGACCTGGATATTTTAATAAAGCAATTAAAAATGGTAGAGGAGGATGCTTAAGAGTAAGAGATGTGAGGACAAACAGCCAGATGCAACATGTGGATTTTGGATCCTCACTCAAACAAACTAGCCATCTTGGAGACTATCAGGGAAAGTTCATCACGAACTTGGTATTAGATGATATAAAGGAATGGCTAATTTTATTAAGTATGACAATAACATGGCTGCTATGGTTTTTTAAAAACCCTTGTCATCTGGACATGAATACTGAAGTATGTGTTGGGTGAAATAACAAAATGCCTGAAATTTTCTTTCAAATACTTTAGAAAAAGAAAAGAGAGAGAAAGAGAGGATAAATGAAACAAAATCGGCATAATTGATATCATCGCATAACAAAAACTTGAAAGATACCCACACAAAGGCAAGACAAATAAATGAATTTGACAAAAGATTTAAAAGACCTTCATGCAGAAAATCATCAAATTTGTAAAGACAAAAAGACTTAAATGAATGAATGGATAGGCAGTGTCAATATAATAAAGAGATCAACTCTGCCCAAATATGTATCTAAAAAGTCAATGCAGTTCTAATCAAAACCCAAACACAGGTTTTCAGGGAACTTGATCTGCCATTTAGAATATGCGTATGGAAGAGCAAAGGATCAGGAATAGCCACTCACGAGAAACAACGAGGTGAAGGAAATTGCCCTGCTAGCAAGCATATATTAAAACCATAGTGATTAACATAGTTTTGGCACAGAAACAGACATGTAGACCAAATGAACAGTTAGAGAGCCCAATTCAGACCCAAATATATATATATGGAAACTTAATTTATGAGAGAGGTGGCATGGCATATCAAAGAGGAAACAATAGATTGTAGGTATCCATAAAGGAAAGCAAAATAAAATGGGAGCATTACTTTTGCTTTAGACAAAATAGCAGTTGTAATATGAACAAAAACTTAAAAATAAAACACAAAACATTAACGCTTTTAGAAAAAAAAACACTATCTAAATGACCTCAGAGTTGGCTAGGATTTCTTTTTTAAAATATGAAAATTACAAGTCATAAAGTAAAAGATTAACAAACGACTCCATTAAAGTGAAGAACTTCTGTTCGTCAAATGATACCATAAGGAGAATAAAAATACAGTCCACAAATTGGAAGGAGATATTTGTATCGTGAAAAACAGAGGAGGATCAGTAAAGAATAAATAATAAGGAATCTTTATTAATCACTAAAAAGTAAAAATCAAAAAGTGAACCAAAATACCATATTAGTCAGAATATGTTAAACTATGCTAGAGCAACAAATAAGCCTAAAGATCTCATTCTCTCTCTAAATGTTTATTTCTTGTTCACGGATTGCCTATTTCAGGTCAAGCAACTCTTGCGGGCAGCAGTCCTTATGAAGTGATTCCGTGATCCAAGTTGTTCTGCTCTTGTGGTTCCAACATCTCCGCATCAGCCTCCATGGTCATTGTGTCAGGGGAAGACAGAGCTCAGGAGTTATGCACAGACCCTTAAATGCTCTAGTTCCTCTCATGTCCCATTGGCCAGAACCATTCACATGATCCCAACTAACAGGAAGGAGGATGGGAAATCCAGGGGGAGTACATAGATAATAGTGAGCAGAAATTCCTTTGGGATGGACATAAACACATTTCACAGAAGGGAGGAATGCAAATGGCCAAAGAAACATATGAGAAAGTGTTCTAATGTCATAAGGGAAGCACAGATTAAAACCCCTGACGGATACCATTTTACCCACACCACACTGCCAAGAGTTTTAAAGTCTGACTATACGAAGCGTTTTTGACAAGAGTATGGAACAACAGACCATCACTTGCTGGGAGAAATGCAAATGAGAACAACCATTGTGGTCAACAATTGGGTCTTATCTTGAAAAGTTAAACATGCACACAAACTATGACACAGAAATCCCATTCCTAAGTGGTCTTTAAAACTCTTTTATCTCCTAACCTCAAAAGAATGTTTTTAATTGGGTCCTTCTTGCACAGCTTTAAGTTGTCTAAAAAAAAAATTTATCACCAATTTGAACAGTCACAGAAGGTATAGCTTCTGGCATGTTATAAATATTGAAATTTTGCAACACTCATAGATGTATCCAAAGGTATCCAGAAACCAGAATAGTTTGATAAACCATTATAATTTCCATCACCCATTTAAAAATACATGTAGAAATTATTCTTCAAAGTCAGAAATTTTACATCGTTCCTTATTTTATTCTATGTTTATTTTATTGATCACTCTATCATACTTCTCTGCAACAAAAAGATATCGTTAATAAATTGAAATGTATCTCTTTATTTTCTTCATGTTCTGCCCCAGGAGACTGGATGACAGTGCTCATGGCATGACAGATTGCAGCATGAAAAAAACAGAAAGAAATGAAGGTGCTATCAACCGGCAAGTATACAAACAAATCGAGGTTACACACATAATAGAATACCACGCAACACTGAAAAACTGACAGATTTTTGCCACACGTACTAACAGGGATGAATTTCAGATACGTAATTTTAGTGGAAAAAAAACAAATCGTGTAAAAATACATAAGACAATATGATACCACTTATGAAAAAATACAAAGCTTAGTAATACATCACTGATAAACATCTTTGTGATAGAACCATAAACAAAAGGCAAAGGAATGATAAACCCAAATCAGAACATTGATTACATTCCTTCCATTGAAAGGTTGAGGCTTGGATTTAGGACAGGAGAAAGAGGACTTCAGTGATATTTATAATGTTCTACTGCTAACACTGGATGTTTGTTTTACTGCTCTTACATTATTTTTATGCATGAAATATTTTTTAATGTTTTCAAAGAGGACATTAGTGGCTACAAAGGTACTGACCGACCGGACATAGAGAGCCCCCGTTGTGACCCAGATGGTGTGCCTGGGGAATGTCATGCAGTCCTCTCGTCCAGGAAGGCTGTCCTTTCTGCCTGAGCACTCTATGTTGGGAGAGACAAAAAAAAAAAGAAGAAGAAGAAGACACTGTCCATAGGATCAAATCAGCTCTCTGGTAGAGAGCTCTCACATCTGAGGCCCAGAGTTTGTAATCTGGCAGGGCTAATTTTTTTCTTTAAGACTTCATCTCTAGCTTTGATTGACATCGTATTGGTTCTTTTCAGCCTTTGCTTGTCCACACAGGAAATTTCCAGTACAGAGGATCTCTTTGCACAAACTGATTCATTCATGCATTCATTCACTCATTCATTCAACAGATCCTGTGAAGAACAAAAGAACTCTGTTTTGTTTTGTTTTTTAACGCCGATAGTTTATGGGAATTTTAGTATAAGAAGTCAGGATTATTCATAGGAAAGAATGAAGGGAGAGAGGGAAAGGTAGGGGAGAGAGAAAGGCAAGCTTTCTGAGCAAAGAAGGAGATGCACGGATGTGAATAATAAGGATTTTGCTTCTTTATTCCCAAAGCACACCCCTTTTGATACACTTCCCTTCATAGTTTCTCAGCTTGGCTGAGCCCTCAGCATTTTAAGGCACTCCTAATCTTCAGAGGCAGTGAGAAAGGAAGAGAGCTTAGTCCCTGCTACTTGCTCTGAGTGTGTTTTATATGAGTAACTCCCAAGTTTTGTATTTTTTGGTGTGGGAGTTTCGTCCCCAATGGTCTATTCCTATTTCAAGTCTACCCCTTTAACCTTTCTTGGACCATGGGCTCCTAAGGAAGCCTGTGGACCCCTTATCAGACTAATGTTCTTAAGTGCATAGAATAAAAATATATAAGACTGCAAAGGAACCAATTACGCTGAAATGTAATTCTATTCATGGACCTCCCTGAGAGGACAGGCTAGGATAATAAAACAAAATAGGGAGAGCAGGATCCATTCTCCTCCTGGAGGCTGCTACAAAAGGTAATTGGTTAGGGTATAGTGATTTCACTAAAGACAAATGTATTTGCCTTGCCATACAGAGAAATAAACTAACTCAAGAAAACTTGATTTAAAAGTGAAGTGGCTGATTGTCTATTTCCTAATAAAGTACTGTAATCAAAAATGCTCAGTGTTGTACTTCAACAGAGCGTTTCATTTATCAAATGTTTCCAGAACATCCAATCCATTTCTTAATTTCTGTTTACTCTTTCATCATCTCCCCCCCACCCACCCCTGCTTTATTCCAATCTTTGATCTAAGTCTTAGATGTTGACAAAGGATTTGGCTTATCCCACCTTACGGCACAGGATCCCATCACCTCCCTATTAATGAAGTAAATAGCACTAGAAGGGGATGTAATATAAGTATCCTCTATGTGAACAGTAACTGTGACATCGGGAGCCTCTCAGATTGCTCGATTGCATACCTAATCATTTGTGGTAATTTATCCACTGGGCTTGATTTGGGGGGCAATGCTTTTTGACATGCCACATTTGACACTCATCACAACTCAGCATCCTTACAGAAAATATTTGACAGATATGTAAATGCACCCATGTGATGAAATGTGGTCCCTTGCGCCATGTCTTCATTTGGAAAACTCCCCAAACACCCCTTTAATAAAAGCCAAGGATTAAAATATCTCCAGACCCAGGAGACAGAAACACCTTTGCTGTCTGTTTTCTCAGTAATTGCCTTTTTTTCCAAAGAACTCAACCAGCTATATCTATCATAAATAGTTTCAGGAAAAAAAAAAACAACTATTGTATCACTTGCACTATGATATCCTTTCTGATAATTGATATCAGTTCATATAAATATTAAAATGCATTACCCTCACCCTTCCAAATAAGGACTCAATAATATTCTCTCTCGCTCTCTCTCTTTCTCTCTCTCTCTCTCACACACACACACCTTCGCCCAGCACCTTCTCCCCCTTTCCATCTGGAGTAGAGAGAGAAATAAAAAATTAAAAATATTAGATATTGCCTTTTGACTTGACTGCTAACACAATAAAGCCGCATTGTAAACTGAATCAACGGAGTCTGCTGTTCTTATTGCTCTCTTTGCTGGTATTACTTCATGGATATTAGAACCCTTAGGGATATTGGAATATGAATAAAGATTTTTTTTTAAATCAGCTGGGTTTTTTTTTCTTGGTTCTGTTTCTAAAAATAATGCAGTTTGCAAAAACAGAAGGTTTGGTTTATAACACAAACAAAATTGTTACATTCTGAATGGGTTGTAAGTACCTGATTCTTTGCCTTTTTACTCATCCCTGCAAAAAATAAAAAAAAAAAAATCTGCAAATCCATTTGCTAACCAGCTGTACCTCTGTGCGAAACAGATAACAACCTGTGCAAGCCAGGGTTTGCTGTGAATCGGTGCTGATAGGCCCGAGTCTCATAGCTTTTTTTAAATGCTAATGACAAGAAACATTTCTGAAGCCAAAACGCTCTTGTAGATCTGTCTTCCTCTATTATGACTGATATTTGCTTGTAAGTACATAGAACACTTGTTCCCTGCCCCTTATCTTCCGTGCTGCAGCATGCTGACCTACATACCATTCAGCACAATATGATGCACAAACATCTTCTATATAATTTTTCATTTTCGACTTAAAAACAGTAGAGGCAAAATAGGATTGCTGCAAATCTAACAAAGAGATGGCATTATTTCCAAATAAAAATGTGCATTTTTCCAAAGAATTTATTTGTCTAGCAGCATGAAGTTCATACATAGCAATGCCGGGAAAGGGGTGTTGAATGGCGATTAGGCAGGAAAGACTTAGGGAGAGAGACAAAGCGCATCTTTTCTCCTACCCGAGAATAATTAAGCTAACTTCTTTCTTGCCACAATTAAAAGTTCAGCTTTCTCTGAACCGTATTTTTGCAGTGTCACGAAATGCGGCAAAGATAATAATGCTGAAATATGTACAATAATAACAAAAGAATGAGGGGAGAAAGTGACACGGGGAGCTGTGGGAAGGGAAGAAAGAATCTATTCTCACACCTGCCAGTGTCAGAACACTCCAAACCAAGTTATTTATCTTTTTAATTTCTTGCTGTTCTGGCTGCCTCGTGGTGGGTCCTCCCCACCCCTGAAACGAGACTGGAGTTTCCAGCGAAATTGTGAAGAGCTGCAGTTGAGACCCTAAGCTTGGGGTTATCTGATAACCTCGCCTGCTTCATGCTCTGCAAGACCATTGTAATTGCAAAAAGTTGAGCCACGTAAAAAGGAGGACTGTATTTCGAGGACAGCCACACAAAGGAGACCTGGCAGGGGCACTGACAAGGTCAAAGGGCAAAGAGGATGACAACCCCTCATTAAACTTGGAACACAGCTGAAGTCCCCACTCACACCTCCTTCCCTTTACCAACCAAAGAGGTGGCTTACAAATGCACTTAGGTTTAATTTTTAATGATAAGCTGTCTTTGTTTTCCGAGTTTGATGTGTCTAAGACAATTGGAAAATCCCCAAGTAAGATAAAAATGGCTTGGGTTGTGGCCCAAATGACCTCTTTCCTTACACAAAATTACTTATTTGGCTTCCTACTTACTCTGAGGGGACCTGAGTAAGAGGGCTGCAACAAATACTTTCGCCACAATTATTGGACGCCGACAACAGGTTTTAAGCACAAGTCACATTTTGGAATCATTATTTTATGGTTCTCTAAAAGTAGAGCAACCTGGTGCAAAGAGTTAGCCGTTATTTGAATTTGACCAGCTAGAAACCTCTTTCTAATAACCCAGATCATAGATAAAATTAATTTTCACACTTTTTGCAATTTTGTAGTTATTCCACTTAATTGTTTGTACCAGCCAAATTTATCCATCGGCTGCCAGACCCTTGCTTATTTGTGAGCAGTGTTAACCCAGCATTCTCCCATTTCTGTGTGATATTGTGAGCACAGCATTCTGCTGAGAGTCGGGGAGACCCACTGTTCCATCCTGGCTCCACCCCAAACTAGCTGTGTGACTTTGAGCAAGTCGCTTGACCTCTCTGAACCTAATTATCTGGGGTTTGGAGTAGTTAAATGATAAGAGCTCTTCTGGCTGTAAAATTCTACAATTGGCTCCCCATATATCCTTTTCATTTGGGACCACTTATCTCACCACTGTTGGCTCATATTAACTGCTAAATGCCATAGAACAATTTTCTAAGTGCTTATTTCAGATGATATTGGAAACTCCTGGAAAACCTTGTCTTCTGGCATTACCATAGATATGTGTAAATGATAACCCATTTCCACTTTACTATACATTGCTAATGGCAACGTTGTACCCCCACACACACACGAGCTCCATAGGTCTAACTTATTAATGGTCTATGCTAATGCAATTTCCAGAAAGGATACTGTATTAAATTTTCTGGAATTTCAACACAGCAAAACAACATATAACTGCTTGATAAATTACTCTGAATAGATTTAGTAATTTGTGTAAGGGTGGCTCTCATTTATGTAAGAAGCCTAAATCCATTTAAAGTTAATTTCTAATTTTCTTATATTTATGTCATTCAGAAATACACTGCTGGTCCAGGAGCAATCTTTCCAAAACCCAAGTGAACTATTAATTTTGTTTGGGTTAAAGCATAAAATGTTAGTGTACAGAATCCACAATTTGCCTGTTACTCTCCACAGTCTTTCCAAATATGGTCTATGAATTTTTTTTCCTCATGTGCCTGAGATTTCGCATAGCACCTCTGCTTTTTATCTTATATACAGGGGAAAAATAGGTGGGTTTATTAAGGCACAGTTCCTAGCAAATATCATATTACCACAAAAATTTTCATGGGCTAAGCAAACTGCATTTGATACTGCTTTTAATGATTTAGATGAAAATACAGTGCAAAATTCTGGGTCCCTTTCCTTTCGAGCTTCTACTTATAAAATACACAGATGAAGATGTTACTTCCTCCTTAACAGCATCACCTTAAAATAGTCACTTTCTAGTTGAATTCTGTCTGATACTGTGCGAGGCATGGTAGATAGAGCCGTATACCCAGTTGGAAGTGCTGCCCATGATAAAACAAGGAGATAACTAACAGTAAGATGGATTCACCCGCACAGAACATGCAGATTATGAAATATGAGCATCGGGTAGAATTCCTACCAGGAATGAAGAAAAGTGTTGAATTTTATTTATTTTTTTAAAGATTTTATTTATTTATTTGACAGAGAGAGAGAGACAGGGAGAGAGGGAACACAAGCGGGGGAGCGGGAGAGGGAGAAGCAGGCTTCCTGCTGAGCAGGGAGCGGGATGAGGGGCTCGATCCCAGGCCCCTGGGATCATGACCTGAGCGGAAGGCAGACGCTTAACGACTGAGCCACCCAGGCGCCCAGAAAAGCAATGAATTTTAAATGCTATGCTCCGGTAACATCTCTTGCTTTAGGCTTCAGCAGACAGTTCATTGCACACGCATGCACACACTCTCATATATAAATGTACACAAAGTTCGGCAATATAGGCCAGTCACTTAAGAATGACTCACGAACACCAACTGATATTTCTGCTGGGGGTTAATCTCTTTCAGAATTCGGGAAGTCCGCAAAGATGTCAGAAAGGACCTGAGGTGATCGATTTTTTACTTGTTTTAACTAAATTCATTTATTTAACTTTTATTGAATTTTTACTATGTGCCAAACAACACGTTTCTGCTAAGTTCAGTGTAATTCATGACAGAAATAAGATGTTCAAGAAAGAAATCACTCTGGTTCCTAAAGCATTTTCATCCCAAAATTTGCAAACCAAGTGACATGGATGAGATACTGTTAATAAAATATTTTAAATCTGATTTTTAAAATCAAAGAAAAATTAAAGAGATACTACCTTAACTATCTTTTTATGCTATCACTAGAAATATTTCAAGATCTTATCTCAGGCATTCTTTTGTAATAAACCGAATATATGATCCATTGCATTTGACTTTGAAGATGCAACTAATCTGGTAACCCTAGATTATCTGAAAGTAGATGATCCGAATCAGTGTCAGGCTTAATCATCAACTGGGCATCTGCCCCTAGGCAGAGGCAGCCATTTGAGTGAGCACAAAGGTAGCTAAGAGGAGTCATGTTCCAAGCCAGGTATGGCCAAATAAATGTTGAGGACATGACCATTAAAGATGCATTTGTTCAAACAAACAAACAAACAAAAAAAGATGCATTTGTTCATCATTTCAATTTGGCATCCTTGGGTCTGGAGATAGCACATCAGGAACTCTTGCCTACCCCTCCCACATGTGTAGTGTGAAAGCTTCCTTCTCGGTTTTCTCAGCTATAACTAGAGTAACCATACATCCCAGTTTACTCCTCTTATCCCAGCATAATTATTAATAGCTTCCATTCACACGTTCAAAAAAGGCCCTGGCTAAGGGTGATTCATGACACAGGTCTCCTAATCATGATACATTCAGTGATATGTGACATATACCCCAGAACTGCTGCATTAGAACAAATTCTAGTCCTGACCCAGCACCGGAAATGTGGCAGTCTGCAAAGTTACAGACACCTGCTAGAATTTATAAACCTCTTCCCCCATGCAATGGACACATTTTTTTTTTTTTTTTTTTTTTTTAAGAAACAGGCTGAACAAGCTACTCTGTGTGATTCATTGACACGACCAATAGGCATATATGCTGCTGAACCAAAACTTTGCTCCATCTCCCGCCAAACTCACTAACACTTCTCAGGACACAGCTAAACTCTACTGCATTGTGCACAAAGCCTGACTCTGTTCTGAACGTCTTAAGAATACAAAATTTATCTTATCCATGTTGTTGTCTCCCGATGCCTTTAGCACTCAGCCTGATTTGTAAGATCACTCACTAACATTTGTTGAAATGCCTAAAACATCCAGTCAAAACACCTGAATGGTTAGCCTAATTCTTTACTTTCTTTCCAGCTATTTATCATCATGTAGATCCAAAGAAATCCAGAAAACAGACCAGTGCCAGGCCTGTGCATGTTTGTGAGGAGGGGTTGCCCAGGTGCACATGGAAGGAAGTAACATCCACACTCAAACCACTGCTTCCCCACCCAGTAACTTCTCAATCTATCTTCATGTTCTTTCCTAAGGCAAGTAATTGGCCATCTTCTACAACCCAGATAGTCTAGAGGTAGGAGCCAGATCTCCCCCAACAAGCCCATCAACAAAACAGTTGTTTCCACCTGGATCCCCCACACAAATCAAGTCAGAGTTCCAGACAGAATCTTGCTAAAGAAATATCAGTGTTTGATGCTCACTTGCAGAGCATCTAAGGAAGTCTTGACTCCACGGAGAGACCAGCCACCCAGATGGGAGAATAATGAGGAGGTAATGGAGGAGTTTAAAATAATTTTTGCTCATTCTGTCTTTTTAAAAAGTAAAAGTTTGTCCACAAGCCATCAGGAACTGCAGTATTTGAATAAACCCTCGTTGATTGTGCTGAAGCATTTTGTCCTTGGTTTTCATTCTCAAATTTTAACTTGTGATTTTTCAAATAGCAACTTCAGCACACTTGTGATTTTTTTTTTTTTTTCGGATCACCCAAGCAGATTACATACCTGCGGTGACTGTGCCTCATGGAAGCTTTATGAACCTCCCACATGGGATGGAGTCAAAACTGTCATATAATTTGGCGTCATCTGGTAAGAAAAAGATTTTCTACAACATCCATCCACCTCTGAAAAGTCACAATCAAGCAAAGTGTATTTCAGGCTAGAAAGAAGGGATATAAAGAGTCCACTGGAGACAAGACTCCACATTTGCACAACACGTTCTTTCGGAAGGTTTGAGTCTGAGAGCTTTCTCCTTTCATCGGCCGACATAAAAGTTGTTTCAGCAAGAAGTAGGGAACAAAGGAAGACTTTCATTTACAAAAGCAAGTCTAATGGCGCAGTGTCTGTTAGGAACTTTTATTTACGCCGCACCTGGCATTAATTTTAACTATCTGTGGGACAGAATTGCCAGTGCCAACTCCGACAATGAAATAGTGTGTTTCTGTGTCCAAAACATAAACCTTTGTCATGTGTGTGTGAACCCTGGGCCGCCATCAGCAACATGGGTTCTAACTGAAGAACTCTGGTGCAGGGGAGGCAGGCCTGCCTTCTTTCCAGGGGCTAGTTTGCCTCCCAGCTTTTGCAATGCAGAGGATCATCCCCGGGAGCTCTGGTGTGAGCTCCCAACTGCAGTGCACAAATCTCAGTCCTTCCCCATCTCCAGGTAAAAATGGTCTCCGAAATAGCCTCGCAGACAGCAGATGGATGAAGGTCGAACAGAGGAAATCTTTTCATTCGTTGCATAATTCCTCCTAGTCAAGGCAAGATTTTTGAGTTTTTAATTACAAAGTCTCTAGCTTCATCTAAAAGCATTATCCTTCCTTTGTTTTGTTTTTGTTTTTGTTTTTGTTTATAACCCAAGAAAATATGATCCAGGTATGTAGTTATGTCTTGCTCTGCTAAGGAGAGCAAGTCTAGTTGTTGGTTAACCTAGTTCAAGCACAGAGGGAAACACACACACAGGACTGAGACTGTTTTGTTGAAGACATCACTTCATCTCTTCCTTCATCAAACTTCCCCATAGATATAAAAAGAATCTTGGCCAAGATAATCTCAAATTTCCATTCCAACTCTAAAATGAGTCCATGACGCTCTAAGAGGAGCCTAGCTTTGCTATTGTGCACATTTTAGTTGATGTGAAAATTTTATTTCCAGTGCATTTAAATGCTGATTATTAAAGAAAAGAAAGCTTTGAGCTAAGAAACCTACAGATCCTGACCATCAGCCCCAGTAAATTTGCAGGTTCAATATTGTATTCTGCTCTGATCAAATGAATTCCAAGTAGAAAGCTAACCAGATAGACAAAGTCTGACAAAGCTAACCCAGTAGAAAGTTACATGCTTACTTTGCTCTTAAAGAAAAGGAGGTGCTGTATTTAATCCATACTATAGCCTCCAAGAGCTCAAAATTTGGGTTAGGATTAACCTCTAGCCAATTTTAAATCATACACACATAAAAACAAACAAACAAACCAAAAAAACCATAATCTTTTGGACATATGAAGTCTTAAGTAAGAATCATTCTGCCTAAATATGCCGTTACCGACAGAGTCCAGAATTTAACCATTAACACTTGAGAACCCAAATATTAAAACTACAGCTTTTCTTTTTGATTTTCAAACTTTTAAAACCCAATTTACTCTCTCCTGTCAACAAGCCTATAATTTTAGAAATTTAGAATTATAAATTTGCTCTTCTTTCCTAAAATCCAAATCACTGTCTCTTCCTGCCCACCCTCCATCTCACCATGGAATGATTGCATATTGCATGGCTTTCCGACTGCAGCCGTCCCAACCAGATTAGCCAGGAGCAAAACTGAATTCACCATGTGATACTGATTGCTGGAGTGCCCATAAAAGCTTGTTGCAGAGGAGAGTGGAAGGAAACATCTTCATTTCCAAAAAAATACTCCTCCGCCCTCAAAAGGGGCAGCTTACAGAAGAGCTGCCCACATCCTCTTTGGGGTCATGCTTTCATTTATTCCCTCAACTGGTCAATCCCTCCCAATGGAGTTCAGGCATTTCCTGGTAAAAAGTCCACACTCTGAGCACATCAGAGGTTTTCTTTGTCACTGGAGCTGTTAGCTACATTCTGAGTTTCCATGCAACACACACTTATTGAAGCTGGAGGGGGTGGGACAGAAAAGAAGTACACAGATGTAGAGTTAGCATTTATGTCCTATAGGGATACCCTTGAAACTTGTTAAAAAATTCAGTCAAGACATCTGGTCCAGCTGTCCTAATCCATATTGGGGTTTTTAGGCTACTGTTATGCCCCAATATCTTTGAACATTGCCAATATGCTTTCTCCGCAGAAGCAGCAGTTGTCCCCTTTGGTTTTCTCAGTTCGTCCCCAGCACTGGTGTTTATAGTGTCACGTACTGAGCAAAATGAAAAACCACATACTGTATCTTGTGTGTCTGGCTAATGAAACGGGTCAGACAAACCTTGTGCGATTCAGGGACAGGGGCCGAGTGGCTTAGGCCGGGTCCACTTGCAGACTGCAAAAGGAATCAGCTGTCGCTGGTGCCATGCGGCAGATGGACAGTTTGCCTCCGATTTCCAGTCAGGCGCCAAACCCTTTAGAAGCTTTGGCAGCCCGAGCGCCATCAGGCAGCAGCCTTTGATGTCCTACAGATGGCTGTGACGGCCATCTTGCCTTTGCTTCCTGAGAGGCCCCACGTCTTACTTTCAGGCAGCATTCACTCTGGCCTAGGCCCGTGGTCAGCCAGAAAGATCCCTGGCACTTGACACTAGCCAAGACCTTCCACCAGCTTCCACTTCTATGTGGATAGCAGCTAAAAAATATTTGTTCTTGTAAAAAAGTATAATACACACACAGAGACGTCCCTGATCTGATTCTTCCTACTTCAGATTTCCTGAGGTAAACATGCCTCTTTACCTCTTTCCAGATCACTAGTCCTAACCCCTAGACAGAAGCTTTCTTTCCCCCTGGTAACTGATTTTTTTTTTAATACTTCTCAAAACCTCCCCCTCATGTCTACTTCTGCATAGATGACATAGGCATGCAGATGTTCCTTTAAAACAGAAAGAAGGAAGGAAGGAAGGAAGGAAGGAAGGAAGGAAGAGAAAAAATAACTAAAGTATGGGCTGCTTCCTCCTTCCTCCTGATTTCCTGAGGTAAATAGTGTCTATTTTCTCCTTCCCGGGTTTCAAGTTTAGCCCCCAGACAATCTCAGACTCCTTCTTCCCTGGCATTGCCACCCAAAGTGGCAGCAGTTGGGTGATTCCAGAATAATCAGGATTGCAAATTGAGAGGTTTTAAATTTGGTGTCCGTTTAAGGCCCCTCAGAGTGCTGCTTCCTCTGGGTCTGACTTGCCCTAAGCCCACAAACAGAACAAAGGCATCGTCTTCATGGCAGTTGGACTAATCTGGTGCCATGAATAGCCCAGAGTAATCTGTCGAAAAGCTGGGCCTGGAGGTCTTCCAAACGGAGCCCTTGCACATTTCGTAGGAGCAGTTAGGAATTCTGACTGGCACTATTAGTCAGAAGTCATGTCACTGCACCATAGAAGCAAGTGTGAGTCTCTCCTGCCCACAAGACCAACCTAGAAATTTCCACTCCCTTCACACTCTCTTGATAGAGCAGGGGCAGGCAAAGGGAAGTTTAGAGCAAGTGGCTGACAAAAATTAAAAACAAACTCAGTGAAAATAAATTCAATAATGTGTGATTTCCAACCACTCAAAAGTAATAGAAATATTTGGTAAAAATATATAGATATAAATTGCCAATTAATGCAAACTGGTTAAAGCCAGTAAATAGAAAAAAATAAAAAGTTAATTAGAGCTTTTTGAAGCTTTGTTATATATACATCATTTGCAGGTGCTACAAAAGTGAAAAATAACCATTATATTTACTAGTATTCAAAGATTCATATTTTTCCCCGCGTAATTTATTTAGGATTATCAGTTTCCTTGTAGTTATACAAAAGGCCTGTCAAGGTGTTTCCCACGTGTTTGGCTCGTGTGTGTTCCAAAAACAAGCCAAAATGCTGTTGTATTTCACCCAGTACAGGGAAGCTACTCTGAGTAAAAAAAAAAAAAAAAAAAAAATAGGCCAAGTTTTACCTGGATCTCTATCTTGGTTAAATTATCTTACATATGTTTTAATTTTTTTTCTTGTTCTTTCTGTCTTTATCTTTCTCTCTCTCTCTTTGTTAAAATACATCTGTGTTTGTTGACTGCCTCAGATTATATCTAAGTGAGGAGTGGGTGTACTAGCACCTGGTATGGTATATGTAGCTTAACAATACATATCATTACATTATTTACAGCTCATTTTATGTTATTCAATAGTAAACTGCAAATTAACCCTTCAAGAACCAGTTGGAGAAAATGTTCCGTTAGGCATGAGACATCCAGGGAATCTTCTCTCGCCGCCCCCCCCCCCATAGAATTGTTAAGAGTACATCTATAACTGTATTCATAAACAGGGAAGTGTGTTCATTACAGGAGGGATGCTCACCAGAGCCAGCTAATTCCTCTCTCAGGAAATCTGTTTCATAATGATATTCCTTACTACACCACACTTGTACTTATGCTGATAACACAGGTTATAAAAGGGAGTTAGGACTGAAGTCAATTAATGGACTGGCTCTTTAACCTCCTTTATTAGAGTACATTAGGCACCAAAGGGACTCAGGGTAATGCTGCTGGCAACAGAAAGACCCGAGTGATGCCATTTCGTGCCGTCTCAGCCCTGTGTTCAGTTCACAGGGATGCACATCCCGCTCTGACCTCATTAGGCACTGATTCCGCAGCAGTCCGGCGCAAGCACCCGGGCGGAAAGGTGGGTGAGCGCGGGGCCGAGAAAGCACCTTATCCCACGCCTGATGAACGAAATCTTCACTGGAGCCACCTCTAGGGTCCACGGCGCCTGTTACTTGGTTGTCGCGATCAACTGTATCTTCTAGATCATCGAGTTCTGCTGACGTTCATGGGTGGGGGACCTGAGGCCCTGAGGCAGAAACAGCTAGTCTGAAGTCCCCCAGCTTGTTAGGAGCAGAGAGCCCAAGCGATAGAATTCAGAATTCCCAGTTCCTAGAAGGGGGCTCCCACTAGCTCCTGGTGCTTTTTGCATACGAAAGGCAAACATTAATGAGCAGGCATGAAAGATTAGACCCAGGGAAGAGAAATGAATGGAAGTATAAATATAAATAAATTCTAAAAGAGAGCGTGCGCAGGAATTTTAAACTGGATTGCAACAGAGAAATTACAAGTTTCAAAGTAAGTTCTCTTCACTAATAGGAAATTTGGTTTCTTTTTTTCTCCTCTAATTAGCATTAATGGGGAAATAAATGTATGTGTTGAACCAAAATTGAATGCATTCTTAATAATGCAGTGTTCTAAAAGAAGGATACAATATAATTTGAGGTGAGAAAGAACCCTCCGCCACTGTGCTTCCCAAACACTCTGCTGCTAACCTTTGAAGAGCTCAACAATGTCTTGTTCCCGAATTAATCAGTCTCAAGACTATCAGCAATTTAGCTACATTTTGTCGGTAATTAGCTTGATAAATTAAGATCTGCAATAGAAAACATGGCATCTTATTGTTCCTGAGGTTTTATGGTATTTTTCTAAAAACAGCAGCTTTCTTTTAAAACATGCACTTCTATTGCAAGGAGACAAACAACAAAACCCGAAGTTTGCCGAGTCTGGCTCCAGACAACAGCCTTCCCCAGATCCGCTGGGCAAAATATCAAAGATGAGCCACTCATAAGGCTAACTTCAAACGTGTGGTTTAAAATAATATTCAAATCCTAGGACTGTGGGCAGTGGCTTCTAGATAGTGAGAAACTATCAGTTCAGTTTCTTCATGTTCTCCTTTTTTTTCGGTAATCAGGGAACAAATGGGCTGGTGGAAAAATATTATGAAAAATGGTAAAATCTGGAGAGATGTTTCCCTGTTTATCCAAACGGCTCCCTGCGTGTTAAGAGTGCAAAAATGACAAATTAGAAGCGGAGCTCTTTCTCATCAGAACTATCCACAAACGAGATGATTTCTTGGGGCTAATTTCCATTCAGGGAATAGTGAGAGTTATTTTAAATGACCAAAGCCATTTCAGAAGGGTAAAAGCATATCAACACGTCCATGGGGTCAGAACTGCTCGTTCTCAAAGACTTGAAATGCCCCAGGAGGGCTGGACATGCAGTTCCCTCCCTTTCACAATGAATGTAGATGAAGAAAGGTATCTTCTTCCAAAACATGCTAAAAATATAGCAATTACCCGATACAGATGTGCTGTTACAACTCTTATTCCGAAGCATTCTGTTTCAGCCATGATTTCCAATGCAGAAAACTGTACTAATAGAAACATCCCGATTAATCTGAATTTGAGATATTTCATACAATGTATATTACCTTTCTGCTGCCTGCAACCTTCTGCCAGGTTTTTTTTTTTTTCTTTTTAGGAGGTGCTTTGAGGGGACCATACCATGAGAACAATACACAGCTGCTGCTGTATAGAGATATCTAATTGTCAATATTGTGGAAATTCTACAGCTTATTACGTGCATTCAGTCTAATTCTGGGCAAATTGCCAGTCACTTCAGGGACAATCAAGTGAGCCACGTTACACGTGGTACAGCATCACAGCTTTAAGATACCCGGCTGTTTTGCCTCTGGCCAGAGAATGTTTGTACCAGTGCTACCGAGTGAAGGGGGGTAACTACAAATAAAATAAAATTTGTATTTTTTCAAGTGGGCTGCATTTCAAGCCCAGATGTTAGTAATGAAAGATTCAATTTAAGGATTTAAATTACAAATAAATAAAGTATGAAACAGATGTGATTTTAAGGAAGTTCAAATTATCCAGGAAGAAAAATATCTCTGTGCATGACAAAGTAATAGGGATTGTCTTGAAGAGTCTGTTGAAACCAATCTGCTAAGCGCAATTCACCCTGAGGACAGGATTGGTTTGGAATGGGAAGGACTGGTGGAGCTTGTCATTAAACAAAAATTGTGTTTAATAAAACTTTATAACCGTGATTAATCCTATGAGGCCCTAAAGGAGTTTGCAGTTTCTGATAAACACATTTTGCTTGTTTGCAATGGTAATGATATTTTGAAGTGAATGGAATAAGAACAAAAAACTCTAAGGGTAGGAAAAGGAGGATTTGGCAGGTACCACCTAGGCAGAAATCACAGGGATAAGTAAAAAACAGGGGCCACCCATTAGGAGACTGCCTTGATGTGCTTATGACATGTGTGCACATGGGTAGGTGCAGGTATTACTAAGAGTCCGAGTTATTGAGCAAGCAGAAACGGAGCACATCTTTATTTATACAGACAAACTAATAAGGCTTTTTTTTCTCTAAGCTGATCATTGGGTTTGCCTATCAAAAGGATGACAGTGATTTAAGACAGTCTTATATTTGGAGAATGTCCCTTAAAGATGAAAAATAGAATGGACCGTCCAGAGTTGCGCTGTCCAGTACAGCAGTCACTAGTCATATGTGGCTGTTTACATTAAAATTGATTTAATTTAAATTTTTCCGTTTTCCATCACATAGTCACATTTCAGGTACTTAATAGCCACATGTGGCCAGTGGCTACCTTATTGGACAGTGCAGATAAAGAACATTGCCATCACCGCAGAAAGTTCTAGTGGACAGTGTTTTAGAACAAAGCAGCAAGATTAGATTTGGATAACAGGAGATAGAGTCTAACACTCAGTTCTCTTCGTTGTAGGCATGGGACCTGGTCCTCTTTGGTTCTCCCTTGGCTTTATCATCCTGAATCTCATGCACACCTGTATGTGTGGACACACAGACAAACACACATACACTCGTACTTGAACAAGGCTGACATGAGCAACCATGACAGGAAGCTTCTTGAGGCCCCAAGGAAAAGTTAGCCCACAAGCCCAGCTCAGCTAAGCCGACCTCACCTGCCAGTCAGTTTTCTCTAACAGGAAACTGAGGACAAACACCTCCAGAATCGCATTCTCGCCGCAGGCCTTCGCCGGGGGTCACAGTGTCAACAACCAAACCTCGGCTAATCAGGAGCCCACAAAACCAAATAATTCTGTGACAACTTGGTTGTGGGGAAATGGAAACAGCAAAGCAATAAGGCTTTCACAGGAGAACCAACTCAGAAAAAAAAAAAAAAGTGTGATTCCTTTAACACATAAACTCTAACAATTGGGTTGTGTCTGTGATGGAAATCTTGTCTCTGGGCATCTCCCCTCATGCCAACTGAGCATCCTTGGAGTGCCAGCTCGCACACAAACCCACCCTGGAAGCACAGCACAGCTTCTGTGTGCACGGGGCATGATCCCTCTGCCGCATGAACTTTTTCTGACTCCTTGGAACTGCCAACAGCCGTTTCACTCGGATCCTGGCTGTGACGGGAGCCGTACTGCCTCCCTGGCATCAGATGGAAAATGTCATTTTGTGAAAACTCAAAAGTCAAAATCTTTTGAAAGTCAAACCCCTTCAGCATGTACCAGGCTATTGAAAGATTTTCATAGGGTCTTCATATTCCAGGAGGACGCTCAAAATATGTAACTTTTGCTCTGTAATAAAGCAGGTGCCTTTCTGTCACCTCTCACCCGGTCTTCCCCTCATTCTCTGTTTAGTGGAGGATTTCTGTTTCATAAAGTCACATGTAGTTCCCCCTCTAAGAGATTAGGGTCATACGGATATTAAAAGAATCCCCCTAGCTTATTGGAGCTAGGTGGGACCTCAGAGATGGCCAACAGCGGAGTACGTAACATGGGGTCTACAGACAACTTGGTGGTTCATGAATGGGCTGCAGCAAGCATGTAATTCTTTGTGTATAAAATTGTGTGTATGGGCATTTTTCTGAGAAGAGAGTTCACAGCTTTTATCAAACCATCAAAGACCAAAGAAATGGTCTGACCCCGCCCATTTTAAGTAAGAAAACGGAGGCTCAGAGAAATGAAGTAACTTTCAAAAAAGTCACACCAGCTAGTTTGACTCAAGTCAGACTGGAAACTTCTCTAGAGTCATAATCAACAGCTCTTTCCACCTTAACAGGCCACAGAGGGCATTTTTCTTGTTGCCTATAGTTAATTCACATGCCAAAATTAATTCAAAATCCTTGGATCTTGAAAGCCAAAAAAAAATCGCAATGGAGGATTTCAAGGAAATGCTCAACTGAAGGTGCACTGCGCTCTGTGTTTCTACAACACAGACTCTCAAATAGTTCCTTATATTGGGGGAAACTTGGGAAATTTAATGCTGCTTAGCAAAACTTAGCTTTTTGCCTTCCTCCAAATTTTAGAATTATTTTAGAAAGAAGACCCCACCACTGGTTATTTCCTAGAGGGGTAATATTTTTTTCATTTTCAAATAAACTATTTTACCAGGTTTTGCTACATGCTTTGGATTTTCAATCTAGATAAGTACATGGATAATTAGGAAATGCATGGGTGTTAACATTACTTGCTTACCAGCAATTTTTAAGAACTTGAAGAGAAAAAAATATTTGTTTTTAATCGAAGCTTTTAAGATACTTGAAGTATATTTAGTTATTTCTTCCACAACATAATGGTTAAACGGGCCCAAATTCAAAGCAGAATGACTCGGACTTAATCCTGGCCCCACCCCTCACCATCACAGAAGCTCTGTGGTCCTGGGGGACTCCCAGACCTCCCCAGACCTCAGCTTTCTCATCTGTGCAATGGAAATAACAATAGGAAATAACAATTCTATATCATAGAATTGTTATAAGGGATTATTATAAAACAATAAACATTCAGGACAAACATACATGCCATTTGGAGGAAGAAGGGATTTGATGAAGTCTCTTTAAAAGTCTTCTTCTTCTGTCATTAAAAAACAAACAGAAAATTAAAAAACCTGAAACTTCTCAGTCTTTGTTGCTTCTTGATCAATAAGAATCATGAGGGTTCTAGAGGGGAGGCGCGTGGGGGGATGGGTTAGTCTGGTGATGGGTATTAAGGAGGGCACGTACTGCATGGAGCACTGGGTGTTATGCACAAACAATGAATCATGGAACACTACATCCAAAACTAATGATGTAATGTATGGTGATTAACATAACATAATAGAATAAAAAATAATAATAAAAAAAGAATCATGTGGTTTCAAATCAGGAAGGAAATTGCCAGTAGGTCCAAAATAGTAGGGGAAAGAGATAAGGTAAGAAAGGAGAGAGCAGCAGATGGAGAGAATCAAGTACAGGTCGGAGAGAAAGATGGCAGAAGAGAAGCAACACTGGACAAAGTCAAGAGTCATGGGTTCAAATCCTGAGGTTCTGTCCTACTCATTTGTTCAAGTCCGGGAGCCTTCCTGAGCCCAGTTTCCTCACCTGTACAGCAGGCATAACCCTCACTTTCAGGGCTTTCAGGATCAACTGAGATAAGCTAGGTAAAAATATTTCGTGAGCTGTAAGCGCCAGAAAATACTCGATTCTTTACAGGTGTGACCAACAAGAATTAGCAATGTCTGGGGATTTGTGGCTATCCCCGCCCCCACGCCAACAGCACCTCCCTGCCTGACAGCACCCCCCTCCTGTTGTTCCCCTCTTCTGTCCTGCCCCAGCAGCTCTGCGGCACCCTCCAAGGAGTCCATCTTCCCTTAACTGGCTCTTTGGACTTTTCTGAGGAAGAATTAGGAGGGGGAGAAGGGGCGCCTGGGTGGCTCAGTTTGTTAAGCATCTGCATTCGGCTCAGGTCATGATCCCAGGGTCCCGGGATCAAGCCCCGCATCGGGCTCCCTCAGGGAAGCTGCTTCTCCCTTTCCCTCTCCCTCTGCCTGCCCCTCTCCCTCTGCCTTCCCCTCTGCCTGCCCCTCTGCCTACTTGTACTTTCTCTCTCTGTCTCTCTGTCAAATAAATAAATAAAATCTTAAAAAAAAAAAAAAAAGGAGGGGGAGAAGACAAGAAAAGCAAAAAGGAAAAAAGAAAAGGGGAGAAAAATGGCTAAAGACAATTTACATATAAAAGTGCTGAAGGCCAGGGAGACACAGGAGAGAAGGCTTGGTGCACAGCCTACAAAGAGGAATTTTTTAAAGTAATTCAACAGGAGAGAGCTGGAGTCATTGCAACATGGAGAGAGTTGATTGAAGGGAAAGGAGTTGCTGTAGATTTGTATTTCAATCCTATCACAGATTTCCAAAATCCAAATAGAGAAGAGAATTCCTTTTTAATTACTTTTGGCTTTGAAAATATGATTCTTGAACAAGATGCGGCTTCCAGCCTGAGCCATATGAGACATTGGTTTTATAAGGATTATAAACTCTAGCTGGTTGGACTGAGGAGTTTGAACTTATCAAGGTATAAACCTGAAGGTATTTTATTTTTCTACTAACTGCTACCAGCTGTGCTCTGCCAAATCACCCAATTTTTCTACAGATGGGTGGTCATCCTGTGTGATACCTCAGCTTGATTCCATAACTTGTTAGTCACTTTCAGTTATAAAATGGTCCCATGTGGGTTACAAGACATAGTCCTTAGTGCTTAAGAACTTGTATTCAATTCAGAGTGCCCCATCCCCTGGGTGGGAGCACTGTGTCTCTGTGGTGCATGGGGAATATGATCGGCTCTCTCTTTCCCATACCTCCTTTTTCCCTACACTTATTCCTTTCGTGTTCCACAGGAAGGAGGAACAGAAAAGGGTTATTTCCTAATGTGACTGCACAGGCCAAGTGGCCACCTTTTTTGTTGAGCAAAAGCACTGTTCCCTTACACGAACACCCCTCTATCCTGGTTTAGGTGCCTGATCTGTCTCATGGTCCTGATCCCCAGTGAGGCAGTTTGAGGCCTCCACTGGCCCCACAAGGGGAGAATCTATCCCTGCTATGTCCCCCTGCTTTGGTGGTTCCTTGAGAAATGCAACTGTATGCATCACCGACCCCCAGCGGCTGCTCTGTGTGTCTCTACCCCACACTGGAGAGGTCTCCCAAAACCCAGGAGTCCCTAATCTCATCCATTCCCCATGGAGATTTCCAGCTCTACAGCTTGGAGACATACATGATGGTCCATCTTCAGTTTGGGAATGCAGGAAGGCAACTTGTCCCCCATTCTTGCCAGAACCATTATGCCATCTCTCCTCTGTGCTTTTCCCTCACCTGGCTAGCACTGTGGCGGATCGGCAGACCCAGAGGTTCGGCAGACACCCAACCAAAGAACAAGGTTCTAGTTTCCCTCGCTCTCTCAGCTTCTGAAAACAAGACCAGGCAAGTACTGCCCACAGGGGAGGAAAGATGAGCCAGCCTCTTCAGCCGAGTGTGTTGGTTAACATGGACTCTGATGCAAGACTATCTGGGGTCCAGTCCTAACTTTATCATTTACTCGTTGGGTGTCCTGGTTATTTTCCTATTTTTCTATCAGCAATGAATCTATTTTTTCATCCTCTCTATGGCGCCCCATGAAATTGGCCTAGTAGTCTACAGACTGCATTTGCAGACTCTTGCCGGGTGAGCTACCATTTTACAGATTGTAAGAAAAGAGGAAGGGAGACTTAACCCTCCTGCTTCCAGCTGCTGTCTACATCACTCCAGCAGTGGAGGACAGCTATGGCTCCAACCTACTTCTTCAGCACTCATGGCATCGGGCCTACCACACCCTCTCAGCAATGCTAGCAGCAACCTTGCTAGTGCCCCCCCCACCTTCATAATGAGTACCAGCTGGCTTTGCTCTTTTGTCTGCCTGAGTACCAACCAAGCCTTCCCACCTGCAAGGTTGGCTGTGCCCCCACCAGAACTCAGAGCACCATCCAGCCATGCCTCCCACAGAGGTCTGAGCATCAGACCCTTAAAATTCCCCTCCAAGACTTACTCACTTGCCCTGCAGAATTTCCTCCTCCAAACTCCCAGCTTCTGGTAACACTTCCTCTTCCCTCTCTAGTAAGGGCTGAGTCCTCCCCCGAGAGATTCTTAATTAATTGGTCTTAGTTATGCCCTGGGATCAGGACTTTTAAACACACTATTATGCATCCAAGGTAAAGAACCATTGCAATAAGCCATTTTACAGATAGTGAGAAAAGTTTTATGCAGATGCATTCACATCTTACCACACTAGTTCTCTAAGACCATCAGCACATTTGCAAAAATGTTGTTCACAGGTAAGGTGGAAGCAAGGATGGCTGTGTAATTAATTCTTAAAGTCAGAAGGTAGTTATTGAAATTCCACATGCCCAGCACTATATTGGGTACTACTCAGGACACAAAGAAGTGAAAGACATGGTCTTTGACCATCAGATAACTTGAATTTAGTTAAAGAAGTCAAGGTTAATACTCATGGAAAAAGAAAGAATTACACAGAGACATAAGACAGTAATTGGCATGAAAACACAAACTACAACAGGGATAGTTCAGTTTAGTGTTAAAAACAATCCTCCTGGGGCACCTGGCTGGCTCAGTCGTTGGAGCATGCCATTCTTGATCTTGGGGTCGTGAGTTCGAGCCCCATATTGCAGCGAGAGATTACATTTAAAAAATGTTTAAAAACAGAAATACAGGGGCACCTGGGTGGCTCAGTCGTTAAGCATCTGCCTTCAGCTCAGGTCGTGATCCCGGGGTCCTGGGATTGAGCCCCACATTGGGCTCCCTGCTCAGCAAGGAATCTGCTTCTCCCTCTCCCACTCCCCCTACTTGTGTTCCCTCTCTCGCTTTGTCTCTCTCTGTCAATTAAATAAATAAAATCTTTAAAAAAAAATACAAAAACAATCCTCTCTCCTTCAAATCTCACTAAAGCAGGTGAACACACTTACCTCCACCTACAGGCCTCAGACCCTTTCCATCAGAATCACCAGGGTCATTTCTATTTTAAGGTTCTCAAGCCCCACCCCATTGTCTCTGACTCAGAGGAGTCTAACAATCACATTTTAACTCGCCAAATGATCTCAGTGGATGTGGTTTCCAACCATACATAGGATAAAACTCCATCCCATTACTCCATCCCATTTTTCTAGCAAGCAGTGCCCTTCCTCTGGGATCCAGGCATCAGGCCTCCCAATCCATTGCCCCCCTGCCCTTGCCTGAGCTCCTGAGTTCTTCGTTACAAATTATCTTCAGCACCAAACTGCTCCTTCAAGACCTGACCAAGAACTCTGCACTGATCCCAGCTCTAATTTCTGTTCTCACCTAATTATTGCTGACCTTGGATTCTACCAAGCCCATCGACTCCTAGGGCCTTTTCCAATATGTCTTACCTGCCCACCCCCAGCCTTCCCTCCATGTTCCTAGTATGTCTCTGAAGCTCACAGCTAGGATCTTCATGACATATGGGCTTACACCACCTGAGTTTCTGGAAAGTGGAGCTTACTCTATACCTTGCAATTTGGAACCCAATAAAACTAATTGGCTGTCACTGCAACCAAAAACCATAGCCTTAGATTCATCAGTTGAGAGCTTTGAACTAATCGGCTGAAAGCAGGAATGCATATTCAATTATAAAATTACCAAATTATACCTCCTCCTTATTGGAAAGGAAAGTAGAAAGAGCTAATAGGCTTTGTGCAGTTCTGAATAATAATAATACTACCTATGTGTGAGAGTTTATGGTTCACAGAACTTTTCTTAACTCTGTTGACCCCTTTAACAACTTTGTAAGGGAGGCCATGATGTCATTTTCATCCCCACTTTATGACTGAGGAAACTGAGGCCCTAAGGCCAGCTTTGGAAGACTATGACCCTCCAAAAGACTCTTTGGTCATTAACTAGCATTCGTCAGGGGTCACATAAGTCTACAGAAGGAATAAGGAGCACCAAGCACGTGTCAAACATTTTACATATATTATCCTATTCCTCTTCCCCTGCCTCGTTCCTCCTCACCCCAATGGCTTTCCCACTATTTCTCCAATGTGCCAGACACCTCTTGCCTCAAGACTGTTACCCTTGTTGGTCTCTCTGCCTGGGATGAGGTCCCTCCAGCTACCTGCAGGACTGGATCCCTTCTTTACTGCCTTCCAGCCTTTAGTCAAATATTCCCTTCTCTGTGAAACCTTTCTTGACCAACCTACTTAAAATTCTACTTCCCCACCACCAATCCCTACCCCTTTACTGCTCTTTTTTTCCCCATGGCACATATCACCATCTGACACAATATTCATGATCTTTATTGTCTGTCTCTCCCACGATAGCATATAAACCTCATGAGCATAGATTCTTATCTGCTTTGTTCACCGCACAAAGTAGGCAGTCAATAAAGATTTGTCAGATACATTATATCATCTAACGCTTCAGCATCCCTGCAAGATAAATGTTATTAGTTCCACTTTAGAGATGAGGAAACTAAGACAAAGAGAGTTTAAGTGATTTTTCCTAAATCTAGAGTTGCCAGTTTGAGCAAATTAAAACATAGGATGCCCAGCGAGATCTGAATATCAGGAAACCAAAAAATAAAGTTTTTTAAAAATAAGTATGTCCTATGTAATATTTAGAGCATAACATAGTAAAAATCTGAAAATTTATCTGAAATTCAAATTTAATTGGGCATCCTGTATTTTTATCTGACAGCCTCACCTAAATCGCACTACAAGCAAGAGACAGAACTGGGAATCCCACCCAGGTTTCTTTGACCACAAAGCCCTGCCACCATCTCTCATTCTGCAAAAAGAGGTCAGACAAAGACAGATGTACTATCCCCACAAAGACTACTGATGAAAAAAGCGCCTTGACATGCTTTGCCAAAAGTTTCGGTCATAGTCTCTGATACAGCTGTACCTACTCAAGGGGTAAAAAAGCCCACTTCATTCTCCTGGGCTGTCAGTCTTATAGCTTTCATAAGCATTAAATTAACTTAAAAATCTAGAGCCTCTCGATGGAATTACAGTCCTCTAATTCAGTTGCCTGTTACTTATTCTGTATTAATAATCCCATTCTATGACCAGCCATTGGATATAGAGGAGTTGATCTCATAAAGTTTTAAAGTAAACCTGTTTCATTCCCAGGAGGGCCCAGTGTGACAGAACCTATTACAGACGATTGACAAGAAAATATTTGGGTAGCCAGGACATTCTCTGGAGCAGCATAAGATATTTAAATGGTTTACTTGCAGTGAGGTGATACTTCTAAGAAAAGAATGGCTGGCATAAATAAACTTTTTTCCTGTGGATAAGATAGCCCTCAACCAATCATGTAGGGAAACTAACCAAATCTAATGCTGTTTAGCTTCATCATCCCTCATTTAGATTTTCATTAGCAAATATTTTTCCTCACCATTACCAGATATCATCATTTCCTAAGTATGAAGCTTATTTTAAACATGAAGCATTTAGAATCTTAGAAGGAGCAAAGTTTAGATCTTATGAGCTTTTGGAGAATTTTAGGGTTCCAGGGTGTTTCTGGGTCTTCGCTATGTAGACTTGGCTCTAACCAACGTGCTTAATAAATCACAAAACTCTGCACAGACCCAACTGAGCTAGGATTGATGCACAGAGGACTTGGGAAGGCATTCCGCATGTCAGGCAGAGGGTGGGGTGGCCTGTAAGGCACCTCCTGTAGAATTAATCACATCTTGCTCTTTTTATGAGCCCAAGAATTTGTTCCACAGATGCTAGTTTATTGTGAAGATATTTAAGTTATTCCTCAAGGTAAATTACAAGTTCAGAACCTCTCATGAACTATATTTTATTAATTCTCAGAACATTTCTGGTAGCATATAAAAGATGTAGTGGTTCTTGTCTTCCTATCATATATTTCCTCAAATTCTTCTAAAAGCATGTGTGCATACGCTCTCGCTCTCTCTCTCTCTCTCTCTCTCTCTCTCTCTCTCTCTCACACACACACACACACACACACACAAAATTTATACACAAAACCCAGGCTGGCCAATGTAAGCCCTCATCCCCCTCCTCAGGGTGATTGTTAGGGGATGGGCATGTGACCAGAAATGGACCAATCAGAGCCTTTCCTTGAGATTATCTATTGGTGTTAGCAAGGGAGGCCTCTAGAACAATACAAGCCCAAGGCTAATGATAATTATAATTTCTTGCCATGGGAAGACAACTGTCTGCCACAGGAAAGAATGAAACCAAGCAAAGACAGGCTGCACAGAGAGAGAGGGTCCTAACAAAACTAAGTCCCTTGGTCCAGTCCCAGGCCCCAAAGCTGTCCATTTCTTCCTCAAGTTCTTGCTTCAGACTCCATAAGCTGACCCAGAATCCTTCCAATAAAAGCCTTTTATTCCTTTAATGTAATCTATTTTGAACTGAGTTTCTCTCACTTGCCACCAGTGGGATCCAGATTAATATATAAGGAGAAAATACTATTTCCATTTTACAAATAAGAAAAATTAAAGTACCATAGGTTATGTGGCTTAGCTCTAACTGCAAATATAACATTAGACTTTGAAATTGCTGCTATCCATCTGAAAACTAATACTTGCAACACACCTCTCGTATAGCAGTGACTTTCAGTCTTTTACAATTCACTGTAAAAAAAAATTCATTTTACACTGTGGTCCAGTATATACAATATGTGTGTGTATGAAACAAAAATTTCACATAATACCGTTATTAAGTGTGATGCACTCTTTTATTCTCTATTCTATTTCATTTTTTCAAATGCTGTTTGTGACCCACTAAATTGACTTCACCTCCTACTAAGCTGATTTCGCAACCCACTAGTGGATCCAAAATTGTAAGTGTTTAAAAAAATTATACTATAGCTCTTTTCACAATATATTGCTAATTAAATCATCTTTCTCCCCACTATAAATTTCCCTTAGGTGAAACTCTAGAATATGTAGATTAACTTGTATATTCATTTTGACTTCAGCATATGTAAATTCCAAGCCATTCCTACCAGGAATGATTAGAAAAAGAGAATATTGGGGGATGGAAGGAGAAGGAGGGAAGGTGGTGGAACCTAAGAGCAGGTTTTTGCCCTCAAGCCACCAGAGAGAAAGGGAGTGAGTTTATGTAATTCCAACCGAGCCTTAAGTCACCCCCTATGTCTATCCATCTCATCACAAGTTTAATTCAAATCAGAGTTCTTGGTTTTCCCTCCTCTTCCTTCTCCTCTAGTCTTCTGGTCTCATTCTGGCACCACCAATGACCAGAGTGTTCAAACTTAAAGATCATTCCCCAAACTAAGCTCTGACTTCAAAATACATCCCAAGTCCAACCAGCACTTCCACCAAGAGCACTCAAATTAGACCACATCATTGTTCACTTGGACTTCTATGATAGCCTCCTAATCCTCATCAAAAATCCACTCATTCCAGACGATGGACTCTGAAAAACAAACTGAGGGTTCTAGAGGGGAGGAGGGTAGGGGGATGGGTTAGCCTGGTGATGGGTATTAAAGAGGGCACCTTCTGCATGGAGCACTGGGTGTTATGAACAAACAATGAATCATGGATCACTACATCAAAAACTAATGATGTAATATATGGTGATTAACATAACAATAAAAAATTTTTTAAAAAATCCACTCATTCCCCCACAGTCCAGTCTCCATAGAGCTGCCAGAGTGATCTTCTAAAAATCTGAATCAGATCATGTCACTCCTCACTTAAATTCCTCCAGCATCTTCTCCTGTGTATTTAGAACAAAATCCAAACATCTTATGATTCCCTTTTATGTCTCCAAACTCGTGCTTCTTCAGTATTTCACCTCATCAGGCTCCTGCCTTCTTGCTATTGAACACACCAGAGTCCTCCCTACCTCAGGGCTTTTCTACTCCCTGTTCCTTTCAGCTAAAACATCTTTTCCCCAGACCTTCTCGCTTCTTTTAGGTCTCTGCTCAAATTTCACATCCTCAAAGAAGACCTCCTAAAGTAGCTCTGGCCTCCTAGCATTCTCTATTATCTTCCCCTGTCCTATTTTCCTGCATTGCACCTACCTCTACCTTAAATTATATTATGTATTTGTTTATTTGTTTAAGGTCTGCCTCCCTCACTAGAATGGAACTTCCAGGAAGGCAGGTGTTTACCACTGACTCCCTGAAAAGACCATCAAAATGAGCTGTTGATCAAGCAAAGCCAAGTTTATTGCACCAAAGGAATCCAATGCCTTGACAAGTCTTACTAGCATCTCTGAAGGGAGAGGTGAAAAGCAGGTATTTTAAATCTGGGGAGTTACATTTAAGACAAGTATTTCAATGCAGGTATCTTGATTAGAGCAAAGTTTGTGATAGAAGACTTTAGGATTGGTGGCCTCAGTGCACAAGGGTTTTGAAGAGATCCTTAAAGGGTGAAAAGTATTGGATAAGCTAGTCAAGTATTATTCTGAGAAAGAGCTATTATTACCCTCATGAGACCTGATTTACTAACCTGTTGTTCTGATGGGAAAAAATGGACTTCCACAAGTTCCTTAAACAATAAATTTACAGTAGTTTCCCATTATACAAACAGGAGACGTGTTCCAAGACCACAGGTGGACGTCTGAAACTGGGGATAGTACTGACCCTTATATATACAATGTTTTTCCTATACATACATACCTATGATAAAGTTTAATCTATAAATTGGGCAGAGTAAGATATTAACAATAATAACTAACAATAAAATACAACAATTATAACAACCTACTGTAATAAAAATTATGTGAATATGGTCTCTCTCTCAAAATATCTTATCATACTGTACCCACACTTCTCCTTCCTGTGATGATGAGAGATGATAAAATGCCTACATGAGGAGATGAAGGGAGGTGCATGACGCAGGCAACATGACTTCCCGTAAGGCTACTATTGACTTTCCAATGATAATTTAGAAGGAGGATCATCTGCTTCTGGATAAAACTGAATTGAAACCACAGAAAGCAAAACCATGGCTAAGGGCGGTCTACCATAGTCACAAATTAATCTTTCTAGACAAAAATTTTCTGGGATAGTAAAGTCATCTCTTTTTTTTTTTAAAGATTTATTTATTTGTTTGAGAGGAGAGAGAGAGAAGGAGAAAGAGAGAGAGGGTGCAGGGGGAGAGAATCTCAAGCTGACTCCTCAATGAGCATGCAGCCCGGGGCGGGGGAAGGGGGGGAGCTCAACCTTATGATCCTGGGATCATGATCTGAGCTGAAATCAAGAGTGAGACCCTTAACCAACTGAGCCACCTAGGCACCCCAGATAGTAAAGTCATCTTAATGCAGTCTTATTTCTTAATCCTATTAAGCTGTATAGCTGTATATGGTTTTATATATAGGAATCTCGTTTATCTGAGTTAATAACATAAAGTGCTTAGGACCATGCCTGGCACATAGTAGGCACTCAACAAATGTTTACTGCTGTTGTTCTATAGTTGTGGAAAGTTTCTTGCAGGTGCACAATAAATGTCTGTTGAATTGGTTAATTAATTATTATGGTTGGGAAAACAGAAGCAGAGCTAAATCAAACATGAGAGATAGAAGCCATTGATGATATGGCCTGCTATCTCCTTATGTGCTCTGGCATGGCATTATTATCAGCAAAGATACTGGGAAGAACGTCAGAGAGAAATTCTCTGCTATAATGAACTAAGTAGATTAAATGAAGACTCCCCAGTACTGTCTCCACATCAAGCATCCTTGTGCTGTGGACCATGGTGGGACCCCACGATGGAATCAGAAGTTAAAAATATAAAAAGATGAAATTGTTGAACTGTCAGGTGGTAGATCAGACACGCCATAATTGGGCCCTTCCATGCATCTACAGCAAAGCAAACAACTTTCCATCTGTCTCGTTGAAGCTGCAGGCAAAGAGAGATTCTGAAAGTTTTCTACTAAGCAAGGATGGTGAATGGAAATTGATTTTGCACTAATAATAATGTAAGATGTGCAAAATGCTATACATAGTGTCAAGTATAATTTTTCATAGTTGAAAATAAGACTCTCATACCAATTGTAAAGTGAGCACCTGTCAAAGATTTATTAACTCATTAATGAGGGAGGCAGTAAGTAGGTAAATCCAGTCCAGAGAGCATTTTGAGGAATGGGGTATTTATAGGCATTTAAAAAGAAATGTTAGAATTAGATTGCAAGGTTAGACACAAGAAGGATTAATGTTCCACAGGACAATAAAAACCATAAACTTCGGGGTCATCATTGCTACTGGACAGAAATTATTTGCATCTCTGCCATACGAGATTTACAAGCTAACATGCAACTTCACAGAATTTGAGCCCTTAATTAATAGTAAACAACAAAGTCAAGCAAAGGCACATCCCCAAGATAATTATTCTTAAGTGGCCTTGTTAGACAATGCTCCTATATGTCATGGTAAGACATGCCTGATTTCCACGCTTTGAAGAAGTTTTCATAACAATATTCTCTTTACTTCATGTGCTATCTTTTTTTAATTTTCATGAGTTTCATTTCCATAGATGCCATTACTTTCCATAGCTTTCACAGATTCTATCTGGATCACCAACTCTATTGTTCCCATAACGTGTTATGGTAGAACACACCATAACAGAGAAATTTTCTTATTTGTTGAATTTTTGTCTGTTTGGGGAGAACATCAGCCTCATGATTGAAAAGAATCACTGGACTGAGTGCTTGTCTCCTTCTTCAGACTGCAGGCTCCTCAAGGCTAATACCTGGTTCAGTTCAAAAACATCAGCATGGCATCTGCTATACATTTCTACTCTCTAGTAGTGCCTGATAACGCCCAGGAAACACACTCAATAATGATACCTAGACAAATGAACGAATGTAATTAAAGCAAAAATAAATTGTTCTCCTTAATCAGGAAAAAGTTACCAAGTTACATAACAGTATAATACATAGGTTTCAGGTCATGAAGGAGTTTTATATGACAAAGGTGCAGTTCAGCTGGCTTTTAGGACAAACAGAAATCAGCCTACAAGGAAAAGACTTTGGGTAAGGCAAAGATTGTTCCAATGAGCATTTAGCCCAGAAGATACTCTTTTCTTCTACCTAAAATGACTGCAGTCTGTAAAATCCCAACCACCACACTTAGGGATGGGTCTGAAAATAGTGCTGCACTCGAGAGCTGATTCTCCCGGTTTCTGGGGGGTTTTCTGTCATTAAGGAATTTTCCCAATAGCTGTAAAGAAGAGAAATTATAATAGAATTATGTGTTTGTTATATTTTTCTTATGTTTTATTTAGGAATTTGAAATGGCTTCAAATAAAAGATACAGAAAAAGGTAATATTTTTTTGGTGGAAAAATGTCATAAAGAAAGGAAAATAGGTATCTTTACCAGAAACCTAGCCGAGAGCATCCTGGTAGCCAAAGCAAGAGAGAAAATTTTACAACTTGCATAAATCCTATTTTCTAATAAGGGAAAATACCAGAAGAGAAGTTTTTCACTAGCACTGAGTTATACAAATAATTTACTTTGCAAACTCTTATATAGGGACACTAGATAGTCAAAGCTTTCAACACAAGTTTTACAAAAGATGAATTTTTGCTCTTTATATTTTTATGTTTCTGGTATTATTGCTTACTAAAAGCTAAGTCTACATTATAATATCACATATAGGCAATATATCCAGATATGTAGCATTTGGTTGGTCGAACCAGATATAAAGGTATAAGTTAGAGAATTTGCAGAAATGAAGCTGGAAAATCTTTTGGTTTTCAGGTATCAATTATTTGATCCATACTTTGACCAAAGCTATGTAAGCAGCCAATTCAAGACTGAGATATAAATGTTAAAAGAGCAAGATACATCCTACTGATCTTTGTATTCTCTTTGTCCTGCATGATGCCTGGCACGTAATAGGGACTCAATAAATACTTGACTGAATGGTGTTCCATAACGGAGAGCAGCCAGAGGGCCGGGAAGTAGCAAAGATGGCCTTGAAGAAAGGACTCCCGTCCAGATCTGGGCAGGAGAAGGGTCTCCTCTTTGCCTGTCAGTGAATCTAATACACCTCTTCAGGTTCAGGACTTACTGAAGTTAGGCAATGATGCTTTTATCCATACCTTTAGTAATAGATGCAAGTTACCGTTCAAAACCTCCATATAGCTCATTCCTTAATAGGGGTGTGGTTCTTGTCAACAAATCCTTTGCTGTTCTTAGGAAAGTGATTAAAATTTTTTTTTCTTTAGCTATACATGGGAGTCCAATGGATGCTCCTACAGTATTCTAGCACCCTAATCCATGGAATGGGGAATGCAGGCTCACAGCACTGGGGTTCTCATGCGTGCAACCATGGTAACACCAAGATCAAGGTGATTCCAGTGACCCATTTCAAAAAAATGATATGCCAGACAATCAAAGCCATTGTCCCGGGGGCTTCCTGTGCTTTCCCAATCTAACCCATCCTGTACATGTGCACAAGTCTGATTTTCTGGAAACATCCTTCGATCATGCTGCCCCTCTGCTCAACAACATTCCATGTTGGGGGAGAGAAAACAAACCCCACAAGTGAGTTGAGACCCAGAGGACAGAGGGACATCCCTCAAGGACCGTCCCACTGTTGGGTCTGTGCCCTGATTAAGCATCCGGTAAGCCCCTGGACCACAGATCGATCAGAACACAGACCAAGCCCTTTGGGACAGTAAAGAGTGGTTTCAGAAAACATTCTGTTGTGTGTCTTCCTGCTCTATCTCATTCTCAAACATTCTGGAGGGGCAGAAAAGGCAGGGTCTTCCTGGGAGTGTATCAACTTGTTGAACACATCAATGATGAAAATGCTGTCCATTTGTAGAGTAATTACAGTTTCCTATATAGTCAGCACCCCACCTTGTGGATCCTAAGACAGAAATCCAAAGCAATGTTTCTCAAACTATCGCTGGCAATGAACCTCTTCAGTTTTCTGTTTCCAATCCATTCCAGACCAACACTTTTGTAAAATAATGAACTGTTTGTTTCATTTCTATAGTAAAGATGTACAAAATATAAGCCCACATTTTTTACTATTAGATTTCAACAGATCAAAAAATATGCTCAAATTGCTTTAAAAGCTTCCAAATGTTTTCTGTCAAACTCTGGACTTGTCATATACCAGTAATATTCAAAAGCTGGCACCAGTCAGGTAACAACTCCGAATAGCACTGGTCTAAAGAGTGTGCTGGAAATCCTCTTAGAACACCAGACAAATTCCCTTTCTTTTCCATTCTGGGCACTATGCTTGAGAAAAAGTCATACATGCAAGAAACACAAAATTGCTAATGAATTTTTTAGGGGGGATAAGAACATATCAATAAATCACATGGGTTTTATGACATAAATCCAGCTTATACATCATGTCAGTTTCACTGACCTATACCTATCACTGCATCATTGAGGAAAGGCCAGTCCTTGGGAAACAGGTGATTTGGTTTCCAGGGTTGTATTAACAGTTAATTCCAATTACCATACTAGCAATTGGAGAGAGTGTGAACTTACTGAAGAATGGCACATGCTTAGATCTAAGGCGATTCCCAAAACAAAAGTGTCCATCCATTCCAAACAGAAGTCACCCTCTTCTTCCCCTCCTGCTTTGAGTCTGAGACACTCTGGCCATTTCAACGTTCATACCAGGAGCGGGAAACATTTTATGTTCCCATCCATAAAAGATAATCCAAACTGTTCGGCATATTTTATTTTCCTTCAGCAGGTAGAAGAGCCTGGGCATGCTTCCTAACCCATTAGTCTCTTCTAACACACATTGGAACAACTCTCCTGTTTACCAAACTGTTTTCTCTTCTTCTTGGACTAGTTTCATTCCTCCTTGCAGTTAGGTATGGCCTCAGGACAGGGTTCTGGGTGACAGTGGATAGAAGAGATGCATGGTGCACCTCCCAGCCTGCCCCCTAAGAAGCTCCCATGCCTGGTCCTTCATACTCTTTTCCTCCCTCCAGCAAGCTTGGGAGCCACATGCTGAAGGTGCAGGAGCCACAAAATGGAGGAACCAGGGTCCCTGAACCAGGGCTTGGAGGAGACTCTCCCCAATCAGGAACATTCACTCTAGACATTAAATGAGAGAGAAATCCAACATGGCGTTATGTCATTGAGATTTGGTGGTTTGTGTATTAGAGCAGCTGATGTTACCTTCATTAATATGCCTTTATAAGCAAAGATATCAACTACTTTTCTCCATCCTTGTGCAAGGTTGGCTGGTGAATTAGAATGTCTTTATATACCAACTCTTGTCACAATCCATTGTACAGGCCTGCTCTGTATCTCATCACTTATTCAAAATTATCTATTGAGTACCTACTGTGTGTCTTCATTGGGTACAAGTATCATATCTAAGGGTCCCTTAAAATGAGACCCAAGAGGAACAATTCTTCAAATTCTGTTTTAAGGTGACTCAGTTTCAAGCTATAATTATAAAGCAGAATGTACCTGTAGACACTTTAATGTCCACCCTCTTCCCCCGATCTACCCCAACACCTCCACCCCTGTGTTCCTGTGTGTTGATGCAGAACAGGAATTCAGGCTGTATGATTTTAAAGAAAGAAAGCACAAAGTTCCCCAAGAGGTTTCCTTGCTCACCCTCAGTTCGGATCAAGAATTTCACCAGGACTTCAATCTGGGAGGATATCACTTCCATGGTGTTGGTGACAACAGAGAGACACTGGGCGGGAGAATGGCTTGCCCCTGTGAGATGAAAGATTTTGATTCTTTTTTTAGGTGATCCCCTCTTCTGGGTCCGCAAGTGACTCTCACGGAACACCAGGATTATTTGTTAAGGCTGGCTTGCTTCTCCTTAGTGTTTCAGGGCACTGAGACAGAGCTTAGGAGAGAGGGTCCCAGAGTTTGATCGCATATGTGAGTATGCCATTCCAACTTCTAGACTTGGATGGAGTTTACCTGTGTTCTTTACTCCCAATTCAACTCCCCAACAGGCAAACCACACCCCTGTCACGTCTCATCATGCATCCACCTCTCAGCTGCATGCTCTGCAGTCTTTGCAAAAAGTTTAATCGTTTTGTATGAACCTTCCCACACAGCTGAGCAGCTCCCTCGCGCACCATCAGATTTGTTTACTTGAAAGGGAACATTGGGATTTGCAAATCTATTTTGATTTGATTTTTTGTAAGTAAAAAATTAAGCTTAGATGAATATAACCCAGGATATTTTATTCTTTCCTGCTCCTCCCATCCAACCTGTGGTCCTATTTCTCCAAGGAAAGATTCGTTTATCGTCCCACTGTCCCACCCAGACTACTCCCTTTTTCACTGCTTATAAAAACACTGCTGGGAAATTAAAACAAGAAATGCTCTTTTCCAAAGACACTGAAGCATATCTGAGCTTAGGCAAATGACGTTGTTTTCAATGATATTGGAAACAAGGAGCTGAGTTCTGTGCTATGCGGGCACCGTGTAAACGGTTAATTGTGATGGGGCAGATGATGAAGCCATCCACTGACCTGTCAGAAAAAAAAAAAAGAAAGAAAGAAAAAAAGAAAACCTTCAGTCTGCTGACCACAGACGCAGCTCAGGGACCAATGCTCGCTCTGAATATGGATTTCAGGACACTTCCAATCACCCTCCATCTGCAGGATTTAAGCCCCCGAGGCCAGAACCATCTATTTTTCACATTTGATTTGGGCTGGGACCTGGGGCTGAAAGCAGATCTCATTCCCCCTTCTCACTACCCTCCCCTGCGCCTCTGTAGCTCTGTTATTTCTCCTATTAATATCTCATCAACATCGGGCAGGTGCTTCCTGTACGGAGGTTCTTCATTAACAAGTTGTCAATGGGACAGAGAGTCAGATCCCCACTGTTGAAGGAAATTGGCATGACAGCGGCGGGAGGAGGCCTGAGAACATCCTGCATGACGACTACACTTTCTAGCGGGGCTGTGTTTTCCCAGCAAACTTAAATTTGGATTCACCTATCTGACTTCCGAAAACTTTCCTGGAACTTCCTCCTTCAGCAAACATTTGTTCTCAAATTAAATCTATTTTTATGCTCAATGTAATATCTGAATCAGCAGTTTTTAAATACTCAATATATCTTTAAATGCCAACAGACAACAAGTATAGCAGGTGTTTAATTGTGGTTTAAAGATCCACATTGTTCACATTTTACAATCACAATTAAAATTAAGCAATAACACCAAAGGAGTTCCGGTATACAGCAATAATGCTTACCCGTATAGTGAAATTGATAAGGATCCAGATATAATGATGCCCATTGTAGTAACCCTGTGGTGACTGATTGCTATTCTGCTGTTAGCAAACAACCAAGAAATACTTTATTTTTTCAGAATTATCAATTTGTTTCTAGGGTATGTGAACAATGGAAACCTTAAGGGAGAACGTAATAGTTAGTGAGGTATTAAAACAGTTATATAACTAATAAAAACACTAAATCAACTTAGATATGCAGCAGTGTGTCATTTCCATTTTAATAAAAAAGTACATTATTCTCTTCCCGAAATTACAAAATTTTATTTTTTTTACTCTGTGCCAACATATTTGGAAAGTTAAAAAGTCATAAATCTACGGTTTCTGGAATTGTCATTTATGTGATTCTCCAGTCCTTAAAAAAGATAGAATAAAAACAGGCATTTTCATAAAACGATCGAATTGAAAAATTGTTTGCATTCACTGCTTGTGATTTTTTTCTTGGGGAGGTTGGAAGGGGGAGCACAGGGACTTATAAATAAAACACATTTGATTTTCCTAGCCTCCCTGTATGCTGAGCATTAAGATCTCTAGATGTGCCTGCTCAAAAGGCAGTGTGCGGGGATGCTTTATTGGGAGAAGCCTTCACATTCTTCACACAGTGACAAAGGCCCGGGTGATGGGTCATACTCCTGGCCAATGAAATCCAGTTACCGGCCAGATGGGAGACAACTGCGTTAACACATGCATTTTTCTTCTCTGAAAAAATGAAGGCAGGCTTATCAACAGGGGCCACAGGATGGTTTCCAAGCACCCTTGAAAATTCCCATGAGTTTATTTCCTGGGTTGCTAGTGAACATCCTCCCATAGGAAAGAGCCAAAGTAGCTCTGGAAGGATCTAGATGTAGAATTTTAGAACTGCAAGATCATTTGAGAAGACCTGAAGAAAAAAGGTCAGAACTAGAAAGGACTTTGAATCCATCCAGGGCACTGAGTCGTATTTTTTCACCAAAGTACCCTGGAGCAATGGTTTTTGCCCTGCCTGAACATTAGTATCCCACAGAGAGCTTTTAAATGTGTGTGTATGTATATATATATATATATATATATATATATATATATATATATATGTATAAATATACATATGTATGTATAAATATATAAATATGTGTGTGTGTGTGTATTGATGCTTCACTCTGGGCCAGTTAAAACCAAATCCCTAGGACACGACCTGTGTGATTCTGACACATGAATGCACATCACCAAGAAACTTGGGGGTGGATCCCTTTGCCTTAAAATTTGTGCACATTACAATTTGATTCAATAAAGCATTTTTGTTTTATTAATTAATTACATAGATTTCCTTTTCTCTAAATATTCGGGTACAATCAATGAACCAAGAAAATGTGCCATATTCCCAGTGACTTGCTCTACACCTGAGAGTGTTAAGAATACCAGAAACGTAAGGATCTGACTCATTGCGTAAACGAAGAAACTGAGGCTCAGAAAAGTAAAGTCCTTTGGGATTTCTGACGATACTCTACCATCTGCTCCTTTGTACCATATGTAAAGGGCAACTTAGTGATGAAATACTCTGGATTCCATTCAAAAGAACATAAGGAAATAAGAAATGGCTGGAAAGTCTGATAAGAGAACACGCTAACAATGGCAGTTACGATTTACTGAGCCCCTGCTAAATATCAGAAATTTGCATATTCATGCATTCGTTCAACAAATTTTATTGAATATTATTATAGGACTAGCACTGATCTAGCCACCTGGGGATACCACAGATATCAACACACGACATGATCCCTGATTTCTTGGAACTTCAGGCTCCTGGGGGAAACCAACATTCACCCAGAGTCACAGTAATAAGAAATAGGTAGTAAGAAATAACTAAGACCTGTGATAAGTGCTCTGAAAGGAATTTGGTTTCATGAGAACAAGAAAGATCATCTATGGAGGAGACTCGGGAAAGAAAGGGACACCTGAGCTGAGAGCATGAAGAGCAAATAGGAGTTCATCAAATGGTGTGGGATGAGAGGGTAAGGAAAGAGCATCACTCACAGAGAAAACAGCATGTGCAAGGGTCCTGTAGTGAGAGAAGGCAAAGCACTTTGGAAGACTTGGGAAGGGGTTAGAGTGGCTGGAACAGAAGAAGACTGGAGGGGCAGGCTCAGGCCTGGCATTTATTAGATCTAATCTTTGTAACAGTCTCACATGGAGGGTGTTTTGGATTCCATTTTATACATGAGAAAACCAAGGCCCAGAGTTTACATAACATAATCCAGGGTCACATCACTAGTAAGTGGCTGAGTGGAAATCAAGCATATCTGCTTTCCTGGATTATCCCATTTAATTCCCTGCCACTGCTCAAAAATGCTCAGAGTATTCAAAGATCTTTAGAGGTTGCCTATCATGCCTCCATGTGGGTAATGTGTCCCCTCTGCATCACATCAATAAGCACCATGTCTAAGCAGGAGCTTAGACTGCAGAGTGGGCCAGTGTTGAATGGAATACAAGCGAATGAGCCAGAGTCAAAGAGCAGTGAAACAAAGAGAGGACTGCTACAGAAGGGCTAAAACAGCCAGTGCAATCCTAAAATCGATGTGGAATTTTCATATTGTTACAAATAACTTTTTTTGGTATCGTTATGATGTTATTAGCTGCACTTAACAAAAAACTCAACTTTAAATGGTTTAAGCAATGAAGATGTTTTATTATTTCACATAACATAAGCACCAAAGGAGGATGACTCCAGGGTTGGTTCATTCAGAGACTCAGTGAAACCATCAAGGGCCAACTTTTTTCTGCCCTGATGTCCTTAGCTTCTTTTCCTCAATGAGTTTCCACAAGAAAGTTGCCACAGTTTAGGTTTCACCTGCAGGCAGGACAATGACCAGCCAGAAAAGTCCGTTTTATCCTGAAGTTTCCTCTTCCAGAGTGAGGAAACATTTTCCCAATGTCTCTGCACCAACAGACTTCTCCTCAGATCTCAGTAGCCAAAATTGGGTCACATGCCCACCCCACACCATTAACTGTCTAGGGCAATGATAAGACCACACGTGGCTTAGACCAATCAGGATTTACCCCCAACGTGGGGATAGCGTCACCTGAAAGGCGAAACGAAATTGGAGGTCTGTTAACAAAAACATAGGGGGACCTAGTTGAGGTCATCCATAGTATAGTTTTCACTCTGTACTTGTTCAGAATAAGTCCCAGCTTCTGAGCAGCAGGAATTCAGTGACATCAGGTTCGTCATTGGTGTTCCCAATCAGTTCAATGTGGTAAAAATAAAGCAATAAACAATGGGTAGGAAGAAGACAGTCTAACTTTGCATCCTGGATCTCTCCAGGTGAGAGGAAGAGGCGAAGACCAAATCCTAGGCAGGGGCCAACTGTGGCAACTGTGAAGAAGTATCAAACCTGCAGGTGTATCCTGTGTCCAAGTTAACCCGCCACACATGAGGGTCAGCCATACATTTGGGCCAGCCAGCCCCAAACCCAAGGCGGGAGTTTAGATGATCTCGAGAGTCCATTATCAATCCGGTGGGATGCAAACCCTAGTGCAATCATTTGGTAAGTCTTTCTCTCTGCTTCCATCTCAGGGCAAGCTATAAACATTAATTACAAAAGATCTGTGACCCTCGTGAGGTGAGAGCAGGGCTAGAATCTCAACTGCCCATCACAATTCGTTCTGAGGACAAACAGGCAGGCCACCTAGCACCTTTCCTGAGGTTCAGTGGCAAATGACATTGAGACTTAACAACGACTGCATGACTCACAAACCACTTTCAGACCCTAAAAAAAAAGGCATATGCATCTGAGTTGCAAACAGGACCCACAGCCAACTTGTAGTCAGGGTTTTTGTGTAATGTCACACCCCCTGTGCTCTTGCAAACATCTCCATTCAAACTCACTTTTTAATTCCTATAGGGTAACTCTGGAGTTTCTGCTAAACATTTATTAAAAAAAAAAAAAGCTACTCATCTATAGTGTAGCATAAAATAAAAGTAAAAGCAAGGGTTTAGGGGTCAGATGTTGAGAATATCACCTCTTCTCTTTCCTGGCTGGGTGACCTACTTAGTGTCTTCAAGTATCCACTTCCTCCTCTATACTATGGGAATTCTTCTGGTGGGGTTGTGAGGATGGAGTGAGATAATAACAATATGGTGCTACCAACAGTGTCTGACACATAGGAAGTGCTCAATAACCACCAGGCTGTATGAGAGTAGAGGAGTCATGCTGTAGACAGCACACCAACGAGCAGGATCAGACAGCCACAGGACATGTGGGAAGAAGTAAATGCTCAGGAAACAAGGATCCTAGGATCAGCAGATCCCAGGACAAAAGAGGCCTCAAGACAACATAGAAGTACTTTCTCATACTATACTCTAGGTATAGTGGAATCTTGTTCCCCAGAAATTTAGGGAGGTTGACATCCCTAGAAAACTTCCGTAGGTTCACTCTGTGCTTACAATATTGTAAACAAGCCCTTGAATCCCACAATGTGACATTTCTCACCATTATCACTCTTTAAGTCCGCATCCATCCAACACACATTTATTGGGTGTGTACTATGGGCCGATAGCTGTAGAGGTGAGTATAGGGCCCCATGCCTGGCATCTTACCTACTTAACGGTGACCCTAAAAATTAACTACTATTGACCCCATTTAAATGTGAGACCATCAGAAAGCCTGGGTATATCTCAAAACCACAGCTGGTGAGTTTTAGAGATCAGATTCGAACCCCCCTATCTATGTATTACCACAAAAATGTTGCCAACAAACCACCCCAAATATCAGTAGATTAAACTTACATTCATTTATTCTTAGTAATCTGCAGGTCAGCGAAGGGCCATTTGATCCAGGCTGGGCTTGATTCAGGGTGACTCTGCTCCTGGTGCCTATCATCTTTCTGGGAACATCAGGCTATCTTGGACATATTGTTCTCATGAGCATGGCAGACACCCAGAAGGGCAAATCCAGCTGTGCATGCACCTTTCATAGTTGGTTGCATCGTCTACGCTAAATTCCACTGGCCAAAGAAAGCCACATGGACAAACCCAGGTAAGTCAGAGGAATATACTCTAGCTTTTAGTGACCAGAACTACCAAGTCACATGGCAAAAGGGTGAAGAATTGGGGACTTTCAGGTAATCCGCCAGAGTCTGAGTCTGATTTCCAAGCTTTCCTCGATCCTGCCAGCCTCCCAACATAAGCAAATAAATACAATGCCCTGTAAATCTCCAATAGAAATATATCGAAGATGCTGGGAAAGTATGGTGGAAGGGGCATGCCACTCAGCCAAGGGAGGCAGAGAAGAGGTACAGCAAACAGTGACTGCTGAAAGAATGTAACTATGCACCAGTGTCTCCTGACTGAGGAGCTGCACAGGCTTTGGCCTCAGCAAGTCCATCACAGTGGGGGAAGTCCATCACAGTGGAAGAGGCTTTTGATGACTCAGATTAAACCAGGACACAAGCAACAACTAGAACTGAAACTCTCTGTGGTTTGCCTAAGCCAGGCATCAACTCGCTGGAGAGATGGACGTTATGATCAGTTAAACAATTTCATCAAACTTCACACTGTAACCCTTGGGCAAAACCAGGAATACTTCTTCACTGGTAGGAGTTTAACAGCTAGAGGTGGGCCCAAAACTCTGACAGACGAGTGGCATCCAGTGGCCGAGGGTTAATTTGCAATGAGCCACAGCTGCAGGCAGGCAGATGCGGCAGTTGCTGGCTAACCACACCCCAGTGGGGGTTCAGCAGACCACAAGAAGTGGCAGACACCAGCCTGGGGCCTGCAAAGGAGAAGACTCAGCCAACGACAAAGACAGAGGGGATCACCCTCCTCCTGGAAGAACACAGCAACTTTCTGAGTTTCCTTCACTCGTGGTGTTCCATTTTTTGGTTAGGGAGATGCATCTAAACATGTGACATAATTAGGGAACAAGACCACTGAGTCTTGAATTACATGACACTGATGCCAATTGCTGTGATGCCTCAGAACAGTGGTTCTCAAAGTGGACCCGCAGCATCAGCAGCCCCTGAGAATTAAGTAAGTTCTCCACTCCGACCCCAGGTCTCCCGAATCAGAAGCGCTGATGCAGGAGCCCAGCCATCTGCGTTTCCACAAGCCCTCCAGGTGATTCTGAGAACCACTGTGTCAGGCCACGAGGCAGAGGTTCCCTAGAGGAAGTATAGCTTCAGCTGGACCTTGAAGAAACTAGAAAAGGGGAAAGACTTTGTGTAAATCAACCCAGAAGGCAGAGCAGCAGGCATGAGAGTGACCCACTGAAGGACCACATAGGTGACTGCCTGAACAGAGGACAGGGTGATTCAGAGGGTGGACAGAAACAAGATTAACTATGGGGCACCTGGGCGGCTCAGTTGGTTAAGCGTCTGCCTTCGGCTCAGGTCATAATCCCAGGGTCCTGGGATTGAGCCCAGCATCGGGCTTCCTGCTCGGCACTTCTCCCTTTCCTTCCCCCTCTCCCTCTGACCCTCCCCCCTGCTCGTGCTTTCACTTGTTTGCACGCTTTCTCTCTCAAATGAATACATAAAAAATCTTTTAAAAAAATAAGATACCTAGACTGAGTGCACTCAGGGTGTGGTTTTAGAAAATCTTGAAAACTGGGCACAAAAATGTTTGGACTTCTTGCAATGCAAGATAAAAGATTTTTACCCTACAGAGTGAAAAGGGCAAGAGGATAGTGAGAAACAGGGAGAACAACTCACCTGAGTATATCCTCCAAAAGTGGCACCTTCTTTTGAAAAAACATTAAAAGGACATAGTGTGAAAGCAAGAGCCAGCTGTCAATAAGCAGCTCAAACATCGGTGGTCAGACAATCAGACCCAAAAGGAAGTCAAAGGGTGTCTCCTTTGTTTAGTGCCCTTCCCTTGGCCTCACCCCACCTCCTGTCCGACAGCACCTCCTCCCCACCATGGTGACAACTGTGGGCAAAAGGATTTAAAGAAAAGTAAGCGAGGCAGCAATATTAAGACCAGTTTGAAAGTGTGAGAGGCATTCTGGTTTTAGAGGCAGCTTCTAAATTCCCTTTTGAGAAACTGCTGATAATCTTGTGGGGATTACGAACTGAATTTTTGTCTTAATTAATTTAAATGTAAATTTAAGTAGTCACATGTGACTAAGAGCTACCATGTTGGACAGTATAATTCTAGATCACTGAAAAATTGTGAAAACTTCCCAATTCCTTTTTAAGAATAGCCTATCCCTGCCCCCAAAATGTGATAATGTGAGCACAAAAGATTATAAACCAGGCTTACTTATATAGAAGTAAAAAAACCTTAGTAAAATAAAATTTATGTAATCCAGATCATTATTTTAAATATGCATGCACACACACACCTTGACCAACTTAAAATTATTTCCATACTTGCAGAAAAGTTTATTAATGTGATTCATTGCATTAATAGGTTGAAAAGAAAAGATGATCTTGCTTGATAAATACCAATAAGATATCTAATAAAACTCAACATTAATGCCTGACTTTTTTAAAGATTTTATTTATTTGAGAGAGAGAGAGGGGGCATGGGGGTGGGGGCATGGAGGGAGAGCGAGAAGCAGACCCCCCCACTGAGCAGGAAGTCCAACTCAGGGCTCCATCCCAGGACCCTGAGATCATGACCTGAGCCAAAGGCAGATGCTTAACCCACTGAGCCACCCAGGTGCCCCAATGCCTGATTTTTTCAAAAGAAAAAAAATTCTTAATAAATCAGGAATTGAAGGCTATTTCTTTAATACTACAAGTAGCTATCAAAAAATAAACTATAACCAACTTATTCCTAATGATGAAACAAGCAGTCCATTAAAAAACAAGAAAAATATGTTCCCAAAGACTGTCATTGTTTTGTCAATGTTTGCCAATGTTATACAAGAGGAAAATGAAATGATATAAATATTTGGAAGAAAGAAATCAAAGATCATTATTTGCAGATCATTTTATTGCTACTCCAAAAACCAAAGAAAATTAACAATTAGAACAAATATGAAACATCAGCAAGGTTGTCAAACAGGGCAAATTTAACAATATTCCCCTTCCCAGTTTTTGGAACCATCAGAATAAAGACCTGTCTAATTTCATTCATCACTTTATTTTTGGCACCTAATAGAGTCTCTGGAATATGGAAAATAGAATAAATATTTGTTGAATTTATTTGTTTGTTTATATATCTATTGACTAAAAAGTCTGGAAATTCTGAATGCTGGATGTTATCATTTACCTACAGAACTAGTTTTTGAACCGTATCTGGTAAAGTCCTAGTAATCTGGACTGTTATGCCAGAAATTGCAGTTGAGTGCCAGTAGGAAAGGCATAAGGGAGCTCTGGATGAAGCAAGCACCTCTATTCTCACCTAATTTTTTTATATTATGGTACTATGTAAAAATCGATTGCATAAACTGAGGTTATCCTGTTTTCTGAAGAAATAGTTTTAATTACCAGCTAAGACTCTGAATATGATCACAAACAAGCTCTATCTTATATACTAAAATGTAAATTTAATTACCTCACAATTTGTACCTCGACTCCTGGACTCATTAAACTTCTTAGGTTGCTAATGTAGATTTTATCTCTGATTTCTCAGAATAGTTTGGTCTGTTTTTCCTTTCACTGCTGTAAAACAAAACATACCACCCATACATCAAACTCATAAAAAAGGACTATTTCGCAAGTGACCCACCCTCTCACACTTCACCATGAGATTTGACTCTAGAAAGGAACAAGGCTATTAAAGACTGACTTTCTCTTGTAGCTAGAAACCGTATCCTGGGTTACAAATCAAACTTCAACTAACTTAAAAGAATTTAAATCATGCAAAATATATTCTCTGACCATAACAGAACTAAACTATAAATCAATAACAGAAGACTAATAGAAAAATGTCCACATACTTAGAAATTAAACAGCACACTTCTAATCCATGGGTAAAAGAAAAAAAATTCCCAAGGGAAATTAGAAAATATTTTTTTAAAGATTCTACTTGTTTATTTGACAGAGAGAGTGAGAGAGCACAGCTGGGGGAAGGGCAGAGGGAGAGGGAGAAGCAGACTCCCCGCTGAGCTCGATCCCAGGACCATGGGGTCATGACCTGAGCCCAAGGCAGACACTTAACCAACTGAGCCACCCAGGCACCCCTAGAAAATATTTTAAACATAACAAAATTTCAGAGAGAAATTCATAATATTAAATTCTTGTGTTAAAGAATTCGCAAGCCTCCACCTCAAGAAACTAGAAAGGGAAGAGCACAATAAGCCTGATTTAAGCAGAAAAATTAAATAATAAAGATAAGAGCAGAAATCAACAAAACTGAGAGCAGAAAAATAATAGAGAAAATGGATGCAACAACTCATGAAATTAACCTATTCTTTGAAAACCACAAACTACCAAACTCACCCAAAATAGACAATCCAAAGAGTCCTAAAAATATTAAAGAATTAAATTTTAGTTTAAAACCTTCAAAAAAAAAAAATGTCCAGGCCTAGATGGTTTCACTGGCAAATTCTATCAAGAACTTAAAGGAAAAAATGACACCAATCCTACATATTCTCTTCCAGAAAATTGAAATGGAGAGAACATGTCCCAACTAATTTTACAAGTCCAGTATTAGTCTTATACCAAAACCAGGCAAAGACATTTCAAGAAAACAAAACTACACCCCAGTATCCCTTATGAAAACAGGCATAAAAATCCTTGACAAAATATTAGCAAATTCAACAATTTATAAAAAGAATAATAAAACACAACCAAGGAGGTTTATCCTGGGAAAGTAAGACTGGTTTATTTAAAAATCAATATAATTCACTATATATATATATAGCCTAAAAAAAGAAACATGTGATATATAAATCGATGCAGAAAAAATATTTCATAAAATATAAGACACATTCATGACATCTTAAAATCTTTCAGCAAACTAGTAATAGAAGGGAAGTTCCTCAAAATTATAAAGGACATCTACCAAAAAAGTCTGTAGCTAACATCAAGCTTAATAGGGTAACACTGCATGTTTTTCACCTATAATCAGAAATAAGACAAGGATGTCAACTCTGACCATGCCCACTCAATATTGTTCTAGAAGTCCTAGCCAGTGCAATAAGGCAAGAAAAAGAAAGAAAATACATACAGACTGGAAAGGGGGAGATAAAATTGTCCCATTTACTGACAACATGATTGTGTACATAGAAAATTCCAAGGAACTTACTAAGAAAGAGAGGGGGGGAAGAGAGGGAGGGAAGAAAGGAGGGAGGGAGGAAGAAGGAAAGAAAAGCTCCTAGAATTAATGAACTTGTCAGGATTGCACTATACAAGGTTAACACACAAAAATCTATTGCATTTCTTTCTCCCTTAAGTCCTAGCTTCGTCATCTGTAAAATTAGGAAAGTAATAGAATTTGCCTATAAGTTTGTTGTGAGAATTAAACAATATATGCAAATCATATAGTGCCTTGTACACTGAGAACACCTGATAAAAGTTAGTCATCACTTACTATTATTAGGTATAGGAAGTAGATGCAGATGCATGTGAAGTTGATATGAAAAAGACCTGTGGGTTTTACAGGCTAGAATCTCATTAAGGTCAATGGACCTAGCTGCTAAAAAATCACTAAAGCAATCTTGAGACTTCATTCTGAACTCTGCAGAATAAGAATATATTAAGCACATATCAGGCTCCAAATTTGAGTTCTGTGTTCAAGGTTTGGGTGCCACATCTTAACAGGTACATTGAGAAAACCAGTAGCCTCCTAAAGGAGTATGAGCAGAAGGATGAAGGTTTGGGAAAATATGCCATGATTGCAGCAAGGAGGGATGCTTACACTGGCAATACAATGGCTTAAGAATTGCAAGATAGCTGATCACAAATACCTGCTATGGGGAATTGTGGTAGACATTCTCCAGAGGATATACCTGTGACCAGAAAGACAGTACACACTTATTTAAATTTAATATTAGAAATAAAAATTAAAGTTCTTTTCAACTGGAACTAGTTACCTTGTGGAGTACACAGGGATTATAATTTGGTCCCCATAATATAGATGAAGGAAATTCAGTCTAAAATTTAAGTACTTGACCAAAATCTCAAAGCTAGCCAAAACAGAGTCATGATTTAAATCTTGGCCTTTTGACTCTATGCAGTGATTCTCGTGGTCCTTCAGCAAGTCAGAGAGAGGCTGGGACTAAATTCCCCAGTCTTTGGCTCTGCTAATTGGTCAAGTGGGCTGGGCCTCATGCGTCAGGCTGAAGCCAAAATGCAACTGTTTTGAAGCAACTTTCTAACTATGTTGGAGTTAGTCCACAGTGTAAATCCTGAGTTTCAATACAGAAAGGTGCAGAATCTAACATCCAGCTAGTTAGAGCTATCTACCAAATGAATGTAGGGTAGGGTGATGGGGTGTGAGCAGATGCTATTGATGTTTTTTGCCGAATGTTTGAAAACCCACTGTGAATATTGATGCCAAGAGCTTGTTGCTGGCTCTTAGAAACAAACAGAAGATGTAACAGCCATTTTTTTCCCTCAATACAGGATACTGTTAGCCAAATGCAGAATTTCAGTTTGATTAAGAAACAGAAGTCCATCACACATTTGCTCCTGTTGTTAAAATGTGGTTGTTGATGACTTGGGGAGTGGACTCTCCTGAAAGGTTATACTAACCACAGCCTACGGAGGTCTAGGCAGCCAGGCCATACGTGTGACAGTGCCCTGCCCTGACAGCCAGATCAGCCAATGAGTGGATTTTTAAATGATTATTCAATCCCTTCCAACAGAACCGCAGTAGCTGTGACCATTGTCACCCTCTATCCTGCCAGTGAGTTGGGTTTTCAGTTCAGTGGAAGCTTAGAATTTTCCTACTCATGCAGGCAGATTAAAGTACTCAACTAACTCAGGTGTAACTTATTTAATTCACCACCCAACTAATTACTGCAGATGCAGATAAGCCAGGCTAAGAGGAAAGAATCCACTTCCTAACACAAAACAAAGAGCAAGTAAGCATGTTTCTAAATACCCAGCAAAGGATGTGTTGGATGGCAGACATGTTTAAAAAACAAACAAATGCTCCAATAACTTCAAAAATCAATGACTTCTAAAAGGACAAAAATTATAGCGTGGTCTCTGTGCATTTGGGTTCTACTTGGTTCAACTTTGAATGCCATTTAACAACATAAGTAGATCAACTGTTTGAGTCAAGTAAAATTCAAATTCAGCCAGTTCTCACACAATTCCATTCTAAACGAGGTATTTTTTTTCTCCCCCAAATTGGGCTTGATTAGCAGTGAATAAAGTATGGCAACTAGAATCAAGGACATTTTTTTAAATGTGAACTCTGTCCTTCAGAGAGGTTAACTTTTGAAATATGAACTTAATTGAATGTCCTTTGCTCTAAAGAACATTAATTGGTTGTATCTTGTTGTGGCAAAAAAAATTTGTTTCAAAGGGAGGTAATTTTAAAAATCAGACTTTTGTTGTGACTGGTTATTTTCTCAAGAGGCATATTCAGGAAATAAGTTATTTGAGCATATACTCTGAAAACAACATAGAACCAATCTCGAATACCCTGTTAAAATAATTCAGTTTTTCATTTACAAAGGTTATGGACTGAATAAAAGTTTTAATCTTGGCAGAGAACAGTATTCTTACTTAGGGAAGGAAATCTCATAAAATTTGTTCTGTTTCGTAAGTGACTATTACATGGTAACATTATATTCATCATATTCCTACGAACTCATCACTGTGAGATGTTTTGGGAAATATTTCATGGCCCCATTGTGCAAGAACTACAACCTATTCTGAGGAGTGTGGCCAACAGGAATAAGCCTGGCCATTAGAAAAAGTTCTAGCAGCAGCTCCACCATTCACTATGTGTGTGACCTTAGCAAATCTCTAACTCTCTGAGCCTCCATTCCTTCATCCGTAACATATCACGGCCCTTTCATAACACACAGAGCCACTGAACAGAGATAAGCCTTAATAAGCCAAAATTCCATTAAAATGACCAGGTCCTTGGAGGCTAACCACTAGAATCTTGATTCACAATCACACTGTAGAAACCCATTCAGTCTGGATTTCTATGTGCTGAGAGAAAACAAGAGATGCTTGAAATCTGCATTTGTGATGCCCACAAAAGAATGTGTTCAGAATAACTAGTTTTGTTTCTGTAGAGAGAACTATAGATGAATTAACACACACACAATGAACCAGATACCAGTCTCAGACTTTCTCTCCTTCTCTCTTTCTCTCTTCCTCTCTCCCTTCCTCTCTCCTCCCAACCCCCAACTCACCTAAGGGCTCAGTGACTCTGTGTTTTCCTTGGGCAGGTAAAATCAACAGTCTCCTCAGCCATGAGGCATGCGAGAGGTGTTTTTTGTTTTGTTTTTGTTTTTATGATTTATGTTGTTTTTTTCTAATTTCTAATGTTGTTAATTTTCTAATTTTCTAATTCTAATTTCTAATTCTAATTTTTTCTAATTTAAATCAATTAATCAACATACAATGTATTATTGGTTTCAGAGGTACAGGTCTATGATTCATCAGTCTTATGTAACACCCAGTGCTCATTCCATCACATGCCCTCCTTCATGTCCATCACCCAGTGACCCCCATCCCTCCACCCCTTTCCCCTCCAACAACCCTCAGTTTGTTTCTTATAGTTAAGAGTCTCTTATGGTTTGTCTCTCTCTTTCTGGTTTTGTCTCATTTTATTTTCCCCTCTCTTCCCCTATGATCCTCTGTTTTGTTTTTTAAATTCCACATATCGGTAGAGATCATATGATAATTGTCTTTCTCTGACAGACTTATTTCGCTCAGCATAATACTCTCTAGTTCCATCCATGTCATTGCAAATGGCAAGATTTCATTTTTGATGGCTGCATAATATTCCATTATATGTATTTATATTTATATATATATATATATATATATATATATATATGTATTTATACCACATCTTCTTTATCCATTCATCTGTCGATGGGCATCTGGGCTCTTTCCATAGTTTGGTTATTGTGGACATTGCTGCTGTAAACATGGGGTGCAGGTGCCCCTTTGGATCACTACAATTATATCTTTGGGGTAAATACCCAGTGATGCAATTGCTGGGTCATAGGTTAGTTCTATTTTTAAGCTCTCTTTGGTGTAAATCTACTTCCAGCCTGGAGAAAGAAACCATCAACCACCCATTGCTCTGAAACATGGGTGCTGTGACCCTTCTTGGAGAACATCCCCAGAAATTTCCTCAGCAATCATAACTCAAAATATTTCCCAAAATTTATTCCCCGGAGTCAAATCCAAAAGAATTCATCAAGAAAAAAACAGGGAAGGGGACTTAATGACTGAAGGTTTGGGAAACATTACGTACTTGACTCCCTTCTTGGAAATTCTTAATTCCTCTTTGTTTAAAGGAACTAATATTTGCAGGAAATAAATCTGTTTAACTTTGTTCAACCAGATATTTCCCAAACCTCTTGGACTTTGTCCTCACGTTAACCATTTAGAAATCCTACCTTAGTACTCCACCAAACGTATTTAGGAAATTCCGATTCAAATCTTGGTGCCCAGCATCACGTGGACCACCTTCAGAGGAACTTTTTTTCAAGACAACTGGAAAAATCTGAAGAAACCAGAATTTAAACAATACACTTCTAAATGATCCCTGGGTCGAAGAGGGGATCTCAAAAGAAATTTTTTCTTTATCCTTAGACTTAAGAAAATTCACCAGACTTGTTTGTCAATAATTGCTATTTTCATAATTCCCAGTTTAAGGATTTTGCCCGAATCATAGCAAATTCTTCCAATCCACTGGCCCGGAGTTGTTTTGGTTTGGTTTTAATGCAAGTTTTCTTCTTACGTTGTTCCTTGTTACTTTAATTATTATTCGTCTGCTTTCTTTCCTCCAGTTCTTCCCCCCAACTCAGCTTTACTATATCTTTTTTCTCTGTGTTCTTAGGAAATATTGCAGGTCTTTCCTTCTAAATTAATAATTCTGAGGGGCGGAGGGAGGTTTGAAACCCATGATGTGATTCTGTGCAACCAATGAAAATGCATGTTACTGTCTGCATCTCAGCCAGTCCCCATGTACTCCCACCTGCAGCTCCACAGTGTGCAGTAGGAACTACATGGTGGGGATGCTGATAATGTCCCTAGCGTGGCATCTAGACATAGCAAACACAGGAGAAGTAGAAGCTATTGGTAATAGCTATTATTCCAGTTTGCACCAGCAGTTGAGCATCCACAAAAGAACTAGTGTTTTTGCAATAAGAGAGAGTATGCAAAACTAGATATAAAGAGTCATAAGTGAATTTTCCCAGTAGACCAAAAAAAAAAAAGATAGCCATTATGTTTTTTTCACATTATTTAGATAGTCAAAACAATAGGCAGAAAAATAGTAAGAAGCAGGAAGCAAGAATCACCATCCCTCAACATTTCTGGAATGTCCTCTGACCTTTTCTCAAACCCCCCATTCTGTGTTCTCCCGTGATTTCCAGATAGTAAATAGTAGATTATTTGGGCTCTAACTTGCTGTTCTTATCAGGAGTAAATAATCAGCGAACTCTAGCTTTAAAAAATACAGTTGCTAAAAAAAAAAGAGAGAGCAAGAGCACAAGAGAGAAAGAACGATACCAAATGAAAACTGCTTTTCACGGCCACATAAGCCCAGCAATAGAACAGTAATGGCTGTTAAATACTAGCCTAATCCTACAAGTGAACAAATTATTGAAAATTTCAAAGTGGCAGCTTTGATTTGAAGATTCACCTCATTGACTATCTAATTCATTCCTAATGACATAATCATTGGTGAACAGTAAACGCAATTCAGAGGGTCAGAACTCTCCTATTAGTCATTAGCTTTTATATCCGGAGTGCTGTTTTACTACTGAGCCTTGTATTTTACTATTTAAAAGAAGAAGGAAGTAGCCCCATTTCCAAGGTGATGATTATTAAAGTGCTGCCACAAACGGCACATGGTTATTACAGCACAAATAGAAAGCTGTTTGAGATACACACAAAATACATTCACATCTATTCCACCAAAAAAATTTTTTTTCACAAATAAAACTCAGCTAGAGATAAATTAATTACCTTATTATGTTCCACAAGGAAAACAAGTGTTAGATACCCTGCTGCATTGTTTGTGGTAAGCAATCAATATTTTACTGTCTAACCATATTTAACTTTACGTGTATACCTAAATCCCTTTCTACTAGGAATTCTAATACAATACTCTAAGCATAACTCATGGCCATATTCAGGTAAATTAAAGATTCCCTGAAATACACCACATGAAGGAAGTCATATTTCATCTGCATCTGTTTCTCTTATTCATTACCTAATCCTTCAACCCCCAATTCCCTCCAGAGTTCTTTATTAATTTAAACAAAATATGTTCAGTTGGACTTTTCTTGGTTAGGCATAAATCTGTACACTTACCCTATCACAGACCATTAACAAAGCCCCAAATTTTTATATAGTGAGTACTTATAATAAAATAGGTTTCTAAAATGTAATGTGATTAATTGAAGAATTGCACTTGTTCGTATTAAGCTCCTTTGGAAGGTTTGCTCATAGATTCAACTGCCTGTAGCTCAAATATTGATCTGTTTCCTGGATTCTGAAGATGGATGGTTTCAGACTACAATGTTTGGGTTTGCAATAGTTAACCTGAAAGCCTTTTTAAAGGTAGCCAGAGAAACTGTTGAGTGGTAAATAATCAAGAGCTCCTTAACCATGGGAAATGTTTTCATACCCACTGGTGTGTGTGTGTTTATTTGAAATGTGTTATCAATGCCTCTATATTTCAAAATCCAAGAAAGGAGCTAATGGGAAAAAAGAGATAGTGGGGAAATAGAAGAAAATGCATAATGATGTTTGATTTTGTTTTTGTATGTGTATTAATATGATGAATCCTAAGACAGGAGAGTGGGGGAAACCTGTCTTTTGTGTCAACTTGAAGCTACTGGACTTGATTTATTTTATTTTACAGTTTAGAAGATTAAAGAGTAATGCTCATTTGACTTTACGCTTAATGTTTAAATTTAAGAAATGTCTTCATCTCTACGTCCATATGACCATGTGACTTCGCTTCTTCAAAATTCCAAAGTTGAGTGTTCTCTTAGAGCATATTTCTCAGTAAACTCTAAAATCTATACTAATATTAGATATTACCAAGGGTTGCCAACAAAGCCTCAGAGAAAATCAATAGGTCAATAGCCTTTACTTCATCCATCCCCAAACCCTGCACTACCTAAACTGGAGTGACACCAAAGAAGTAAAAAGGGGTTGATTGGAATTAGTACTCCAATATGAATGCATTCATTAATCCAGTCACATTAATAACAAAAACAAGTTATTCAATAGATGGATAGTATATCTCTGAACAATGCCATCATATAATATTGATATTAATGATAATATTTTAAACACTTGGAGGCACAGACTAGCCATCTATCAATGGAAAACCCTTTTGAAGATTTTTCCCAAGGGCATTAAATTCTTGATCTAGTGCTTTTTCAAGATAAAGAAAGATACTTTTATTGGAGGGGTTAGGGAGAAATGTGGAAGTTTTGCCAGGGCTGAAAGTTACTAATTCTCTTTCCTCATACCTAAAAAAAATAAAATAAAAAAAAAATACAGTAAAGATTTTGCCAAAAAGCCTTAAGGAATAATTCAACCTCAATTATTATAACCTAGGCAACACTCACAAATATCAGATTTTATAATGTAAAAGTATCAGTACCATATTACATGAAACTGAATTCCGAAATCTCCACTATCTACAGCTCTTAGGAAGGAAGTGATTCATCAGCACTGTCATCTCCTGGCATTGAAAATTATTTCTTAGTCTCTTATCCTTTATTTACAATAAACACTTACTTGTTTGGAATCACTTGAGCAATGAAGATCATGGATAAGAGAGAATATATACCTGAAATTGGAGCTTCTCCTTATTCTTTACCAAAAAACCTCGGACAAGTGACCACATTCTGTGGATTTCTCATAAAGAGCACACTGCCCACCATCTCTCTATTGGCTCCCTCATCTAAAAGGAATAGCAGTCCTTAATATTTCTTCACTTTGAATAAATCCAATTAACCTTGACCTTTTTTGCTGCCCTGTCTGGGTTAATCATATCCTGCCAATAAGTGAGGCCCAGAGAATGCCTGAAAAGTCATGATGAACCCCAGGAAATTCCAAGATAAGATTTTAACAAACTTAAAATAACATTTTAATCATTTTCATAGAGCTCAACAAAAGAATGTCACACCACAGTCAAAACTGTATCCATAGAGTATAACCTCAGTGCTCCATCTAGATTCCCACAGATCTCTCAGTATCTTTTTTTTTTTTTTTTTAGAACTGCTTTCAAGCCACTGGAACATACTTTTGTGCATTCTAACATCTGAGAGGTTCAGAGGTATGAAAGCCCAGTTCCCTTGCCATGGGCTAGGGAAATGCTGCATTTGTAAACAAGAATTGATTGCCATAAAAAGGAGCAATCAAAGTAAGAGATTTTGGCAATTAAAAATATTACTGTCATAACAAATTTGACAGAAAGGGTGAGAAAAAAAGAAGAAGTTTTCCAAAACAATGAGAATTATAAAGAAATTGGATTATAAAGAAATGGAAAATGCACACGGAATCAATTAAGGAGATTCACGAACAAAATACAAGAAGAAACGAAGAAAATGAAGAAAAGAAAATAATTGGAGACAAATTTCCTGAGCTGAGAAAAGAGAAGCATGAGATTAAAGGCAGCCACAAAGTACCTAACAGGATGAACATAAGAAGACTCATGTTCAGGGGCTCCTGGCTGGCTCAGTCGGTAGAACATGTAACTCTCGATCTCTGGGTTGTGAGTTTGAGCCCCATGTTGGGTGTAGAGATTACTTAAAAATAAAATCTTTAAAAAAAAACAGAAGAGACTCATGCTCAGGGATAATGAGACTTCAAATCACAGAAGAAGATATGAAGATCTAAAAATGACCACCAAAAAAGGACAGGTTACCTACAAAGGAAGGAGAATCATTGAGGCACTAGACTTCTCATCAGCAACATTAGCTACTAAATAAGAAAATAATTCTTTAAAGCCAGAAGTGGAAATTTTTCTGAAATTAGAATTCTATTTCATGGCAAAAGAAGGCATTTTTTGACAAAAAGTTTATCTCCACGAATCCTTTAGTGGAGGATTAGTGGAGAGTGGGGCTCTCAACAGAAACACAAGGGAGAAGACATGGAATCTAAGAAATATTACTGCTAGCAGTAGTAATATTGCTAGCACAGGAGTTCAGTGCAAACATATCCCAGGAGGAGAGCTGGGTAAGGGAGCTAGGAAACAGCTGTTCCCAAATAGAATGGGAGGTCAGGGGGATCCAAGAAAAACATTTCTAAAAAGAAAGTATATTCCATTTCATTCATTTTTAAGTTGAGCTTAGCAATTAGATTAAAACATGTTTATTATGTCATGGTGGGGGAGGGGGGAGAATGTCAGTTAGAAACCCCAAGAAAAATTAGTTGTATAAGACCAAAAAAAAATGATTCAAATATGAAAAAAGCTAAAATATGGCCATATTTTATTCGAGCAATAAGCTGGTTAAGGACATTATAGTGAAAGGAAAATATATGTAGTGGATATTTTCATATGCCTTCTTCAGGGCTGACTCCCCTGTCCCCCACCTGCTGGTAATATCAGGTGCTGACTGCTTGCATCTTCGTTCTTAACTGGGACTTGTCCTCAGTCTTAGGAACTATCCTGCCCAAGGTTATGTTCCTGATAGGATTATCTGAGGCCTTAGTTGCAAACCACATTGCACATCAGCTTCCCCCAAAGCCCAGTTCTGCCTTTCTCACTTCCTTACAAACTCACCTTCCTCAATTCCTTATCATCTTTCCTTCCTCAATTCTTTGTGACTGAACCTCCCAAGAGTACTTCCTGTACAATTATCCATCTCAGAATCTGTTTCCAGGGAACCCAATCTAAGACCCGTGTGTAAAGTCACAAAGATAAAAGGAAGCACCGAGCCTTCAGAAGATCACACACGGTTCTTTCTCGATGGCAAGGGCCTAGGGTTTACAAAGAGAGAGGGAGAGGCAGAGAGAGGGGAAATTAACAGCTACGTGGAGGCCAGGGGGTAAAGAGATCTGAACGCCACATGATGGAATCTGCATGGAGACTCTAAACTGTATGATCCTGATGAGTTAACCTCTCCGAACCTACCAATGACTTCATTTGTAAAATGGATTTAAAAAAAAAAAAAAAACCCTCTGGGCTCTTGTGAGAAAAATGAGATGCTATCTATGAAAATGCTTTGTGATGAGCTTCAGATGTGGATTATTAATTGACTTCAGCCTATCATGTTGGAGCATGCCTTCAGGCCCGATAACGTGGGTTAGCTACAAGACTATTTGCAACAAGAACTAGGAGAATTCTACCCTATGAGGAAAGGGAATCAGGTATAGAAGCCAGTCTAGTAACAGTGGTTATTGGAGTAGGGCATGATTCCAAGTTAAGAGGTGTCACTTGGATTTGTCCACCTACCCTCACTGCCCTCCACCTCTAATCCCAATGAACTTTGTTAAATTGTGGCGATGGGGGCTGAGGAGAAGGAGAGAGAATGGAAGAAGAATCAGGGAGGAAAGGCTATGAAGAAAAACAGGGAGAAGCTCCATAAGACAGCACAAATAGCCCTGCTTCTTCATGTGACCCCAATTTGGGAGAGAGAGATTTTATCTACTTCTTCCAAGAATATGATGTGGCTACGGCATCCTGAGGAGTTCAGAAAGTGTGATGCACAGTTGCCAACTAAGGGATCCCCCACGTCAGCAGCAATGATACACAGTAGAAGAGGCGGAAGCCACAGAGAGCAGCTTGGCCACTGGCTCCTGAGCCAATGAAGTGCCAGAGACTAGAGGCCTAAGCAGAAGGAAGCCAGGGCAGCAGACTAAGACAACGGAGGCCATATGTGTACCCATCAGGAACACTGTCGGACTCCTAGCAATAACTACCAGACCCTTTTCCAGAAGTAGAGGTCCTGCAATTACAGGTAAGAGGAGATTCAGAGAAGTATGTGTTGTTATTGCTAATGCCATCCCATTTCAACCAGGATTTACGTAGCTTGGGGAAGCATAATAATAATTACTATCATTATTTATCAGATAATAGCAATCTTTAAAAATGTCTCTCATTTGTTAATTATCACTACCTAGATTAATATCCTACAAATAGGTGCTGAATAAATGCTGACTAAAAGAATAAAGAAATGCATGACTACTTCACTATATCAGGTTTCCCTGGAATTGTAATATAAAAGATATTATGAAGGCCTAAAGAATGGTGCATCAGGATCATCATCAAAGGATGATTAGTGAATGACATCAAAGTCCAAAGATTCTGGCATATTCCAGAAGCACTCAAACTTCCATGGGTGTATCATCTGTAAATATGTCTAAAAACTCCTCTGGAATGGATAATATTTTCCATCTGCAACATCTCCTTGGGGTGGTAAACATCATATGCTACTACCCCCTGGGTAATTAGCATATCCTTTCCCTGTGCCTGTCTGTCTAAAATTCTAAGGAGTGTTATTTGTCATCAAGGGTGTCTTTCCACAGGGCATAAACTGGGTACTTGGTGTTTGCTAATCATTCAGAGGGTGTCTTGAGCTGCACCAAAACCCGGATCAGTTTCTCCTGCTCAGCTGTGGTGAGTTACAGAGGTGGTACTTTCTTCTTACTGACATTGCCAGTAATAATGTGGGTTGACATCTATTATTAAGAATTTAGGGGCGCCTGGGTGGCTCAGCCAGTTAAGCATCGATCTTTGGCGCAGGTCATGATCCCAGGGTCCTGGGATTGGGTGAGCAGGGAGCCCTGCTTCTCCCTCTCCCTCTGCCCCTCCCCCTCCCGCCACCCCCTTCCCTCCTGTTTGTGCTTGAGCATGTGCACTCTCTTGAATAAATAAAATCTTTAAAAAAAAAGAAATTAAGATGTAACAAGCAAAATCTTACAGTCTAACCATATTCCTTTCAGAATCAAATTATTCCCCTATTCTTAATTAAAATCTTTGTCTGCCCCAAGTACAACTTCTGCCAACTAGATCTCATTTGTGTCCTTCTTGGCTAGGCCCCAGGACTCATTTGGGGTTGAGCCCACCTTGTTCAGAAACCTCAGGTTGAAAATAAGCAGATAGGTGATGATAGATAGATAGATAGATAGATAGATAGATAGATAGATAGATAGATAGATAGATGGATAGAAAGTTTGGAAGACTGGGGGGAAGTTTTTAAAATGTTTTTAAAAATAAAATAAAATTTTTAACATCTTTTTCTTTTAACTAGAAATGGTCCTATATATTCCCTCCCCTTCAACACATATTGGCAGTAATATCCTAACCAATTTGATCCAATAAGCATGGTTCAACCCATTTTTCTTACCAGATTTTTTTCTACTGCAAAGTTTTCTTAAGCGTGGAACAATATTATTGCCCTCAACTGTAACATGATCTATTTCTCTGGTCTCCTTTAAGCTGTTTATCATTTGCTCCACTATTTCAGATGAAATTAATCTTCTAAAAACAGATTACACTCCAGGATGTTTTATGGCTAAAAGCTCCATCAAGACTTTTTCACAATGTGTTAATGGAACAGAAAGCAGCCAGGTAACTGAGTTCCATGTGCTGTAATAAATGCTTACTACTGCATTCGTTGAAGTCATCACAGTTGATTTGCAAACATCAAGGAAGCCTCTTTGTCTCATAAATCATTGAAATATTTCAGGACCTTTTGCATGAGCCAGAGACATTCTTAGAGTGTTTAGCACCAATAACAATGAAAACCAACATGACAACATCTTAAGCAATCTGAAATATCATACAGGGAGTTCCAACCTGCTTTCACTGGAGGACTACTAAAAAGAAGTACATTTCACCACCCCTACACATACACACACACACACACACACACACACACACACACACACACACACACACACACCACTTAGGCATGTTATTACTTCTAGGGTTAATTAAGCCTTTCTCTTTAATAGAGATACTATAACCAAACTTAATGCCTAATGGAAATTTTAAATTTCAATCTGCTCATACCAAATGGATCTAAAAGATATAAATTAGTTGAACATATTATGCATTATGAGTGAACTCAACTTGAAATACTTTACAATGGAGGATGCTGCTCAGTTTCTTCTATCAAAATATCCTGTTGGATATTTTACCAAAATAGTCTTATATATTCACACAAAATAGTCCTACCAAAAGAAATGAACTTCTCCTCAATGAGATTCATTTCCCTTTTCCAGTTACTCAGGCCAAAACTCTTGGAATCATGCTTGATTTCTCTTTCTTTCACAGCCCACATCCAACCATTAGCAAACCTAAATTAACAGACCTAATTTAACATGACCGAAACCCAGGGCACCTGGGTGGCTCAGTTGGTTAAGCGACTGCCTTCGTCTCAGGTCATGATCCTGGAGTCCCGGGATCGAGTCCCATATCGGGCTCCCTGCTCAGCAGGGAGTCTGCTTCTCCCTCTGACCCTCTTCCCTCTTGTGCTCTCTGTCTCTCATTCTCTTTCTCTCAAATAAATAAATAAAATCTTTAAAAAAAAACATGACCGAAACCCAGCATCTCACCATGTCCACAACCACGGCCTGACCCAAAAATCTCCAAGATGGTTTCCTAGCTTCCTTCTTGACTCCTCTAGCATCCATTCTCCAACAGAACCTGGAATGATCCTCTAAAAACGTAAATCACACTGCTTCCATAGTTTAGCTATTGTAAATAATGCTGCGATAAACATAGGGGTGCATGCATCCCTTTGGAAAAAAATGTAAATCCAATCATGTCACTCCTTTGCTTCAAACTCCAGTGATGTCCATCTCACTTAGAGTAAAAGCCAAGCACCTGCCTTAGTTTAGAAAGCCCTTCATGAAAAAAATAAAATAAAATAAAGAGAAAGCCCTTCATGGTCTAGCCTCTACTGCCTTTCCATCGGATCTCTTACTACCCTTGCCCTCAATTATTCCAGTCTAGCCGCACTGGCTTCCTTTCTGCTCTCAAACACACTATGCCCCCCACCTCCTGCCTCAAGAAGACCTTTGCACTTGTACTCTCTGCCTAGACTGAGTTTCTGCAAGATATCCATGTGGTTGGCTCTCACTTGCTTCGGAACTCTGCTCAGATAATACCTTATCAGGGAGGTCTGGCTCCCATATACAAAAAAAGCTCATGTTTTGTTTATGTGCTTCTTCAGATTCATTCTGTTCACCTGTCTCTAGGCATCACCCATTTGCCCTACTTCCCAGATGGAGGAGCCCCAGCAAACGCAATGCCTGTGATCAAAGCCCTGATTGTCATCATCATCTGCTCACCTCTTACCTTTGCTGGCTAACTCGACTTTTCCACTGGGGAGTTCTTGAACCCAGGTCCAACCCAACTAGACCCATGAAGGGTTCTGGCTCTCCAGAAGCTGCCCTTGAGAGGCTAGGTAACACAACCAGAAATGAAAACACTCTGTTAGGTGGACTTTGATCAATGAGAGACAAGGGATAGAAGGAAATCAACAGAAATTGCTCCCCCCAAGCACAAAGCTCCATCTGGTCTCTTTGGGAAAGTCCTGAGTAATCCAGCAAGCATCTGTTTCTTCTGATGCTGTGGCCAGTTCAAAAATACACACCTTCTTTTTCCCTGATTTCTCTGCTTTACATTTCATTTTCCCCTCATTTTTACTGCCCTCAGATCGTACCTCCCAAAAGTATTAGGATGGAAGCTCTGTGTTAGGCTTGCTGTTCTAGGGAATCTACCTTGGATACACGTGCGGGCATGCACACACGCACACACACACACACACACACACACACACACACACACATACAGCTATCCTCCAAACTCTAACCCTGTATTATTTCTCTTCATTGCTTGTCATCATTTATCTTTATGTCCATCTCTCCCTGTGAAATGTAAACTTCATGAGAGCATTGACTGTTTCTTTTGTTCGATGATACAGTCCCAATAGATAGAACACTGCCTAGCACATAGAGGCATTAAATAAGTGTGTTTAGACAATGAATGAATGAGAAGTTTGTCTGCAAGTGTGGAATCAAGCACCATTTTATTTTCCAAAAACCTAGAACTGGAGAAGCTCAGGTTTTTATGCATGGCCTGTCTTTTCTGTTTTTTTCATGACCTGCCTTTTAATGTCAGTGATCCCATTGGGAATTTTTTCTGTTCTTTCCACTCTCCTTAGTTTGGCCACCTCTCAACTCAAAATTCAACTCCCCAAACTTCCTTTCCCCAGATAAAGCTCCTGACTGACATAACCATTTCCATCAGCATTCGAGTCATTTAATTCAATCCCCTTAGATAATGCACATACATATTTAGAGTATACTTAATGCACTTTGTCCATCTTTACAGAACTGCATACTGTTCTGTAATAGATCCAGCATTTCTTTAGCCCTTCCTGCAGTGCACATCTCATACAGAAGGATGTTCCCTCCCCAATACCAACCCCCTCATGCTGACCTTGTCACTATGGTAACAGCTGTTCATCACGGAGCACATAGGAGGTGCCAGGCATTGTGGTGGGCATTTAGTCCCCACCATGACCCTTAAAAAGTGTGAAAATATCTTAAAACTCACTCATACTAAAGTGTTTGGGACTTCCTCTTTTCCCCTCAGAGTTATTTGCTTGGATAAAACTGACATAATCAACAGAAATAAATCACTCTGTTACAACTTCATGCATCAGAGAGTAAGAGAGTCCATGGGGAAAGCAGGCTCCTTCTTCCTCATACTCCTCAATTTACAGCCCTGTTCAAATCATTGATTCACTGCTCTGTAACTGTCCTGGAATTGCATCACAAGAACATGCCCCATCTTTTTATGTGATTTAAAGCTCCAGGAGATCAGACATGTCTTTATTTCTCGGGTGTGCCTGGAAAACCGTATTTGTCTCTTAACTTGATTCCAGCCATCCATCTCTCTCCCCTTTGGTCTGGCTGTACTTCCACCACCAGGTTTATTCTCCTAGAGCAGTGGTCTCCAAGTAGGGGTGCACAGGAAATAAGCAAGATGATTTTTTGTGTGTGCAGAAAAAAGTATTAGAAATTATACACACATATACATATTTATTGTTATCTAAAAAATAAGAAATTGTATAAGCTTAATGTTTACTATATGAATTCATGCTAGTGTCTTTCCCTGGTCTATGTGTAAGAATGTCAAGGGTATATGAGAGACCTGAGATATCCAAACAGGGGAGATGAGCAGGACCCCTTCACCTCTTTTGCACATTCAGTGCATTACAGTTTAGGTGTACACAGGTAAAAGCGGAGTTATTAAGCATATAACTGAGTTTTAACTAAACTAACCCTCACAAAATGGACACCTGGCTTAAAGAGTCCTGCAAAGAAATCATGAATGGAAGAGAACACCATTTTTGCAAGGCCAAATGAACAAGAAAATGGCAGACATAACATTTCTACCCCTAGTACAAATTCTTCATCTAACACATTATTAGATAAAATCAGTTACAAAAAATAGGCTTAAAAATTCAAAATTATCCAGAAGATCATTTAAAATATGGATTTACATTTATTTTCATTAGTAATGAAATTCATCGTATGTGTATATTTTATCTTGACATATTGGTTAATGATTATTATATGCATATATAGAATTGTAATAGCTGATGATAATATGAACCAATCACAATTAACAAAACATTTTAAAAATAAGCATCTGAAACATAGAATGACTGGCTTAAGGTCACAGGGCTAATAGAATGGTAAAGCCAGAATTGGAATCCAGGCTGTCTGGCTCCAGAGTCTGCACAATTAACCTCTACATTACCATGCTAACAACAGAATATAACATTGCTCAGGGTCATCCTTAACATTATATCCAAGTCACTAGCCCTTATAACCACATGAAAAAGCCACATGCATTAGAATCAATCTTGATGACAATATAAAAACTATGATTTTACCATGTAAGTTCAATTTAAATCTAGATCAAAGAAATCTAAATTACTTGTCATTTGGGTTATAATCTCATATTCCAAACCTTAAATGCCTATAAGAAAGCTTTATCTAATTTAAAATTACTAGCTAAAATATAAGCAGAGTTAATACTACTTTTTCTCTAAAATAACCAGTACAAAGAGTTCTATTCTTCCCATAGTAAAATATGTCATAGAACTTGAACTAGTAGGCAATCACTATCTTTTCTTCATAAGGAAAAAAAGCCTTTGAAATATGTACCGTAACCTAAAAAATACAATTATCCTCCTCAAGAACTGAGGCATATTTTTTTTGACAAAAACGATGAGCAATTGATCTATAGTTCTTTTATTCCTCAAAAAAATGACTGTATATTGTGTAATGATCATTATAATTAAAAATTAAGATGGCTTGCAATAATTCCACCATTATTTGATTCAAAATCTTTATAAAATATTGGCATTTTCCAACATTTATTTTTCCTGTCTATGTTCCATTTAAGGCCAAATTTTCAAACCCAGCTGCCAAATTACACATATAATTACTGCATTTGCGCACAAAAATGTGATAATTGCTTACACAATTTCAGAGGCCAGCTTGAGGCTCCTTTCCAAATTTGTTTTACATGTACAGTGCGGTGTATGTAGTTTTATATGAAAATGGGGGAAAGCAGAATTCATGGTTCATCTGAGTGATGTGTGAAAATGGGTACAAAATAAAGCTTTTCTATAAATGTTTGGGCCTGTCTTCCTATTTTCTCCCCATTGATCTTTATAAAAGAAAAGTCTTATAGAGCAGCTCAAACTTCAGCTAGTGTTGGAGTTACAGCAGTAGAAGGGGATGGTGTCTGATATAATGCCATAAATAGGACAGGTATTCATTTTGTCAGTTGTTGACATGTTGTCATGGAACATTCTCCTGTCTATGAACTGTTTCTATCAACCGGGATACAGAAAGATAAAGGTGATATAAGGTCGACAATTGTACAGTCAGCCAAGACAACACCAACCTCAGTAGAGCAAAGTAGTTGAGCACTGGGTAGCTAGGGATTTACCCTTCCGATTTTGCCTCATGGCTGATACACCGTTTGGCAAATATCCACTGTGGGTATTCTTACTGACGGGTTTGGTTCAAGAAAAGGCAAATAAAGAGGCTCTCACTGGTTATATACATTAGTGAGATGATCTCAGATATTTTTGTTTCTGCACAAGTTGGGTAGCAATTTATGCCCAGTTCCATGTAACCTAATACTGAGGCTCAAAAACTCTACTCAAATTCAAGGACTATGAATCTGATCTCTAACTGTAGCCAGATATCTAACAATGGAACCAATCACAAGCAATTAAGCCAGAAAGAAGTTTTATTGCCAAAGAAACCCTCAGAATGATCATCTTCCCCAATGCCCACCTGAAATAATCGTAACACTTCCTGAACACTTGATACATGTTAAGCAACATTCTAAGCATTTTGCAGCTACCCATTCCCTCTTTACATGTTTACTAATCCTAAGAGGAAGTGCTATTAATATCCCCATACATCTGAGGAGACTGATGCACTAAGAATTTAAGAAATTTGTCCACATTCTTAGAAAGTAGAAAAGCCAGCTATGGGAATGCAGGCATTCTGACTCCAAAGTTTTTGCTCTTAACCCAAATAACATACTGCCTCTCATATGGAGCCAAGGAAAACAGCAAATAGGGATAGACTCCTAAAGAGAAGTCCTTGGACAGCCAGCATAACCGTATAAAGAATTCCCTACTGGAATGTAGTCCTCACCGTTTCTGCCCAGCAGGAATGATGTTGGCATGGACTAAGGACTGTTGTGTGTTGTTTCCCATTCTTCTCTTTTCCAAATGGTAATTTTTTATTGCTGTTATGTTGTGCTTTCTTCATCATTTTATATGGATTGTGTTATAGATGGAAAACACAGTATTACCAAAAGTCCCTAGACTATGGGGAGTTTCACTTAGACATGATGGAGAAGAACCCACATCATCCAGATAATCAAAACTTGAAGCTAATGCACTAATCTTTCAGTTGTCTCTAGTGAGGAAACATGTTTCTAAGAAGATGAGTGGAAAGAAGGGTATGTATGAGGGCTGGGTAGCCAATGGACACTCATTGGTAATGTATCCAGTAACTCTTTCTCCCTTCTTACGGTGCACGGGCTCTTCTTCATACAGCAACATAACTGGCCATTCTCATAGCAGTGGCCATTGAGCTGGGAGCAAATTCCTAAAGAAGCAACAATGCTCAAGTTATTCTCTCTTGAGTTTTTTCATGCTCTCCCCGGTATGCCCAGCCCTGAACTTTGTAGCCCTACAGACTTCTCGAAAGATTTTGTAAATCTCATCACCAGCCCAAACTTTTCCTTGCCAGTATGTGACTGGATCTTGTAAACTCAAAAGAATTATTTCTCAGCCTCCACATTTAATCTTTACATCATAAATATGGAGGCACATTCATGCTATTAAGCCACTTCTCTGACACAGAATATGGAACATGTACATGTATCAGAATCCACTCAAAATGTAAAAACTGACATCAGATATCTTAACAGAGAAATTTTAATGAAAAAAGTTAGTTAACTGGGCAAATAAAAGGATAAAAAGAGAACTCTAAGGTGTCTTGGGGGTAACAACTTCAAGAAAGAGCCACTGCCCCCAAGCCTGAGGGAATAAATTGGTTGGAATTATTAAAACGTGCTTAGAAAATGGGCTCCACGGAATTGAAACTCGGGCCTCTCAGAGGGGAGCACTGCTCACCTGGTGCTGGTGTCCCTGCGCTCAGAGGATGGTCCTATGGCTAGGACCCAGACCCTGAGACACCTGATGCCGGTGTCTGAGGTGGGAGCAACGAAGGTTCTACGAGCACTGGAGGAACTCTAACCACACTCCGACACTACTGTAGGGAAGAACTGCCCCTACTTGGGTAAAGAAGCATCATCCGGTTACAGTCACAGAAACAGGAAGCAAAACTTGAACAGAAGGGAGCTGATCCCCCTTTCCTTCTCCAATCATATAGTCTCCCTCTAGGGCCCCCTACTGGCACTAAGTGGGATCAGCTTGTAAAGCAATAATGTTTGCAGAACCCCAGGCCCAGGATCACAAAGCAAAGGGGGAGTTTGGAGCTTCGAGATAATAACTCAATAACTGGCACAGAGCAGCACACTGTTACTGTATAGAGGAGGATATCATAATCCTACTCTGACAAAGTATAAAAATACCCAGTTTCTACAAGACCTCTCCCATGATTCCTATACCACCACCAATGAAAGTATCATTGAAAGAAAAGGACTAGTTATTATTTCTTCTGGAAGATAGATTTGCATAGGTGATCCCTAACAGAGTGGATATTAAGAACATTTTAGTGGCCATATTTATACACGTACTATTAGCTTCCAGAAACATGGTATTTCTGTTCCTATAGAAATCATGAGGATGCGTTTTTGCCAAGAAACATCTTAGGCATTGTGATTATTCTCCATAGTTATATATGATGCCGTCATTTGAATATCTCTCTTTTCCCAGGGTGCTGAAGGAGAAAATATTCATTATGGAATATTCTGAAAGTCACTCGGTGTGTATAAAGCTAATAAAAAGACATATTGTGGTCATGGTAGAATTTTCAAAGAGGTAATAATCATGGCTTCACAGTGCGTATCTGTATGACAGTTTTTCTTTTGTATAAAATGTCTGTTCATTATATTGTCCACATCTTTGTTGACTGAGATTAGACAGATTTAACAAGACAGGAAAATCTATATTCTTATACCAATTTTGACAGCCCTAATAGACATAAAAATCTTCCTGATGTCTTTTCTAGGGCAGATGAATGTAGTGGTCAACCACAGCGTTCAGAACCTTCCTTTAATTACTAGATTGGAAGGTCAGCCTCAGACCAGTATTCCTAAGTGAGACCTAAAGGATACATATAATTTGAGCAGTCTGTTCTGAGGAAACTTCTTCAGGATAAATGGGAATGGGGCAGAGCAGAGAAGGAGGGTATCAATCACCTTAGGCTTTCAAAGGCCATAAATGGTAGGCAAAAAAGAAAGAGGCAAGATCTAAGGGTTAATTTAAACCTCTCCCCGAATGGAGGGACAAGATAATGTGGTAAAGGCAACTCACGTCCATTCTGTTTCCTACGTATGATAGTTCACAGAATGTAAATACAGAATAAACACTGGAGAATTTAGGATGCTCTTATCACAGCCACGCCCAAATGGCCCAATGGGTTGAGAGGTCACTAAAGATAATGTAATATTTAAAAATGTGGCCTCTGGAATCAAGTTGCCTAAATGCAACACAATCATAGGCAAGTTCCTTAACTGTCCATGCCTCAATCTCTCATTTGTAAAATAAGAATAATAACATACCTACTTAAAATTAATTGGGGTAAATAAAGTGTTGCAAAAATATAGCGGCTAGAGATTACAGCAGTTGAATTCTCTCATGTAGCAGCCCTAATTTATAATCCAGTGATTCGGGTATGTCTGTTCTACTCGTTCACTCACAGACCCCATTTCCCTTCATCTTGTTATTCTACCTTCCCCTAAGTAATTGTCTTAATTTGCTTTGTCAGAGTGGGCTCCTGGGCACACCTGAGAACCAGCCCACAGGAATGGAAACAGAACAGTGAGCCAGGGCAATAAAGGTTGTCTTTTAAGGAGATGACCCATAAATTGCACCTACCATTTCTACTCACATACTGACCCATACATATTCACCTGCTTCAAGGGAAGTTAGTGTTTTTGTTTTCTTTGGATAACTATCTAAAAGCGGAATTACTGGATCATATGGTAGTTTTATTTTTAGTTTTCTGAGGAACCTCCATATTGTTTTCCATAGTGGCTAAATCAGTTGACATTCCCACCAACAGTGTATTTCGTTCCCTTTCCTTCACATCCTTGCCAAAACTTGTTATTTCTTATCTTTTTGATAATAGCCATTCTAATAAGTATGAGGTACTATCTCATTGTGGTTTTGATTTGCATTTCCCTTACGGTTAAAGATGTTGAGTATCTTTTCATGTACCTGTTGGCCATCTGTATGTCTTCTTCGGAAAAATGTCTATTCAGATTTTCAGCTCATTTTTAAACTGGATTGTTTTGTTTTTTGCTATTGAGTTGTACGAGTTCTTTATATATTTTGGATATTAGCCCCTTATCAGATATATAATTTGCAAATATTTTCTCCTATTCCATAGGTTGCCTTTTCATTTTGTTGATGACTTCTTTTGCTGTGAAGAAACTATTTAGTTAGAAGTAGTACCACTTACTTATTTTTTCTTTTGTTGCTTTTACTTTGGGTGTCAGTCAGTAATAGTTATCTAAATTACAAATTTATAGAACTATTAACCCAGCATTTTCTTATCTAGGTATTTATCCTACAGATATACTGGTACCCAGAGAAAATGACATATATACAAAGTAACTCACTCAGCCTCAATTCTAATACGAGAGTAGAAACAAAATAAATGTCCATCAATAAAAGGCTAGGTAAATAAATTATTTATTTCACTTCTCAAACATTTTTATAGATCTTTGAAATGCTCATAGTCTACGAATACTCACTTATAATGTCTGATGATTAAATTGGCCCCAACAGAGCCAGTAAGCGTCAATCTTCATCTCACTTTTGCCACAATGCCCTATCATATTGCCAGGTCAGTTTTCTGCCATCCGTGAGGGTCACAGAGTAAAGAAATTGCTAGTAAACACATATGTGCATTGTTTTCATTTATTCCTTCAATTCATTCATTTGTTATCCATCAAATATTCACAGCACCTACTCTGTGCCAAACACCTTAAGAAGTATTTTTGAAGTCAGGGATCTAATATGCATATGTGTACAGATTACAGGGATTCTTTACTAATAAGTGATGAGCTGGAAATTCATTCTCAGTGTACAACCATTAGGTATAAGATTTAGACCTAAGTCAAGCAGAGGTAGAGGTTTAGTTCAAACCTTTAGTGAGTTTGATAATGTAATGTGAGTGGAATTCAATCAGGACAGTTTTTACATAACTAATGTCCTTCATCTCATATATTAAGTGGTCCAATGTCATTATTATAACATTTAACAGAATGACAGTAGGGGTTGTCAAAAGTTAAGGCCCTAATGTTCTAACAGCTCATGGATCCTAGTAAAAATCCAACCAGTATTGGGCAGTAGGTAATTAAATGGAATGTCCCAAACTACCACTTCCCAAAGGACGTTTGATGATGTTACAGAAGTGTCCTTATGCTTTTCAAATGGAAAGAATTTGTATTCAGTTTATATTCCAATCAGGAAACATTTGTTCCTGCACTAAAGAATGTTATTACAGAGAGACTATAACCAGCAAAGAGGCCAAAACACAGACAGTTCGTAGAGACAATATCTAGGTATCTCTTTAAGTACCTGAGCAGGATTTTGACAGTATTTTGGTGATATTATCACTTGCACCCACAAATACATTCATTGAGTTCACATAGTATGTGCCAGGAACTGTGCTTGGTACTGACTTATACTGGGGCGACCAAAACAACCACAGTCCCTGCCTTCAAGGATCTTGGAATCTAATAGTCTCTGAATCCTTCCAGGCCAGGTGCTTCTACCATTCTGTAATAAGCTTGCATCTGCTATACAAAGAACTGGCATATTATTAGAACCTTATTGGTGCATTATACCTTAATGCAGAACCTATAAATGTGAGTTAGACTGCTCATATTAGGCCAGATATCGACACTCTCTCCTACTTCCAATATATCTAACATTTTATATAACATAATCAAAAATAACCACCACTACAACTACCATAATCAAAAATTACAACCTGTGATAAACAAAACACAATAGGGTCATTGTATTAGTTATCTATTGTTGCTTAACAAATTACCCCCAAAACTTATCATCTTAAGACAATAAACATTTACTATCTCGCATAGTTTCTTAGTTCAGAAATCCAGAAGTGGCTCGAGTGAATGGTTCTGGATCAGGGTCTTTCATGAGGTTGTATTTAAAATGTCAATCAGGTAACAGATACGTGAAAAAATGCTCAACATCACTTGGCATCAGGGAAATACAAATCAAAACCATGGTGAGATACCACCTCACACCTGTCAGAATGGCTAAAATTAACAACACAGGAAACAACAGATGTTGGCTAGAATGCAGAGAAAGGGGAACCCTCTTACACTGTTGGTGGGAATGCAAGCTGGTACAGCCACTCTGGAAAACAGTATGGAAGTTCCTCAAAACGTTAAAAATAGAACTACCCTATGACCCAGCAATTGCACTACTAGGTATTTACCCAAAGGATACAAAAATAGTGATTCAAAGGGCCACAAGCACCCCAATGTTTATAGTAGCAATATCCACGATAGCCAAAATTTGGAAAGAGCTCAGATATCCATTGACAGATGAATAGATAAAGAAGATGTGGTGTGTGTGTGTGTGTGTGTGTGTGTGTGTGTGTGTGTGTGTGTAATATATAAAATGGAATATTACTCAACCATCAAAAAGAATGAAATTTTGCCATTTGCAACAACATAAATAGAACCAGAGGATATTATGGTAAGTGAAAGAAGTCAGTCAGAGAAAGACAAATACCATATGATTTCACTCATATGTGGAATTTAAGAAACAAAACAGATGAACATAAGGGAAGGGAAGGAAAAATAAAATAAGATAAAAACAGAAAGGGAGGCAAACCATAAGGGGCTCTTAATTCTAGGAAACCAACTGAGGGATGCTGGAGGGAAGGAGGGTGGGGGGATGGGGTAACTGGGTGATGGGCATTAAGGATGGCACATGATGTAATGAGCACTGGGTACCATATAAGACTGATGAATCACTAAACTCTACCTCTGAAACTAATAACACACTATATGTTAACTAAATTGAATTTAAATAAAAATTATTTTAAAAACGTCAGCTGGGGCTGCAATCATCTAAAGGCTTAACTAAGACTGGAGGATCTGCTATCAAGGGGCTCATTCACATGCCTGACAAGTTAGTGCTGGTTGTTGGCAGGAGGTCTCACTTTTTTTTTTTTTTTAAGGTTTTATTTATTTATTTGACAGAGAGAGAGAGTGCACGAGCCAGGGGAATGGCAGGCAGAGGGAGAAGCAGACTCCCCGCTGAGCAGGGAGCCCAAGGCAGGACTCCATCTCAGGACCCTGGGATCATGACCTGAGCCAAAGGCAGATGCTTAACCGACTGAGCCACTAGGCGCCCCAAGGTCTCACATTCTTAACACATGGACCTTCTGTAGGGCTGCTTGAGTGTCCCCATGACATGACAGCTGGCTTCTCCCAGAGAAAGTGATCCAAGAACAAGCAAAGTGGAAGCTCTAATGCCTTTAATGACCGAATCTCAAAAGCCACACACCATCTCTTTCACCACATTATATTCTTTAGAAGCAATTCATGAAGTTTGGCCCACAGTCAAGTGAGGAAGATTTAGGCTCCACCACTTGAAGGGATAGTTTCAAAGAATTTGTAGACATATTTTAAAAGCACCGTGATCATCCTGTATGCTTCTAGTCTCCCAAATCAAAAGTCCTTTAATATTTCCTAAAACCTGCAACTCTACCAAAAACAATTTTATCCCTAACTTTGGCTAAGCTCATATCTGAAGATACATCATGACTTTTGTGGATATGATAATCATGTAAGCAAGCTGCTGTTTGCACCATGAATAGATTAATGGATGCTTGATAACTGATAATTTTGCAGTTTTTTTCCTTAAATATTAGTTATGTTTTTAAGAAGCCAGCCAGTATCTCTGAAGTCTGACTTCCTACCACTCTGCAAGTGAGTTTTTCTTTCCTTTTCTAAATATTTTGATATCTCAGCGTTCCTTTAGACAATGTCTGAGTAGAACCTCCCACCTTACTCTTTAATTCTTCCATCCAGCCTCATAGAGAAAGGAAGTTGTGAAGAAATGGGAAACATGATGGCCCAAGCAAGACCAGACAAGAGCAGGAGCTGACAAAGGGGAAATGGTTGTGTTTCTACTTGCCATCTTACACTTCTGCCATTGCCATAATAAGAGCCTTCCCCAGGTTGCTGCTGCTCCTTCACCTTGCACCACAGAATGAATATGCATTGAACAGAGCCAACCCAGGAATCTGGAGTCCTGCAGGATGAAGCAGAGCCACCCCAGCTGACCCTCAGACTCATGAGCAAGAATAGTATTTTAAGCCATCAAATTTTGGTGTAATTTGTTAGGCAACATAAACTAACTGATATATCCAGTTTTATTTAGATGACCACTCCAGTACCAATAATTTGTGACCAGAAAGCATGACTATGACAGAAAATTACCACATTTAAAAAAAAGGGGGTAGGATGTTTCTCAGAAGAAGGTTGTGGCAAGGAGTAAGGAGTGTGCTGGGCACATAAATCAATAGGAATGCACCAGAGGCTGGAATTCCCTAACCTCCATTTGTGTTTTCATCCCTTTATTCAATAAAACGCTTCATCCAATGAATTCGTTTTTCCTCTCACCTAAGACTCCTTTACTACAATTTAATATAAGTACTTTTTGGAGTTGGTGAAATTCAAAGAAGACTCTGAGAAAGAGGGAGACCACGTGGTTTCAAGCAAAAGGCTCAGTAGTATGAGGGAGAAACTGGAATGAAGAACCAGGTGGACGTAGGAGAGGATAGAAAGCAAAGAGGTGGGTGGAATGACTTATACAAAAACATTTGACCTGACAGGGCACACACAAGGCTAGTCTAGTCTTTTCTACTTTTGCTGCATCCTGCAGAGTACAATGGGAAGAGTTCTTTGAGAAAGCGTGTGGGAAGACCCATTGAAAATAATGCCAAGAGAAAGCAAGAGGACTGGGGAGCACAAAATGGCAGCCATCACTGGCATTTCTCCTTTTTCTTATAAACCATGTTTCTGTCTTCCCTCCCTTCTCTCTCCACACATCACCACCAACAGAACTAAATGGAAAATACGAAATGAATATTTGGAACCTATATATGTGCTATTCCCCCCAGTTACCATAATAGCTTGTTCTTTAATCCAGAACTATTCTGTAACATACCACTAATCATTGAGGGTTTGATTCCTTTGAAGTGTGCCACATGTCCTGTCAAAATAACTTCTTCTAGCTGCATAACAATTGTGGGTGGCCTGTGATCACCTTGTCAGAGTGTCTTTTACACCCAGAGCTGGTTGCCAGATTCCACATTAAGTACTTCTTGGCCCCCCTCCTGATAACTTATGCTCCATATATCATCTCCTTCCTCTTTTTTTGGCTGGCAATTGTTGGGGCCTAACAGCAATTTGCAGTTATTTATGCAGCTTAAACCCTATTGTCAACATCCTTATCCTCAATACACAACCATTCCAGTGAGCTGAGTTTTTCAGGAATAATGGGTGAGTAGGGGAGGGAGATGGGCTGAGGTTAACAGAAGCAGCCTTCCTGGGGTCCTCAGCCAAAGCACACGTTGTTGCTGAGCTGCTTTTTTCCCTTCTTGCCTCTCTTTGGGGTGGATTTTCATTTGGAATTAAAAACAGATCACAGCTTGCTGTTTGTTTGCTATTGTCAGGTCAGACCGAGCACTCAGGAAGAGGGTGGTATCACTATGTGCATAGAATTTTCTTGGCAGTTTAATAAGAATGATGGAATTTGCCTGCATTTGCATATCACCTTCTCTCCTGGGCTCTCAAAGTCCTCCCAAAACAGAATGTAATCCAGAAGTCAGGTGTGGCATGGGACATTGTTCCCCCTTACTCCCTCAAGCCTATTTTAGAGGATGTAGCCAGGGAAAACAGGTGAAAGTAAATAGTAGGGAGGTCAAGGCTGATGCTTTCCTAGAGAACCACAATTGCAGCCCTTGTGCTACTTACAAAAAAAAATATCCCTTCTGTATGGATTAATTCAATCCCCACTGGACTGACAGCCCCATGCCAGGGCACACAGTTTGGTGAGTGGAATATGGACGGGAGTTAGGCACCCACTCACCCCCATAGCCAAACATTTTTGTACATGGCACAAACATACAACTCAGCCCTGAATTCTTACATCCGATGAAGTGAATTAAGCCTTTGTACTTAGAATTTTGTCAAAGGGGCTCATTATATCCCCAGTACACAGTTGACCGATTGAAGAGACCACCAATGCCTTAACATCTAAGTCAAAAACTACAGTTTAGAGACCTCTAACAATCTTTGCAAACGTCATCTCACTTATTCAAAAAGTATTTATTAAGCACTTATGTGGAAAGCACTAGCCCCCTCCAGAAGCCTAAGGCCCTTTGGGAAGACAACAAAAATTGTAATAAATAACTGTAGCTATGATAGGCAGCTTCTGACATGGTCCCCAGTGATCCTCACGTCCTGGTATTAATGCTGTTGTGTAATGCTCCCCTTGAATGTGGGCCAGATCTAGTGACAAAAGAATTCTAACACATTCTAACAAGTAGAATACAGCAAAAGTGATGGCATATCACTTCCATGTTAAGATTAAAAAGACTGTGCTTCCATCTTGCTGCTCTCTCTCTCTCTTGCTGGTGCCCTCTCTTGCTCTCTCACTTGCTCACTCTGATACAGCATTCAACCACATTGTGAGACACCCTACGGAGAGGCCCATATGGCAAAAAACCAAGGGAGGCATCCGGCTAACAGCTCCTGAAAAGCTGAGGTTTCAATACAACAGCCCATGAGGAACCGAATTCTGCCAACAACTACATGAGTGAGCTAGGAAGTAGATCTTTCCCAGGAAAGCCTTGATAATTCCTCTTCTACCATTCAAGATTTTTCTCAGTCTAACCCAGTGTACCTTGCCAATAATCCTTCCTACTACACTCCAGCCAAACAGGGATACTCACTGTCCTTAGATCACAGCCAGTTGATCTCCCTTTCCATGGCTTTGTTCCCGTTGTTTCCCCTGCTTAGAATATTCTACACTTTCTATCAGAATTCTCCCCCAAATTTCATGACTCAGCTAAAGCCCTGTCTCCTTATAGAAGCTTTAAAACTTATGATAGAGGGCCCTGGATATAGCTGGTAAAGCAACGTGTCAGCCTAGTTTGGTTAGTCTGGGTCCAAATGGCCTCTTTTTCCTCCTGATTCTTGAACCACCCCTTACCCACTGAACCTCTGGTGTGATACATTATAGACTTCTGTTAGTTTGCAATTCCAGAAGAAACATAATAAGTTATGCATATGCATAACTGAAGGTCTGAAATGAGATAAGTTTAAAGATCCAAGCTGAGATGTCTAGTTTGGGGAGATTAGATTCTACCATCAACTTTGACCATAGTCAAGATATATTCTAGAGCTGTCTATCAACTATCCTAGGATTCTATTGCTTATCATCCTGTCTTTAATAATTCATCATTATTAGTCCATTGAAAGTATTGCAACTTCCATTCATAAGCATGAAATTCTCAGAATTCCCAGACGCTATTTCTTATCTTAATGAATACTGTAGTAAAAACAGTAATTCTTTTGAAGTTTATGAAAGAAGAGGATCAGGGGAGATCCCTCATGATTCTTTGAGACTCAAGAGAAGGATATATGAATGGTCATGCATGTGGATACATGTGTGGGTAGAGTTATGGCACACAAGAAAGTTATGGCACACTGATGACCTAAAGGTGATCATCAAAGAATAAAATAAGAACTCAAGAAAAGGAGAAATATTTTTGATAAAGTGATAAGTGATTAGGGAAACGTAAGAAGACTAAAATTTCATTCACATACTACCAGACAATAAAAACTAATGATCACCTCCTAGCTACCCTAGATTACATTATCCTCTCTAATTATCACAACACATTTTATCACACATTTTATAAAAGAGAAAATGGAGGCCCAAACATGTTACTTTTGGTAAATTACTTCTGGTGACTGGTGAGACCAAGATTCTAACACCAACACGGCTCAGTTCAAATGCCATGCAACTCCCTTTTGGACATCACAACCGGAAGACATGGCCCCATACATGTTTAAGAGGCATCATATTATTTTGCTTGGTTATCACTGGATGAAAGGTAACCTATATCATTCTTCCTGAAATGATTCCACTACCTTTAAACAGCTTTACCAATCTGTGTCTGTAGGAAATCCATCCTTATCTATGTCTCTAAATAAAATGAAGAACAGACTAGCCAATTCACCAAGATTTCATTGTAAAGATAGGGATAGACAGTGGAATTTGAGGGAATCAACTTATCCTACACCAGGTCTTCCGAGGTCACATCCTTATTACCCTTGGAAAAAGCCTTCAAATAGTTTATTTCGGACGCAAGTTGTCTTCTGCCCCTGAAAGAGCTTTTATGAAGAGATATCTGCATGCTATATTTAAAAAAAAAATGTTTCCTGGACATGCAAGAGGATATAAGATATAGCCTTGCCCCAAAGATATCTCAAGCAACTGCTTGATTGGTACTCTTTCCTCAGCTTTCTAGAGTTATCCATTCAAAGAATGTCAAATGATAGTGTCTAATTAATGTACTATATTGACATTAGACAATGTCTCCCCATCGTCTGACAAACCTGAGGGTACAGAAAGAGTCAGGGGGATGCTGAAACTGGATTTATCAACATCTGGGAAGCATGGGCCTGGGAACCATGAATGTGTCCTGTGAACAGAGGGGGGCAGCAGAGAGCTGCTGGAGAGGCACACTCATCAGTGACTTTCCAAGGGGGCCGCTGGTTCTGGTCATCCTGGAGACATTGGCTGGGAGATTCTGCCCCAAGAGGTGTAACCCAGCTGAAGAATTTAGCCCGGCTGAGATCCTTGGCTGGGATCCACAAATAAGACCTTCCATTTCCCAAATGACATGCTTCTGATCATGTCATCCTCTTGCCAAAAAGTCACTTCCATCAGTGGCTCCTCATTGCTTAGGACACTGGTTCTCAAGCTTCAGTGTGCATCAACGTCACTTGGAGGAATTAGTAAAACACAGATCACCGGGCCCACTTCTAGAATTTCTGAAAGATTAGGTCTGGGTCAGGGCCCAAGAATTTGCTTTTCTGCAAAGGTCTCAGGTGATGTTGGCATTGCAGGCTCCTGTTCGCTCAAGGACCACACCCCGGTGAACCACTGGCTTAGAAAGTGCTTGAGCTGCCCACCTACCCCCTGTCCAACTTCTCTTCTAACCACTCAGTCCCACTTGCATCCCCCTGCCCCCACAGCCTCACACTGTGTTCCACCCGGGAACTTTCTTCAGCCTCCCAAGAGAGCCATGTTTTCCCACACCTCTTAGCTTATTCACATTTGCCCTCTCTGCCGAAACATTTTTCTTCCATCTCTTTACCTGGCTAATGCTTACTTATCTTAGGTCCCAAGTTAGAAGCCTCCCTCCTGCGAACTCCCATAGTGCCTTGCATTTCCCTTCCCGCCCTATGTTGTAGATAACTGTTTGTGTGTTTGTGTCCCGACCAGTCTACCAGCCTTTTGGGAGCAGAGGCTCACAAACATACACACCATTATAAATCCTCGGTCACCAATCTCATCTGGAGTCTCACAATAATCATGCCACATGTCTCTGATCACCTCCCTCTTCCGTTCTCAATGATTATTTCAAACAGTCTTCACTTTTCCTCAAATCCCTAACCTTCCCACCTCCTCTATCACACTCAACAGATGGCCGTGCCTACTCCTTCACAGAGAAAATAGAAGCCACCAAATAGAAACCCCTCAAATTCCCACCACCAAACCTACAAACCCACACTCACCACATCCCTCTGACCTCCTGTTATAACAGAGGAGCTGCCTCTACTTTCTAACGCTGCCTAAAGCCAACCCCTCCATCTCTCTTGGAGCTCTCTTTCTCCCTCCTGCTTCCTCAAAACCCCCACTGTCAACACACCCTCTTCACATATCTTCAACTTCTTCCGATTGTCTCCCTGCCATTTTTAAAACATGTTCAACTCTCTCCTCTATATATAACCATCCCCCTTCTGCTACATAGCACCCTGAAATTATCATCTTATTTCTGTTTGCTCCTGCCCAGCCAAAAATATCTAACTTTATGGTTTCCATTTCCTCATTTCCCATTCATTCCATAAGATACTTTTCCTCAAACACTGATCTTGCCAAGTACCTTTCTTTAGCTTAATCCCATGGAAACTTTTCAGTTCCCATCATACTTGGCCCCATTGACTCCCTCCTCCATGGTGAAGCCCTCTCATCCTTAGCTTCTGTGACATCCCAGTCTGGTCTTCTACCTATCTGGCGTTCCCCCTTTAAGGCCTGGTCCTCCTCCACTTCACTTGTAAATGCCAGTGTTTTGTTGCACTCGATCTTAGAACTTCTTATCTAAAGTCTGCCTGGATAAGCTCATCCATTCCCATTGATTCTCTTACTCTATAGGTACCAACCACACCCTTTACTGGACGAGTCTCCAGATCTCTGACGTCACGTAACCAACTGTCTTCCCTAAGTTCTTTCTCTGATGCTCCACAGGCCCCTCATACTCCACTGAAGCTATGATATTCCAGAAAACCTGCTCTTTCTATGTGCTTCTTATTGAAGAAATTGAATGTCAGTAACCCTGAGGATGCATACTTGACATCTCCCTCTGTCTCCTACTCCGTATCTCACCAAATCCACAGTCCCCAAATTCCACTAACCTCTCTCCACCTCCTCCAGCATCCCCTCTCTCCTGGATTACAGCTATAGCCACCACTGTCCTTGCAGCATCTCTGGCCCCTCCAATTCATTCTTCCCACTTTGCTAGAGGGGCCTTTCTAAAAACAAATGTCACTTCCTTGCTTAAATCCCTCAATAGCTATCCATCACCCTGGGGATAATTCAATCTTGTCTTGCCCCTTATCCTGGCCACACTGGCCTTTTTCAGCTACTCCAAAGCACCAAGCTCCTACCCACCTCAGTGTCTTTACATATGCTGTTCTCTTTCCCTGGAATGCTTGCCTCACACCCTTCTTTGCCTAGCAAACTCCCACTTATCCTTCAGGGCTCAGCTTCAGATTCTCTGAGGGAAGTTTCACTGACCCTCCACCACCACCCCACTATATGTTGAGTGAAGGTTACCAGTTAAACACTCTCACAGTATGCTATTCTCTTCCTTCAAAGCACTCATGACAATTGTGGTTAATTAATCACTTGTGAAATTATTTTTCAATGCTTCTTTCTCCTTCTAAGCATCATACAAGCAGAGATCAAATCTTTCTTATTTTCTACCATATCTCTACTACCGTTCACAATGCCTGGCTTGTACTGAGCTGACAACAAATCTTTGTCGAAAAAATAATGAATGATTACAGAAAATATCTGCCACAATTTGAGATTCCACACTTCATGGGCTGGTTGGTTTGCTAATTCTCTATATTTGCAATGTCTTCTACATTCCCTAGATAACAAAATAATAGCTCATATTTCTTCAGAGCTTTCTATTTGTCTGGCACTGTCTTAAGTGTATTACATTCTCACAAAGTTCCTGTGAGCTAGATATTATTACTTTCTCCATCTTACAGTAGAGGCAACTGAGGCACAGAGACATCAACTATCTTGCCCCAAAACACAGAGCTAATAAGTAATGAGCTGAGATATAGGTCCCATGTTCTTAAAAACTATAACATACCATCTCTTAAGATAGTTATATACAGGGAAGACCTCCATGAATGTTGGGACTTGTGCATTATTAAGGCTGCAGTTACAGAGAAAGGAAGACAAAAAAATTAGATACATCAGTGGTTCTCAGAATTTAATGTACATTACAGTCACCTACAGAGATTGTCGAAATACAGATTACAAGACTCCATTACCAAATTCAGTAGGTCTGAGGGGTAAGGCCCAAGAATTTGCATTTCTAACAAGTTCCCAGGTGATGCTAAAACAACTGGTCAAGGATTACACTATGAAGACTATTGCAGGACATGAAGGACTTTCCCAAGATTTCTCCATTTGAAAAAATACAGAGTACCCTTCTCTGGCAATCTGCCCTTCTATAATAAATAAATAAATAGGAAAGGAAAGCCGTTCAAGAGAAATTTTCAAATGCAAACAAAATAGAGCAAGGATAAAGTGATGTTTCACATTCCTCATCTTCTAGATCCTTCTCCTTTCTTTCCTCGTAGTATGCGCCGCCTCCCGAAGAAATAGAAGTATTCGCGCCTAACAAGATGAGTGTGTTACCTAGCTTACCTTTTTAATTCTCACAACTCCATAAGATCACACTATTATTATCCCCATATTAGAAATGAAGAAACTGAGGCTCCGAGAAGTTAGAGATCACAGTATCCGAGATCACAAAGCTATCGAGTACTGACTCAGATTCAGGTTGGCGTGACTCCAAACCCCTATCTTTTCCATTGATTGACACTGTCCTTCATATTTCTTTTTTTTTTTTTAAGATCTTATTTATCTTATCTTTACTTGAGAGATAGAGTGTGTGCACACACAAGCAGGGGAAGGGGCAGAGGAGGCAGAGAGAGAGAGAGAGAATCTTAAGTAGACTCCATGCAGGATGGGGAGCTGGATGCGGGGCTCCATCTCACCATCCGGAGATCGTGACCTGAGCTGAAACCAAGAGTCAGACGCTTAACCAATGGAGCCACCCAGGCACCCTTGTCCTTCATATTTCCGTTGACCTTCGTAATTCTCTTAAAGGTACAAAAAACCAAAAGCAATTTCTCTCACACTCATATAGAAAATGTCAATGGAAAAAAAAAATCTAAATCCATCTCTCCCTGCAAAATATGCTTTTAATGCCTCTTCTTTGCGTTACTTCTTTGAAATTGGTTGCTATTCATTTCAAATGTGTAGTGATAAGAAATCAAAATCTTGAATTAAAGAAATTACGAGGCTCTCTCTAAGAAGTATATAGCACCTCAAAACAACCATGGCCTGGTTTGTCTTTCTAGAACCAACGACAATACTGAATTCTATCACCTTCCTGGTGTGGTTGAAGAAGGCTTTTAGAATTCCACTGCAGTGCTGTGAGGCCATACATCCCCCAGGATTAATCACAAATATTTTATAAAGATGAAGTTTCGTTATATCTTTGTTCTTTGTATCTTGGCTTTTGTTGGCGCATTTTAATTAGGATCTGGTATCTGCAATAAACAGTAAACATAAAGAGCTTTGCAAAAATGTATTAGACTGTTTGTTTTCACACTCTAATGCATATTTGCACAATTTTACCATGAAAAAAGGAAAACATGCTAAGCTCTTGGGCTCTATCCCAAATGTCCTGGAATAGAATCCGGAAATTACTAAAAATGCAACCAAACCTCATCATATTCCAGCAATTAACCTAAGAAATGAGGGTCCATTCTCTGTATAAAAAAAAACATTTTCAAGGGGAGAAGTCTGTGGAGGAGAATGCTTCTCGATAACACACGTATCGCATTCTCCAAACCTGTTTTGAAATTTGGACTTTTTCCCTTTTGTGCTAAAAGAGCTTAATAAACAATTAGGTTGGGTGATGTTTTATTTTTCTCTTTCAGAGTATTAAGAAAGCTTCTGTTACTAAACGAAAACAGAAAGGATGGTTAAGCATAAAATAATCATACATTGCCTCATTTTTAAAAAATAGCTGGGGATTAATAATCTTTCTGCTAAATAGTTATACACTAGAATGAATTATTATTTAAAACAGTAGAATCATGGCAAGTGCTAATGACAAAGGATAGGTTGGGGGTTTTATTTGAACACATCCTAATCAAAAAGTAGCAAAAACTTTTAAAAATCTCCAAATATGGTTCCTGTGTACAATTGTTATTGATACGACACCTTGACAGTGTTCGAATGCGATGCAAAATCAGAAAAGTGTGAACAATTCAGAGGCATAAAGTGATTTTTTCTTCTGTATCTGTCCTTTAATATGTTTCCAAATCAAACACAGGATTAAGTAATTTATTTTGTTGCATGATTTATTTATGGTTTGAAACACAGTAAACAGCAGATAAAAGACACAGTCCCAGGCATCAACTTAAAAGATAAAAATCATTACATTTTATTAGAGGGAGACATATAAAAATGCCAACGTGAACTGTAAAGAAAGGAAAAGTACTAGCTCACAGGTCCCAAGTCTGACTTAGACTTGGTGTTTTTAACTCCCCTGTAGGGGAATGATAGGCCTGAATTTAATTAGAAATCTGTTTTTTTAAGATTAAAGTTGTGAAAAAGTTAAAAGGTTGGATCATGCAAAAATAAAAATGACTCTGAGGATCTTAGGGAATTTGAACTGGTAAACTTAGATTTTATTTCCTGCCAACTGTTTGTGGGAGGATTAAGAGATGTACAGGAATTATTAGTTTAAGATAAAAGCCAGCATTTTATAAAGCAATTAATTTTTCATTAGTTCCACATAATTTTGGCAAAAAATAGTTTTGTTCCAATAAAGCTATTACATTTCAAGAGGTTACTCTAAAATATAGCCATTAACTTCGCATTAATTTAACCAGATTTATAACAGGCTAAATAAACTACAGGCAGGAAAGCAGTAATAGTTTTTTACAGAATATATTAGAATTAAAAGGAAAAAATTAAGATGAAAAATATTTTAGAAACAGGTCATAAAACTTCTAAATTTCTAAGCATGGTTATGCATTTATTTAAAAGACATTCTCCTATAACGTTTGTTAAGCAGATAAAATGAATTATATAAAGTCCACCTTAAGTTTTTGCATGGGGTTATCTTGGAACTATCAGAAATAAGTATTTTTATTATAATAAATTTATTTTATATTACAATGAATAAAATATACTTTAAAGATTGAAAAAGCAAAACTTGTTAGCACTGAAAACTTTATTCACAGAGCCGTCAACTCCCCTCCCAATGCTTGAGCTACCTTTAATGCACCCACAAAATTCCACTCAGATGGCCAAAGCACCCAGATTGTTGGAGTGTTCTCACCTCCAGTTTGAGTTCTTTAATCCTCACTGGAATGACAAAGAAGTCTAGTTGAGTAAGTCCCTGACTGGAGAATGTTTCTTGTCTGTTTACCTCCAAGTAGGCTTCAGTGGTTACCACTCCATCTCTACCACCAGCCTCCCGCTCCAGCCCACAACCACCTCTCTCCAGCTCACTGCAATGTTCTCCCACTAACTCCCTCCAGTCCCATGCTCATCCGCCAACCCCATTCAAGTTCCATACTGTGAACAGATGATTTTTGTTAAAAATGTAAGTCATGTCACTCCTAATTGAGAATCCTCTATTGATTTCCCTTGCATCTTAAGGGAAATTACCTTATCTTGGCCTACAGAACCCATAACTTGTTTCTCTCCTCTGAGTAACACATTCTCTCACAGTGGGTTCACCCCGACCCAGTGAGGTTCCTTCAAGTGCTCTGCAACCAGTCCCACCCCCAGTCATGTACCAGCACTAGGTAAATGCTGAATCCCTATGTTACCACCACTTTGGTTTTAAAACATTTGTCCCAAAATGTTCTTGATGAGACTTTCTGTCAATCTAGTTTTCAGATTTTTTTGGCCTGGTTTTGTGCCTCTTCTTGCCCTTTAGATTGGGCACCCAATACACTTATTCATGTAGGATCTTAACTCCCCCTCAAACACGGCTTTGTTACATACCCTCCCTGATTCGGTATAAGCCCAGAATCTTCTACATAAGCATTGCTCAGATAGGAAGTATGTTTGCTATTCATACCAGCCATGGTGGGCCCAGGGATGCACCACATTCTAACATTAAACTATTCTCTGTTTGCATTTGTACTTACATTGTCTGCCCTGATAGATCATTAGATCTTTGAGGGTAAGTAATGTACTTACTTATTTAGGTCATGTTAGTAGTATCCTGAGGACTTGGTAGATGTCATATCCAACATGGGCTCAGCTCAGGACATGGGTAGGACCTTGTGATGAGCTGTCTCATAGAGGAACATTAAGGCAGGACTGAGGAAACCAAACTAGGAGGAGGGTAGGTCATTAATTCACTCATTCATTTAATTGCCATCCACATAGCAACTTCCATGTCCTGATAGCTATGCTAAATGATGCAGAATGAAATGAATAAAACATAGCTACTTACTTATTTCTTTTCAAATTCTTGGCATCCTATCATCATGAACATGATGCACACACATACACACACACATTTTTGCCTCTCTGCTCAGTATCATTAAGTTCACTTTAAAAAGAATAGCAGATCAGTGTGTGTGTATATAGAAATCCCAAAACATAAAATGGAAAAACAACGAAAACTAATAATAGGATCCAATTAAATAGTACATTACTGGATAAATGTACAAAAATCAATTTAATTCTTGTATACAAATAATAATCAAGTAAACAATAACCAAGTAGAAATTATTCTCATTTGCAATGTATATAATAGTTAATAATAAACCTCATAAGAAATATGTATAAAGAAAAGTCTAAATTTTTGAGACACGTAAATGCCTTGTGTAATTTAAGTGGAATATAATGTTCTTGTATCAGAAAATCTCATATGAGTTATCAATTGGCCCCCAAATGATTTAGAAATATGATGTGATGCCATATAAAACCCTCTAAAAATTTTTAGAATAAGACAAAACCATGTTCTCATGAAAGGACAAATGGGAAAGAATTCCCCCAAAATTGAAAAGAATAATTGTGTTAGCATCTATTTTTGCATTACAAAATTACCCCTAAATTTAGAATCTTAAAACAACAAACTCTTTACTATTTTGGCTTCTGTGAATCAGAAATCCAACCTTGGTTTAGCTAGATGCCTCTGGCTCAAGTTCTCTCACAAGGTGAATCAAGGTATTAGCTGGGGCTGTGATCTCATGAAAGGCACAACTGGGGCAGGATCCACTTCCAAGCTCACATACGTTTGTTGGCAGGATTCACTTCCTCCCAAGCTGTTACACTGTGGGCCTAAATTCCTCACTAGCTGTTGTCAGGGACCTCCCTCAGTTCCTGGCCACATGGCCCTCTCCACAGAGCAGATTAAAGCAAAACAGCTGGCTTCAAATTAAGTGAGAAAACAAGAAAGAGTATCCAAGATGGAAGCCACAGTCTCCTTGTAACTTAATATCAGAAATGACATCCAATTACTTTTACCACATTTTATTCCCTAGAGGGTTGTTACATCTAGCCCACCTTTGAGGGAAGGAGAATATCCAAGGGCATGAATACCAGAAGGCAGGGATCCTAGGACACCATCTTAGAGGTTGCCTACCCTAATAATTAAGGGGAATTTGTACTGTCACCATTGGAACGTACCATAAAGCCAAAATAATTAAAACAGCATGTAACTGATGGCAGAACAGACAGTGCTCGATGAAGTAGAATAGAAACCCCAAAACAAATGAAGGTATATAGAAGCATTTAGTACATTGAAATTGTGATTTCCAAATCAACGGGAAAAAGGTTGATGATTAGTCAAATTGTGCTGAGAAATTTGGTTACCTGTTTGGGAAAAATATCTATATTGGATCTTTACCTCACTCCATGACCAAAGTAAATCCCAAGAGTTTAAATAATTAAATATATACATTCGAGGAGGGACATAAATTGATCTTCAATTCTATTAGTAGGGATTTTATTTCTTAAACTGGGTTGGCATACACGGATATTTCTTCTACAGTAACAAAACTTTCAGCTCACCACACATCAAGCATTGTCATAAGCAGCATACATACATTAATTTACTTAAACTTCAGAACCATCTTTTTTAAAAATATTTATTTATTTGAGAGAGAGCATGAGCAGCAGAGAGGGGCAGAGGGAAAAGGCAGACGCAGGACTCGATCCCAGGACCCCAGGATCATGACCTGAGCTGAAGGCAGACACTTAACTGACTGAGCCACCCAGGCACCCACCTTCAGAACTATCTTAAAAGAGAGTTCTATTATCTTCCCCATTTTAAAATAAGACACAAGATCTCACGAGTTGTAGATCCACGCCCATTGTATTAGTCATCTATTGCTACAGAGCAAATTACCTCCAAACTTAGCAATCTTAACCAACAAACATTTCTTACCTCACACGGATTCTGAGTCAGGAATCCAGAAGCAGCTTAGTTGGCTGGTTCCACCTCGGGGTCTGTCATGGTGTTGCACCAACATGTCATCTGGGGCTGCGGTCATGTGAAGACTTGACGGGGCTGGAGGGTCCACTTCCAACCTGTCTCATGCAGCTGTTGGCTCAGAGTCTCCATTGGCTTCCCCACTGGCTGCTAGGAAGAGACCTCAGTTCTTCATCACATGGAGCTGATTGAGTGTACTTGTGGCATACCAGTTAACTTCCCACAAAGGGAGAAATTCAACAGAGAGAAAAGCTTCAATGTCTTTCATGACCTCGTATTAGAAGACACACTCCATCATTTCTACAATATCTACTCATTACAAGCAGGTGACTAAATTCAGCCCATGCTCAAGGGAAGGGGAATTAGGCTCCACCTTATGATAAGAAGTATCAAAGAATTTGTGGATTTATTTTCAAACCACCACACTAATGAAATCAGGCTCAGAAGTTTGTGCTCTCAGCCACTATGTACACTACCTCTCTTACATTATTCTTTACACCAGTTTCTATGTGTAAAACATTTCAGAATAGTTTAAAGGTTAACTATAAAAATGAAAATCATTAAATGAATCGTAGGCAAATATTTTTCAATGTTGGGATAGATAAAATCTTTCCAAGCATGACATCCAAAGTAGAAGCCAAAAAAAAAAAAAAAAAAAGAAAAAGAAAGAAAGAAAAAGATGGGAAGATATAACTACATTAAAAATAAAGATGTCTACATACAAAAAATCACCATCAAAAAAATTAAAAGTCTAATAGAAAACTTGGAAAAAATATTTGCAGCATATATGACAGATGAAGTGTTCCTGTCTTTAATATCAAAGGGTGCTTTAAAATCACTAAGAAAAGGATATATACATTAGTAGAATACAAAATTGACATAAATAGGCAATTAAAAAGAAGAAATAGAAAATGCCAATAAACACATTAAGGAAATATTCGATTTATTTGTTCTTTGGTAACCAAAGAACAGCAATTAAAAATGAGATCTCTACATTCTTTCAAGTTGGTAAAGATTGGAAAAATTACAGTATTTTCAAGATTTGGAGGAAAAGGGAATTTCATACGTCCACAGGGTTTATACATTGGTATCTGCAAGGAAGTTTTTTAAAATAACCTTAAAGAGCTGTATTCTCTTTCACGTAACTTTACTTCTAGCAGTTTTTTTTAATTTTATTTTATTATGTTATGTTAATCACCATACATTACATCATTTGTTTTTGATGTAGTGTTCCATGATTCATTGTTTGCGTATAACACCCAGTGCTCCATGTAGTATGTGCCTTCTCTAATACCCATCACCAGGCTAACCCATCCCCCCACCCCCTCCCCTCTGGAACCCTCAATTTGTTTCTCAGAGGCCATAGTCTCTCATGGTTCGTCTCCCCCTCCAATTTCCCCCCTTCATTCTTCCCTTCCTGCTCTCTTCTTTATTTTTTTTTTAACATATAATGTATTATTTGTTTCAGAGGTACTGAAACAGACTGTGATTCAACAGTCTTGCACAATTCACAGTGCTCACCATAGCACATACCCTCCCCCCAAACTTCTAGCAATTTATCTTAAGACCTAATTGGACAAAGATGTATATAGAGAGATGCTTATCACAGCATTTTTTATTTTACCAAAAAACCTTAAAACATCCAAAAACTGAAGGTTTTGTTACATAAATGATGGTACAGCAGTGAAGGATGGGATATGATGTCATTAATAACTGACATGCAGGAAAATCATGGGTTAAATGAACAACATAGTTAAAATGGCATATATAACATGGTACAATTTTGGAAGAAAAATGTTAAACTGTATCGCATAGAGCATTTGTTAATAATGTTAAAATGCTTATATAGAGCAAAATATCAATAGCATTATCTTCAGGTGATACAATGTTGGGTAACTTTATATTTTCATTTGTTTATTCCTGTTTTTAAAATACTACCTGTGAAATAAGCCCAAATTATAAATCCAAAGTTATTTCTTCACTGACACCTCAGTCCTTCTCCTTTCTCCCTTACTAACAGAATAAATGATAGAAGAGGCTGGAACCTGTTATTATCAGTTAATAGTCATTAACCCCCTCACCCCAGCACAGCCTCTGTAATTTGCATAATAAAGAAATGAGTCTGAAATCTCCTGCCCAGGGATCTCCATCTGCTTTAATGAACCTACTAGAGTTCTGCTTTTAAGCTAGAACTTTAGGCAGCATACCAAAACAATGATGTGTTCACCTTTAAAGCAAGTGATCGAAACTTACGTGAATGTCTTACACACCTAAAAGCTCACAGTAGCTTTTATCAGTGTAGGCTATCATTTCTCAAAACTGCATCTATGTCATTTGCTTCTGTCGTTTTAGAAATGATTGAAAGTTAAATTTTGAATATGAAAAATTTTAGACTGCATACAAAGCTCTACAATTAACGGTCAATTATTCATATTGAAAGGGAGCCAGGGCCAAATAGATGATCCATTTATTACTCCTATGTTTTTTTTTTTTTTTTTTTTTTTTTAAAGATTTTATTTATTTATTTGAGAGAGAATGAGAGAGAGAGAGAGCACGAGAGGGAAGAGGGTCAGAGGGAGAGGCAGACTCCCTACTGAGCAGGGAGCCCGATGTGGGACTCGATCCTGGGACTCCAGGATCATGACCTGAGCCGAAGGCACTCGCTCAACCAACTGAGCCACCCAGGCGCCCTTTTACTCCTATGTTTTAATGGATTGATGTTTTTAAATAAATTAGCCAAATTCTGGCAAACTTTTATCAAGAAAACAGGTAACCATTTTTTGATACAAAAGGAGACTCTTATTGACTTCAATATTTTAAAAAGTCAAAAACAACTATATAAACTGCATAATAATAAAGCATACTTCAAAAGGCACCATTTACTTTTTTTTTAAGTAGAGTATTCCTATATTCAAAAAGCAAGAAAGAATTTGCAATACTTTGTACTTTAAGAGGAAAAAATTCTAAGTTGCAATTGCTAAGAAAGAATAAATGACTTCATCTTCTTTTCTTCCTTAATTAATACATTTCCATAAACTCCTTTATTCATATAAGGCAGCACATATCAGATCAAACCAATATAAACTTACAAAGACTTTTCAAAATTATTTGTTTACTCATTTGGGAAGATTTTTATGAATGACTTGCATTCCTCTTCCTACATTATTATTGATTATCTTTGGAAGAGATGTATTGGCTGAATGGTACTTGTCCTTTCAGAACATTGAAAGTAAGTTTTTACCCTCTTACAGCTATCAATCCTACTGAGAACCAACTCCCTTGATGGTATTAAATAAATAATAAGAATAAAGTTATAACATCCAATGTCTGATTCAGCACATGGCTTAATGAGTTGTAAGGTACTGTTAAGTGCTTTGAAAACTTCAGAGAGTGGGAAGGACAATATACTGTATCACCCATCTGGAACATAACATCATCTTGTTAGAGATTAATATTTTAATTCTTTATTTTATGATATTTTCACTTTGATCTCTTGTGCACTGCCTACCTATATTTCATGGAAACAGCTAGAGTTTAAGATAATATGGAAATAAGTAAAAATTCTAAGGAGCTTAGAAATATTTCAGGGGGTGCTTTCTATCACTGGCATTTAGCAAATGCTTAGTGCATTAAACTAGTACTTAAAAGAAGCATCTGTTACACAGTAGAAACAAGCTAAGCATCAGGAGATTAAGGTCTTTATTTCAGCTCTCTTTTCACAACCTGTAGGACCACTGACTGATCATGTACCTAGTCTCAGTCTTCTCATCAAAAAGTGATAGCTAATGAGAAAATCTCCAGCTGCAATATTCTTTGAGCACATGAAATCCAAATTGAGAAAGACCTGTATCTGAAAATGTCTAAGTAGGGCTGCTTGTGCTAAAATATAGATGGACTTATTTAGAAATCCCAACCTAAGGGCACTCAGTCTGTGAGAACTCAAAGCTCAGACACTGAGAAAACCAAGTTCCCTCCCAAGGAAGATTATCACCTTCAAACGCCGATTCACCTTGACTAATGACGTTATTTGTTCAAAATGCTTTTAGAATCAAACCAGCAATTTGGTCCAGAGTTTACCCATCTTGAACCAAAGAAATTTGTTTTTTGTAAGTGGACATATCAAAGATTGTCATCTGCAAGCTATACGTAAGTCCCCAAGGGTTAAGATAGGTGGAAAATAAAAATAAACAAAAGGTTTTCTGTAATTATTTGGCCTAACAGCTTCTTTCCTTTTCTATACCGTCAAGAATTCATTTCCCAAAACTAAGTTGGAGAGTTTAAAAAATTCTATTATGATTTCACTCCTGGTAGGTCCTACTCCTGAGATGAAAACATTGAGGACCGTTTTGTTTTGTTTTGTTTTTGAGACTTTTGGTACCAGACAAAGTTTTGCCTCCCCTGAGAGACGAATGCACTTCCTCCTTTCTGACGGCTGATTTGTAATTTATCATATGTCCCTCTTACCCAGCCTGCCAAGGAGTTTAGACATAGGGTTGACATAGACATAGGGTTGAAACTCAATCACAGCAGCCACATGAATAGTTACAGTTAGCGTATTTCCTTTGTTCCTTTTTCTATGTCCTGCTTTTCTATTTTCTTAGCCTTGTTGTTAAGTCATGTTAATAAGTCACTGCAAACTCTTGGAAAGAGGTGAAGTATAAATAAACACAATTGTAGAATGAGCATAATATATAAAAATTACAGTCTATATCCAAAGAACAACATCCTTCACCTCCGTATAAGGATATTAAAATTAAAAGTGAACTTATTTGGAAGTGAGCTGCATCATATCAGCAAAATTTAGACAAGTAAGTAATTTGTTTATTAGATGTTCATCAAGTGTTTTAATTTATTTTGCTTTATTAATCTCTCGAGAAAAATTGAGACCTCTCTGAACACTTAGAGTACTCAATTAAATTAAATACCTTGTAAAAATACATATGACTAATTTGTAAGTGAATGTCTACCTTCAAAGTGAAAACAGAACCGTTTAGAACCAGAGGCTCTGCTTTATTTAGGGGAGTATTGGCTGCTCTAAACAAACCCAAAATGTGTAAAGACTCAAACACATTTGAAGTTTAGTTTTTGCTCATCTGAGAGTCTGAGCGAGTTCTTCCTAGTTAGCGGGCAGGTCTTTGTGTAGGGCTTTAGGGACCTGGATTCCCTCCACCTTTGGCTTCACCATCCCCTAGGACATCCAGCTAGCAGAAAGGAAAGAGAGCCTAAAGCATTGGCCTGAAGATAGTGTATCACTCTCACTCCAATTCCACTGGTGAAGACTAGTCAGCTGGCCACTTCTAGATGTAAGGCAAGGGAGGGTGGGGGGTGTGGGGTGGGCAGAGGTTAGGGAGTTAGAACTAGGAAAGGTAGTTCAGGGCTCCATGACTGCTTTCCAGGAATGACTCTATACAGTGGAAAGGGAGCACATAAACTTCTGTGGGCAGCTTGCCCTGCCCGCTACAGGTTCTTGCCTTCCCGTTCTTTGTGTTTTCTTTTTCCCAACTCTCTATGCTCTATACAAAGAAAGACACTCAAACACAGAGTGGCAGGCAGTTTGGCAGCATAGCTTGTTCCATGTCAGATGAAGTTGCTGACAGAGAAGAACTACTGGGAAAAGGCAGTTGAACAGAATCAGGAAATCACACCAAGGACTGAAGAGACAAGTAGACGTCCAGCCAGAGATCATGAGTGGACATCTTCCTTCTAGGCTGTTGAGTCCATGAGAACCAGATAAACTAGGACAGACTCCATCTCACTTTCCTTCCATCAGTGAAGGTTCTTTGTTTAATGCGGTGCAAAATATGATGCCTTGGAAAGACTTTGCTTATTAATAAATTTACAAATCAGAAAATTGCCTTTGTCAAGCCATATATCCTGATGTTTATTTAGGAAATATGGTTATCATCTGGGTTGTAGGTTTAGCGCAGGCAATAAATAGCTGTGTAACTTTAGACAATCCATTTTACCTCTATGCACTCAGATTCTTCATTAAAAAATAAAATCAAGGGATTGAACCAACTGATCATTTATAGCCAGCTAAGATCCAAGTGTAAAACTCTGCCATCAGAGCAGCAATATAAAGCTAATGCACCTTGAGCATATTTTTAACTTAATATATTCTAGCATCAATGATAAACCAAGCTATTGCAATAAATACATTGACTGGATTTCGAACAAGTAATGGTTTGTTAAATCCAAAAATTGCCTATTGTGGGGGCTCTTCTTTCCATATATCAGACTGCATTTTTGCCAAATGCTAAATCTCCTGCTATAGAATAAGTGGAATCTATGTAGGTCTTTACCCCTTTACAACCATGACATTGCATTTAAATGAATCACACGAAACTTCCTGCACAACTTCTTAACCTAGTTATCTAAAAAGAGAGTACACCAAATTAATCAAAATGTGTTATGAAAGTAAATACCGGTCTTCACCCATGGGGTGCTCTTTGGGTCAGTTAGAATGTCATTTAGTAAATGGCCAAACGCCCAGCTTAGTGAACTAAATCATAATCTAGTTACCCAATTGAGTAACCCTGCCTCCCTTAAGCAGCGCCCTGCTCCAGGGAACCACTGCAGCAAGGGCATGTGCCCTTTGCATTCACTCTCCCTTAGAAGAGTCCATGGTTGGGCACCTGTCCCACTCCCTTCTCCACAGTCTTCTAAGAACTTCATCAGAGTTCAGTATCCATTGTACCTCCCCTCCAAGTAGCTTCAAAAAGCAGCCCTCAACATCTAACTTTCAATCTGAGAACTGGATAGTGAATCTTTGGCTTTGGCTTAATTTGCTTTCCAAACTCAGTAAAGATGCTTTATGCAGTCCCAGAAACTGGTAGGCATCATGAAAGAGGGATGAGTCAATTCTACCTGGGTTGCAGGGGTCTCGGGAGGAAGGTTTAGAAAAGGTTTTATAGATAAAATAACACTTGAGAAGGCTTTTCGAGGACAGGAGGAGCCAAGGAGGTAAACAAAAAGATGCATAGGCTAGAGAAATAAACCAGAACCAGATCATGAAGAACCTGGTACAGGAGGCTAAAGAATTTGAACTCCATCCTGTGGGTAATGGAGAAATCCCTGAAGGTTTTTAAGCATCAGGGTAGTACGGTAAAATTTTGCATTTTACTAAGATTGTTATTTTGGCAACAGCATGGAGGATAAATTATGGGTCAGAATGGAAACGGGGAGCCAGTCAGGAGACAACTGTGGTAGTTATGACAATGCCAGTTCAGCCAACACACTATGACAAAGTTCCTAGCCAGAAATCACCCCCCACACCAACCCATAGGCAGGTTCACAAGCAACAGGAAATTTCATGCAGACAAATGCTCCTAATTTGTACATAGATGTTTTCAGGCAGTAATGTTAGCTCAAGTTGTATTCATGAAATGCATGCAGCTAGATGAGAATGCTTTCCTTTTTATTGATTACTTTCAATTACACGTTACCTGGGATAGTCTTTTGCCAGATATGCCTTATGATTTAGATCAGTGCTTCTCTATCTGTGGGAAAGGACCAGACTTTCTTTTTCCAATCTGTTGCAGACTGACACTTTTGTCTAATACAGTAATGGTAAATTACTCGAAAAATGGAATGAAAAAGCAAAAAATACAAAATGCAAGCCCTTTCTCTAATTTTATTGAGCAAACGTAAAATAATTCTGTCAAGTTGCTGTCAGAGTTTCTGAACGTTTACTTCCAGTGTCTGCCACCGGCCAGTAGGAGTTTGCAGATGGGCACAAGTGCACAGACCATACAATGAGTAGCCCAGGTCCAGATGAGCATAGCAAGAGGTATGGAAGCGCAGGAAAATTGATCACCTCCAAGAGCATCGCAGACCCCCCCCTCGCTTAATCTCCCTGAAGAGACTGAATAATGATAGTACTAAAACTATTAGACAGAAGTGGTCAGACACAACGTCCACATTTGTATCATGAAACAATTTAAACAAAGCAGCATTTTTATTAGATTTGGGTCATTGGGGGGGTTTCCCTCCTACACAACTTCGCTTTAAGCAACCACTGAGACCAATATTTAAACATGTTAGCGCTGATGAGCAATGCCAGAAAAAATATAATCAAACAAAGTGACTAAATTAATAATTTATACACTAACAACTATGTGAAAATATAAGGCATGAGGAATTCAATTAGAAAAAAATGTAATCCAAATTAGAGTGCGTCTCAATTAAATTAGATTCCCCAACAGTGCTGTAAGTTTAGTTAAAGCCCATAGCACTACAATGACCTTAACATCAGTAATGGCAACTTGACTTGGAGCGTATGTGGTATATTTGAAGCACTTTATAAATACTTATGTGGATGCTGTGCTTAAGCTTAAGTGCTAATAAGACTCTTCCCCGATTTCTCTTTATAGTGTAATAATAATATGTATTGAACATTGGTTATGGTTCAGAGACATTGTCTCTTTGAATATACCCCAATGACCCTGTAAGAGAAGTATTATGTGCTTTCATTTTAAAGATAAGAAAATTGAGGTTCAGAGAGGTAAGTGCCTTGTGAAAGGTATACAGCTGTGAAGAGTGAGGGCCAACTCGAAACCATGTCCCCCTGATGCCAAAGCCTGTCCTTCCAGCCAAAAGGCTCTGTTACACTCTGCCCACATCACCATCTTCGGTGGAGGTTTGGCCTCGAAGCTCTAGGCTGCCTGGATGGAGTGGCTTTCTCAGCTTGGTCGCCCTCGAACCTCACTGGGTAATAAGACTCCTAACAAGGTACCACCATCCAGGGCAGCCCTATCTCTGTACCTGCTAGTCTTTTTTTTTTAACTCTTTATTTTGTAATAACTTTGTACTGATAAAAAAAAAGTTGCAAAAGTAGGATTCCCGTAAGTCCTTTATCCAGTCTCCCCTAATGTTAGCATCTTATGTAACCCTAGTACCATTAATAAAGGTGGGAAATTAATATTGCTACAGTAGTATTAATTAAGCCATTTCAGATAACTGTGGGCATTCTTTTTTGATACTATATGAAAACTTGACAAACAGTAGTTTAATTTTGTTGTAATGTGGAATCTGAAACCATATCACTGAACTTTTATACTCTGTCCCATTAAAATCCTTCAGTCTGTAATTTGAATGGCTCTCTAACCCTTACATGGTTTTGTAACATCATGAATTGGTCATTTTGAAAATATTGGCTCACTGAGTTATGCAGATCTTCTAAATGTTGACACATGTCATTATACAATATCAAAGAATAACGTTGGTTAACATTACCGTGGGTCTCATCAAAAAAAAAAGGGGGGGGGGGGGTTAAGAATTGAGAAGCTGTCAGGCTCATGGTGGTGGATACGAGTCTTCCAAAATTATAATTTTCACTTCAAAGCTCAAATGTCATCATTGGCAACAAATACTGTCAGTTGTTTTCCTTGAAGTGACAGGCTTACTTACTTCATTTTTTGGGGAAATGTCTGCCAAACACCATAGCTTGTCTATCAGTCGTTCTTTCAAGTAAAAATGGTTTTTCATGAAAAAGTGGCTAATTCATCTCACAGCTCCAACGATTGCACAAGCCCTTTCTCTTGAGACAACCGTCATGGCTGCAGACGTGTCTTATGGGCGCTTCTCATTTTGTCACCCAGAGTTTTAAAAACACAGACCAGTGCATCAAAATTTGATAAAAATTAGTTTTATGTTATTAATAAGTTTAATAAAATTTCTCTTTCTTTATCAAGGAAATTCTTAAATAAATTGGGCTTTTTGTCTGTATGCTGTGAGTGTGTGGGAGTGAAGAATACCCTCCCTGCTGGTATTTTGGTATCAGGGCCTTGATTTGTGCTGAAGCGCCGGCAATTTTGCCTGTGTTTGCTTCTGCACCATCAGTGGTAATGTCAATACAGTGAAAAGGCCAAATAAAATCTTAGTGTTATTATGAAAATAGTTTGACCTACGGAATGCCTGAAAGAGTCTGAGTCCCGTGAGGACCCAGGAACCTGACTTTGAGAATCGCTATTCTAACTAATAAAACTTCCAGGCCCTAAAGCAGGCAACAGATTGGATGGGTGTTGCTCGAGGAAAAGGGACATAAAGTAACAAGAAAGAGAGATGCCTGGGTGGCTCAGTCAGTTAAGCGTCTGTCTTCAGCTCAGGTCATAATCCTGGGGTCCTGGGATGGAGCCTCGCATCCGGCTCTCTGCTCAGCGGAGAGTCTGCTTCTCCCTCTCCTTCTGCTGCCCCTGTTTGTGTGCGCGTTCTCTCTCTCTCTCAAATAAATAAAATCTTTAAAAAAAAAAAAAGTAACAAGAAATGAGTCAGTGTGATGTTTAATGCTCTTGAACCATGACGCTTGCCAGGCCAATCCCTGGACAGTCAGGAACTTGATTCTGCAGGCCGGCACCTGGGCCTCATTAACTTCCCTGACCACTGCTGTCAAGGCTTTACCTAGCCAGTAATGGCTCTCGGGTTTATGGAGTGGAGATCTGGCCCTCATTTTTCTTATTGTTTTGTCCATGTAGCATTACCCCTGCACTCTACTTCTTTTCCAACTGTTTTCTGAAACTGCTCTCAACTCCACCTCTGTCCAGGTGTTTTGCAGTGGGATAGGTAGGGCCATCGTGTGACCCAGCTCTCGGCCACAGCTAATCAGTGCAGAGGTGGGCCCCAGACCAGCTGTATGCATAACCCCTTGCTGAAAGTGTTGATCTTGGGATTGCCAATTGGTGAGTCTTTATCAAGATGGCTGAAGCTGTGAGATAGAAACTAGGGATTCTCAAACGTGGCATGCATTAGAATCTTGTAAACCAGACTGCTGGGCCCCACCCCAGATTTTGATTCTGCAGGTCTCGGGAGAGGCCTGGGACTTTACATTTCTAGTGAGTTCCCTGGTAAGGCTAATCCTGCTGGTCTGGGGACCATAGTTTGAGATTGATGTGAAGTTCCGGAACTATAAGGGTTCAAGATCATAGTTAACATCACACAAGTAAAGAGGCTGGGGGGAAAAAACTGTCTAGAGAAAGAGAGAGATGGAGAGAGAGAGCACCTGAAATACAGAGGTGATATTCACAGAGACTATCCTGGAAATTTTCGAAGGTTGTTGCTGATCGTTTCTAAATCCCAGCCACCTGTCTTTGGGATCCTTGAAATCCCCTGGATCCTTATAATAAAATGTGAGTTAAAGTTGGGTTTCTGCCCCATTAAGCCCAATATCTTCTTAACTGATAAACCCTCCCAGAACCAGCCCCACGGAACTGGTTTTTCCCTGAAGTTCTATTTGGAGCCATAAGCCAAGGCATGGAAATAAAATGGATGTCATGAAGGCTCTCACAGACATCTGGAGCTTCAGCCAATAACTACATCAAAATTAGTGAAGAAGACCCCCAAACACCAACAGTATTCTCTGCTATAGCTCAGGAGATAGCATACTGCATGGAAAGGTAGGCTCTGGGTGAGAATGCACTGGTATGAATCTGGCTCTACTACGTGCTGTGTAATCGTGAGCCAATTACTGAAGCTCTCTAACCCTCGGTTCCTTATCTATGCAGTGAGGATGACAACAGGACTACCTCATAACATTCCTATGAAAATGAAACAAGATATGCAGGGCAGCTTGGCACAAGATCTGGAACATAGTGAACACCCAGTAAATGTTGATTATGGTTCTTACTAATTCTTGTTTCTGGTCTGTTCTCACTGTGATCTTGTATCTGTAGAAGCAAATGCATGGATCCTGGTCTGTATCTGGTCTCCGTCCTCTGGATATGCCTCTTGTGCTTGATCTCTCCAGGCTGTTACCTCATGCACAGCTCCTTCCCCCAGGTCTAGCTCTAAGGGATCTAGCTGATGGTTTCACCAGGAGATAGTTCAGGCCTCCAAGCCAACACCGTTGTAATTCTATTAGAGGTTGAGAGTCTTCAAGGGAGTGTCTTGGCCCCAACCATCTGGGCAAGATTTCCAAAGCAAAACAAGGTCTGGGAAGGTGGATTTCAGCAAGCTGCTAACAAGAGTCAGCTTACCTGTGCTGAGCTACAAAGATGATGGAAGTGAGGTGAGGTGGGAAGAGTTCTGATCCTAGGTTCAGGTGTTACAGTGGCTTCTTATGCAAAGTCCATGGCTCCAGGTACAGGCATCTGGGATCAGGTAAATAATCCGATAAGGGATAGACCCCACTCCAGCTGGAACACCAACAATGCCAGATTTTGTCATCACCTGCCACTCAAGTATATTGAAAATCAATCATGATTTCTTCTATTTTTAGCTTGGTTAGGCCCTGTGTCCTAAAACCTCAGGATAGCGCCTATCACAGGGCCAACCCCTATAGGAAGCCAACCCTGGCATTCTAATAAGGGATAATGCCGAAAAACTGTTAACCCAAGTTCTATACGCTGTGAATATTTCCATCTATAACCCTCATCTTTGTCACTCTCAGAAATCCTCTCTCATGTCCTCATATGCTTTTATGACCCTGTTCTTCCCCCAATTCATCTGGCTTCCCCTACTACCTTGGTAGCCGATATCTCTGTGTTCTCTGGGACTGTTTGTCATGACTGAAATGTGACCCTCCTCCAGGAATAGTGTCTCCCAGACAACCTTCTCAAATTGAAGCTATGGATTCTCCCATGAACCCATCACCTCCCCTGAGCTTTCTCATTCAGCCATCTCATTCATTGCCTGGTTTCAGTTACTGTCTATGTATTGATGACTACTAAATCTTTATTTCCATCCCATCTTTTCCTCTGGCCGCCAGACTCATATATCTAACTGTCCTTGGCAATCCCTGAAGTTGTCCCTAAGTGTCTTAAAGGGAACTGCTCCAAACTAAACCCCCAATTCTTAGAACTGCAAACTTATTTCTCCTTTTATGTTCTGAACCTCAGTATATGGCCACATAGCAAAGAACTGAACTGCCAACAACTAACACCAACTTGCCTGCCAAATGCCAGCTAAGCTGCTCAATACCCAACCCACAGAAACTGTGAGCTGACACATGTTTATTGTTGTTTTAAGCCACTAATTGAGCCAATTGAGGTAATTCACTATGCAGCATAACACTGTGGCATTGGAACACAGTGATGATGAGAAATGGTATCCCTTGCCCTCATGAACCTTACAGACTACTCATGCCCTAGTCTTTCCTTCACAATCATCAAAACGTTGGTACCTGATCACAGTCTACTACTCCAGACCAAATCTTACATTGTCCAATAAATATCCAGGGAGAGGATCATTCAATATCCCTGCCTCACAGCTCCTGAACCTCTTCAGGAGGTCCTATAACCCACACCTTCTCTATTTCAACAACCCATTCCTGTGATCATGCTGTGCTCTTGTCCTCATCTATAATGGGGCCATCTGTAAAAAGTTCAACTCTAATATACAACTTTTTTTTAACCACAATGACTAGTTCTCTTCCCTTGATTATTTCTCTACTCTTATACCTGCTCTGACCTCCATAAGAGATCCAGGTTCAAGGAGCTCTCCTGTTCCCTCCCAACCAATCAACCCCTTCCTAATTTTATTCCCTTCCTTATCCAGGTTAGAGCTCATAGTGTGTCATATCAACCACTTTTCTGCCAGAACTCTCATGTAACCTTCCCTTTTTGTCCCCAGACTTAGATATTTTTCACACACACTGGGGCCCCACTCGTCCTTCTCAGCATTAACCACCACCCCCAAAGATTGCCTACAATGACTATTTGCACATCCATCTCCAAAGACTTTTTCCTGGCTATGGAGAGACTTCATCAGAGTACACAGGGCAGGTCATAAGTGCTGAGTTAATGCCTCTGGAAGTAGCCCTCAACTAATGGTGGTGAGGAGATACAGAAAACACCATGTTTGGCAGCCACAGCTGATCTTTACCATTGACTAGAAATTCTCCTACTGTACTGGTCATCTTTGCCTCTCATTTCCTAGTGGTTAGCCCTGCATTGCTGGCTGGCTGTCAGGTGCCATCTCAGCTCCATGGAGGTCCTTCCTCCTAGTTCCTTGCTACATGGTCCTCTCAGACCCTCTCACCCCATGGCAGCTTACTTCTTCAAAACCAGAGGAGAGCTTCTCCAGTCTGCAAAGATAATCTTAGAAAATGTCACATAATCAAGGAATCACTTTTGCCATATAAAATAACTTAATTGAGGGAATAACTATCCCATTATATCCACAGATCCTTCTCATACTCAAAGGGAGAGGATTATTGAGGGCTGTACCCCCAAGGGGCAAGAATCTTTGGGGCCATTTTAGAATTCTGCAAGTCACACCTAATCTTAAATTTGTGTTTATTATGTAAAAAAAATTTTGCATAACTCTATTGATTCTGAAATGTATGCAAATATTTTGGGAAATAAGTTATATAGAATCCTAAGAGAACATCTCCCATCGTATGATAGATTGATTCTAAAAATGGCCCACCCCAATTATTCCCTTCCCTGTATCCGTACCTCATGCAGTGTGACATTGAAGCTCATCCAAGAGATTTTGAGACTGTCTTATGTCTTGCTTTGGCCAACAGAATGCAGCTGAAGTAACAGTATGAGAGTATCGAACCTAAACTTGAAGAAGATTGCACGTTTTTGTTCTCTTTGTCTTGAAACCACACCATTGCCATGGTAACAAGCCCAGGACCCCCTGCTACAGAATCACATACACTGTGGGACAAAGATAAACTCCCATCTTGGAGAGTCTTAGACACCTAGCCCCTAGCTGACCCACCAATTGACCACAGACCTAGGAGTGAGCTACTCAAGTCTAGGCAAACCTGTTCCAGATCAGCAGAACCTCCCTGTCAACCCATAAACTCATAAGAAATAATACATGACTGTTGTTTAAAGCTACTAAAATTTGAAGTTGTTTGTTATACAGCAATAGCTAACTGTTGTATGTGGGGAAGGGCAACAAAGGACTTGGCTGTGTGGTGGAAGTCAAGTATCCTAAAAAGGCATAATTCATTCACAGTATCCTCAAATTTCTGTGTTTCATGTAAGAAATCACTACTGCTGATGATGGGATGTTTTCAGTCTGTGTGTCTAAGTAATCTTCATTCAAAAGACTGATGTGTGACCTGCAGTTCTAGCTACAATGAATAGAGCAATAAAGAGATAGAGAAATCAAATAGCAAAAAAAAGAATTCTGCTGTGCTGTTCTAGACACAGCTGCCCTAATAGAGAAATGTGCAGTTTCTACTTTCCTTGCAGTTTTTCAGTTCAGAATTACTTTAAAATAAATCCCAATGAAAGCAGTAATCAATTATGTCAAGAAGAAAACAAAGTTTGATCTGAAAATACTAACAGAATCTAACATTTTAGAAATAAATTACTGTGTCATGTCCTGTGGCAACATTGTATCAAATTGCTTAAAGATAAATTGTACCATCAACTCCTGGGTGTCTGCATGTGGATTATCCTTTTTGTAGATTATCAAGGGCAAACATTTAATTTCAGGTTTTTACCCCTCTTCTCAGTGTATTTCTCTACCACCGTTCTGAATACTATCAGTCATAGCATGGAAAGGGGACAGAAATTTAGTGAAATACAGTGATAATTCACTTATACTGCATTCTACAAGAATAAAGTGTTCAATATAAGCAAATTTACAAGATAGGTTAAAAGTTATCCAAGCCCCCTTGCTTTTTTAAAAAAGCTGTGACCATTCTGATATAAATTTTGCTAGAACATATTTTACGTTTTCTTTCTTTATGAAACAGAATGTGCTTCACTCCTTAAATCTTTATTATACAAGCTACTTTAGTAGATGTTAAAAGGAAGCAAAGGTGATTCACACAGGATTCCAACCTTAAGTGGTTAACAGTTGAAGGAAAGAGAGTGGATAAAAGACGTGTACATAGATGATTCTAGTTGTAAGGTCTTGAGAATAGTAATGAAAAGTGAGATACGAGTTCAAAGAAAATATTGAATACCTTTAGTGAGGAGAGAAGGCTTTGTGGAGTTGGATCTTGAGAACAAGAGGGCTGGGACTGGGGTGAAGCAAGTGAGGCCCTTGCCCCAAGAGCAAAGTTTGTGGAAGTACCCAAAACTCAGCAATCAAGACATATAATATGTTAATGTATAATTTTAAAGTCAAAATTAATGCAAAAATATCTATAATGAACAAAATGCCAAAATTTTAAGGAAAGACTGGGGAGGTTACAGTACCATGCAAAGCCTTATTGGAGTCTGAGGCAAAAGGAAAAATCAATAGAAGACTATTTGGCTTGCTAACTAAAGAGCCCACTAACAAGGAAGTTATGCCATTTTCTGAAATCATAGTGTATTGTGAAAAAATAATAGTCTACTATGAGGAGTGATAATTTTTGTGATCATTTGCCCCTTCTTACAATTTTGGGCACCACACCCTGAGTGGAATATCGAGAAGGTAGATTGCAAATGCATCAATGACTTGCTGATAGGAGCAGATATTGGCCTCAGGCACTTTGTCTTCTAACCAGATAGTATTTTTAGATGGAATCTAAAACCTGATACCAACCATCAAGTTGTGAGTCAGAATGTTGGGTCAAAACTGTACTGCTCTAATAATAACATTAATGTGTTTTTCGCTACACTTTCTGCTAGAGACAGCTCTTTCTAGGCAGCCTGAGGCATCCACCTGCCTTGGGGGGGGAATTGGGATTGTTAAACAGGAATGCAAAGAAGAAGAAAGCTATAGTTTGGCCTCTGACTTGGAAAATAGAATTTTCAAATATGCAGCTAGACTTAAAAGCTGGGCCTTATCAAAACAATAGGAATTTCTAAACTCCCTTATCTCCCCTTTTAACTTGTCAAGGGAGAAGCTGACTTTATAGAGTCTCAGAGTGTCTTCCACAGTAAGGATAAGTATCCCACCCACATTCAGCCAAGGCCATGGGGTAAAGAGGATGCTCTAGGTAAAGAGGATATTATACACAGGAAATGGAAAGCCCAACACTTGCTGCTTCCCATACAAAGGGATTTAGGGAAGTGAGAAACAAAAGAGGAAAGAGATGATCTCTTCTGGAAATAGCATGTTTGATTCGCTTCTCGGCCTTTTGGCTAAGATCAAGTGTGGAAATAGCATGTTTGAGAGTTGAAGGAAATGAAGACCAGAGGGTATTTTTCCAAATGCAGTGTGAAGGCATGGGAAAACACTGCCTCACAGGCTGTCCTGACTCCAACTTCAGGGACAGCCCCATTAAAGTCAAACAAGAGTGTGGTTAGGCAGAGCAAGAGCTGTGGTTGATTTTTTTCTGAGTCTAAGGTGTAGTGAGAACTTGAAAGTTCTCCCATGGCCCCAAGAGGAGATAGAAAAGAAACTGAGATGAGAGCAAAAGGGCTTTCTGGAACTCACCATGGCAAGGGACAAGGTCACCACATAGCAGAGACCATGTGGTAAATTGCCTAAGCCATGATCACAGGAGAGTGTGCCAACGTGAACCATGGCAAGGCCAAATAAATAGGTATGCCTATGGATGCATAGGTTATACAGTGGATGGTCACTTGTGGGAGACTTCCAGGTCCTCAAAGTACACAGAAAACAGAGGTGTTGAATTTCTTTTTTTTTTTTTTAAGATTTTATTATTTATTTGACAGAAAGAGACACAGCGAGAGAGGGAACACAAGCAGGGTGAGTGGGAGAGGGAGAAGCAGCCTTCCCGCCGAGCAGGGATGCGGGGCTCGATCCCAGGACCCTGGGATCATGACCTGAGCCGAAGGCAGACGCTTAATGACTGAGCCACCCAGGTGCCCTGGGAGCATTTCTTTAAAGAATCCTCATCTTGAGGTCTGCTTCTGAGAAACCCATCCTCAGACAGTGTGGACCCGAGGGTCCTTTTTCTTTGTCCTCACCCAAACATCCAGAAGCCGTTCTTGGGAAAAGAGAGGCAGAAAAAGGAAATCTAAGAAGAGTCTAATCTTTTACCTGAAAGAATTATAATTTGAAGTTATACTTTGAATATCTTGAGGGATTAAACTGAAAAGAAACAGCTGAACCTGAGAAAGACTGAAATAGTAATTAGTGAGTGGACACTGTCATAGTTCTTCAAGGGCTGGGGGACCATGAAGAAGGTCAAAGCAGATATAGAGAAATAAAGCAACTACCAGTTTACCTGCACATCTGATGCCAGGTGAGTTCATCAGGTGACCCCATCAGACAGACACTATGTAAAGCACAGAACTCAGGGACTGACACATAGCCGTGCACCCACTGGAGGGGAGTTAGTCAGCACTGTCTTGTACTGTGACCCTAGACAAGTAATTTGCCGTCTCTTGGCCTTTAAGTCCTCAACTATAAGTAAAAGGAAAAGATGCTGAATTCTACATGGTTTTCACATCAGTGGTAATCTAATTATAACTAGTTCAAAGGACTTCCACTTTTACATCAGAAAAGGCAAATACTCATCCATATAAATGACCAGCACAGCATAGGTTCCAGCCTTAGAGAAGACGTGATGGAGATGTCTAGGACAGACTTTCTGAGGGCAAAGAAAGGGGTCAAGTTCCCCGGTGGCCTTCAGCTGCCTGGGACTCACAGGATGCTCTATGAGGAGGCAAGTCCATCCCTTGGTGGAATAATACGCTCAGCTGTCCCTCTAACAGTAATCTAAACTCCTATCCTGTGGAAAAGACTTGGACTCGGTCAACTATAAGCCAATAGTTGGAGAGGGCTACTTTAAAAATACAATAATCTAAAATGCTATAGTGAAAGAAGCTGGGTGAAAAGGAGACTAGTGCTAATGAATATCACACTGGTGAGATTGCTCCTACAGGTGAGTATTCAGTCCTGACATTGTCCAATTTTATAGGATGGTAAAACCCACCTCAACAGAAAAATGAATCCAAAGCTCCTCTGAGTAATACTCAAGACCATTCATGATCTGGTTCTTTATACTCCTTCAAAGACATTTCCCATCAATTCTGTGTGCTGCTGGGTCACAGACTATTGCTCTGCTGTTTCCCCACAACATGCCCTGTGTTTTTGCACCTGCTTTTTCTGCTTTGGACTTTTTATATATTTTATAGTCAAGAATTCCTATTTTGCTTTAAGGGATCACAACTCACTTAATAGCCAAATGGGTTGGATCACGTTTTTAAAGAATACAGCTATAAAAGACAGTTTGGGGGATAATTGGAGAATTTGAATATGGCCTAGATGTTAGATCATAGTAGGAAGTATTGCTAATGGTATAATGGTTATGTAGTAGAATGCCCCTACTTTTAAGAGATGCACATGAATTATTTAAGATGGAATGCTTGATGTCTGTAACTTACTTCCAAATGGATCAGAAAATATATAAAGAGAAGATAAAGCAAGTATAGCAAAATGTTAACAATCGTTTTATCCAAATGGTAGGTATTCAGATGTTCCTTGAGTTGTTTTTTTCAAACTTCCTTTATGTTTAAAATTTTCATAATGAAAGTTGGGGGGGGTGGGGGGAACTAAAGTAAGTTTTTGGTGTTATCCTAAACCAACTGTAAGTAATATGTGGATTTATTTTTAAAGAAGTTACCTTAGATGTTGTCTCCTCAGTAATGTGATCTTCACCCTCTGCATCGTGGGCTCACATCTTACCCCAGTACAAGTACCAGAATAAGGCATTCTTATTGACAGATATACAGTAGGATAATTTGTCACTATTTTTGGTTCTCACTATATTTCCCCTCTCTCCCTTCTCAGATGCAAGCGGGACTCAAGGGACTTTGGCCCAAAGTGCCAAACTTGGAAAAGAGCTTGTTAAACTATAAAGTCCTATTTTAAGTGTGTTTGGTCAAGTTACTGGTATAAAAAATTACTTCTATTAGAGTTTAGAACCCCAGCACTGGAAACTCAAGTAATCATGGACAGCTTTATGAAAAAAGTAGTAAAAAAGAAGAGTCTTGAGAAGCAAAATCCAATTTGGATTCGGGAGAAGGTATTCCTGGTAGGATATAAATATGGAAAAGACAGAATGGCTGAAGTCTATTTGTATGGCAGTGAATGGAATTAATTCAGCATTCATTCCTTCAGGAACTATTTATTGGTACCCGCTGTATACAAAACAACGTGCTAGGGACTTAGGATAAAACGGTAAGCAAAACAGACAACGTCTAATATTCTTGATTAGAGGTCAGCAAGTCTCAGAGCTGTGGACACAATATAACCCACACTTATTTTTGTAGATAAAGTTTTATTGAAACATAGCCACATTCATTTGCTTACATTTTGTCTGTGGCTTCTGCACTACAATAGCAGGGTTGGGTAGTTGTGACAGAGACTTTTGGCCCACAAAGTCTAAAATATTTACTATTTGGCCCTTTACAGAAAAAAAATATGTTGACTCTTGCCTTAGATCATACAGTATTGTGTGGAGACAGATATTAGTTAAAGAACTACAAATAAATTAAAAGTGTAGCTTTGATAAATGGCCATGAGAATACATAATAAAGGAACTTGACCTATTAGGGGAATAAGAGAAGATTCCCTAAGGGAAAAGAAAAAAATTGAGGTCAAAGCTAAAGGTTGATTAGAAACTAACCAGATGAAGCAGAAAAAGACCATCTCAGGCAGAGAATATCACCGGCAGAAGGCCTATGGGAACATGGGGAATTTGAAGGAATAAACCAACTTCACTGTGGCTATAGTTCAAAGCATGAGGGGAACATGGTACAGGGTGAGACTGGAGAGGTAGGCAAGGGTCAGACAGCAAGAGACCCTGTAGCCCAGGTATGGAGTTTGTCTTTAAGCTGAGAGGGAAGAGAATCCATTGATAATTTTAAGCAGGTGAGTGATGTGATCCATTACATTCTAAAAAGATCTCTCAAGCTTCCTGTGGAAGAGATAGCAGTGGTGTCATATGCCTCATTGCCTAAATCCCTACTTTATCCTGCTTTGTCCCTCAGAACCACAAAGACAGGGGGCCATGATTTTACTAAACTACCCCCGGACTCGAATGTTGTTGTCTCTGAACCTCAGGCCCACAGCCCTTCCCATCTGCTGTGTCCATAGCTGCACCCTGGGACTGTTTTTGCCTTCACCCAAGCTGATATTTCCAGGCTCAGCTGGCCACAGGAGAGATAACCTGTGTTATACCCCAATGACCTGCATGGACCAACACAATTGCCTTACACCATACCTACCCAGGATGGAGCTTCCCCTGCCTGCCTTACCCATTTCCTGCAATTGGTCTGCTGCCATTGCACTGGGTATGTGGAGTTTCCAGGCTCTCGAGTCTTGCTGGTGTGGCTGATGCAAATATTTATTCAGAGCTCCTGGCTCATCTGCTTTTACAATTCGATGGCTATCAGCAGACCTCGACACTACTGATTATCAAACACCTACACCCTCTGCAACCCCTCTGACCACAGTGAATTGCTCTAGCACCTATCCAGTTACGCAAACCAGGACTTAGAAATCATCCATGACACCTCTCTCTACCTCATGTCCAATCCATCACCACGTTCTGTCCATTGTAGGCATAGCTCTCAAATTTGCCCACTTCCTCATCTCAATGGATCAGTTGACAAAAGGTTTATATCTTGCTCACATTTCAGGTCCACTGGGGGATAGCCATGCTCTGCTGCATGTTGTCTTCACTCTCTGACCCAAGTTGATGGAGCAATCCAGTGTGGCAGATAACAAAGAATATGTCAACCTCTTACTGTTCACAAATGCCCACGTCAAACATCACAGCTATTGGGAAGGAGTCTCATGTATGTAGTCTTTTGACCCCCACTGAATCACACAAGGCCTCTGCTTGGCCTATAAGGCTTCCTTACCAAGAGATAAAGAGCCCACAAAGCCTATCCTGGGCTCATCACCTTGTGTGGGAATATCTTTCCTTGTTTCAGGCTCAGTGCTGCTCTTCTGTTCTGCTTAAAGTGTATGCTTCAAATGGCACCAACTTCACTGTTATCTTTGTCCTCCATGGGAAAAGGACTGAGGGTCCTTCCTCTGCAGCACAAAAGGGCTGTGCCTAGATGAACTGCCCTGCACTGGCTGCAGGAGAGACCCGCTGGCTATGGGGAACGAGCACCCACTATTCAAGATGATCTGGCTTACCTCCTCTTTATGTAAGTAAAGCAGTTTTCCATCCAGTGTTTGACTTTGTTGTGTTTTCCTTGGCAATTCCAATACCAAGATGCTGTGGGCAGAAGCATTTAGAGTCCTCCCCTGGGACTGATAACCAGTGTATGGTGCTCTGCTGGGATCGGTAACTGGTGCAATGTCCCCTGCTCAACAACTACCCTCCCTCCACCATGTTATTGGTCAAAGCAAATCACAAAGCCATGCTTGAGTTCAACAAGCCAGGAATGTCTACTCTTCTCTCAGGAAGAAGAAATGCAGGTAGGAATTGTGGGCTGAGCTTCAGAGACGACATACAAGTCCCTGGGAAGTCTAGTAAAATCATGGCCCCCATTTTGGGGTTCTGAGTGGCAAAGCAGGTTAACAAAGTAGGGAATCAGTCAATGAAGAACATGACAAGGGATAGTCATTGAAAGTGGAGTACAGGTAGGGTGCTTGTCACAGGACATGAATTAAAGAGAAAAGAGACCTAAGTCAGGAAAATAGCCTCAACATGACCTATAGCAGTGGAAGAAATGAGGGAATAGGAGCAATTATGAAAGAAGAATTAACAGTGCTCTCTCTCAGAACAGCACACCTCTGTCAGTGGCAAAAGGCACCAGCTTCCCCCACAGGGCACACATAGCGCCAAAGGTTGAAGTTAGGGGCACCCGGGTGGCTCAGTCAGTTAAGTGCCTGCCTTTGGCTCAGGTCATGATCCCAGGGTCCCTGCTCAGCAGGGAGTCTGCTCCTTCCTCTCCCTCTGCCCCTCCCACTGCTCATGCTCTCTCTCTCTATCTCTCTCAAATAAATAAATAAAATCTTAAAAAAAATGTTGGAGTTAGAGATGGGGAAATGTTTCCATCCATCCTCACAGATCTCAAATTGTTCTTGCTCTTGACCATGTCCATCTTTCCTTCCTGATGGTCTGGTTAACCTGTTTACCACAACTTCGGGCCCAACACCCTTAACAGCCCTGCCAGGTCCCACAGGGGTAAGTGTAACTGCCTTACTAAGTCACGCAGAGAGGCTCTGTTTCTCCCCTTGATCCTGACAGAACAGGCACCTTGATACATTTTATGTGATGACAGTGCTTGGCCTTAATGAATGGGGTTTTCTCTTCTTCTTTTTTTTTTTTTAAGAGAGAGGGAGAAGGGGTGGGAGGGGGACAGGAAAAGAGAGAATCTTAAGCAGGATCCACATCTTTGTGGAGCTCCACATGGGGCTCCATCTCACAACACTGAGATCGTGACCTGAGCCAAAATCAGGAGTCGGATGCTTCACCGACTGAGTCACCCAGGATCCCTGGTTTTCTCTGTCTTTTTAAAGAATGTTCTTCATTACAAAATAAAGAGATGTGTCTGAGTGAACTCACCTGTAGAAAGTCACAGCTGTGATGGGGAAGTGCATGCGCACTTACTTTGTATCTGTTAATGCAGTCCTTGTGTACTGACACATCTATATGCCGTCTACTCAACCTTTCTCCCATGATTCATGCAGACAAAAACAGTTGCAGGAGACCTTGACCAAGGCCTCACAGTGGGTCTTGCCAAAAGCATGGAAAATATAATTAGTTCCTTCTTCTCACTCAGGTTTGTCTCTCACTGCAGACATAATTCTTTTTTTTTTTTTTTTTTTTTTTTTAAAGATTTTATTTATTTATTTGAGAGAGAGAACGAGAGATAGAAAGCACGAGAGGGAAGAGGGTCAGAGGGAGAAGCAGACTCCCCGCTGAGCAGGGAGCCCGATGTGGGACCCGATCCCGGGACTCCAGGATCATGACCTGAGCCGAAGGCAGTCGCTTAACCAACTGAGCCACCCAGGCGCCCTGCAGACATAATTCTTGAGGCTTCTCTCTGCAACCTGCCCCAACCCACCCAGCAGGAATTCCCTACCCCCAATTAGAAACAGAAGATGGCCAAGTTCAATGCTGACTTGTACTTCCCTTTCAGGAAGCTCTTATTTTCCTTTACCCTCCCTGGGTGTCCAATGTCTCTAGACTCCAGCCCCCTACCATCAATACCAGAGATAGTTTATGTTTCTCCCAAACAGTTACAGGTGTGACATGCATAGTTCACCCAGTATTCACCAAATTAGCGTACAGTACCATCCTACAACCTTTACATCAATACCGTGAAGATTCCATCTGCCAAATCAGAGGAATCCAGTTCATTCCAGAAGCTGCCCTTCCTTAACATATGCAGAGAGACTCCTTCATCTCATTCATGTTCTGCTGTTCTGGATCCTGTTGGTGGGGTGAGGGTGGGGGTGGAGGGTTTATTGTTTGTTAATGGGACAGAAAGTCAAACATTTTACTAAGAAGTCTCATGAAATAATTTGGACTAATGTGTAGAGAGCTAAAATGGTCCAGGCAAGCTCAACGAGGTGGTATCCTGGGACCTCTACCTCGGGCAAGCAGTGAAAGGAATTGGGGGGGAAGGTCATCCAGTCATGAATATATTAGGCCAGGGCTGTGGGAACTAACCAGCTCCAGGCTTCAGGATTGGTCCTTTAAAGAGGATGCCCACCATCTGAATCCCAGTATACAAAAAGTCCTACTTGGGCTGATGTTCAGAACACGCAGATTGATAGGTAAAGAACAGTTGTTAACTGATGTCAGTAAAACTCGCTCTAAGCTCTACCTATTGGTGAGCATAGACTTTGATATATATCACCAAGCTTGATTATGTTCAGTTCAGGAATAATTTTGGCTTGAGCCTACATACTGATTGAAGGCCTTTAGTACATGCTGCTAAGCAGAAATGGGACAGGGAAGATATAAAGCTACAGATAATGATTTTTCTGTGATGGGTAATGGTTTTGATTAATTCTTCTCTAAAAGGGTTAAACATTCCAGTGTCAATCATTGGGGAAAAGGCAGGTCCTCAGACAAGAAAGTGGAAGTTAGGAGGTGAATCGAGCTCTCCTGCCCCCAATTTTAAAGAGAGAGGGTTTCTAGGCATGGGCTTCTTCCAGGTATATGCTAGAATGATTATTGACACCTTGAGAAAGAGTCAGAGCAGGTCTGCAAGATCCAAAGAGCAGGCCATGTTTTAGACACCAGATATGTGGCTTCACAGTACTCTTAATATTTGTTATTACTATCTGTTTCCCGTTGTTACCTTTCATCTGGCACAATGGTTCTCAACTCTGGCTGCACATTAGAATCACCGGAGGAGCTTTTAAAACTACCTCCCGCTGAGCTGCATGCGAATAAATTTAATCAGAATCTCTGAAGGCAGGGCCCAAGCATGATATATTCAGTATATCTATCCCAATCTATTTAAAGTGTGTGTGTGTGTATGTTTATACACATACATATATATATATAAAAATATAAAATCAGTGTATATATATATATATGAGATCTCTGAATATGCATTGTGTTTGTATATATAATCAGTGTGTGTATATATATATAACATATATATACATATATATATGATCAGCATATGTAAGATATATATTTAATCAATACATTCACAAAAATGGTTATATATATTTATATATATACATACATATACATACATACATACATATGTGTGTGTGTTTAACACTCCAGGTGATTCTAATATGCAGCCAGAATCAAAAACTGCTTCAGTAACCTTTCTTGGAAGTATTCCAACCCCGCTTCAACTTTGCTACTGAGACCATGTGCGGCAAATATGCAAAACCAGGATGATCATGACAGTGGTTTTATTGAGAAGACTATTAAATGAGTTGGGGTGGCTAAAAATTTAGGGTACAAGATCTAGTTTCCCCACCCTATAGAAACATTGATAATTTCTATGCATATCAATGGTTTTCTAAAAGATAGACACAAGTTTTCTTGGAGTGACTCTGAAAATGACTTAATTTGTTTTAATAATTCTATGGTAATATATTTTTAAAATTTGTTTTTACCAAAGGTTGTTAATATTTTAATGAAAAGAAAATGTATCTAATGTTTGGTTTCCTGACAAGCCAAAGGATGATATTTAGGGGATGGTAAGTAAGAACCTCCTCAAAGCATCTCAGCTAAACAACATGTATAGTTATATAAGACCGACCCTTCTGCCTTGCACTTTTCCTCCTAAAGAATAGCTTATTTTTTAAATTCCTCATCCATAAGCCACAGTTTTCACTTTAAATTTTCACACTGGTTATATTTCATGCAATAAATAACTATGACACAAGGTGAGTGGTTTTTGCTTAAAACTATCTCCTGCTACTAGTTTATTTTATTGTGGGAATACAGTATATAATACATATAGCATACAAACTATGTGTTAATCAACTGTTTATGTTATTGGTAAGGATCCTGGTCAGCAGGAGGTTATTAGTACAATAGTTTTGGGGGAACCAAAAATTATATGCAGATTTTAACTGCACAGCGGGTCAGTGACCCAACCCTTGTGTTGTTCAAAGGTCAAATGTATTGTGAAATAATTACCACAATAAGGTTAGTTAACACCCCATTACCTCACATACTTACCATTTGTTTTTTGTGTGGTGAGATCATTTAAGATTTCCACTTAACAACTTTTAAGTATATAATAAAATTAGTTCGCTAAAACTATTCATTGTTAACTGCATACTGTACATTAGATCTCCCGAACTTATTTACCTTCTAATTGAAAGTCCATACCATCTGACCAACATCTCCCCATTTCCCCCAGCCCCCAGTCCCTGGCAACCACCATTCTGCTCTCTATTTCTATGAGTTCAGCATTTTTAGATTCCACATTGAAGAGAACATATAATATTTGTTTTTTGTCCTTTTTCACTTAGCATAATGCCCCCAAGGTCCATCCATATAGTTGCAAAAGGCAATATTTCCTTCTCTTTTGTGGCTTATTTTCCAGTGTGTGTTTGTGTGTGTGTGTGTGTGTGTGTGTGTGTTTCTTCATCCATTTATCCATCAACAGACCTTTAGATTGTTTCCATGTCTTAGATATTGTAAATAATCCTGTAATGGATATGGGAGTGCAGATACCTCTTCAAGGTAGTGATTTCATTTCCTTTAGATATATAGCCAGAAGTGGGATTGCTGGATCATAAGATAGTTCTACTTTTCATTTTTTTCAGGAACCACCATACTATTTTCTATAGGGGCTATACCAATTTACATCCCCAAAAACAGTGTACAAGGGTTCTCTTTTTCAAAAACATTTTTTAAATCTACTCTTTATTAGTTTAAAAAAATCCATGAAGCCCCTTAGACCATATACAAAAATTAACTCAAAATGGATTAAAGACCTAAATCTAAGAGCCAAAAGTACAAAACTCTTAGAAGAAAACTTACGGTCAAATCTTCATGTTTAGATTTGGGGATAGTTTCTTATACATGATGCCAAAAGCACAGTCAACAACAACAAAGAGAGATAAACTGGACTTAAAATTAAAAACTTTTTGCATTAAAGGACAAAACAAGAGAGTAAAAAGATAAGCTACAGAATAGAAGAAAATATTTGGAAATCACACATAGGATAGAGGTTTAATATCCAGATTATATACAGAACTCCTACAACTCAACAACAAAAAGACAAATGAACCAATTTAAAAATGGGCAAAGGACTTGAAGGGACATTTCTCCAAAGATGATACACAAATGGCCAATGAGCACATGAGAAGATGTCCAATATCATTAGTCATCAGGGAAATGTAAATCAAGACCACAATAAATATGACTTCAAACTTAATAGGATGGCTATAAATAAATTAATGAACAAATGGATAAACAAACAGAAAATATGTGTTGGCAAGGATGCAGAGAAATTGAGCCTTTGTACATTGCTGGTGGGAATGTACAATGATGCAGTCACTGTGGAAAACAGTGTAAGGGTTCCTCAAAAAGCTAAACATAGAGTTACCACATGACCCAACAATTTCAATCCTAAGTATAGGCCCAAAAAGAATTGAAAACAAGGATTCAAGTAGACACTTGCATATCAATGTTCACTGCAGCACTATTCACAATAGTCATAAGATGGAAACAATCCAAGTGTCCATTGACAGATGAATGGATAAGCAAAATGTGGTATCCATACAATGGAATATTATTCAGCCATAAGAATGAATGAAATTCTGACACATGCTACAACATGGATGAAACTTGAAAACATTATGCTAAGGGAAATAATCCAAACACAAAAAGGAAAATATTGTATGATTCTACTTACACGGAATATCTAAAATAAGCAAATTCATAGAGACAGAAAGTAGGCTAGAGGTTACCAGGGGCTGAAGAAAGGGGGTACTGGGAAGTTATTGCTTAATGGGTACAAAGTTTCTGTTCAGTAATGAAAGAATTTTGGAAACAAAATTTGGCTGTACAACAACACAGTGAATGCAATTAATGCCACATAATTAGTGTAAAAACGGTTAATATGACAGATTTCATGTCATGTATATTTTACCACAATAAAAATACTTTTTAAAAATCCATGAAACCAACTATTTTATTTACTATCTTCTCCCAATTTCCACTGTCAGATAAATGTCACTGAGATTAATAAGAAATGTGAAGTTACTTTTGATGAGAGCAGGAAATGCATTGCTAATTTATGCCAAAGACCAAATACAGATGTTGTCAAAGTATAAATATTACCACCACATGGCATTAGTTCACAGGACACTCGGGAGACCACCCTTAATATGGAACAAGGCTTCACAGACCACGGATCTAGAAGGAAATGTATTATGGAATATATATGCTCTGATTCTAGAAAGACAGATTTCCTTTTACCTTCTGATTTAATTAAGTTTCTCTTTAAGACAATCCTATTATATGTGGATTTATTATAGTTGAGATTAGTTTTTAAAAAGAAACACAGAAGGCAATGTGGGTTTTGGGTAAGAAAATCAATTTAATTTGTCATTAGTCAGAACTGGTGTTTTAAAGAAGAAGCCCATAAATTCTGACTATCTCATGTTTCTATATCGTGAACCAGGTCATCATAATACAGATTATTTAAATAATGCCAACAGATTCCAGTAAAATTTTGAAATATGGGAATACAGGTAACATTTTGGAATCACAGGTCTTTCTTTATGCTGAATATATACTTGAACGTACAAAGAAACAATGTATTTCAAAGCCCATTAGAAATTCAGATGCAGAATTTCCTTTCATCTGATCATGTAGAAGTAGATTAATACAGATAATATGAACAGAGAAAAATAAAAAGATGTCATGTTGGATATTCAATAATCCATTACTCAAAGATAAAAGTTTTCTAATAGCCATTTAAAGAAAATCAAAGAATATATAAATTTTAATTTAGCATAACATTGCATCACATCATAGCTAATGGGAAGCTTCCAAAGCATCTAGCAACAGACGGATTACTGGTCATTTACTAAGAATTTAGAAATGCCAAAGGTAAAGAAAATTGGACTGCTCCAAAAAGATTTTAAATAAAAAGAAGTTAAAGTCCCCACAGTAAAAACCTTATGGAGAACTGTTATAAATTTAGGCACTACTGAATAAAACTGCAGTTAAGAAAGCCAATTATTTTTATAGGGAAAATAAATTTTCCTGTGATAATTCAGATAAAACTGGTAAATGGATAACTGCCTTAATAAAAGGGAGAAAGAAAGTTCAACATAACAGCAATTTATATAAAACAAGGAGTGATAATGAGGAAAGCGATAAGGAGTATCTGTAAGGCATATTACGAGTGTATAAATCTGAGAACCTGGTGAGTGGGCTTGAAATTTGAAATTTCTTCTTAAATAAAAAGTTGTTTCAAGATGAAAGAGTATGCCTCCCTTGAAGGTGTGCATACAGAATCATCCAAATGTGGGGGAGGTCTAAAACAGAACCTGCCGTTTCTATTGACACATTTCAATGATGTGAACGACTCAATCCCACTTTTAAGTCACTGCATTTTACCAAATTCCTCCTAAAAATTAGCCAGTCCTGTGAAAAATCATTTACTTACATTAGTCAGGACTCTCCTAATTATAAATGACAAAGACTAATTTAGGTTGGCTTAGGCAGACTAGCAGGCTAGGTTGGTTACCATACCTGGGCAAAAATGTAAGTGCTGAGCTTAAGGATTGGTGATCTTTATTTACCCCTGCCTGGATTTTCTTTCCCTTTCTTATCTCCAGTCTTTGCCTCTAATGTCTCTAGTTGGAGAGAATAAAGCTAAGCCAAGCCAAGCCAGTATTAAACTAATTAGAAGCAAGACAAAGAAGAAGAAGGAAAGAGTGTCTTTATGGCAATGGAGTCCCCAGTTCCAAATGCTGAGATCCGCAATACCAAGCATGTTTTTGAAACTCTTCTTCTGGTTCTGCTAGCTATTGCCAGATCCTTCAGATAAAGGTCCACTTTTGGCTCAAGCTAGTTTGAGTTGGGTTTCTGCCACTTGTAACCAAAAGCATCTACGCTTATATAATGTACCTCTCTGAATAGTGCTGGAGAGCTGAATTCCTAGGATAGGAAATGCATGGGCAAGTAAATGTCAACCTAATAGTTTGGGATTTGTTACTAGAGGAGGGAAGGATGCTGTAAGTGGGGCTTCCCGAGGGGCTGGTGCAAGTAATCTGTGAGGTATGAAAGTGCATGGAAAGTGAAGCAGGCCAAAATTATACAGTTAAAGTAAAGAAAGGAAATGGAGTTAATGATATGGATATGTTATACTGGTCAGCAGAATTATTAATTCCCATGCTCAACAAGCATTTACTGAGCACTCTTTATGAGCCAGGCACTGTGCCAGGTGCCAGAGAGACCAACAAGATGTAGCACACACACTCCTGCCCTCCAGGAGTTCATATTGTGGTAGGGGACACAAGAGTTTCTCCCATTACAGTTCTACAGTTTTAGTGATATGGTCCAAAAAAGAAGATAAAGTAATTTTGGAAGAGATTTGTCCCAAATGGGAGCGTAAGGCAGAATTCATGCAGGAGTGACAGTAACATGGATGTTGACATATGGGCATCCTTAGCACAAATAGAGTGAGAGGGTGGAGGAGAGAAAGAAAGGGTAAACAAACACTCCATGTAGAAAGAAGAATAAGAGCAATAGCACAAGAGTGTGTGGACATCATTTTTGCCAGAATGATGGGTTTTGCCAGAAGATATAATGTCTTAAATATCAGGCCCAGGGATTTAGACTTTGCTGGGGTGGGGATGAAGCACCAGTGAAGGTGTACAAACAAAATGGAGCCAGACTAATAAGACAATGGCAGATAGAATGAATTGACACTAGAACGGATGGAAGTCAGACAGTTCCTCAGAAGTCTATTAAAATGGTCCAGTTGAATAAGTAAGTCGTTTGAGAAGTCACTGAGAAAAAGGAGAAATAATAGTTTTGGAAAATATAAAGGAGGTAGGGCAGGCCTTGGCAACTGATGAGGCAAGAGGAAAGATGATGCCTGGGTTGTATGGCCACTAACTGGGTTGGGGGTGGAAGGAAGGAAGGGCAGGTTTGTAAGGGGAAAGGATAGGTCAGGCCATCTCAAGTTTCAGGTGTTTTGTGGCCGTCCTGGGGTAGTAGACCAGGAAGCAGTTAAGCACTGAGACCTCAGAATTCCAAAGAGAAGTTGGGAACACAAGTTTAGACTTGGAAGTAGTCTACAGAGAGGGGTAGTTGAGGTCAAGGAAGTGTAGGGGAGAAGGAAAGGAAGAATCAGTCAAGAGACATAAAGAGCATTGACACAAACTGAGCCATTCTTGTTTTATTCCTTGATCTCTTCTTCTGTCAAACGAAGGCTGTTGTGAGGGCAGAAGGAGATAAGCAACACAAAATACTTTGAAGACTGCCTGGAATAAGACAAGTATTCAGGGAATGTTGTCCTGGAGGATCAGTAGAGCAGATTGTTCTAATGAATGGGGTCAGTTAAATAAGTAATTGCATATTTTCAGGGCAGGATGTTAAGCTGTTGTCTAAAATCGTGCTTTTGAAGAATAGTGAAAGGACTTGGGGAAATGCCTTTAATTTAATATTAAGAGGAAAATCAGAATACAAAACAGAAATTTTACTAAGTAAAATATGCAGACACATACACAAACCTTGCAGTAAAAAAATGTTCACAATGGTTATCTCTGGATAATCGGAATGATAGGGATTTAAGCTTCTTCATTAAGAATTTATTTTTTTAAAGATTTTATTTATTTATTTGAGAGAGAGAGCACATGAGCAAGAGAGAGAGATAGAGTACCAGGCGGGGAGGGGCAGAGGCAGAGGGAGAAGCAGGCTCTCCACTGAGCAAGGAGCCCCATGCGGGACTCGATCCCAGGACCCTGAGATCATGACTTGAGCTGAAGGCAGATGCTTAACCAAATGAGCCACCCAAGGCGCCCCTCTTCATTAAGAATTTAATTTAAATACCTAAATAAGTTTATTGTCCATATTTTTGTGGTAAGTAATATTTTACAGTCAGAAAACAATTTTTAAACGAAGAAAGTTTGATCATTAGCATCAGATCATGTGGAAAGTTGAAGGAGGGAGGCTATTGCTCTTGGCAAGTTTTAGTACAATAGCAATGGTGGAAGCTACTTTAAAAAATATTGCAAAATATTTCATCTCTATGAAAATATTTAAAGAAATAGAATATTATCAACATGATTGAACCTTTCTGTTTCCTCCTTTCTAATAACATTTCCTTTCTTTTCCTTCCGTAAGAGGTAGAGATTTTTCAGAATGCTGTGCTTAAAACCACATTGTGGTGAGTTAAATGAGCAGGTGGCAAAAGAATGGTGGCAGGGACCCTGGAAGGCTCCTGATTTGGTGGTAAAGTGGAGGAGAACAATAGGAAAATAGCTTGAGGGGAGTGCAGAGCGAAGGGAAGGTTTTTAATTTAGAAAAGAGCAGAAGTGAGCATGTTTCTGGCAGAAGTAAAGGAGCCAGATAGAGATTAAGGATTCAAGAGAGATGGGAAGCTGTAACTAAACAATCCACTCTCAAAAAGCTAGGAATGATTGAAACAGGCACTTTGGGGGAAAATTCAGCTACATCCTTGAATGATCCATTCTAATCATTAACACAATTCCATTCATTCAATTTAACGTGTTTATTTTCCTTGTCCTTCATATATTCCTTCAGGCTAAAATATATGTGACATTAGTATAAACCATTTTTAAGCAGAAAAATCCCATTAGAAATTTTATAAAAGCAAAGAAATGGTTAAAATTCAACAAAACATTAGCTGAACACACAGAGAGAACATTGCTGCGATTCCTTGAAGAATTGAACCCTGTAAAAGAGACAATTTCTTCATTTTTATTTCAAATAGTGCCACGAGCATGAATGGTCTCATTTTTGGTCTCATTTTTACATTATTATTGAAAATGAATAAAAAGAGCTACTTGGCTGTTCAAGATGTTACTCTATTTTCCTCAACAAGATAATGCAATAATACCCAAATTTTAACCAACAGAATGAGTTGGGTTATGGAACAAATTATTCATAGAGATAGGACTCGCCTCGTAAAAGTAGACTCTCATGAAACAATATGAGCAAGGTCTGAGTATTATTAGTTGCGCCCCAAATATCTCATTCCTAGTTCTGATGATGGTGAAATACATTGACTCAGCATTTGGTAATATTAAAATGTCTCTATGCTTTTGAAGGCTTTAAAGGATCTGATCTCAAGAATCCATTTACAATATTCAGTTGGCATGCCTACTTATATACTTTGAAAACATTTATTAAAACTAATTAGCATTAACCCATATTCTTTATTTAAAGGATAAGGTGATCCAGGATAACATCTGTCTCCATAACTATATTTGCCTGATATTAAATTGCTTTTGTACATGTTTTAGGCAAAATAATAATATATTAAAGTATTATGAACTCAGGCGGCATCTCATTATTTACCACTGAAAATCATTCACCACTTAAACTATTTAGAATTTTCTTTCATCTAAAAAATATGGGGGTACCTGTTCGTCTCAGTTGGTAGAGCATGTGACTCTTGACCTCGGGGTCCTGAGTTCAAGCCCCATGTTGGGTGCAGCAGAGATTACTTTAAATAGTTAATTAATTAATCACAAAATAAAATAAATGAAAATAAAACACATAAAAAGTGTATTATGGTTCTGTTTCTGAGAGATATCACATGGACATATGTTTAAGTCTCAATATTTTATGTTAAGAAAAATAAAGTCACAGACAAGTCTCTAAAATTGTTTTCAAGATGACTCATTTATTAATTGAACAATATTATTTATACATAATTTTCATAGGATTATACACTTATTTAAAAAAACAGCAAAATCTTCCTATATGGGGAAATATTATTATTCTCATCTTCGTAAATATTTTGAACATATTTCCAAAAGAAAAACTAAAATTCTTCTCAGTGAACTACCACTGCTCTTGGGTAAGTTATTTAACCCCTGAGCTTAAACCAGCACTCACAAACAGCCTCCTTCTCTATCCATAGCCGTCAGTCATGCACTGTAGGCACCCCACTGATAGATCATCACACCCATAGGAAAAACTCAGTCATCATTGACTGTGAAGGACTTCGTGAATACATATTGATGACTGGTAATTCTCAAACTCTAGCAGGCATCAGAATCATCGGCAGGATTTAAAAACAAATTACCTGGCACCAACCCCAGAGTTTCTGATCCCAGTATGCCTGGGGTAGGACCAAAGAATCTGTATTTCTAACAAATTCCTGGGTAATGCCAATGCTGCTGGTGTAGGGACCACACCTGGAAAACTAATGTGAACAATCCATTCAAATGTACATACCTGTAAGACACACTCAAAAATGACAATGCCATTGATTTTTGAGGATTTCTCTTCTACAAGGGCAATCACTTTTCCTCAGTATTTTGTTCTTTCCGATGGGTTCTAATGTTCATCTCAGCCAGGAGCGATGACATAGGAATTAAAGGGTGTCCTGAAGGATTTACAGTTTAGTGTACCTGTTGTCTCATTCTCTTCCTTTCTGCAGTTGACCCAAGTCCCTGGGAAAAGCCAGGTGTGATCTAGCCTCTGACCACATAGCCATCCTAAAATGGAGTAGAGTTTTTCTCTTCTTTAGGGACAGGATTATATGTTTGTTAGAAGACTTCAGTGACATTTCCTGCATGGAGATTCTATTGTTCTCTTAATAGGAGAGAAAACTGTGGGCTTTTTGTAAGCAAAAAGGATGACTTTGAAATCAATGGACTGAGCCGACTTTGTGTTGAATCTGAACTCTGTGTTAGTCAGTTTAATACAGGCAACACAAATATTTCTAGATATTTTTAACAAAAAAGAGATTTAACATGGGGAGCAAGATGCTTGCAAAATCATTTGAAAGAGTTGGAGGCATCAGGCATCAGGAAGCCTGATCTAGAAATCAGAAAGCTGTTTCCCAGCACTGTATCTCAGCACCCATGAATCTGGTGATGAGACACTGAAATAGCAAATCTGGACACCTCAACTCCCTTTAGATACATGTCTCCATTACTTCGCTCTTCAAAGGAAACAAATGGCCTTCACCTCATTTCTGCCTTCCAAAGCTAGGACACATGCATCTAATGGATTGAATACAATTTGCAGCCAGAATCCAAGTTGCAGTTTTTAGATTTCCAGCCTTTGCAGTATAGGAAGATCCACTAAGATTAAGGACAAATGCAGAACAAGCTGATAAACGTGCTGATGTATTTTCATGATGATTATCTACTACCATATGAAAAGGTCCTGATTTATGCTGGTTATCTCTTGTTCTTCCTTCTCCTCCTTCTCTTGCGCACATACATGCACATATACACACGTATAGTTGAGCACAGCTAGGCATGCATCCACCTTCCTCATTTCTGTAAATGGGCTTCACTGTCCTTTAGTTCATAAATCCTTGCATTAATTTTTATTTGTTTAACCACAAAGTTTTCAAATTGGAAGAGACCTAGATCATCTAGGCCTGCCTCCTACTTTTCACATGAGGAAGATAAGGCCAAAAGACATGTTACTAGTAAGTGGCTGAGCCCTATCCAATTCTACTGTCTTATTCTCCTTCCACAAAATATACTGTTTTGTCACTGAACTGTGCTGATTGTTCTTTTCAGGTCCCTTATTTTCATCCCTTCATCTCTGTCTCTCCTGACACCATCCTAGCTCAGGTCTTTAACATCTCAAACATAGATTTAAGCAAGAGACATTGAGACAAAATTCCTGCATTTCTCCACTCCAACCTACCCTATATTCTGCCACCATCTTCGTTCTCTGAAAAATCCTTCACTTTGGTATCCCTTACTTTTTTTTTAAAGATTTTTGTTTAGGGGCACCTGGGTGGCTCAGTCAGTTAAAGGTCTGCCTTCAGCTCAGGTCATGATCCCAGGGCCCTGGGATCGAGCCCCGCATCAGGCTCCCTGCCCCACGGGGAGCCTGCTTCTCTCTCTACCCTTCCCTCCTGCTCGTGATCTCTCTCTCTCAAATAAATAAATAAAATCTTTTTCAAAAATTATTTTATTTATTTATTTGAGAGAGAGAGAGGCAGAGATAGCAAGAGAGAGCACAAGTGGGGAGAAGAGAGAGAAGCAGGCTCCCCGCTGAGCAGGGAGCCCGACTTGGGGCTCGATCCCAGGACCCTGGGATCATTGCCTGAGTCGAAGGCAGACACTTACCCAACTGAGCCACCCAGGCACCCCGGCATCCCTTACTTTGATTGCTAAAAGAGCTAATGTTGCTGAGAGGATGAAGTTCAAATTCCTTAGCCTGGCCCACCAGCAGCCAACCCCTCTTACCTTATCCAATTTCACTCCTGTACGAGAGGATTGGAACCACAGCCACTTAATGGTAGGCGTGTATTTTTGAAGTACCAGGAGGAACCAAGAACAAGAAGTGGTTAAGTATTTGGCCAAAGCCATAATTAAGGGTCAGATTTGATTTTTTGTTGTTGTTGTTCAGGTCAAGAAGGCCTGCCAATCAATATACATGGGAACTTGGAATAAGGTACAATTCAAGGCCTAAACAGAGGAATAAGGCTGAATATTAACTCAGCAATGATGGAGCACAAAAATTCAGGGCTTTGAACCCAGACCTAATTTTTATGTAAAATTCCAACACTACTGAAAACACTTTGAAGCTTGTTACTTAACCTCTTTGAGATAACTTCCTTATTCCTATAATGCAGATAGCGTTTGATACCCGGTAGGAGCACTGTTAAAAGTAAATGAAATAACATGTATGAAATAATTCAGGAGAGTACCTCGCATGTATTAGGTATACATTCTTTTTCTTATCTTTTCATTCCTTTATTCATTCATTCTACAAATATTTATTCAGCAGCTACAATGTACAAGTACTATTCAAAGAGCTTTCCAAGTACTGTGCAAGAATACAGTGAGGAACAAAACATGAAATGCCTGACCTTATGGAGCTTCCAAACTAGTGGAAGACACAGACAATAAATGAGTCTAAATAGAATTACAAATGGGGGTGTGTGCCATGAAGTTAAAGAATAAAGGGGTTTAAGAATGACCAGGAGATGGGACCAAATTTAAATTGTGGGTGGTCAGGCAAGGCCTCTCTCAGGAAATGCCATTAAAACTGAGGCATGAATGGGGCGCCTGGGTGGCTCAGATGGTTGAGTATCTGCCTTCGGCTCAGGTCATGATCCCAGGGGCCTGGGATAGAGCCCTGCCTCAGGCTTCCGGCTCAGTGCAGAGCCTGCTTCTCCCTCTCCCTCTGCCATTCCCTCTGCTTGTGCTCTCTGGCTCTCTCTCTCTCTCTCTGTCAAATAAATAAAATCTTAAAAAAAAAAAAAAAAAACTGAGGCATGAAGGAGAAGAAGTTAAGTAAGTGAAGGACGGACAAAGAGTGTCATGAGTAAATGCCAATTATTTTCTGTGCCTGCATTGGGACAAAGAGGTGGTTCCTTTCAGTTTTCTACCCGTGGCAATATGGAGGTCAAAACCAAACATGCTGGCTACAAGAGCTGAAAGCGGTCACCCTGAAGGTGAGGAAGAATGTAGAAGGGTCAGTGATGTCTGGAGCTGGTTCATGCTGGCCCACAAAAGCTGATGGTACACATCTTTTCCCAGCTCTGTGTCCAGTCATGTCACATCGGTCACTTGAAATTGGCTATGGATGGCACATTTACAATGTGGAAATCAGCATACAATATAAGTGAAGGCCTTTCTTCTTCCAGACAGGTGGTTGTTAAACATTAACCATTACACCACTGGACAAGGGCCTATTATACTATTTGGTATTTTGAACTATGTTCTTTGATAAAGATAGAAATTAAATTTAAGAGAAAATGAAAATTTAAATGCTGGATTAGAACATGAGATCATTCTATGGGTAGTGTATATTAGCCAAAGGCCAGTCATGAAAGCAAAACCCATGCTAGGTATTTCCAACAGAGGCATTCAATATAGAGATTTGACATGCAAGCACTGAAAATTTGAAAGTGGGATGCTGAAGTAACCTATAGAAAACACCAGGAAAGCTGCCACTCCAGAACTAAGAAAGCCAAGAGGATGAGATGGTATTGCTAGAACCTAAAAGTTCTGTGGATTTATAGGATAAGAAAGGATACCTTCACAGAGCTGATTTTTGCTCAACTCTCTGAGAGGGGGCATAACCATGTGGGTGCTAGAAAGTCAAGGAGACAGGGCTGGATGATAATGGAAGCAGAATTCTGGGGATAATATGGCAGGTGCTAGGACATGTGCTTGACTGGGTAGGGATGAGGGAGGGTGGCAGGGCTGCTCTTCCAACAGCATGCTGCTACATGCTTAAGGGGCAGCTGCAGGCTGACTTTGGAAGTACCAAAGGAAGCTGGAGGCTATGGTTTTACCTGTCCTCTCCTCTTGGAGGCATGGAAACCTGAGCTGGAAACCAGGAGAGGACCCATTATCCCCTTCTCCTGCCTTCCCTCCTCCTATCAACACCTCCTATCAGTAGAATATATCTGGAAGCTGTCATTTTGGAATCCCAGTTCCAACATCACAGAACAGCCTATAAATAAGTAGGCTTGGGGCTGAGAAAAACAGGCAAGTAACTGGCAAGGTAGTTGTGGTATATTTTCACAATTCATAGTTGAAACTCTAGGGGACCATAAGGACTGGTTCACAGGCTAAAGTGGTTAAGGTATGTTCTTGCTATCGGAAGAATCAGAAGAGTCTCATGACCTTCTTGGGAGACAGATTGGGAGACAATCCTCTATGGGTCTCTTGCATTTCTGCATCTCTTAGGAACAGGAGCACTGACAATTTTGTTATCCGCTCTTTTTTTTCAAGACCATGTATATAACAGATAGCTTTGGAAGGTAGAGATAGTGTCTCTCTCTGGAATAGAGGAAAGTTTGTTTGCTGTCCAGTAGAACAAAGATACTATTTCCTGCCCCCAACCCCCAAGGCAAATGTTGAAACAGTGGGCTTGCCTGTCATGAAGGAAAAGATTATAAAAGGCTGGGGTTTCCTAAGCTACGGTTTCTCAGCTATGACACAAAGTCATGAATGGGCATCACCTGATGTGTTCTGCATCACTTTTGTGGAACTTGGGCAACAAGAGGACCTTATAGGAATATGAAGTGCAGGAAGCTTGTTGTGCTAGGAGTAATAAGTCCTTTGTCTCTGTCCCTGGAGCCCCATGTCTTCTGTCAACATCCATGTGGCAGGCTAACCTATTTGCTCACAAGCAGAGTAAACTCTCGGTTCTTGGGAGAATCTTCCATCCAATTCAACAGACATTTACTGTGAAGTTACTGCTTACCCAGATTTCAAGGACATGTCCAGTGTATACAAAAGGAGCACTCTCTGCCCTCAGAGTGGAGAAAGAAAAGGGTGTGCTCTTCCACCAGCTCCTCAGCTCCACCATTGCCACTACCCCACAAAACCTTAGCAGAGTGGAGAACGCTGATACTAGTTAGCTACCATGAGGCCATCTGCTGTCAGTTTTCTGAAATATTGACCATCTTCATCTGCCGTTGTCTCCTTTCTTAGGAGACATTGCCATTTGGGTTTATTCTTTGCTGTACTTTTGGCGGGAAGTTAGAAGGGGAAAACTATCAGAGGTCTTTAATCTGCCATACATAAACAGATGTCCCTAAACTCTCCTTTTGTATCTGATGTGCCATGTATGGTTTTTGTTTTGGTACATATCATAAACTATACTCTGCGCTATAAAAGGACAGCTGCCTTGATATCATTTTAGGGGTGGAAATAGTATTATGCCTTCACCAACAAAATCTTTCTTCAGGAACATTATTCCCTTTGGGGGCAAAAAAAAAAATGTTTTGACTTGTTAGCCATCATTAACATGGACATGCAAATGAGCTTCAGGTCTTTCGGGTAGGGAGAAAAACCACAGGTCTCCATTTATGATCCCGAATGATGATTTGCAGTGGAGTACCTCCTGAAGAAAAAGGCTGAGACTGGGATCTGGCAAATCTGACCTTCTTCACAATTTTACTTGGAGCCAGCCAAATATTTTTCCCCCCAGAGCTGAGGTGTGATAGAGACTCTACAAGTCTCTAACTTTCCAGGAAATAAATAATATTGAAACCAATAATCTTACTGAAGCTTCATAACCCTGATCCATCCCTTGCAATGAAGACAGAAAGCACAGCTTCTGCATCTTCTGCCCATTAAATGAGATTAGTTTACCTTTCCACCAGCTTAAACAAAATAGCAACTCAATGGTCCTCGTAGGACTAACCAAATAAGAAAATAGAGATCTAATCAATGTTACTGCTAGGCTTAATAGTTTTTTGATTTTTGGTCTAAATTTTATTGCTGTCAGTTGAGTATCTCTCTTTAAGCAATTCTATTTGCCTCTAAATTATGTGCATATGTTTCATGTAATATATCTCCTTGTAGTAGATGAGTAAGGGGACACCGAGAGTATCATTGGTTATTTAGTTTTTCTTGTTATTACAATCAATGGTTTCTTTATGATCGTTTTGTTAAACTAGACATTTATTAGGTTTTTTATTTGGGGTTCAGTGAATTCAGTGATGCTGGCCACTTATCTCCATGTTCAGTATTGTCTTCCCATCTGATGAGAGAGTTGGTAACAGTGTCTTTTCATCAAGGTGCTTTTAAGGTAATTTTTATGTTTTTGTTTAACATGGCTCAAAGAGCAACCCAAAAAAATCAAGATACAGATGCTGATTAAAACACATGGCTGTCTGCTTCCCTGCATATTGGCCCAGTGCCTGGAAGGATGGCGCACCAGCAGGTGGGTAGGATTGTGGCTGATACACCTGACATGAGAATGGACTATAATGAAACCCAGGCTGCACTCCAGTGAAAATCAGGGTCTTCGTGTCTTTGACTAAATCACTTCAGATCAAGCCTCTATTATGGCAGAACTAACTAGTGGTTTCAAAATTAAAATCGGGAAGGACTTCAGCATTATTATCGTGTTTCCATGTATTGCAGAAATTTTAGACTTGGGGGATGAAATCATGAGGATGAAGGAGGAAAGGAAAACCTCTGTAGTAGATTAAGAGCAAAAATGGCTCCAATTCTTTACTGTCATTCTTTGCCGTATCCCTCTGTAGTGCCCTTTCAGTCAGACTCTAGGGTAGTCAGGGAACTTGTTCGGGCCAATGGGATATTATTAAATACGTGCAAGCAGCAGCTTGAAAAGCACTTACTTGTCTCAACCTGCATGCCTGCGCTTCTGCCACCACCTTGAGAAAATGAGTGGGCTAGTCTGCTGGTGGATGAGAGGCAAATGCCCAGTCATCTCTGTCACCTGGCAATAGTGAGCCTACCATCTGACACATCATCAGATGATCCAGACTGATGAGCCAAATAAATGCCAATTAGTTTTGGCCACCGAGATTTGAGGTGGTACTACTGAGCATTATCATGGTAATTAATAACTAATACTACCACTATTCAATTCAACAAATCAATTTTCATTGAGTGCCCAATAGGCTCTTTGACAATACAAGGATGAGTAAGGTATAGTCCCTGAACTCAAAGTGCCTATACGCTGGTAAGAGACCGGCTTGCAAACAAATACTTTAATGTAAGGTAGTGCTAAATTCAAGTACAGATTATCTTGCTGTGAAAGCATTCCTCAGTTTCAAAGATTAGAAAGAATGCTTACAATGTGGGAATTTATTGTATTACAAGTGAATACACACACACGTACCACCTGCATAGTAGGGGACGGACAATCAGGGAAACCCGCTCAAATTACAATAGCAAAGTGAGTGTTTACTGCTCTGATGTCTAAGGTTCCTAATTTTCACATATCTGTTCATTTGGTGTTTTGGGAGAGGATACCCTGCCATCTTGAGCCCTAATCAGGAGGTCACTTGTCCTATCAAGGGGAGGGAAATAAAAACCACTCACTTCATCAAGGTTTGTGCAAAATTGTAAATAACTAAGGGAAAGAACACAGAGCTAGCTAGCCAGAGAATAGAGAAGGATCCAATTAGAAAGGTGAGTTGAGGCAACTTTGTCTAGTACCTTCCAACTCAGAGTGCCATTTATGGACCGGCAGTATCAGCTTTACCTGGGAACTCATTAGAAATGCAGATTTCAAGCCCCATCCCAGACATACTGAATCACAATCTTTATAATAACAAGGATCTCAGGTGATTTTGATGCATGTTAAAATTTGAGATTAAAGTTTGAGAAGAACTGGTCTAGTCCACATGCTGGAAATGATCACAAATGGCTTACGCAAGGTCAGAGGTACAAGAGCAAATGAAAACCTCAGTCTTTTATAGGTGCATTTGAATAAATAATAAAGAGGTAATAGATATTATTTTTAAAATAAAAGAAATGTAATAAAAATATTTTTAAGTTCTATAGCATCAAACAGTAATCAAAGAGGCCATTTAAAGCGATGCTTTTGGCCCTGAGGGATGAGACCTAACAGAGGATGGTGAAATCTGTTTAAGTCCATTTCTCAACCTTGGCTACACATCAGATGATTCCCCATGATTGGAGGTTGCTTCTTTAAAATCCCAATGCTCAGGTCCTTCCCCAGATCAATTAAATCACAATCTTGGGTTGGTTGGAATTGAAGGGGGCAGGGACGAAGGATTAACTCAGGCATCAGTATTTTTAAAGCTCCCTAAGTGACCTTAATGTACAGCCAAATTTGAGAACCACTTTGAGAACCACGGATTCAGGTCACAGGTAGCAATTCTTTTCATAACTAACAGAATAGTAAGGAGTGGAGCGAAATGGGATAGAATAGAAAAGAAAATATCAATGTTTCACATGCAGTCAGGGTATTATTTCGAGACATTTTATTCCATATATATGTATATATGAGTGTACATGCAATGGATTATACTATAAAATACATTTCTAATTTTGGTTCACTGCCAAGAATTTTTTAAACTACTGTTTTGAAGTGAGCATTGAGCAAGCACATAAGCAAAGATGGAGAAATATTCACAAAGGAAGATCTTAATAAAAAAAAAAGATTACATCTCAGCAGAAATACAGGCAAGACGAGAATAGTTTAAGACACAAAAATTACCAGTAGACCTTGAATAGACAGAAAACAGAGGAATCTGGAATGTACTGGACTAAAACTTAGACAACACTTGTCTGTTCTATGTACTCATGCTCAAGCTAAAGATGAAGGAAACTATACATCGTGAACTTCTAATAGTGAAGTGTCAATCACTCTCAGTCTGTTATATCCATAAAATCCTGACTTAGAGATAGTTTTTAGATATTGTTAGAGAGATAGCCAGAGTACGTGGGTAGTGAAATTTAGCAGACTAAATCATGTAGGGAATACTCCTTGAAACAGTGGTTCTCAACTTTGGAGCCCCCTTGAAAATCTGCTAGAAGCAAAGGGGCTTCTTTTATAAAACTAACATATTCAGTTACAGACAGAATTTTGCATGGAAATAAAGACCCACCCTCAACCCATTCAAGGACCACTTCACAGTGGTGGTGTCCAAATTAAGAGCCCCTATAAAGATGCAGCTTTAAGAAGGCTTAATTCCATGTGGGTGTGCTACAAATTATTCAAGTATCCATTAATTGATGACAAGTTGATATGCACAGTTTTCATCTCACAGAATTAATAAAGCAGGGAACAGATTTAGTAAATGAAGACTTGCAGTAATCAAAGGTGAGTTCCCAGTGGTCCAGTTCTAAGGTTCTGCTAGTGTGCAGTACACCTTGCCTGTGCTAGATAGAGCTTTCTTCACTTCCTTTGTGTCCTTTATCTCTCTCTCTTTCTGTTTTTACCTTTTTTTTTATTGTGGTAAAATATACTTAACATAAAATTTGCCAACTTATTCTCTTTTAAGTGTAATTTTTTAGTAGTGTTAGGTACATTCTCATTGATTGTGCAATCAATCTTCAGAACTCTTTCATTTTGCAAAACTGAAACTCTATACCCATTAAATAAGAACTCTTAATTTTCTCCTCCTCTGCCCTGGAGCCCCCAGCAATCACCATTCCACTTTCTGTCTCTATCAATTTAACTACCCTAGGAACTTCATGTAAGTGGAATCTTACAGTATTTGACTTTTTGTGACTGGCTTACTTCACTTAACAAAATACCTTCAAGGTTCATCCGTGTTGTAGCATGTGACAGAATTTCCTTCCTCTTTAAGGCTGAATAATATTCCACTGTATGTATATACTACAACTTACCTAGCTATTCTGTAGATGGACACTTGAGTTGCTTCCACCTTTTGGCTATTATGAATAACGGGGCTTTTTTAATCTTTTACAAGCCTGTTGCAAAGAAGTTCACCACAAGAGCAGCCAGAAAGAAACCTAATTTAGGAGTCTAGAGTATCCTAAAATGAAATAAAGCAGTTTCTATCAACCATCATCAAGGAGGAAAGAAAGTGCAAGCCTCAGATTTTAACTTGCCTCACAATAACTTGATAATGGAATGCTCTGTTCTACAGAGAAGAGCTAATCTTAAAATGTCTCTCTTTTTTCTGGCTATAAAAATAATACCTTTTTTTTTAAGTAGGCTCCATGCCTGGTGCATGATCAAGAGTCAGATGCTTAACTGAGTCACCCAGGTGCCCCCAAATAATACTTCATTATAAAAATAATATATGTTCACTGTAGAAAATTTGTAAGCTATAAAAAAAAGAATAAAGAAGAATGTCAAAACTGTCTCTAAACTATCAACCAAGAGATAATCACTGTAAAGACTTTGGTGGGTTTCTCCTAGTTTGTCTGCTATATCATATGAGTGCTATGCAGAACATATATAGCTATAAATGATTTTTTAAAACAAATTGGGATCATACTGCATATAATTTTGTATCCCTTTTCCATTTACAGTACCACATTGTTGGTACTGTTGTGGTATTATTGGTGTTTTTTGCAAGTTATTAAAATTCTTTGTAATGTCTATATAATATTCCATTTCATAGAATAATTGTTATAACTATTTAATCATTTTAAGTTATTTCCAATTTATCTATTATAATATTCTGGTAAACATCTTTCTACAAACTCATTATCTGCATTGCTGATTAATTTCTTTTGGAAAGGTAACTGGAAGTAGAATTATTGGGTCCAAGGTTATGGATTTATATAAATCTTGTGTATATACACCAAATTACAGGAAGCTTCCAACCAATTTGGCAATATGTATTAAGAAATTTATGTAAATTTATGCCTTTGGATCCAATAATTCTAGGGTGTCATCTTTTATTAGTCTTAGTTTATTTTTGAGACCAAAGAACTATTACTATTTTTGTTTTTCCTTAATTTGCATCTTTTGTAAGTTTTATGGCCCTTTGTATTTCTTCTTAAAAGTCAAAACTATGGACACAGTAAAAAAGAGTAATAGGTAATAGTAATCACCATTCCACTTTCTGTCTCTATCAATTTAACTACCCTAGGTACTTGATGTAAGCGGAACCTTACAGTATTTGACTTTTTGTGACTAGTACCTAGGGGTGGGAGGGCGGAAGGGAGGGACGAATGGGTAGAGCACAAAGGATTTGTAGGGCAGTGAAAATACCTGTGTGATACCATAATGATGAATACATGTCATTATACATTTGTCCAAACCCATAAAATGGACAACACCAAGAGTAAACCATAATGTGAGCTATGGTCTTTGGGTGATACTGATGTGTCAATGCAGGTTCATCAATTTTAAGAAGTGTACTACTCTGGTGGGGAATGTTGATAATGGGGTAGGCTATGCATGTGTTGGACTAGGGGGTATATGGAAAATCTCTGCACCTTCCCCTCAATTTTGCTGTGAACCTAAAGTTTTAGTTTCTAAAAAAATAAAGACCTAAAAAGAGTCAATAAAAATGTTTTATGACTTACAGAAAATTTAAATTTTATTGGAGTTAAATCTGTTAATCCTTTGTGATTTTTAAGCTGTTTTTTAGTGCCCTTCCTCAAGACTAATTAATTAATTAATCCTTCTGGTAATCTAACGTTTCAGTTTTTGCATTTCATTTTTTAACCTATCTAAAAATTATCTTGATATCCTGTGAGATGACAATCTAAATTAATCTATTCCCACCCCATCCCCATTTTGACTACCACCAAATTTAGCCAATTTTCCCAAATTGAGTAAATGTTAAATGACATTTTAAGGAACAGTGCTGTAGTATTTTATTATTAAGAATTATTTGGGCTATTGTTTAAGATAGTTATGAAGGAAATAATTTTACTCTTGGTATATTAAGAGTTTCTATCAGGAATGAATGTTCACTTTATTAAATAGCTTTTTAAATCTCTACTGAGGTGAAGTTTTTTTGTTTTTTCCTAAAGCTATGTATATATGATTTCCTAATATTAGAGCATCTTTACATTAGAAGCCTACATACAACTAAAAATAGCATGTTATTATTTTATTATAGCTGATTAATTCCATTTATGAACATCTGTCAATTGTGGGTTTTGAGCCTATTACATAAAATTGTGTATTGCATTTTTTAGGTTTGGTATCAAAGGTTCATTAGTTTCATAAAATTGTTTGAATAATTTTCCAATAAAATTTCCATATCCTTTGCTTATATCCACTTTCTATGAAAACTAATATATCTTTACATTTTGCCTTCTTTTTCAAAGAAGTACCTAATGAATTTATCAATGCTTCTATTCATTTGTTTTTTTAAATTAATCTCTGCTTTTATTTTTATCAGTTTCATACCTCTGTCTTTTCCCAGTTTTTCTGGTTGTTTTCCTTTCTGTTTTGGGGACTTTTTTTGCAATGAATTGTAATATATTACATAAAAATACACAAATATATATGCTCAGATGACAATCATCATAGTCATTTAATTCCACCTGACTCTTATAAGAAGGAAGAAATAGTTAAATGGAACATTATTCCATGGAAAGTTGAAAAGGCACAACTTCTATTTGTGAAGCACAAAGTCTTATGTATATATGTTAAATCAGCCTTAATAATTATTTTTATTCAAACTTGATATATACTATCCAAATTATTTTAGAACTATTTTGGCTGCAAGTGGCAGATTCCACTTGAACATTCTTAGAACAAAGGAAGACTCGTTGGCTAGATTGGATGAAGTTCCTGTTATTTGCAACCAAGAGTCCTAAATCCATGAATATGCATCCTAGGAGGATTTCTCCAGTTTGTCCTCCGCATTACTGGCTTGTTATTTTGCAGTGTCAGTTTTGCCCTTTAGTCACTTCTGTGTAGATTTTAATTCTGCTTTTGTATTTGGGGTCTTCTTACATTCTTATTTCTCATTTCAATCCATTTCCTTTCACAGACCTCTTTATGTCAGTCTTGTCATTTCTGTTCTCTTCACAAGAAGTCATGTTCTTGGACTTTTTTTTTTATTATTTCAAGCATATATTTAGTAAAAGTTTAATGTATTTCTTAGAGACTTTATTTTTTCAGAACCATGATCTTCCTTTGAATAATAAAAGGTGGTGTTTCTGCTCCCAGATGCTACAGTATTTTTTCAGAGACCCCTAAACTGATTTTTTTCCTTTCTCTTCATGTTGGAATTTGGAGTTTACTATTGTTTGAGCCCAGTGTTTTCCAATAGACCGAGCGAATGTCCTTGACTATTCTCAAACCTAAACCTGAAGGTCAGATTAATGTGCAAAGTCCCTAAGGTAGTACATTTTAACCAGGGATGGCACCACCACAAGAGGAGCATTTCAAAATGTGGGTAGGCATCTTAGTTTGTGGTCAGCAGGCAGGCAGAATTATGCCCCTGCCAAAGATATCCATGCCCTACTCTAGTCTTTGGAATTTGGAATATTACCTTAAATGGCAAAAAGGAAGAGATGGGACTAAGGTTATGGCTGTTGAGATAGAGAGATGATTCAGATTATCCAGGTGGGCCTAATCTAATCATGAATCTTTAAAGCAGAGAACCTTTCCACATTTCCAGTCTATGGTCAGAGAGATGTGATGATAGAAGGGTCAAAGGGTGATACCTAGGAAGGACCCAATCTGCCGTTACTGGCTTTGAAGATGAAGCAAGAGGACCACTAGACAAGGAATGTGAGTGACCTCTAGAAACTGGGAGCAGCATTCAGCTGACAGTGAACAAGAAAATAAAGGCTTCAGTTCCACAGCCTCGAGGAACTGAAGTCTTGTCAACAACCCAAATAAACAGGAAGCAGACTTTCCCTTAGAGACTCCAGAAAGGAATGCAGCCTGCTGACACCTTGATTTAGGTTGGTGGAATCTGTGTCAAATTTCTGACTTAGAGAATGAGAAGATGATAATTTGTGTTTGTTTAAGAGACTAAATCTATTGTGGCAGCCATAGAAGAGGAGACAGATAGTCAATAACAGGCAGATTCTATTTTCCAAAGATGAACAATATCTCCCTTGACATTTTCCCCACTGAAAAGTGGGTCATGCCCTTGACCTCAAATCTGGGTGGGTTTAGACTCACTGGTAGCCAAGACTGCAGCAGAAGTGATGCTGTGTGCCTTTCAAGGAAAGGCCAGCAAACGCCATGCCCCTTTCCCCTTTTTCCCCAGAGCACTCACCACACTCAAGCCCTGAACTGCCACGTATAAGTCTAATTATCTCCAGGCCACCATATGCAGTGATGAAGCCAAACCTCATGAGGCTTCCTGCAGGGGCTCTGATGAGCAGTCCCAGGCTTCCAGTCCTCTCAGCCTATATGCCAGATACATGATTGATGGAGATTCCAGGCCCCAACCATTCACTTGTCCCCTGGCCTTGGAGTCTTTACCCCTGAGGCCCAGGCGGGGTGAAGCATAGAAAAGTCATCCTGGCTGTGCCCTGTCCAATTCCTGACCCACAGAATCTGTGAACATAACAAAAACAATTGTTCTATGCCACCAAGTTTGGGGTAGTTTGTTACACAATATTAATAACTGGAATACAAGGGGCATGACCTGAATCAGTGCCCAAGGCCAGGGGAGTCGTCTGTCCCACACAAAAAAGAATCACTTCTCCAAAACTAATTGTGTTGTTCTAATACATTAGTATATATCTACTGGTTTAATGTTGCATTTTTCTCCTGCCTTCAACATTGGTTTCTCTGATGAAGCAGTTTGAAATTCTTATTTGAAGAGTATAGCATATGAGCAGGGTCTACTCACCCAGCAGGCAGTCTTCTTCATGCCCTTTCTGTCTCTATCCCATTTATAGCACTTTTCATTGGGTTAACTAAAAATCCCAACATATAACCTGTTGCCTTGCCCCTCTTTCCACCATGTTCTTTCCGGGAGTTTTTCTGAATGCATGGAGAGATAGGTACTACTGAGATTAGGTGGGGAAGGAGACAATGGATGACAAAACTGCAGTTCTCACTGGCTCAATTGCTGTTTATGGTCAGCAAAATAGCTCCATGTCAGAGTTAAATGCAGATGGGGATGGGGAGGTAACATTTTTTTCCCCTGGTTTTTGAAATCATCTGTCATAGTCTATGTCAGAGGAAAGAACTTAAGAGAATAGTTTAAGAATCTGTTTTCAGTCCATCATTATCAATAAAACAGTTTGGAAATTCCACCTGGACTTTGGCAACTATTCCTACCTCATTTTAAGTCCACAGTGCTATGCCAGTCTTTCTTCTTTTCTGTATCATTATGGGCATTTTAACAGGAAATTGTAAGGCAGCCTGTGAGACATCTCTAGATAGTCTCTTTGTGAGCCCAAATTGTAGACATGCTTTTAAAGGCTTTTGCCTTAGGAATATACCTCTCAATATTTTAACATAAAATATAGAAGTTAAATGAGAGAATAGTCTGATATATGGAATTTAGCTCTTCTCCAGCTTTTCAGGAATACATCTGTTCATGTCTTAAGGCATACATAAATGAATTGATAATTGGGTATCAGAAGTTGGCTGCATATGTGACACTTATTATGACACTACAGAATTTGGAAGGAATAGCATTATATTGGAAGGAATAGCATTATGTTCTTTAAGTATTTTTGATAGAATAGTGTTTCAACTTCTGGTGTTTCTGTGTAATTTAAATTGAATTTGATATCTAATGAATTAATTAAAGATAGTATAACATCTAATGTCCTTCAGATAAGCCAAGCTAAATGGCAAACTGCAAATGATTCCATATTAATCCATTTTAACTGTATAGGTAAATAAGAGTTGAGAACAGATGCTCTTTGGAGGGTCTGCGAGTTAAAAAGTAAACAGAAACATAATACGTCAGTTTGCCAGGTTCATGAGGCCGACTCATTTGTGAGCAAATAGATCCCGACAAAGAACCATCAGTTAAAGAAAACTACTGAAATTTGAAACAAAAACACAGGAATAAAATATTGGCACTATCCATAATACATCTAAGAAAATGTGTTTCTTTTTATTTGGATTACAACATTGCAGCCTTTTTGAATGAAAATTACTTTATTCAGTCACCTATTAAACATACAGTTATATTATGCTTTACATTACTTGAGGCTTCATCCATAAGACAAAATTCCCAAAGTAATTTTTCTAACTGAACCCATAACTCTTTCATCACCCACATCCCTGAATATGCATGATTTCCCATTACTGTTTATAGTTAGGACCTCTGTCTTTACAGTGTATGGGCACAAAAAACTGTGTTATATTTGCCATGGGAACTATAATTTTTAAGGCCCTTGTGCTTGTAAAATCTTTACCTTTATTATATTACCATAATGTAGATTTTGTATTTTATAGAGGATTACATATCAAGGGAGGATAGTGTTGTATCAATGCATGGCCTGAATTGTTACTTACGTGATGGTGTGCCTTGTTCTTTTAAAGCAGCAAGCAGGAAGCTCATTATAGTGTCACAGGCAACTTGACCAGCTTCTAAGGTTGCTACCTTGTGCTTGCCTTTGCTCATTACTTCCCATTTTTTAGTCTCTCTTTATATTGGAATTACTCACCATGTTCTGTCATGGGACTTTGTATTGCTTCCCACTAAAGTAAGCACGGTAGACTTCCACATCATATTGATATTGAACTTAGCCATATGACTTGCTTTAGCTAATAGAATGTGAGCAGGAGTAATAGCATGTCACTTTTGAGCCCAAGCCTTAAGAATTCTTTAATGTTTCCACTTGTTTCTCTTGTACTTCTGTCATCCACCATGAGCAGAACATGAACATCCCCTGTGTAGCTTTGGTCCCAGAATGAAGAAGACACGTGGAACAGACCTGAACCCAGCCCAAAGCCTGGAGTCCAGCCTAGCCCACTTTGGCACAGCCAAGCCCAAATGAGATTATGTAAGCCACAGCCAACCTGTGATCCCTGAGTGAGAAAAATAAATGCTTCTGTAAGTCATTGAGATATTGGAGTTGTTTATTATGCACCATTATTGTAACAATAGCTAATTAACACCTCCCCCGTTATTGATGGTTCTTGTGCATTTGCTGCCCCTATGCATGCTTAGTGCTTTTGGCTGGCTATTCAAATGGTTAGAATCACCTGGAGCATGCCAAGGACCACATGAGATATTTCTGTTCTGAATTCCCAGGCTAACAGAGAGATGTTGCATACCTTCAATGTTCATATTTCAGTCACCAGTTTAAAGGACTTCTAGTTGGGCATTCATCCCAACAAAATGGTCTGGTGATTTTGGGGTTCAACTCATCCATTCCAACTGTAAGGATCTTTGTGTAAGACTGTCTGTCCTCTAACATTCAGGTGTCTGGAGCATTAATGCATTTGAGCAGACCCCTGGACATTCTCATGAATTAGCATGTGAACCCAAGGAAGTTTCTTCATTTGAGTGGACTAAGTACTTACATCTTATTTATGTGGTGAATAGACTCTAGAATAGTCCCCAATAATACTGAAGCAGAGAATCTAGGTAAACCATGTACCAATTTAAAGGACCTGCAGAATCTGTGAGATTATAAATGTATGCTGTTTTAAGCAGCTACATTTGTGGTAGTTTGTTACACTGCAATAGATAAATAAAATACTGTTCAATCATGTAGCAAGTTGATGATTTCCATAATGTGATACATATTTACTTTTATTCATATTAAACATTTATTTAATACCTACCAGAGGCTAAGCACTTCTTAAAATACTGCTGATACAAAGATGATACTGCTTACCCTTGAGGAACTCAGAGCATCAGACATTCACGCAGCTGGTCATAACACAATGGGACAAACATTGTAACAAGGATATGAGCTAAATAGTATAAGCCATGTTGCTTATTTACACTTTTCTTGGCACAACCTTGTAAGCCTGCACCTGGAAAAAATGTGATGGTCTCATATGGAATACAGACACTATAAAATCACTATTGAAAGGTGTTTACTAAGGAACCATCTGTACACACCTGACCAAGAAGAAGTAATCCAATGGAAGTAAACGCTATCACAGAGAACAAAAGCTTCAAAGAAATGGCTTTACATAATTGTGATCATGACTCCTTTGTCCTTCTACAGAACTGTTGAAAATCAACACTGATTATCTCCCTCTTATGAGTTCTTTCTCTTTATAGGATAATGTTTTGAGATATAGTGCTTCAGAATAATAGAGCTAAGACATTACTTTTACTGCATTGCCATTTAGGCATATTTGTGGATATATCAAAGATGTTGGGCAGTACAACAAAAATACCTCTGTCTTTTTGATGCCCAAAGTAAAGTCCAGAATTTGCTAATTTGGTGTGTACAAACAATGAATCCCAACCATTACTGCTATATCTAGAATAATTTGCTCTTTCTACAGACTGCAGAGGTACTTTTCTGATAAAGACTTTTTCTGGTTAAGACTCCAAGATATAAAATAATATAAAAACAATATGTACTTTTTAATTGAATGGTTACCAGATGCTTAAATACCTTACTTAATAGTGGATTGTCTCAATTAATGCTCACAACAAACTGATAAATTAAAGGCTATTATTATCACCATCATCTCACAGATGAAACTGAAGTAACAGAGTTTAAATAACTTGCTTGAGATTATACCATTAATAAATAAGAGGAACTGGGATTTGAACTTGAGCAATTCTAGTCCTGGTTCTATGCACTTAACCTCTATTCTATACTTTTTTCTAACATCTCTGACAGTTCCAAGATCTTTACAGGCAACTTTGAGCATGAGGCTCTGGTGAAAATAAATAGCATGATGATGCAAATATGGACCTTGCAGTGTCAAAGTATTTGATATTCTTCATATATCCATAAATGTTGACATTGATTCTTCTAAGAGCAAGTGAATTTATCCAAGTTTTAAAAAAATTGATCTAGACGTTCTTTGATGAGATTCTTCACGTATCAAATTAGTTAGAATATAATACCTTATATATCATACCAGGTAGGGTAAAGGGTATGTGGCTCAAAGAAGAGATAAGAAAACTCACTGGTTTAAATAAAGTAGAAATTTATTTCTCTATACTTTAAAGGTGTAGTGGGGCAGTCAGTTCTGGGAGACAGCTTTCCACGAAGCAATTCAGGAGCCTGGTTTCCTTCCATCTTGTTGCTCTGCCAGGCACTATGCTCTGCCATGTCTGTGTTCCAGGTGGCAGGAATAAAAAAGAGGCAGTAAAGAGCAAGCAATTTCCTTTTAAGCAAGTAATGTGGAAAATGTACACATTGCACCTTCTTACGCTTCATAGATGAAAACAAAGTCACATGACCATCCCCAGTCACAAGGCAGAATGGGAAATGCAGTCTCCAGATAGAGTGCCCTGGGCCCAGCTAAAAGTCAATTCCAATGAAAAAAGAGAAAAATAAATTTGGGGGGAAAGAGGAGCCAGCTCTATATTACACACAGGTATGCAGATACTACATATAAATCAATTACTGGTTTCAGCATTTTTTTTTTTTTTGGTAGGCTCTCTGTAGAATAATGTCATTTTTGTTTTTTCATGATTGGGATGAGAGTAAAATGACTTTAAAGCCTAATATCACTAATCAGTTGGTTGAGCACCTACTGATACCTACTCTTTAATTACAGGGTTAGTAAATGGATAATTATTCTATATTAGGTAAGAGCATTTTGAAATTATGTAACTAATGGAAGGAATGTAGTGAACCTGTGTTGTTTTGTCTGCCAAAATTTGTCCCCATCTGACAAATAGCCATGACCCTTCTTTAGAAAATTGTCCCCCTCCTTGTGGTTGTCAGTCGGGGTGGACTGAACCTTATAAATGCTTTCTGAGCAAAGATACCTTAAGTAGTTTTCCTCTGCATGTAATTGCTCAGAGCCTTCTCTTTTTTTTAAGATTTTATTTATTTATTTGAGAGAGAGAGAGAGAGCATGAGCAGGGGGAAGGAGGGCGCGAGGTGGGGGAAGCAAACTTCCCACTGAGCATGGAGCCCAACCAGGGGCTCTATCCCCGGACCTTGGAATCAGGACCTGAGTCGAAGGCAGACCCTTAACCATCTGAGCCACCCAGTCACCCCTACAACTACTCAGACTCTTTATTACCATGGTGTAGATTCCATCCCAGACCCCAGCCCTGGGGCCCTGGTAACACGATCTCTTTCTTGTGTCTCTTCAACTAGGGATGGTATAATTCCCTTCTGCTGTTGCTAATCTCAGGGCAACCTCCCCATTGTTTGTTTGGTCCTCATCTGCATAACTCATTCCCTGTATTAGATTTCCTCTGTTGTAAATAAGTAAAATGTTCCTAGTCTCCTGCTCAGATGTTGACTGATGAAACGGCCTACTCCATGGGGCTGTTCTAGTTCTAGTCACACTCTTCTAGCCATGTTGCTTTAATCCCAATTCTCAATTCTCCCAGAAAGAAGAAACCTTTGTTTCAGGTTCTTGATTAAGTTTGGAGGTGTGGAAAGGGAGAGGTGATTGAGTCTTGTGGGAGATATTATTATGCGCTGGAACAAACAGCTCCCAAACTATTACAGGAACACAGGATGGGGAGGGGAGGGGCCAAATGGCCCTTGTTATCCCATAAAACTTTTAATAACTTTTATTATTAGCCTCACCATCTTTATTATAATCTTAATTATCTTTTTAGTTAAAATAACTCAAACTATCTTATTTTCTTAAGAGTGAAAGGCTTTAGCTTATTGTTATCTCTACCTGGGGTTAGCTGCATTTAATGGATGGCTCTAGGAGATGAAAACTTTTTCAAAACCCCAAACACAAAAGAATTAAAAAATTTAGATTTCTTGATATTAATCATAACTGCACGCTGTAGCTCTAGTCTGAGGATGGGACAGAGAAAGTCCCAGAATGAGGGTAGGTTTCAATTTTGGTCCTCTTAGGAGCAGACACCATGATGGGATTGTATGCATACAAGTTTTACTGAGAAAATACTAGTGAAGGATAAAGGGAAGGAAGTGAAAGCTGGACTAGGGAGAGACCAGACCACAATGCAGGTCTGACAACTGTAAAAGCTAAGGGGGAAGGAAAGAATATTGACCAAGAAGATCCTAAGACTGCAAACAGTTATAAGAAAGTTTCAACTAGGCCAATGGGGAATCTTTGAGCCAAAGCTGCCCATTAGAGGAATCCTGCATCCCTTAACAATGGGCCTGCACTAATACCCCTGCTGTGCTCAATCACTGACTAGGAGCAGCCCAGGGGAAATATGATCTCAGCATAAGCACAGTGGTGGATCTGGCAAGGCCACAGCTGAGGCTGAAAGTCAACTGTGCTCCTTACAGCAGGAGATCTGAGCAGGTATTTCCCTGGATGCTACACCAGGTACTTACTAAGGGAGGAGATGATTCCTAATGCCAGCTCCATACACAGCCCATGCTTACCATACCTTCTCACTGCCACGTTGAAGAATGTACATCTTGTGTGCTCACTTCAGCAGCACATATACTAAAATTGGAACAGAATGTACATCTTGTTATTATGTTAGTCTAGGTCCCTATGGCAATTTCAGGATCTGAATGTGGGCCTATTTACCTAGGTGTGTTGAGTGTAGTAGAAGAGAAAAGAGCCAGGAGAGGGGATGTGGATGTTGCCCTGGCCAAAAGGGTCCAGGCTGAGTGTCCCCAGTGGCAGAGGCCTAGGGGAAGGCTTCTACCTTTCCTAGAGAACATCTGCATTTGTGTGTGTGTGTGTGTGTGTGTTTGTGCACGCACGTGTGCACGCATGCACTTCACTTTCTGTCATGTTCTGAGACAGAGAATGCACATAGATGACAAGGCAGAGAACCAGGCTGCCGCAAAATCAAGTGTCTTAATTGCTATTTTTCTAAGAATGCTGATGTTGATTCAAATTTAATGTTTCTACCTTAAAATATTAATTGTATTATAAGTAGCATAACTCAAAATGAATTTTCATACAATGTTTATGTTTTATGGAGTTATTAATCATCAGCTTCATTACTTTAGTTTCTTTTTCCTAGATTAGATTGCAGGCCAGTCTCAGCCCTGTCAGGGTACTCTGCAGCAACTGGGGACTAACAGACCCCTCAGGTTTTCTTTTGTAGATTAAGGATGTGAGACGCTAGAGAGAAGCTGAATCCCTAGAGCTACTGTTGTGGCCTCAAGGATGGGGTCATTCTGTGGTTCTCCAAAAGGCCAGCTGGGCCTCCCAGCCTGAAACCACCCAACACAGGTGATGGTAGATGACTGGGCTAGTTTTCCACGTCTCTTCACTCCCTGACAATAAACCTCTAAGATAATCTGGGTACATGTATGACTCTTCCTTGCAACATGGAAAAACCTGACTAATTCTCAGTACTCAGTAGTTCAAGAGAGAGATGAGGAGGATCTGAGGTGAGATGTGGGTGGAGCTATACAGAAGAAAGCCCATTACTTGGTGACTGAATGCTGTAGGATACAGAGGAGTCAGGCAAAGCTCCCAGGTTTTCTGTTTGGAGCCTTGAGGGTTGAATGCACTACCAACAGAAGATAGAGGACATAGAAGAAGAGGCAGGTTTGGAGGAGATTTGCAAAACTCAGTTTGAGCAGGTTGGGTTTGGGGTGCCTGTGGGGACACTTGGGACACAACTCTAGCAGACAGCTGGATACATAGGTCTATTCTGGTTATTTATTGCTACCTAACAAACTACCACAAAACTGAGTGGTTTAAACAACACTTTTATTTATTTGCCCACAATTCTACAATTTGGGCCTGGTGGAGAATAGCTCATCTCTGTTCCATGTGGCATCAGCTGGGGCAACCTGATGGGGCTGGAGAATCCACTTCCAAGATGGCTCATTCACACATGTGGTAGATTGTGTTGTGTTCAATGGGAGCACAGCTGGGGCTATTAGCCCAGGTCCTCAATTTTCCTCTATTTGGCCTCTTGAAATGGCTAGGTTAGGCTTCTGACAGCATGGTAGTCTTGGAGTAGTTAGATTTCTTACATTATGCTTCCTCCAAAGGGCAAAAACAGAAGCTGTTGTCAAAAACAAAACTGAATGAACAAGGAAATAGATTTTATGCAGACTACTGCAATGGAAAGATTACCCAGATTTGAAGATCACAGTGTTTCTGCAGGGCTTTGCCTTGTACTTTTACAGGGAGGAGTAGACAGGTTATCAGTGGGATGACTTAGAGTTGTGAGATAGGGAAAATGAAGGAACCCCATGAAAGATGGCTTTTTTGCTGCCTCTTTTCTTACTAGGACCTACACCACCACCCTACACGCCTTATTGTACAGATAATGTACGTCTTCTTTTTTACTAGGTGAAGCATTTGCCACTCTAAATAGCATTCCCATTCAAAGCTTTCATATTTGAGAAACAAACACCAGCATTCCCTGTGCTAGGCTAAAGGGAATCTTAAAACATAAGCAGAGGTGGAAGACAGAGTTTAGGCATTGCCTGGGTTCTGATAGTCATCAGAATTTTACTGAGCTACCACAATGCTGAAGACACATACTGTCCTAGATTTTATGAGCAGAGATAAAATCCGAGCCTAGCACTGCGGATTTGTTAAAAAACAAAAACAAAAACAAAAACTTATATAGGTTATAACAAAGTGGATCTCCACAAAATGTTAAATGACTTCCCCAAAGCAGAGTGTTTCAGAGTAAGTGACTGGCTGGGTCCTGAAGCATGAATAGGAGTCTACTCAGCTGTGGAAAAACGTCCAAAGTAAGGCCATTTAAACGCAACTAGGAAATGTAAATTCTGAGGCAGGAGGACCAGCCTATTAAGAGTTTCTCAGAGGCTGACACCTCTCTTACTCTCAGTCTCACCCTGGGAAGGTGGTGGTGGGTGTGAGTGGTGAAGTCCAGGTGGCAGGTTCCTAAGGCTACAGCTGCGTGCTGCTGGGGGCATGAGAGAGAGGATAAAGAGAAAGTTTGGGAGGTGGTGGAAAGAGCCCTCCCGCGCATGCGCCCTGGTCGTCAGCCCTTTCAGCAGAGGGTTTGGCCTGCGACTCACTCCCCACGTCGCGCCTCGCATGGCCCCACAGACTGGGCCCCGAGAGCGAGCGCGTTGCGCGCCCGCGCAGCCTCCTGGCCGAGCGGGCGCCTGCGCACGAGCGTCCTGGACGTTCGAGCTGCGGGGTTATTAGAGGTGGAGCGCGGGGAGGGCGCGCGGCGGGAGGCGGCCGCCGTTACGGCGCGAGCGTGGTCACGTGGTCGCTGGTCACCGCCGCCGCCACCCCCTCCCGCCCTGTTCTCTTTCTGGTCGGGCCGGGCCCGGCCGGTTCCACGAGCGCCTGGCAGAGACTGAGGGAGAGAGAGAGAAAGAGGAGGGGAGGAGGAGGATTCAGGGAATAGGAGCTGGGGAGCCCTTCTGCGCCACAGGTAAAACATGATGATGATTATAATCGTAAAAAAGCCGAGCTCCCTGAGCGCCTCCGCCTCCCTCCAGTGCAGCCCCACATGCAGTCGCTCCCGCCCCGGCCTCCCCCTCTGCGTCTCAGGACCACTCCCGCCTCCCCCAGCGCCGCTGCTGCAGCTGCCGCCGCCTCACGGGAGGGCCTGAGGGTGCTGCTGCTGCTGCTGCTGCTGCTGCTGCTGTCGCCGCGAACGGGTAGTCGCACTGCCCCCGTTTGTGCGCTTCCCGGATCGCGTGAGGGCTGGGTGGCGGGAGGGAGGTTCCTCTAGCTCCAGGGCGGGTGGGGCGAGAGGGCTGCTTCCCCCAGTCCGCCTGCCTTCCTTGCCTCGGGAGGTTGGGGTCTAGGCTGCAAGGACAACTGCTGCAAGAGGGCAGAACCTGGTGGTTGGACTGTGGCTCAGCTTCCTACTTGGTAAATTTCTCTGTTCATATCAGCCCTGGGCAGCACGCTTCCTTCGGAGGCCGGAAGCGAAATGGGCCCGGAATCCCCAAACCTTTTAAAATGCAGCCTTTAGAGTAGAGAAGCCTTTCAGCTTTGAGGGTAGAAACGTGGTCCTGTTTTAGTACGACCTGTAAGAACATGCAAGTTGAGGCCTTTAAGGATGAGAAAAACTTTGTGAAAGTTGATTCCCCCTTCCTGCTTTTCCTGGAAAAACGAACACAAACCTCCTAAACAATTTTTTGATTCTACAAATGACCTAGAGTTTGTTCAATACCAGCCATTAACTAGTTTTAGTTTCAGGAATATGATTTAAAGTTCACATCCTAAAGATTTTTTCCTGAATAATAGTTTTCGGGAATGTTCTATTCATCAACTCCGAATTGGACTAAATCCCGAAATTGTAGCGTACAGGTTGCACAGCCTTGGGCCTGATTGCGTGGAGATTTCTAGAACCAGTCATTACTTGTACTCTTTGTACAACAAAATATAGTACAGGGAAACTATATTATTAGTGTGCTGTTGCACAAAATACTTAAAGCAGGAAGTAGTAAATGTAGGCATTGTTGAAAATAAACCTTTGAACACTTAAATTCATTTATATGTTGGTCATTTCTCTTAATGAGCTTTTCTGATTACACATCTTGGAAGTTTCATACTATATCGCTAAATTCAAATGTAAACTTGAGCATTTAATATTTTTACAACAATCTGCAATAGAGTCAAAGCAGTAGTTCTCAAACTTTAATGTGCATAGGAATCCCTTGGGGCTCTGGTTTAAAAATGCAAATTCTGATTTAGTAGATCTGTGATGCATTTTGATATTCTGCATTTCTTAAAAGCTCCTAGGTGCTGCTGGACAAGGAACTTTGATTCTTGAGTAGCAGGGATGTGGATAATGTGTGTGCTAAGAAATAAAATGATGTGTCAGTGAATAAGAGCCTTAATTCATCCTGAGTGTAGAGGTGGTTTGAGAGAAGGGGGAAAAGGCAGGATGAACTGAGAAAGTTCCCCTTCGGGCGATACTTTATGAAGAATGAACAGGTTATGTAGGGGTAGGAGGGAAGGGGATAGTAGTACTGGGGTGAGTTGCCCCAACCTGGAGGAGTGCAGGTACCAGGTGTGCATGCTGTGGTGCATACATCACCTGGCCTGTGAATTTTCCATGGAAGCTTGGTGTATTTCTAGCTGAAGGACTCAGCTATGGGTAGTTGGGTTTTATCAACTTCTAGACTATGAATGCTGTGTCTCTGAATCCATTGCTGGGATGAAATTCTCTTTTATTGGTGACAGTATTGAGTGTTTGCTTTTTCTCTCAGATGCAGCCTCAGTTGAGCAATGCGTTCCTGAGCCTTGGAAGCAAACTTGTAAAGAATTTAGGGTCCTCACCTGCTGAGGTTATCCTAAATGGATTTAGATTTTTTCCTAATCTAATTAAGAAAATGTAAATTGAAAAGTTGAAAAGTGTCATACTTAACCTCATACTTTATGTCTATAAAAATGGTTGTACCTAACTTTTTAAAAACTTTATTGAAGTGTAACATCAATTACTTTTAGCACTGTAATTGTTATAGTCTTCATTCTATTCCTTACTTTATCATTTTTTTTCTTCATGTACTTAAATAATATGTATGACAGTGCTTTTGAAGCACGAAGTGCCAGACACTGTTCTGAGCACTTTATGTATCTTAACTCATGTGATACTCACAACAATCTTTAAGGAAACTGAAGCAGAGAGGGTAAAAGTCCTTTGCTAACACAGAGCTGGCACTCTGGCTGGCTGACTCTACAGTCCATGCTTTAACAATCTTCTGAATGTAGCTTTTATGGAAGAAAATAAATTAATGATACATTTTAAAATCCCCTTTCCCTAGTATTGTTGAAAATTACGAGCTTTTCTTTCATTTTAAAATCCAAACTTGTCATCTTTTAAAAAAATTTCCTCCATCGTATAATGAAAACTTGCCTAAATGCTTGTAATCTTTTCTGAATAAGATACTGAAATTTGCAAAGCTCTATTTTGTTTGCACGTGTTGGCCAGACCATTCTCATTCAAGTCTGTAAGTCACTGTTAAATATGAAAGTAGTGTCTGCTTCCTTTTGACCCTGCAAGTTTTCGTTCTTCATCTTTTTGCCTATGCCTCTCTTCCACCTTCCATCCCCTTTCCCCCTTTACGCATACGTAGTAGATTTATCCTGTATTTGTTATCCTGACGTTTAGGATTTTTTGGGGGGGATTGATGGGTCACTGACTTTTTATTTGGCAGGAAGGGCGATAACAATCTAAGCATGAGTCATTGTTATATTTTAACACTGGAAAAGTAGTAAGGACAACTTAAGTGTTGTTTTGTCTCTGACCGCTTTTATAGCAGCACCAGTCTGAGGAGTGGTGCTTATACACTTGGTCTAAGACCGTTCTCTTAACGTGGACAGATGATTAGAATGGCAATAATGTTACAGTGTGTGTAGTGGAACTTGAGAAGTGAGATTTTATGGCTGTGGGCAGTTGTGGGAGGGGAAGTGAGAGGAGAGGGCCTGTGGGCTGATTCCAGTAGCATTAATTCTTCAATAACTGGGATAATAATTTGGGAAGTAAGTCAGTATAACAACAAATCCCTGTTGTAAACGTTTTCTCAAAGTTCATACTCTGTTGTGATGTCTGTTGTAATGTTATGCTGGTCAGTTACTTAGCTTCATAGTGCCTCACTTTTCTCAACTTTAAAGTGAGGATAATAGTAATAAGTACCTCAGAAAATTGTTTTGAGGACTAAATGAGTATATTTGTGTGTGTATATATGTATAAGTATAGTATATATACATATATAATGCTTGGTGTCTGACACAATGCTTGTTAGGTACTATATTTTACTGTGTAAGTGTTAGATACTATGTTTTACTATGGATAATCTACAGTGTGGCTGATCATAGCCACATAATCAAGACTGACTGTATTTGAATGAACTTAATGGGAATTGTACATTTATTTGTATGAAGTTGTATTGGCCAGCAAAACAAAGTTTGTACTTTTTGGATTAAATACAAAATTGGTATAGTAATGCTCTTATCCCTTTGGGGAATTAAATATGAATAAATATGGTTTGGCTGCTCAGATCTTTCAAAACAAGGAAGTAAGGCTGTAGAAATAATAAAAGATGTTTTTGGTGGTGGTATGAAAGGATTGGTTTAAAATTTTCTAGTGTAGTGTTGTGAAGCCTAGAACAAGGTAACCTTATTTCTGAAGATTTTTCTGACTGTAACTTTGCCTCCCTCAGCAGATTCTTTGCTCCTTGAAATAATCCATCTGTCCTTGCATACTCCAGACCTGATCTCCAGCCCCTTATCTAAAACCGTGGTGGTGTATGTGTCTCAGAAGTAAAATTTTTGGAATTTAGAAAATTAATATGGTGCATATGCTATATATCATGAAACCTCCTGTGTTTAGGAACAGTCATCCCGTAGTTGTACACATTAATTTTCCCAGCAAATTTATACATGTTCACACTAAGGAGAATAAAAAAGACCATAAAAAGCCTCACATTAGTTTAGGCTGTGTTTTGTTGACAGCTAAGAAAACAATTTTAGTTTTCAGAGTTTTTTTGATTTTTGGAATTGGACATGAGGGGTTGGGATCTCTCTCTGTATATATATTTTATAATTATCATAGTACCTGTCTCTTTGATTAGAAAAAGAACTGGAGTATAGGATTTTTGTGTTAACATTTTCTATTTTTAGCACCTGTCATGGGACCTGGCATGCAGTAGATGCTCATTAAATGTCCACTAGTTTGGATGAAAAACATCTAAAGATAATGTCATTCAGTCATTGTTTTGTGCTACATGTGGTGTCTCTGACTCCATGAAAATATTTACTAATTGCAGATTTATTATTTTTCTTAACTCAGTTGCCTAGGGAAGGTGATTATTGGATTACTTTTTTGAGACAAAATAGACTTAAGAGATTTGAAATAGGCATTATAGATGATTGCAAATTTTTATAAATTTGTGTTGATAAGAATGCTTATATTTACTTTTTTATGGGTCATGAAGTCTACATTTAGAAGAATGGTTTACTTTTTAAAAATGATTGGATTTAATTTTGTATGATAACTTATGACAGACTAGTTGTGGTATATCTAAAGAAAATGTTGCTGTGCATGAATATCTTAGGTTGGATAATTACAGTATGATAGCTTAGCCTGCCATTAGAATTTTTTTTTTTAATTTTCTATTACAAAAGGTAATGCCTATTGTGAAAATGTTATAAAAACAAATGATCAAAAATAATGGTCTGCACTATTGGGAATTTCTTCACTTCTCTTAGGGGGTTATATTGTCTTGAGAGAGGCTGAAAAAAAGTCAGATTTGTACTGCAAGTACTAGTTTAGAAAACCAAGTTGCAAATGTTGGTTAGCAACGAAGTTTTCTTACTGTTACTAAACATCTAAGTAAGATAAAAAGGTTGAACTAAAAGCAATTTGGGTCTCTACTTCTAAATAATGGATCTTCAGAATAATTAATCAGTGAGAAGTAAGCCCCCATTTCTCATATAACCATCTTGGGGGAGATGAGATGCACCTGCCTTTTGATGGAGTTGGAGTGGTCTAGCACTGCAAGAAGACTGAGCCTAAGTTACAGGTCCTGGCTGTAGATGGGTGTATTCTGTTTGCTGGTAATTAGTGGGGATCAGAATTGACCCCTTTAGGTTTCCCAGAATATGTACCTTTGGAGGTATTCCAGTAGCTACCTTGTAGGAATCCAAGAAGAATTACTAACATTACATCTCTTGCCACCCTGGGGTGAGATGGTGGGTTGATTGCCCTGGATCCTTGGTGGGGGTTGGGAAAGAAGGTGGAGTTGATAGGAGATGGCTACATGGTATCACTGTTTCTCTGTCTACTGCATTGATTAAACTAGACTTCTTTTTCTTCATGAAGTCCAGGAGTCTTGTAGTAAGAGTGCTCATTTTGATAGGTAGATATGTATGGCATAGGGAGGCTTGGGATAAATTGTCTCCCCTCTCCAATATTCGTTACTCTTAATAGTTTAGGAGTTAATTTTAACCTTTTTACCTGTGTTGTGTGTGTGTATTTGTATTGTAGATATATATGGATAAACATGTATGTGTAGATACAGCTGTTTTTTAAACTAAAAGTGGATTTATGCTATTTTGTTACTTGTGTTTGTTTTTCATTTAATATTTTATATTACTAATGATGTTACTCTCCCACACACTTTTTAGTGGCTCCATGACTGTTTCATTGTATGAAGGTACTATTAGTAGTCCTCCATTCTTGGACACCTAGATTCCTTTCAATCCTTATATGACAAGCAGTACTACACTGAACATTATTGTAGCTAATATTCCTTTGTGCCTATGCATTATTTACTTAGGAAAAATTGTTGTGAGTGGAATTATTAGTAGGTTAAAAGATATGCCCATGTTTAATAGTTTTGAAACACAAGACCAAATTGTACCACTTTACCCTTAACTACAAAGCTGAGAGGCCCCGTACTTGCTGTTATTGGGCATTATCATCTTTTCTTTATTTTATTTGGGCATACTTAACTTTACACCTCCTCCTCTTCTGCCTTCTTATAGACTTTAACATTTCTGTAGTTAAATCTTGTTCTTCCTTTATGAGTCTTGTAGGCTTTTCCTACCTCTTGTTTATATAGCTATTAATTTATATCTTAAACTATTTTTATAGTTTCAGTTTAAAATTATGAGTTTACATTATTCCAGAACATGTTTAGTTGTGTAGTGTGAAGCAGAGGGTACTAAATTTTTAAGCTTTTGATTAGTTTTCTCAGTACTACTGAATGATTTATTCTTTCTCTATGGATATCAGAAATTTTATCATTTTGTCTTCTATTCAGTCCCACTGTGTTTTATTTTTTATTGGTGGGAATGAGATTTTTCTCCGTGTGTGTGTGTGTGTGTGTGTGTGTGTGTGTGTGTGTATTTTTTCTACCTCACTATTGCTGGTCAATAGAAGAGCCATTGATTGTGTGTGTGTGTGTGTGTATTTTGTAATTAGTCACTTTCTGAATCTATTACAACTGGTTTTCAGTTGATTCTCTTACACTTTCCAAGTAGATAAGCGTACCATATGAAACAAGCCATTTTTGTAGAGTTTTTTTCTTTTTCATGATTAATTTTTATTTATGGAAGCTGTGTTGGAATGATTTTCTTAATTTCATTGACTTGAAATATGTTTTGATATGGTGTCACTATGAAATAATCTACCCAGTTCTCAGAAGGATTTAAACATATTTGGAAAACCACTTCAAGTGATCACTTTTATGGACTGAATGTGTCGCCCCAAAATTTGTACGTTGAAACCCTGCTCCCTCACTCTCCCATGAGATGGTATTAGGTGGTGAGACTTTTGGGAAGTAATTACGATTAGACGATTAAATGAGGTGATGAGGGTGGAGCCCTCATGAATGGGATTAGTGCTGTTATGAGAGTCAAGAGAGAGTTTGCTTCCTCTCTCTGGCATGTGAAGATACAATGACAGGTCAGCAGTCTGCAATCTGGACAAGGGCCTTCAACCAGAACTTGACCTTGCTGGCACCCTGACCTCAGAGTTTAGCCCCCAGAACTGTGAGAAGTCAATTTCTGTTGTTTATAAGCCTTCCAGTATATGGCACTTTGTTATAGCAGCCGGAACTGATAATCTCTAAGGACCCTTCTGGCTTAGAAGTTTTGTGATTCTCCTTTTATGTAAAAATACTCGTGGTAATACACAATGCTCTGGTACTTTAAGTTAAAGTACCTGCAGCTTCCTTTATAATTGTGGCTGTCTAGCTCCACTGCCCAAGTAATTATTCTGAGGTTTTACATTTTCATCTCCTTAGAGCTTGAAGATTTCTTTCTATGTGATTTGGCAGAAATTAAAAGGGAATACTGATAGACTACAGAGATCAAACTGTGCAACATTGGGTTTATTTGCAGTATCAGGTATCATGATTTTCTTTCTCTGGTCAGGTCATATAATTTTTCTACTTTTTATGGTGAGTTTTCTTTTCAAGCTGTGGTCTTGCTATGGTCTACTTAAAGTTCTCCGAGCTAAATTATGTAATTGTCAGAGCTGAGTGTAATGGAAGCCATTGGGAAATGATAGACCAGGAAGCAGTGAAGACAGGACAGAGTAGGAAAGGTAGGGATGGGGAAGTGCCTGTATGTGTCTCTTTTTTCTCTGCCTCCCCTTCTACTCTTTGGTTATCCTTTTGTACTTCTTTGCCCTTTTAATGATTTTATGGCTTCCTATTTATTCTCCAGATACACTTCATTTTCTCTTTCAGAGAATAGCTCCAGTACCTCCTTTCTACTTGGATCAGGAGTACAGATGCTTTCCCCCAAGGCTGCAAAGTAGTCTTGATCAGTACCCCTAATTTCCTTCCTCTTTTTGTCACTAAAACTACCTGCATAATGCCCTCACCAATGGCCATCACGCATCCTGCCTTGCAAAGGGTGTGGCAAAACATTGATTAACTTGAGTTTCCTCATAATGTAAAACCACTGTTTTGGAAGCATTGACAAAATGAGAGTGAGAGATTTTATAAAGACAAATTGTGAGAGAATTGTAGAGTAATATCTGAGTGGCTGAGGAGATAGTGAGAGATTAATGTTATAAAGAGAAAAAAAAGGTCCTGAAGAGTCTGTAGTCTTAGATCTCCAATCCTGATTTCTTCTGTGAGCTTTAGACCTGTGTATCTGATTGCTTGTTGGATGGCCCACAGACAGCTCATGTTCATAATGTCTGCAACTGAATTTACCATCTTCTCTTACAAAACCTATTCCCCTTCCCAAGTGAATTATCTCAGTGGATGACTCCACCTTCTTTCTGGTTGTTGAAGCCAGAACCCTGAAGGCCCCTTTTATTCCCAAAATCCTCATGTAACCGCATCAGTCTCAGTGGATTTTAAGTCTTGAATCCATTGTCTCTTTATGCCCAATACTCCTACTCTGGTATATCATTTCTAGATCATCATCTCTTGCCTTTGTCTCTGTAGGGTTTTCTGACTGGTGTCCCTGGAGCCAGGTGATCTTTCTAAGCTGTCAGCTAGCTGATTCTCTTACTCTATAGCTTAAAACCTTTCAGTACTTTTCCATCATTTATTGCTCAGTCTTGTGTCTCCTTCTGCCTCCCCTATGATTTCATTATAAAGTACTGAAATCTTTTGAGTTTTTGGAACTATTTAGGATTTTGCTTGCCTGAAGTCTGGAATAGTCTGTCTCTTGATTTTACTAATTCTTGTGAGTTCTTAGTTGAAATGTCACTGCTCTAGGGAGCTTCTTACACCACTAAGTCTGTGTTGTCCCTTCCTATTTGGCCAGATACCCTCCCTGTACTACAAAATAACATTTATTATGTATTATAATTGTCTTTTTACCTAACAATCTCTGTCCCACTTTTGACTGCTCTGTGAATGCCAAAACCATGTATGCCATCTTTACTCATACTCCTGAAGCTGTGACTATTAAAAGTAGGTGTCCTGTACAATGTACTGTTTTAAGTGCTGAATATATAGCAGTAAATAAGAGACTGTTCCAGTTATTAATTGCTGTGTGATAAACCACTCCAAAACTTAGTACCTTAAGACAACAGTAATATTTATTTACTCATGATTTTATAATTTGTATAGGATTCGGTAGGATTAGTTTATCTCTGTTTCATTTGGTGTAGGCTCACTGGAGGTTAGAGTTTCTACTTCCAGCATGGCTCACTCAACGTGGCTGGCAGTTGATGCTGGCTGCTGTCTGGGAGCTAAACTAGGGCTGTTGATCAGAGCACTTGCATGAGGCTTCTCCATGTGGCCTGGGTATGAGTGGTGGGTTCTGAGCATGAATGTCTCAAGAACAAGCATTCTGAGAGGTAGGAAGTGGAGACAGAGAATCTGATGAACATTACTTCTGCTATATGTTATTGGTAAAACTGCTGTCTTTTATTGGTTAGACAGCCCAGATTCAATGGAAGGAGAATTAAACCCCATCTCCTGATGAAGAAAGTAACAAAGAATTTGTGACTATGTTTCATCTATTATACAGACCTAAAAAACAAACAAAAAAATCAAACTACAAAAATTGCTGGGTGAGGGACGCCTGGGTGGCTCAGGTGGTTAAGCGTCTGCCTTTGGCTCAGGTCATAATCTCGGGGTCCTGGGATTGAGTCCCACATCGGGCTCCTGGCTTAGCAGGGAGCCTGCTTCTACCTCTGCCTCTCCTCCTCCCCCTGCTTGTGCTCTCTCACTTGCTCGCTCTCTCTCTGACAAATAAATAAATAAAATCTTTTAAAAAAGATTGTTGGATGAGTTAAATCCTATCTTTGCTTTTAACCTCTCAAGAATCATGATAGTATATCACTAATTAAAGAAAAATCCGGGGTGCCTGGGTGGCTTAGTTGTTAAGCGTCTGCCTTCGGCTCAGGTCATGATCCCGGGTCCTGGGATCAAGCCCCGCGTCGGGCTCCCTGCTCCGAGGGAAACCTGCTTCTCCCTCTCCTACTCCCTCTGCTTGTGTTCCCTCTCTCACTGTGTCTCTCTCTGTCAAATAAATAAATAAAATCTTTAAAAAAAAAAAAAGAAAAACGAAAACAGTGAAGTTTTAAAAAGTAACTTCTATTCCTACCCTTTTTAATAACTATATATTTTCTTTGTTATATAGTTCCAGAATTTTTTAGTTTTAATTGTGCATGTAAATTAATTTTAATCAGTTTTGTGTTGTTTTTAATTTTTGTTTTTTGTAAGTTTTCATGCAGTGATGTTATTACTCAAGTATATTACTAGAAATGGGGTTATTGTGCGTGTGTGTGTTTAAGAAATGGGGTTATTGTATAAAGGGAAAATGCATGATTTAGATTTTGATTCTTATTGCCAAACAGCCTAATAGATAGTGTTAATTTATACCCTAACTTTAGTGCAGGGTGTAAATTATATTTGCCCATAACTTGCTACCAGAAAGTATTATAAATCATTGCTTTTGGTTAACATCTTGGCACAGATTGATTGCTTTTATCTTACTATTTAATGGCTTTTTGGGTTTTTGTTGTGTTGATTTTCAAGAGCTTTTTGCATATTATAGATTTTAACTCTTTGCCTATTATATATATATATATATAGCAGATATTTTCAGTTTTGTCTTTTAATTTTGCTTATACATCTTTAAAATTCTTACGAAGAATTATTAAATTTGTATGTAGTTCCATTATTTGTTTTTTGTTTACTATTCTATTTCATGGCAGAAACAAGATTAAACTCAGGTCCTTATTTGTCATCTTTTTACCATTTTGGCTAATCTTCCAGTAGCTTCATTACACGTGTTGCTGGCAGAGAAAAAAAAATCAAGACTAATGAATTCCATAGCAGTTATACAGATGTCTATTTAGGGAATGAATTTCAGAATCTTATCCATCTCTTAATGGTCTTATAATGGAATTGATCAGTTTTGGGATTTGGCAAAATTCTGTCCTAGATTATACCAGTGAATCAAGCTTAATAAAGAGTAATTGTTACATCAGTGTTACACTTACCCACAAAATAAAACTTTTAGTGATTGAAATATAAAAATATGAAACCTATTAAAATTCAAAACAAGGTAATATGGTTAGCTATATTATATGGAGAAAGTAATTCCCTGATAAGAAATGCTAGAATTTTTTTTTTTTCCTTAGGAACAGAGATGATAGTGAGAAATTACCAGGTTAAAATCTACATGAAAGCAGGAATTTTGAGAAGTAAACAGAATATTAAAACTGCTTTTCCTCTGAGGATATTTGCCACATTCTAGGGAACTTTGACTTCAGTTTTGAGGGTCTCACAAAGCACAGGGTGTAGAAATTAAAGCCCATATATGCCCAGGGAGGGGAGTCTAATAGGATATTCCTTCCCTATAAAACTGGACTCCAAAAGAGCTATGGTCATAGAGTATGGTTAAACCAAGATTAAAACACTTCTCATGTTCTTACTCACAGTAGGCTGTAAGAATGTTTGCTTTGGGCTTGAAAAAATACCTGTTCCTAAGAAGTTATAACCATAAGCCTTCCTCCTTGATTTGCAGCTCAAATTCACTGTCGCCTGGTCTGAAAAAACCTCAAGACTGTGAATTTAAAGGTGGTTTTAGGGCGCCTGGGTGGCTCAGTTGGTTAAGCAACTGCCTTCAGCTCAGGTCATGATCCTGGAGTCCCGGGATCGAGTCCCACGTCTGGCTCCCTGCTCAGCGGGGAGTCTGCTTCTCTCTCTGACCCTCTTCCCTCTCGTGCTCTCTCTCTCTCATTCTCTCTCTCAAATAAATAAATAAAATCTTTAAAAAAAAAAAAGGTGGTTTTAGGTGCCGGGCAGAAGCAAATGAAAGTCCTCTCAGGTTGAATACATTTTTATCTTCTCTCTCTGACTCTCTTCCCTCTCGTGCTCTCTCTCTCCCATTCTCTCTCTCAAATAAATAAATAAAATCTTTTTTTTAAAAAAAAAAGGTGGTTTTAGGTGCCGGGCAGAAGCAAATGAAAGTCCTCTCAGGTTGAATACATTTTTATCTTCGGTCCTAGGAAATTCCCATAAACAATTTTCCAAAGAATTATCTCACAATAAAATATAGCCAAGCAAACAAGGAAACAAGGTACCATGAGTAAGAAGCAGAAACAATTGACAGAAATGAACCCACAAAAACTTCAGATTTTGGAATTATCAGACAGAGATGATAAAACAACTGTTTATTATGTTTACAAAAAGGTGGAAAATATCTGCAGGCAACAGGAAACTTGTGAGATTTGAAAAAGACCTGAACAAAACTTACAGAAATAAAAAATACAGTAATTACAATGAAAACTCAGTAGAGGGATGCCTGGATGGCTGAGTCAGTTAAGTGTCCAATTCTTGATTTTGGCCCAAGTCATGATCAGGGTTGTGAGATTGTGGCCCATGTTGGGTTCTGTGCTCAGTGTGGAGTCTGCTTGTCCCTCTTGCTCTGCTCCCCCCCCCAACCCCACTGCTTGTGTGCGTTTTCTCTCTTTCTCGATCTCAAATAGATAAGTAAAATCTTAAAAAAAAAAAAACCACAAAACTCAGTAGATGTGGTTAGTAGTAGATTAAATACAACTAAAGAGAACCAATGAACTGGACATAAATTGTTGAGAATGTAGAACAGAAAGACAAGGAAATGGGTAAAAAGAAAGATTACAATATACAGGACATAGATTGAGAAAATCTAACAGTTTCATTAGTTTTCTAATTGTGGAAGGGAGAAATAATAGGAAAGGAAGCAGTGATTGAAGAGAGAATGGCTGAGCATTTTTCAGAGCTGAGAAAAACGCCAGTCCACGAATTTAAGAAGTTCTGAGAATTTTAAATACACATCTAGACACATCATAGTAACATGGAGAACACCAGAAACAGAATATTTTAGTAGTTGGCAGAAAACAAAAGATGGATTACCCTTAAAGTAGCTGTAGCAGTTACACCAACAGCTGACTGCTCAGGAGCAGAAATGGAAGCCAGAAAACAGTGGGATAATATCTCATTGTGCTGGGAAAAAGTTGCCAACATAGTATTCTATAACTAATGAAAATAACTTTCAAGAAGAAGGGTGGAATAATGACATTTTCAGATGGAAATAGTCTCTGTGAAGAAAATGTATAGATCTATTTTTCTGGTTGATCCTAGTATTTAAAATGAAGACTTAACTAAGCAATTTTGAGCTTCACTTAGTTCTGTTCGTAGAATGTTATGTTTACACTTGGTAAACAGAGCTACTGTTTGGCAATACTTTTACCAATATATTCCAACTTTTGGATCTTTGATCTATTTAGAATCTTCAGTATTGTTGGAAGAAGTCTTTTGTGGTAATTAATGCATGCCTTTAATCTTGCTGAACCAGTGATGCAATTCTTAATATTCATATTTGAAATGATATAAGTCAAACCAAGAAGAATTGGGAGAAAATTGTGTCTTGATATTTGCAAAAATAATTGATGTAAATAACTTTATTCTTCTCTCCCAGTCCTAAATACAAATTTCTGGAGGAAAAAAAAGAGTGGGAGTTTTTTTTTTTTTTTTAAACCCGTGAACAAGGTTAGCATAAATGCGAGTCTACAGTGGTGGGAAGAGCAAACAGACCTTAAAAGTTAGTTAGATGGACTTGGATTAGAATCTGGTTTTGCCATTTAGTAATTCAGTCGTGATGATGTGACTTAAACCTTCTGATACTTAGTTTTCTTATTTGTAAAACAGGGATACTTTGCAAGTGTATAGTGAGGAATAGAGTAGTGTTTCTAAGTACAGTTCTGGGGCTCTTACTGAGTTCTCAACTAATTGTTACTAATGAGTAACACAGATGAGTGAATTGAATCTGGCAAGGAATTTGAAATTGTTTACTGTACAAGTTATATAAAAGAGTTAATTATACTTTTAGTGTTGGAGAGTCATGGACACTGATGATAATATTTTTTTGAAGTTCAGAAATTGTCAGAATGTGGCTTCACTTACTGATTTGGTGATTAATTTTGCACCAGATCAGTTGTGTATGCTGCCTACAAATTAGGCAGCTTCACATTCTTCATGGCAGGTAACAGGGCAAGATGAAATCAGTGACTTTCTTTAGAAAATTAAAAAGATTGCTACTCATACACACAGTATATATTTATATCTGAGTGTGTGTGTGTATATATGTGTGTGTGTATATATATATATGTGTGTGTGTGTATATATATATATATTTCTGTCTCCTGAGGTTGAAGTTCTTGATGGTAATTTATGGTAAACCTGAATATTTTAGTAATTCAGTCCATAAAATGTTTACAAAGAATGTGCTTAAAACTTTATACTGTACTTTTCAGAAGTTAAATAAATTCATTGGCCTCCAGTAATTAAGAGTAAGAGCCATCAGATCACTCTAATTATTGCTATTTGAATTGAGAATCTGACTTCTATAAAATATTTAGACCTAGGTTTTCCTTTCTCTTTTTTTCCCTCTTTTTGTTGTTTGTAGTCAAGATGTGATATAGAATCTTTTATGATGTGGGATCACTTGTACACCTTGCAAATCATTTTCTTATTTTTTACTCTTTATTCAACATTTAGACATTTCCCCTCATTGAGTAGTGATAATTACATAGAGCATATTAGCTGACTGCATTTTTAAACCATCCTTACAGCAAACTTTAAAAATTATATAATGAAGACAATTTGGGAGTTTTTATTTTTGGAACTTGACATTTTTAGAATGTTGATTATAGTAGTATGTTATATTTGTAGCTTTTGAGTTTATTCAAGTTAAAAAGACAATGACTAAAACCAAATTAGGCATTTCTTGTCTTTCAAGAAGTTCTAGGATCGCCACTCAAATACTTTGAAAATGATTTGGGTAAAGATAGTGACACAACTTTAAATAGAAGCACAAATGCTTCCTATTAAACATGTAAGTGTTTTAATTTTCTTGATTTATATTAGACACTCATGTGATGCAGAAATTGAGTAGCAGCAAATTTTTATGCAGTTAGATCATGTGATATGGTATTCCTCCAGTGCTGCTTTTGATCTTGGAGGTAATCCCTTGTAATCACAAACTTTAAAGAACCTTAAGATTATACTTTCTAAGCTGATATATTTTGCATTAGTGAAAATACATAGGATTAGAGAAGATACTGTATGAAACTCATGTAGATTTTTTTTTCTTGTTTACATTTGACTTTGTATTTCATATTTTGAGCTTTGGTTGTTTATATTCTACAGGCTGATAATTTCTTTTTAACTAGTGGTTGTACTATGTGAAAAATTATAGGTTAAATTTGAATGAGCCCCTGTTTTGTCTTTCATCTCTTCCAGTCTTTTATATTTTGAAAATGAGTGTTATTTCATGATATCAGACTTTCTCTGAATCAAAGTCATTCCTCATAGGAATAGAAATTGTTACTATAGTTTTTAAGCCAGGATTTATTCATATGTCTTTTCAGTGCTCTAGTTTGACTTTTTTGCAGAACTGAAGAGGTTTGTAGGTACAATCGTATCTTCACATTTTACAACACTATTGTTCTTACACTGATAGGTTAAAGAAAAGTAATCTAGGTTTTTTTTTTTTAAGTTCATCTAGTAGTCCGTTAAAAAATAACACTAGACAAATGTAGGCTTTTCTAGTTAGTAATGATTGCTTATATAAAATAAATAATGATGGTATCAGATTTCACTAGGTTGCTTTTGTGGTGTTTTGCTGAGAAAACATTCCATTTATGAGATACTAAATAATATTCTGTGTTTTTAGTGGAAAACCATAGTCTCTCTGTAGAATTGCTCAGAAAGCTTTCATTTGAAACATTGTGGTATTTTTGGTCTTGAATCATAATTATCTTTTATTAAACAGTTACACATGAAATTATTCAGAAATAATTGCAGTATTGAGAGGATCAATGAAAAGTTTGGTGAAAACAAGTATTTTTATAATTAGGTAAATTATATTAATAAAATTTCAAAGTTTGATGATAATGAGGAATTCTTGTTAATATTGTTAGCTGTGATGATGACATTGTGGTTATATAAGAAAGAATCTGTTTTTTATATTTTCTAAGTAAGTAGGGTTTTATGACAGGAGGTTTGGGACAGGTAAATCATTATAGCAAAATCTGATAATTTGTTGAGTCTGGGTCATGTGTCTATAGGGGTTAGTGATTTTATCTTCACTTCTTTTGTATATGTTTATAAAATCTTATTTAAAAAATTAGAGTTTTACCAGGGGTTGGGGGAGGGGGAGCAGGGATTTATTGTTTAATTGGTACAGAGCTTCTATTTGGGGTGATGCAAAAGTTCTGAAAGTGGATAATGGTGATGGTGGTATCATTGTGAATGTACTTAATGCCACCAGATTTTACAATTAAAAATGGCTAAAATGGTAAATTTCATGTTATGTATATTTTACTGTAATGATAAAATATAAGTATGTTGTAAAAATAATTCCCAAGAATCATACTTTAGGGAAAACTTTTGGAGGCTGTAGTACCTTCTATCTTTATTTTTCTTTTCTCACTGACTTTTTTCTCCTTCAGTTTGGAAAGAAACAGGAAGGAAAAATGCTCTTGTCATGTCAGTACTTTCTTAATGGGGTTGGGTTCTATCTAGAGTGGCGTTCTAATAGCATGTTGGTGATTTGTGAGATCAGTTTAGTGGGTTGCTTCTAGCATTAAAACAAATTAGAAAATATCAGGTGCATTGTATATAGTGAGTGTAAATGTCGTTATTAAATTTTTCTTTCAGTTGTATAACATGTATACATGTACTGAGTTGTGATGTAAACTGTATTCTCTCAGTGGAATAGGTATTTTTTAGAAAGGAATAATATCAACGTAGAGGATATAGGTGACTGCATAGTAACTAGGAAGCAAATGTCAAAGTTTGCACAAAGGGGCTAGGATAATAACTCAGATTTCACAAAATTTTCAGACATTAATCAGACAACTAGGAGGAATAATTAATCAAGATGATCTCACAAGGCTATTCTATCAGCATATGATGATAAGTAATGTACAAAATGAGGGGAATAGGTTGGCTGGTAGCTTGGGGAGGCTGATCTCATTTTTGAGCCTTTGTATCAGTGAGAAATTAATTGGTAATTATGAACTTTTCTAGGTAGGTTTTGGTTTGTTATTTGCAGATCTTGACATATAGTTGATACTCTTTTTAGTTATACAAGTATTATGTTAAAAATGTGTGAGAGTTTGATAATATTAAATATGATTTAAAATATTGGCTAGAGATTGTCATGTCATTTTATCCTTTTTTTTTTTTTTTTTAAATAATTCTTTGGTTTGTTTTTAGCTTGAAGTCACCCACAGGGAATATTGTTCCAGAGAAAGCAAGGAAGAATCAGACTCTAGAGCCAGATAAGACTGAATTCAAATTTTACTTCTACTAGTTGCTGGTTAAGTTGCTTGGAAAAATTATGTAACCTTTTTGGGTTTCCATTTCCTCACTGTGACATTGCCTTGTAAGGTTTTAAGTAAAATGAGGTGAGTTATGTAAAATCACTGGTAGTGTGTGGTTGCTCATGAAATGCTTGTTGTTGTTAATGTCAGGATCCTTTTCCTTCACATATCTCCTTCTTCCAAAGTCTGTAATCTTAAATTGATTTTTTTGCTTTAGTTTGGGGATTATTGTCTAATACTTTTCTGTGGCGATCTAGAACAATTTCAGTGATTAAGAAATACTCACAAAATGAAACTGAATAATGTTTTCTGTGCTTTAGGAGTCTTTCATTTCCTGAAATGTTTTGTAAATGGTGAATGGTTACTGAATTATTTTATTAGACTAGTTCTACTTAGGGAATTTCATGTAGTAATTATATGAAAGGGGAGTTGAGAGGTCCTGTAAAAATCAGTTGTTAACATTGAACCCCTTACAACTTGTGCTCTTATTATTTATATTTAAAGCAGTTCTTTTCACTTTAACATTTTATGATCTTTTAAACAATTTATGAGATAAGATTAATGGTTAAAGGTATATCTTTTAACTGATTAGTCTAGTTGGATTTGTCTTGAAAAAGGACTGAATTTTGTGGATTTGAATAAGTCACTGACAGGAGGTCTTTAACATTTTTTTCCCTCCGAACAGATGTCTTGGCCTGCAGTGACTCCAACTCCCATAATCCTTCCAATTTTCTCCTCTACCAAATAAGTTTTTAAAAAGTGACATTTTTATTATAAGTGATTGACTTAATTCAGGCAAACATTGCAGCTGAGGGAAGACTTCATTCCAGTGAGGAACACTTTGATGTGAATAAAATGTTACATTCTTTATTTTTACTTTATGAATTTAATGCATGGTTCCCTTTTGCCCAACACCCCACCCTATATTCAGAATAATAATTTTGTGTAATAAATTTTCTTCAGGATTAAAGTTTTTATGTTCTAGTATGCTGAGGTATTGCACTATTTGATACATTTTATTTTAAGTGACATTTAAAAACAGAATCAGTCAGGATTAATCCAGAAAATAGTAGTAACCATAGTGTGTCTTTCAACAGAGGAAAATTAATTCAGGAACTGGTTGTACAGGTAATGCTGAGAAGCCTATTCGGACTGTGAGACAAACCAGATATTAATAATACCCAGAGCCTCCCTGATGCCAGCAGGGCTCCGGGGGAGATGAGAAAAGCTGGTGTTGTCAGAGTTCAGAAGCCAAAGCTGTGTGTGGGAGCTAGAGCCATAGCTGGGGCTTCATGATAGGAGCTGGTACATCAGAGGGTGGGACTGTCTGGAGGGAATTGGAATTATGGAAGAGACAAAACTTCTGCCAAGGATGTGTCAGGGAGTGGGGAGAATGGAGGAGAAATACTCTGGCTTCTTCCTCTTTTGCCTTCTATCAGTCGTCACTTCCCACTGGCCAAATCTCCCTGGAAACCAGAGGGAAACCAGTTTGCCTATGATACAGAGTAGTACAGGCTTACCTGGGGAACGGATCTGAAAGCCTTTATTATGTTGCTAGTGTATGATATTCATCAACACCCCAGTGCTCCTGGGTAGTACTAGGTATTAAGAAGATCTAGATAAACAACAACAAAAACCAACCAACAAAAAAACCTAACAAAAAAATCCTTTCAGTGTTTTTTTTTTCTTTTCTTTCTTTACTTTTTTTTTTTCCACAATGGAAAGAAAGAATTCCTTGAAAACCAGTATTATGGTTAGTATTTTGGTTCAGTAAAAACATTTACTTAGTGGCACTATTTAGGTAAATAAGCTACAAAGTGGAAAACACTTGGTTCTTGGTATTGTGGTTCTGATAGTTTACTGGGAGAAACTTTTTTTTTTTTTTAATTTATTTTTAAAAGATTTCATTTTAGAGAGAGCATGCGTGCATGCAAGTGGAGGGGGAGGGGTGGATGGAGAGGGAGAGAGACTGTTGAGTAGACTCCATACTGAGCGTGGAGCCTGAGATGGGGCTCAGTCCCACAACCCTGAGATCATGACCTGAGCTGAAATCAAGAATCAGTTGCTCAACCAACTGAGCCACTCAGGTGCCCCTGGAAGAAACTTTTTGTAAAGGATAATTTTAAAAATTTCAGTAAAATGTTTGATAAGTTAGAGATAGGGGACGTGTTTTTTGTAGGAACTCAAAGGAGGAGTTGTTAACCTAGTCTTGTATTTTGGAATGTTCTCAGGAGTTGGGAAACTTGAGTTGAGTCTTCAAAGGACTGGTCAGAACTGGTAAAGGGAGGTGGAAGGGAAGCTGCTGGAAGGAGGAGAAGCTTGAGCAAAGGCTCAAAAGCTTGAAAGAGCTTAAGGCATGTGCAAGAAATTTCAGTCACTGTTGCTAGAGCTTGAAGTTTGGCTCATAAAGTGGGCCTGGGGAGCCAGGGAGAGGCCAGGTTATTTTTATTCTCAAGCTGATAGGGAGCTGTTGGAGGGCTAGTGAAGTGGCTTGGTTAACTTTGTTGTAGCTATACTTTTCCCAGAAGTGTGAAAGATGGGTTCAGGAGGGTGTCATCTAGAGGTGGGAGACTTATTAAGAGAATATTACACTGGTCCAGGCAATATAGGAGTAATGGACATACACTTTTCAAAGGTGGCCTTATGTCTTAGTCATTTACTTCATCTAAGTGCCTCTTGGTACCAAGCTTCTCAATCCATGCTCCACTTTGATAGACCCTTCTTTTGTGTTATTTGAAAATTCAAAGTAAATCATATAACTTTTAAAATAAAAAAATGGACAAAGTGTTGTTTTGTTTTCAAATTACATATTCCTCTTTGGATATTCTGTTATTTGTTCTTTCTGAGAATCCTAGAGTCAGAAAGAGAAATAAATCACAGACTGCTCTCTAGAAGCAGTCATAGGATACACTCACTAATCATGCTCTGGTATGGTTTGGAGTGGTGGAAGGGTGCCTTGTTCTCCTAGAGCCAGGTTATTGTTGTTACTGAAATGTTATGGGATGCAGCAATTTCCTGTAGAAATTTACTTAAAAAAAATTTTCCTGTATTCCCTAATGTAGTTTCTGATATTGAAGAGTGACAGATTTGTAGTGTGACATTTAATTTTAGTAAATATATCTTTTAAAATACCAAAATCCTGCATTTGAATATGATCCACTTGACACATTAATTTTAATGTATATTCTGTAATTCTGATAATGAATGTGAGATAGATGTTATTAGTAGTGCTATTTTTTCTTTCTTTCTTTCTTCCTTTCTTTTCTTCCTTTTCTTCCTTTTTCTTTCTTCCTTTTTCTTTCTTTTCCTTCCTTCCTTCCTTCCTTCCTTCCTTCCTTCCTTCCTTCCTTCCTTCCTTCCTTCCTTCCTTCCTTCCTTCCTTCCTTCTCTGGTCTGGTTGTTTTATTCAAACTAGTGGGACTGCTACTATATAATAGATGAGCAAGACAATTTTTGTCATCACGAGGCCTATAATGTAATGGGGGGAGGGCAATAGACATTAATTCATTGAACAAGACCTGAGAAATAAGTTAAATAGAAATCCAGACACTGTATTGAGGGGATTAAGAGGAAGAAGATATTTCTTGTATTTTACTATATCTAAGGCATATATTTTTCCCACATTTTAGCATTTCTAAAATTGACAGATGTCTTAAAATTTGATAGCATCTTAAACTTGAGGAAAAGTATATTTTGAGAGAATAATAAAGACATATAGGTTTTAGAGGATGAGGAATTTAGTTAAGTTGGACAAAGTTCTAAGAAAAAACACCTGGGGGCTCCTGGGTGGCTCAGTTGGTTGAGCGACTGCCTTCGGCTCAGGTCATGATCCTGGAGTCCATGGATCGAGTCCCCCATTGGGTTCCCTGCTCAGCGGGGAGTCTGCTTCTCCCTCTGACCCTACCCCCTCTCATGTGCTCTCTCTCTCTCTCTCATTCTCGCTCTCTCAAATAAATAAATAAATAAAATCTTTAAAAAAAATGTTTAAAAAAAAAACAAAAACACCTGGGCAAGAAATCTGTGATATGCTAAATTAATGGTAAGTGCTTTTGGGAGACTGACATTTTTAGTGCTCAGGAATGACATAAGAAGAAGTGACATTAAGGTAGGTGGATTGAACTCCCTTTATAAAATTTTTTGTTGTTGCTTAAAGATTTTATTTATTTGACAGAGCGAGAGAGATAGTGAGAGCAGGAACACAAGCAGGGTGAGTGGGAGGGGGAGAAGCATGCTTCGCGTGGGGCAGGGAGCCCAGTGCAGGGCTCGATCCCAGGACCCTGGGATCATGACCTGAGCCGAAGGCAGCCGCATAACGACTGAGCCACCCAGGCGCACCTAAAAGTTTTTGAATATAAAGCTGTGGAGAAGGGAATTTTATTCTATAGTAAGTGGGAAGCTATTGAAGGGTTTTAGAAGGGGAAGGTATGGTACATATTATGTTGTGAATTTCTTGTCTTGTATTTGGGAATATAATGCTATACTGGAGAGAAGAATTGAAGGAAAGGAAATTATGCTGATTTGAAATAATTACTTTATTGAAAGAAAAAGAAAGATGTTACGGAGGTACAACTGACAGAAATTGGTGACTGACTGTGGGGGTAGAGTAGGTGGTGGTGAGGGAGAGATACCAGAATTACTAGTATGGGAGAAGAGGACTGTTAGGTAAAACAATGTATTGAAGTCTGAAAATGTATTTGAACTTTGTGACTGATGCAACTCCTCCTGTCATTCATGCAGCAGAAAGTGGGGGTATTTAGGTTTGGAGGTCAGCAGAAAGGTCAGGGCTGATGGTAAACATTTAGTAGATATCACCTAGAGGGTGTTATAATTGAATACATTTCAGAAATTCATGAAGAAAGTAAAGGGAGCATAGTAGTGAAGGGGAATTATATATATGGATATATTATATATTTTTTAACATTTTTTTTGCATTAGTGAATAATACCAAACATTTAATGAATAAATTATACCAATTCTGTACACTCTTTCAGAGGATAAAAACAGAAGGAACACTTCCTAAATCATTCTATGAGACTGGCATTACCTTTTTATTTTAATTTAAATGCAATTAATTAACAATGTAATTTTAGTTTCAGATGTAGAGTTCAGTGATTCATCAGCTTATATAACACCCAGTGCTCATTACATCATGTGTCCTCCTTAATGGTCATCACCCAGTTACCCCATTCTCTCACCCTCCTCCCCTCCAGCAACCCTCAGTTTGTTTCCTATGATTAAGAGTCTCTTATGGTTTGTCTCTCTCTCTGATTTAGTCTTCTTTTATTTTTCCCTCTCTTCCCTTATGATCCTCTGTTTTGTTTCTTAAATTCCACATATGAGTGAGAGCATATGATAATTGTCTTTCTGTGATGATTAACTTATTTCAATTGAGTCCTGCATCAGGCTGCCTGCGCAGTGAGGAGTCTGCTTCTCTCTCTGCCCCTCACCCCACTCTCATGCTCTCTCTCTCTCAAATCTTTAACAAAAATAATATCCTCTAGTTCTGTCCATGTCATTGCAAGTGTCAAGATTTCATTTTTTTGGTGGCTGAGTAGTATTCCATTGACATCTGAACCACATCTTCTTTATCCATTCATCTGTCAATGGACATCTGGGCTCTTTCCATAGTTTGGCTATTGTGGACATTGCTGCTATAAATATTGGGGTATAGGTGCCCCTTCAGATCACTACATTTTTATCTTTGGAGTAAATCCCCAGTAGTGCAGTTGCTGGGTCGTAGGGTAACTCTATTTTCAACTTTTTGAGGAACCGTCTTACTGTTTTCCGGAGTGGCTGCACAGCTTGCATTCCTACCAGCAGTGTAGGAGGGTTCCCCTTTCTCCACATCCTCGTCGACACCTGTAATTTCCTGACTTGTTAACTTTAGCCATTCTGACTGGTGTGAGGTGGTATCTCATTGTGGTTTTGATTTGGATTTCTGTGATGCCAAGTGATGTTGAGCATTTTTTCATGCGTCTGTTGGCCGTTTGTAGGCCTTTTTTGGAGAAATGTCTGTTCATGTCTTATGCCCATTTCTTGATTGGATTATTTCTTCTTTGGGTGTTGAGTTTGATAAGTTCTTTATAGATTTTGGATACTAGCCCTTTATCTGATATGTCATTGCAAATATCTCCTCCCATTCTGTCGATTGTCTTTTGGTTTTGTTGACTGTTTCCTCTGCTGTGCAAAAGCCCTTGATGAAGTAAGTCCCAATAGTTCATTTTTGCCTTTGTTTCCCTTGCCTTTGGAGACGTGTCTAGCAAGAAGTTGCTGTGGCCGAGGTCACAGTGGTTGCTGCCTGTGTTCTCCTCTAGGATTTTGATGGATTCCTGTCTCACGTTTAGGTCTTTCATCCATTTTGAGTCTATATTTGTGTATAGTCTATTTTGTGTATTGTGTACACTTTCATTTTTCTGTGTGTGGCTGTCCAATTTTCCCAACACCATTTGCTGAAGAGACCGTCTTTTTTCCATTGGATATTCTTTCCTGCTTTGTCGAAGATTAGTTGACCATGGAGTTGAAGGTCCATTTGTGGGTTCTCTATTCTGTTCCATTGATCTGTGTGTCTGTTTTTGTGCCAGTACCATACTGTCTTGATGATTACAGCTTTGCAATAAAGCTTGAAGTCTGGAATTGGTTTTCTTTTTCAACATTCCTGTGGCTATTTGGGGTCTTTACTGGTTCCACACAAATTTTAGGATTATTTGTTCCAGTTCTGTGAAAAAAGTTGATGGTATTTTGATAGGGATGGCTTTGAATGTATAGATTGCTCTAAGTAGCATAGACATTTAACAATATTTGTTCTTCTAGTCCATGAACATGGAACATTTTTCCATTTCTTTGTGTCTTCCTCAATTTCTTTCATGCATGTTCTGAGTACAGATCCTTTGCTTCTTTGGTTAGGTTTATTCCTAGGTATTTTATGGTTTTTGGCACAATTGTAAATGTGACTGACTCCTTAATTTCTCTTCTGTCTCATTGTTAGTGTATAGAAATGCAACTGATTTCTGTGCACCTATTTTATATCCTGCCACGTTGCTGAATTCCTGAATGATTTCTAGCAATTTTGGGGTGTAGTCTTTTGGGTTTTCCACTTAGAACATCATGTCATTTGTGAAGAGTGAGAGTTTGACTTCTTTTTTGCTGATTTGGATGCCTTTTATTTCTTTTTGTTGTCTGATTGCTGAGGCTAGGACTTCTATTTTTTTTTTTTTAAGATTACTTATTTATTTATTTGACAGAGAGAGAGCACAAGCAGAGGGCACAGCAGAGGGAGAGGGAAAAGCAGGCAACAACTGAGCAGGGAGCCTGATGTGTGGGGCTCAGTCCCAGGACCCTGGGATCATGACCTGAGCTGAAGGCAGCCGCTTAACTGACTGAGCCACCCAGGCGCCCCGAGGTTGGGACTTCTAGTACTATGTTGAATGACAGTGGTGATGGTGGACATCTTTGTCGTGTTCCTGACCTCAGGGGAAAAATACTCAGTTTTTTCCTGTTGAGGATGATTTTCACTGTGGGTTTCTCATATATGGCTTTTATGATATTAAGGTATGTTCTTTCTATCCCTACAATGCAGAGAGTTTTTATCAAGAAAGGATGCTGTATTTTGTCAGATGCTTTTTCTGTATCTGTTGAAAGGATCATATGGTTCTTGTTCTTTCTTTTATTAATGTGGTGTATCACATTTGTGGATGTTGAACCACCTTTGCAGCCCAGGAATATATCCCACTTAGTAATGGTGAATAATCCTTTTAAGATACTGTTGGATCCTATTAGCTAGTATCTTGGTGACAATTTTTGCATCCATGTTCATCAGGGATATTGGTCTGTAAATCTCCTTTTCGGTGGGGTCTTTGTCTAGTTTTGGGATCAAGGTAATGCTGGCCTCATAGAAAGAATTTGGAAGTTTTCCTTCCGTTTCTGTTTTTTGAAACAGCTTCAGAAGAATAGGTATTAATGCTTCTTTAAATGTTTGGTAGAATTCTCCTGGGAAGCCATCTGGCCCTGGGCTCTTGTTTGTTAGATTTTTGATTACCTCTTCAATTTCCGTGCTCATTATGGATCTGTTCAGGTTTTCTATTCCTGGTTCAGTTTTGGTAGTTTATATGTCTCTAGGAATTCATCCATTTCTTCCAGATTTGCCTAATTTGTTGGCATATAGTTGCTCATAATATGTTCTTATAATTGTATTTTTTCAGTGTTGGTCCTGATCTCTCTTCTTTCACCCATGATTTTATTTATTTGGGTCCTTTTTCTTTTCTTTTCAATAAGTCTGGCCAGGGGTTTATCAGTCTTGTTGATTCTTTCAAAGAACCAGGTCCTAGTTTCCTTGATCTGTTCTACTGTTCTTAGAGTTTCTGTTTCGTTGATTTCTGCTCTAATCTTTATTAATTCTCTTCTCTTGCTGGTTTTAGGCTTTATTTGCTGTTCTTTCTCCAGCTCCTTTAGTTGAAAGGTTAGGTTGTGTATTTGAGAACTTGTTTCTTGAGAAAGCCTTGTATTACTATATACTTCCCTCTTAGGACCACCTTTGCTGCATCCCACAGGTTTTGAATAGTTGTGTTTTCATTTTCATTTGTTTCCATGAAATTTTTTAATTCTTCCTTAATTTCTAGTTGACTAATTCATTCTTTAGTAGGATGCTCTTTTGCTGCCATGTATTTGGGTCTTTCCAAATTTCCTCTTATGATTGAGTTCTAGTTTCAGAGCGTTTTGGTCTGAAAATATTCAGGGAACAAACCTAGTCTTTTGGTACTGGTTGGACCTGATTTGTGACCCAGGATGTAATCTATTCTGGAGAATGTTCCAGGTGCACTTGAGAAGAATGTGTATTCTGTTGCTTTAGGATGGAATGCTGTGAATATATCTGTAAAGTCCATCTGGTCCAGTATGTCATTCAAAGCCATTGTTTCCTTGTTGATCTTCTGCTTAGATGATCTGTCCATTTCAGTGAGGGGGTGTTAAAGTCCCCTACTGTTATTGTATTGTTGTCAATGTGTTTTTTGCTTTTGTTATTAATTGGTTTATATAATTGGCTGCTCCCATGTTAGGGGCATAAGTATTTACAATTGTTAGATCTTCTTGTTGGAGAGATACTTTAATTATGATATAGTGTCCTTGTTTTTTATTACAGTCTTTGGTTTAAAATCTAATTTGTCTGATAGAAGGATTGCTCCCTCAGTTTTCTTTTGATGTCCATTAGCACGATAAATTGTTTTCCATCCCCTCACTTTCTATCTTGAGGTGTCTTTAGGTCTAAAATGAGTTTCTTGCAGACAATGTATTGGTGGGTCTTGCTTTTTTATCCAGTCTGATGCCCTGTATCTTTTGATTGGGGCATTTAGCCCATTTACATTCGGAGTAACTATTGAAAGATATGAATTTCGTGCCATTGTATTACCTATAAAGTCACTATTTCTGTATATCGTCTCTTTTCCTTTCTGATCTATGTTACTTTTGGCCTCTCTCTTCGCTTAAAGGATCCCCTTTAATATTTCCTGCAGGGCTGGTGTAGTGATCCCGAATTCTTTTAGTTTTTTTGTTTGTTTTTTGGTCCTGGAATCTTTTTATCTCCCCTTATATTTTGATGATTTCCTTGCTGGATAAAGTATTCTTGGCTGCGTATTTTTCTGGCTTAGCACCCTGAATATATATCATGCCAGTCCTTTCTGGCTTGCCAGTCTAATGTTTCTACCCGTGTTGATAGTGGACCTCTTGTCTGGAGCTGCTTTCAGGATTTTCACTTTGTCTCCGAGATTTGCATTATATGTTGTTGTGTTGACCTATTTTTATTGATTTTTGATGGGGATTTTCTGTGTCTTCTGGACTTGAACGCTTGTTTTCTTCCCCAGATTAGGGACGTTCTCTGCTAAAATTTGTTCCAGTATACCTTCTGCCCCCCACCCCTCTTTCCTTTTCTGGAATCCCAATTATTCTAATATTGTTTTGCTTTTTGGTATCACTTATCTGTCAAATTCTCCCCTCATTATCCAGTAATTGTTTATCTCTTTTTCTCAGGTTCTTTATTCTCCATTATTTTATCTTCTATATCACTAATTGTCTCTTCTGCCTCATTTTTCCTATGATTAGAGCCTCCATTTCTGATTGCATCTCATTGTAGCCTTGTTTATTTTGACTTGATTAGATTTTAGTTCTTTTACTTCTCCAGAAAGGGATTCTCTAGTCTCTTTTACCCTTTTTTCAAGCTCAGCCAGTATCTTTATTTTGTTATTCTGAACTCTAGTTCTGACATCTTACTTATGTCCATACTGATTAGGTCCCTGGCCATCAATGTTGCCTCTTGTTCTCTTTTTTTGAGGTGAGTTTTTACATCTTTTCAGTCTCTCAAGAGAAGGATAGATGAATGAGAGATGAAAATGCTAAAATGGCAACAACGGCCTCAGATAGGTGAACAGAACAAAATAATACACTGGATCCTGTGTGTATTTTGGTCTGTTTGTTAGAAAACTAGATCCCAAAGTTGTAAATGAAGAACTTATACGTGTGCAAAAATAAATACAATGAAAGGATAGAATGTAAGTGTAAAGATGAAAATTAAAAGACAACAAACCAAAAATAAAAAAAAAAGGTATAAGAGACAGGTGAAGAGAACAGAGTAATGCACTAGTTCCTGGGTGTATTTTGGTATGTTTGTTGAAGAAACTGCACCCCCAAATTGTAAAGAATGAAAAAGTTTATATATATATAATATAAAATTAAAGACAATGAAAGGATAGAATGTAGCTGTAAAAAATTTAAAAAGACTTAAAAAAGGTTAACAAATTGGTTGAAAAAGGAAAGAGAAAAAAAATCAAAATTGAAAGACTAAAGAATCATGAGAAAAAACCATGAATTCTGTATGCCTGGGCCAGAACTGCACCACTCTTTCTAGAAGTCAGGCTAATAAATGGCCCAGGTTACTCTGTGTGGCTTTTGTTCCCTGAAGGCTTTCCCTGCTGCTTTAAAGGATGAGAATGAAAATGGCAGACTTTCAATCTCCAGCCCTAGAGCTGAAAGCTCAAGGCCCCCACTCCTCAGTGCGCCCTCAGGGAAAAGCAGTCACTCCTGTCTCCCTGGTCTCAGTCCACACTCCGTGCTCCCCCAGCCTGTGACCAAGCGTTTTTTATCTCAGGCCACGACCCCATTTTGAGTCTTGAAACCCAGCAGGCTCCTGAGGTGCACAGGAGGGCCGCTGCTCCCGTGGTAGAAAGTGGGTCTCATCCTGGTTCTGCTGCCTGCTGGGCCCCTGCTTGGAGAGTGGTTACCTAACCAGCCACGGTTTGCAGTTTATGGCAACCCCAAGCTAAGCCCACTCCTGAATTTGCTGATTGCAGCCGGCCTTGACGCTCTGATGCCTGGGAGCTCTGCTGCACTCAGATACCCTGGGTTGTCCTGTGACCCCAGAGATCCAGAGACCACACTGTCCCACCTAGGATTCTGCCCTGCTTTACCCCGAGTGCCTTTCAGGCAGGGACATCCCTCACCGGAGCAGACTTCTAAATGTCCCGAGTTTGTCCACTGCTGCTGTATCACTTTCCCGTGTCGGCTTAAGGAGGCTCCCCCCCACCCACCCCCACGCTTTATCTTCCCATATAGGATTTCCTTCTCTGCACCTCCTACCTTGCAGAAAGTGGTCCCTTTTCTATTTGTAGAGTTGCAGCTATTATCTTTTTAGATTTCCAGTTGAGTTCGCAGGTGTTTAGAATGACTTAATAGCTATCTAGCTGAATTCCTGGGATCAGACAAAACTAAGGTCTCCTACTCCTGTGCCATCTTGGATTCCTCCCCATTTTTTAACATATATAATTATATGTTATTATATATATGTTGTTATATGTTATTATATATAATAACAGATATAATTCACATGCCAAACAATCCACTTACTTTATCTATTTATTTTTTATTTATTTGACAGAGGGAGACACAGCAAGAGAGGGAACACAAGCAGGGGGAGTGGGAGAGGGAGAAGCAGGCTTCCTGTCGAGCAGAGAGCCCAATGTGATTTTTGTGTTTTGAAATTGTACCCTGTAACTTTGCAGAAATTGTTTATTTGGTCTAGTGGCTTTTTTGTGGATTCTTTGGAATTTTGTTTTATATACAGGATCATGTGAATAGAGATAGTTTTACTTCTTCTCTCCCAATTTGGATGCCTTCTACTTTTTAAAATTTTATTGTTAACTGCTGTGGCTAGAATTTCCAGTAGATTGTTGAATTGCAGTAGTATATATGGGCATCCTAGTCTTTTTCCTAATCTTAGAGGTAGAGTTCAGTCTTTTACCATTGAGTATGCTGTTAGCCTTGGAGTTTTCATAAGTGCCTTTTATCCTGTTGAGGAAGTTCCCTTAATTCCTAGTTTTCTAAGTGTTTTTATAATGAAAGGGTGATTTGGATATTGTTAAATGCATTTTCTGCATCAGTTGATATGATCGTGTGCTTTTTTTCCCCCTTCATTCTATTAATGTGTATCACAATGACTAATTTTGTTGTGTTGAATCATCCTTGTATTCCTGGGATAAATTCTACTTGGTCATGATGTACAGTCCTTTTAATATTCTGCTGGATTTGGCTTGTTAGAATTTTGTTGGACATTTTTTTTTTAAAGATTTTATTTATTTATTAGAGAGAGAGAATGAGAGATAGAGAGCACAAGAGGGAAGAGGGTCTGAGGGAGAAGCAGACTCCCCGCCAAGCAGGGAGCCCGATGTGGGACTCGATCCCGGGACTCCAGGATCATGACCCGAGCCGAAGGCAGTCGCTTAACCAACTGAGCCACCCAGGCGCCCGGACATTTTTGATTTATATTCAAAGGATATTGATCTTTAGTTTTCATGTGAAGCCTTAGTCTCTCTTTAGTATCAGGGTAATGCTGGCTGCATAGAATGAGTTGGGAAGTATTCCCTTCTCTTTAGTTTCTTGTAAGAGTTTGAAAATAATTGGTGTTAATTCTTTAAATATTTGGTATAATTTGCCAGTGAAGCCATCTAATCCTGGTCTTCTTTATTGGTAGGTTTTTATTACTGATTCCATCTCTAGTGGTTTAGGTCATTGAGAGTTTTCTTTTTCTTCTTGAGTCAGTTTATGTAATTTGTGTGTTTCTAGGAATTTGTCCATTTCTCTGGGTTATCTAATATGTTGGCATAAAATTATTCACATTTTCTTATGATCCTTTTTACTTCTCTAAGGTCTATAGTAATGTTTCTACTCTCATCTGTGATTTTAGTTATTTGTGTCTTTTCTTTTTTCTAATTAAAGGTTTGTCAATTTCATTGATCTCAAAAGAACAGCTTTTGGTTTTGTTGACTCTTTTATGTTTATTTTACCTCTGATCTTTATTATTTCCTTCCTTCTGATAGCTTTGTGTTTAGTTTGCTCTACTTTTTCTCAGTCCTGAAGTTAGGTTATTGATTTGAGCTCTTTCTTCTTCTTAATGTAAGCATTTACAATTATAAACACCCATCTGAGCATGATCTCACTGCATCCCATAAGTTTTGATATATTGTGTGTTTGTCTCCATTCATTTCTAATTTCTGATTTCTCCTTTTACCAACTGGTTGTTTAGGACTATTTTAGTTTCCTTGTATTTGTGAAATTTCCTTCTGTAGTTGATGTCTAGCTTTATTACATTGTGGTCAGAAAAAGATAATTTGTATAATTTCAGTCTTTTTAAATTATTGAGACTAGTTTTATGGTGTAACATATGGCCTTCCTTGGAGAATGTTCCATATGCACATGGGATAAATATATTCTGCTATTCTGTAGAATGTTCTATATATAGCCTATTAGGTCTAGTTGGTTTATAGTGTTGTTTATGTCCTCTGTTTTCTTATTGATCTTCTTGCCAGATGTTTTGTCTGTTTTGGGAAGTAGAGGATTGAACTCTCCCAACTATTTTTGTGGAACTGTTTATTCTTCAGTTCTGTTGGACGTTTTTTGCTTACTTTTACAGTAATTACAGAAAAGAAGCACTTGCCTCTGCCATTTTATGTGTTTCCTGTATGTCTTACTCCTTTTTTGCCCCTCCATTACTGTCTTTTTTTGTGTGTGTTTAATTGATTTTTGTAGTGAATCATTTTGATTCCCTCCTCATTTCCTTTTGTGTATATTTTTAGATATTTCTTTTTGGTTACCATGAAGATGACTCCTAATGTTCTGAATTTATTACAGTCTAGGTCAAATTGATACCAGCTTAACTGTAATTGCATACAAATCTGCACCAATAACACCTCCATTCTCTCACCCTTTATGTTGTTTTTGTCTCTGGTTATATCTTTATACATTGTATGCCAATACTACAGATTTATAATTTTAAAAAATATATTTTTATTTTAAATTTTGTAGGAAATAAAAAATGAGGCTACAAGTAAAAAGTACAATAATAGTGGCCTTTATGGTTGCCCATGTGATTACCTTCTTTGGAGGTCTTTATTTATTCATATGGCAATGAGTTCTAGTGCTTTTCATTTAGACTAAAGGATTCCCTTTAGCATTACTTGTAGTACGGGTCTAGTGGTAGTGAATTGTGTTAACTTTTTTTTGTTTGTTTTTTACTTTTTTTTTAAAGTAGGCTCCACACCCAGCGTGGGGCCCAATGTGGGGCTTGAACTCATGACCCTGAGATTGAGACCTGAGATGATATCAAGAGTCAGATGCTTAACTGACTGAACCACCCAAGTGCCCCTATCTGGGAATGTCTTAATTTCTGTCTTATATTTGAAGGATGGTTTTGCCATATACAAAATTCTTGGTTGACAGTTGTATTAAGCAGGGTTTTCCAGAGAAGGAGAATCAATAGGGTGTGTGTGTGTGTGTGTGTGTGTGTGTGTGTGTGTGCACGCACATGAGTGCATTCACACATTTACTTAAATATTTATTGTAAGGAACTGGCTCAGGTGATTTTGAAGGCTGAGAAGTCCCAAGATCTGCAGTTGTAAGCTGGAGACCCAGGAGAGACAGTGGTGTAGTTCCAGTCAGAATCTGAAGGCCTGAGAACCAGGATTGCTGATGGTGTGTTTTAGTCTGAAAGTTGGTAAGCTCCAGATCTAAGGAAAGCCAGTGTTTCAGTTCAACTCCAAAGACAGGAAAAGGCTGAAGACCCAGGCAAAGCAGCCAGGCAGGAGGAGTTCATTCTTACTCAGCCTTTTTGTTCTATATTGGCCTTTGATTATCTGGATGAGGCCTACCCACATTGTGGAGGACAATCTGCTTTATTCAGTCTACCAATTCAAATGTTAACCTCAGCCAGAAACATCCACACAGACATATCTCCAATAATGTTTGACCATCTGGGCACTCTGTGGCTCAGTCAGGTTGATACATAAAATGAGCTATCTCAAGGTTTCTTCTTTTAGTATCTAAACTTGTTATACTACTGCCTTCTGGCTTTCATGTTTTCTGATGAGAAATCGGCTGTTAATCTTATTGAGGCTTCCCTTTACCTGATGAGTTACTTCTGTCATGCTACTTTCAAGATTCTCTGTCTTTGGGGCGCCTGGGTGGCTCAGTTGGTTAAGCAACTGCCTTCGGCCCAGGTCCTGGAGTCCCGGGATCGAGTCCCACATAGGGCTCCCTGCTCAGCAGGGAGTCTGCTTCTCCCTCTGACCCTCTTCCCTCTCATGCTCTCTATCTCTCATTCTCTCTCTCTAAAATAAATAAATAAAATCTTTAAAAAGAAAAGATTCTCTGTCTTTGGGCTTCAATAATTTTATTAGAATGGGTCTCTGAATTTATTCTACCTAGCATTCACCAATCTTCTTGGATTTGTAGATTCATCAATTTCATCTAATTCGGGAAGATTTTTGACCTCTTCGAATATTCTGTTCCTTTCCTTTTCCTCCCCTTGGGACTCCCATATTGTCTATGTTGGTCAGCTTGATGTCTCACCAGGTCTCTTAGGTTCTGTTCACTTTTCTTCATTCTGTTCTCTCTTTCTCAGATTCAGTAATTACAAATACCGTACATTCAAGTTCACTGATTATTCTGCTTGCTGAAATTGCTCTTGAGTCAGTCTAGTGATTTTTTTTTTCCCCATTGCAGTTGTGCTTTTCAGTTTCAGCATTTCTGTTTGGTTCCTTTTTATAATTGCTATCTCTTTATTGATACTCTAATTTTGCTCATACATGGTTTTTCTGAATTGTTTTTGTTGTTTTTCTTGTTTTCTTTAAACCTTTTAAGCATATTTAAGACTGTTGTTTTAAGGTCTTTGTCTAGTAAGTATGATGTCTGGATTTCCTCAGGGGCATTCTTATCAATTTTCTTCCTTTGGATGGACCATACTTGTTTCCTTCTATGCCTTGTGATTTTTTTGTTGTTGTTGACAACTGGGTGTGTGAATATTATAATGTGATAACTCTGTAAATCAATAGTCTCCCTTTTCCTCAAGGTTTGGTTTCTTTTTTGCCTGTTGAAGGCGCTAGTAGTCCATTTTGTTTAATGATTTTTCTCAAAAAAATTTTTTTGTTTTTTGCAAAGACTTTATTCCTAGTCACATATGGTCAGGTAATTCTCTGTTCCTTAGTTTGTGTTCAACCCGTGTTTTGACAGAAACTGCCTTGAATGCCAGAAACTAAAACAAAGACCAGAAAATTCTAAACAAACAAATTGAAGAATACCTCTCCCAGGCTTTGTAGATTGATGGTCAGGGCAGTTCTTCACTTAGCCAGGCTTGCACTGAGCCCAGTGATCAGTCCAAGGTGGAAGCTTAGAGATTTCTCAGGTCTCGTCTTTTCTTTCTTCCTTTTTAAAGGTTTATTTATTTATTTATTTGAGACAGAGGTCACAAGTGGGAGGGAGGGGCAGAGGCAGAGGAAAAGCAGACTCCCTGCTGAGCAGGGAGCCTTATGTGGGGCTCGATACCAGGACTCTGGAATCTTTGTGATCGTCAGTCTTTTCTCAGCATACATATTGTTGTGGGCATACATGTTGTCTTCACAGTTCCATCTATACTCTTAATTTGTCAAAGAAATTCTCCCCAGCATTTGCTCCTGGGCCTTAGGTAATTTATTCTATGTTTAGATAGTAATTTTTTGTTCCAGGTATCTTTAGGTTGTCAGTTCTGCTTGGTATGTTTTCAAATGACTACTGCCTTTTTAGCTTGAGTTCTAAGTTAGGTGAATCAGAGATGAGCAGCTTGCATCAGTCCTTCGGGTAGTACCCAGACAGGTGAGAATGGATATTCACAAGATTTGTGAATAAAGTCTGTTCTGCTGTCTCTGGGAGCAGGGTTCCATACTGGGAACATAGATTAAGGTTGCTGCTGTGCCAAGTTTTTGAAATTGTCTTTTTCTTAATTGTTGTAAATCTTTACCTGTTCTCCCTAGTTTTAACAACTTGGTTCTGATAGTTGCTTGTTTTTTGGTGTTTCTGTCAGGGGAGAGAACTTGAAGTTCCCTACTTTGTCATTTTGCTGACTTTATTTTTCATTGTGGTTTTGATTTGTGATTTTCTGATGACTAATGATGTGCATCTTTTTAGGTGTTTATTGGGCATTTGTATATATTCTTTGGAGATTTGTTTATTTAGATCCTTTGTCCAGTTTTTAATTGGGTTGTCTTTCTGTTGTTGAATTTTGAGGTTCTTTACATATTCTAAATACATTTATTATATAATCATTATATAAATGATTTAGAAACATTTTTTCTTATTCTGTGGGTTGTCTTTTCACTTTGTTGAAGTGAAGTGATGAGCTGTACTTTGAAGCACAAAAGTTTTAAATTTTAGTGATGTTTATCTCTTTTTTCTTTTGTTACTTGTGTTTTGGTGTCATATCTCCAAACTGTACTTAGGGGCAGGTGGAGAAAAATGAGAGAGTAAACTGCTGATATCTGCTATCAGAATGACCACTGGCTATGTACATGTTTGACTTTTGAATTATTTTGATTATAGGTGTCAGTTGTGTGGAGTTATGGTTAGGTTTCTCATAGTTATAATCCATTTTACCTGTTAATATTTTCCCTCGGTTGTTGTAGATGTTTTCTGTGGTATCTGTTCATCATAGGCGCTTGTCTGAGACTTGATGCCTCTGCTTCAAGAGTAGGCCTCTGTAGCTCTATAGTGTTTGTAAAGTAGAACCCTCATATTCCCAGTACATATAGCTGTTGGGACCATAGGTAGACCCCTGGGCTAAGCTGTTTTTCAGCAATTTGGAATTGTTGGAAGGAAAGATTCAAGTTAGATTGTGTTGGGTTTTTCTTCTAGAAAAATGTGTAATGACCAAGGCATGGACAACCATGGTTAGCCTATGGTCATAGAGAAACAGTGGAGGAGACTGGTGTGCAGAGAGCAGAATGAAGCCCACTGCCAGAGACAAACTGTCTCTCACCTTTGAGAGGAAGTTTTGTTCCGGAGGATTAGAATTGCTTTAATTCTTGGCAGCTTTGTAGTACCTGATTTCCAGCTCCCACTGTAATTTCTACTTAATCAGTTCTGTGAGATACCTTTATTTCTTTTTAATGTAAGTTTTCACTTTGGGCTAAGTACCTTTGTATAGGTTTCTATCATTGTTACCCAGAAAACCTTGTCTAAGAGAGTGGAATGTGGAGATGAAAGTATCCACTGAGCAAACAGAAGGGAGTGAGGAGACCATTTCCTGTGAGATGTTGGTATAATTTTAACTTGTAATGCTGGGCAGTAACAGAATGGTGATGATTATTTTTAATGTGGATTTGAGTGCTTACCTGTGATTCAAATTTAATTAGGCATGTGTTTTACATTGCTTATGTTCTTTGGTGTACTGGCTTTCTAATTTAAATAACTTTTCTTTGAAAATAATAAAGGGAAAATAATTTAGCATTATTTGTAAAATTGAACATGCATATAACCTGTGACACAATTTCCCTTCTAGTTTGTACATAAAGTTCTTGTATGTGTGCACCAGGAGATGTGTTCAAGAATGATTTGTTAGAAGCATTATTTGTAATAGCATAAACTTAGAAATACTCAAATATACTTCAGTCAGAGAAAGGATGAAGAAGTTGTACATACATTAATGTGTTCATACAGTCATATATTGAATTGAATGGAGTACTGCAAATGAATGACCTATAGCCACATATACTCACACTGATTATCTTAGAAACATATATTTAGTGAAAAATAGTGTGTCTTCACTGAAAAAAAAAACACATATACAGGCATACCTTGGAGATACTGCTTATTTCGTTCTAGATCTCTTTAGTAAGTAAATATTGCAAGAAAACAAGTCAGATTAATAATTTTGGTTTCTCAGTGCCTATAAAAATTATGTTTATACTCTTATAGTCTATTAAGTGTGCAATAGCATGCCTAAAAACAATGTACATACCTTAATTAATAAATACTTCATTGCTAAAAAATGTCAACCATCATCTGAGTTTTCAGTGAGTCATAATAACTGATCACAGATCGCCACAATAAATATAATAATAATGAAAAAGTTTGAAATATTGCGAGAATTACCAAAGTGTGAGACAGAGACACAAAGTCAGCAGCTGTTGAGAAAATGGTGCTGATAAGCTTGCTTGATGCAGGGTTGCTACAGACCTTCAGTTTGTTAAAAGAAAAAAAAGGCAGTATCTGTGAAGTATAGTAAAGTGAAACAATAAAATAAGGTATGCCTTGTAGTATGATTCTAATTTTAATGGGGAAGTTCAAAACAAGTTAAAAACTAAACATATTGTTTAATTATACAAAAAAAGGGTAAAACATTAAGGAAAAGTGAGAGTATGATTAAGAAAAAAATTAGAATAGTGATTTCCTATGTGGGATGTGGGGCAGGTTAGAATTGGGGATGAACACACCAGGAACTTAAAGATAATGTTCGTATTATACTTTTTAAGACAGAGATGAGTTTATCATATTTGTTTTATTACTGTGCTTTATAGTATGTATTACATGTATGCTTATCATATTCTCTACACATATCAGATACCTCATTATACAAAACTAAGAAGTTTTATAAATATGTTTGGTATAAATTTTTTTCACAAAAAATAACCCTCATAAGAACAAACTCAGCATTTCTAAAACTGAAATAATCACTAGTGTTTTAAAATCAAGTGTTTTCGGGGTGCCTGTATAGCTCTCTAAGTTGAGTGATTGATTCTTGGTTTTGGCTCAGGCTGTGATCTCAGGGTCGTGAGATCTAGCCCCACCTTGGGCTCTGCACTTAATGCCGAATCTGCTTGGGACTCTCTCTCTCTCTCTCTCTCTCTCCCCCTCTCACTCTACCCTTCCTCCTTGCTCATCTGTACTCTTGCCCTCTCAAATAAATAAATCTTTTTTTTTTAAGATTTTACTCATTTATTTGACAGAGAGAGACACAGCGAGAGAGGGAACACAAGCAGGGGGAGTAGGAGAAGGAGAAGCAGGCTTCCTGCGGAGCAGGGAGCCTGATGCCGGGCTTGATTCCAGGACCCTAGGATCATGACCTGAGCTGAAGGCAGATGCTTAACAACTGAGCCACCCAGGCGCCCCTCAAATAAAAAAATCTTAAAAAAAAAGAAAAATCAAGTGTTCTCTCCACACTTCGCTCTTTATTTGCCTCATCCCACCTTCTCAGGCCCCAAATGTTAAGGGTTACTTTTGACTTCTTTATCCTCAGATTAATTTAATAATTTAATTTACAGGTATCTAAGTGCTAAAGATATTGTAATAAAGCTTATAATGAACATTTTACAAAAATAAATGAATGAAGCAGTCTTTATCTTTTCCTCTCTCATAGTATCAAGTCATTCAACAGGTTCTTTCTATTCTTACTGATATGCCTAGGTGAATCTGTTTTCTTTTTAGGTCCCTGGATTTCAAGTCCTTACATGCCTGTACTGTTTCCTGACTGGCCTTCCTGTCTGTATTCTTCCCTCTTCTTAGTTCATTAGTTCATTCTTCTTTTTTTCTTCTCTTTTTTAAGATTTATTTATTTATATGAGAGAGAGAGAGAAAGAGCTTGCGTGCAGGCGCAGGAACACCAGCAGGGAGAGGGAGAGAAAGAATCCCAAGCAGACTCCCTGCTGAGTGCAGAGCCCATCAAGGGGGCAGATCCCATGATCCTGAGATCACAACCCAAGCCAAAAACAAGAGTCAGACACCCAAATGACTGAGCCACCCAGGTGCCCCTTAGTTCACCCTTCTTACTGATACTGGATTAATCTTCCTAAAGCATTGATTGATCATCTTACACATTTCCTCAGAAACCTTTGATAATAAAATGTTGAGGTATATATTCTTTAGGTAGGATACCAGTATTCTACAAAGTGTTTATCAAGGGTCCACACTCCTATTAGGGGGCAGGAGGTTAGGGGGAGACGCACAGATACCTCTCTTACTGGCTGCTTCACCGTGGGGCATGGGGGTGAGAGGTGTGAAGGTAGCCTGCCTGATGTTCATACTCTCTGTGCTGCTGAAAGCCTTCAGACTCCCTCTAGCTTCAGATATCATAGCTTTTTTGTATTTGGGATTCTCAGAGAAACTCCTGTATTTTGCAGCAAATGTAGTAGTTGTTGTTATTGTTTGTACTTCAGTTAAGATTTTGTTTTCTGTCTTTCTGGTATTCCTCTTAGTTTCTGGTCTACCTTCTGGTTTTTGAATCTGGTTAGTGTTGGAATCATTATCAGAAGAATCATTTCATTGTCCCACTGTCTTAGACAAGGTTCTTTTGGTGCTAGTAGCAAATTCATACAATACTGCTTAGCCTAAAGTAGAATTTATATTAAAAAACAGTAAAGGTGTTTCATAGAACTGATGAGCAGGAATTACAGTTGAGCTTTACAGGAAGTTGGAAATCAAGAACCATGTATTTCAGATCTAATTTCTGTGGATTTGGTATGAGATATGGAGGCTACAATGTGAGTTGAGTCCACTGTCTTGATTCAGTCTGATTTCCAGGTTTAAAATCAATTTGCTGAGTAGATTCCTTTATAGATAGGGAGTTTGGTAGGAGATATTTCTTTTTTTAAATTTTTTTATTGTTATGTTAATCACCATACATTACATCATTAGTTCTTGATGTAGTGTTCCATGATTCATTGTGCATAACACCCAGTGCTCCACGCAGAATGTGCCCTCTTTAATACCCATCTCCAGACTAACCCATCCCCCCCCCCCGAACCCTCAGTTTGTTTTTCAGAGTCCATCGTCTCTCATGGTTCGTCTCTCCCTCCGATTTACTCCCCTTCATTCTTCCCCTGGTAGAAGATATTTCTATCATGAATGTCCAGTTGCATATCTCTAGCCTACTTTTACATGTAGGTATGACCAATTTAGAAGTCTTAGAGTAGGAACCTTCCACAGGTGGGGACAGTAGTTGAAATACTGAAAGTAAGCTATTTAAAACTCTGTATGATATTGAAAGTTTAAAGAAATGTGGACCAAGGATCATGGTTTTGAAGATTGTAGGAAAAATAAGTTTTATAAAGTTAGAATTAATTCAGTATACTAATACTAATCAATGTCAAGAAAAATTCACTTAGCAAAAAAAGGCAAAGTAAAGTGAGAAGGGAATATAATGTAAGTCAGTTTCTCCATTTACGGTTAGGATTTTTATAATTTGGAAGTAGCACACATGTACCTTTTTTCTTGAAGAGTTGCAATGGCATTCTCCTTTTGGAAAATTAATGATTTATTTTTATGGAAAGATTTAAATTGGTACACATTACCAAGTTCAGGCAAGGATATTTGGAAATCAGAGGTATTATATGCTGATGGTAGTATAAATTGATACAGCTGTTTAGAGAACAGTTGTTCAATATTCAGTAAAGTGGAAAATATACATGTGTATTTTATGTATAAAATATATGTATATGTATACCTTAGAACAGTGGTTCTCAACCAGGGCATCTTTACCTCTCAAGGGACATTTGGTAATGCCTGTAGACGTTTTTGGTTGTCACATCTGGAGAGGCATCTAGTGGGTAGAGATCAAGGATGATGCTAAATGTCTTACAATTGACAAGACAGACCCCCACAACAGAGGATTATTCAATCCAAAATGTCCATACTTTAGAGAACAAAGTTCACATGTTCTTATATGTGAACATAGAGATTTGTTCAAGGTTGTTCCTTAAAGCATTGTAATAGTGCAAAATTAGAAACAATCTAAATGTCCATTAGTGGATGATTGGATAAATAAGATGTGGTATGCATATGTGATTCAGTACTTCATAATAGGAAGCTTCATATTAAGGTACTATTCATAATAGTACTTCATAATAGGGAGTACTGAATCACATGCTATTGAAAAGAATGAAGTAGGGGCGCCTGGGTGGCTCAGTCGGTTAAGCTCCTGGTTTTGGCTCAGGTCATGATCCTGGGGTCCTGGGATTGAGCCCCACGTCAGCCTCCCTGCTCAGCGGGGAGTCTGCTTCTTCCTCTCCCTCTGCCCCTCCCCCCAGCTTGTTCTGTCTCTCTCAAATAAATAAATAAAATCTTAAAAAAAAAAAGGAATGAAGTATATCTATATCAGTAGATCTCAAAGATAATGTTGAATGAAAAAGCAAGTATTTTTAGTATACTGTTTATGAAAATTGAAAAAATACACAACATGAGTCTTATTGTAATATGTAAATAAAAGTGTAGGAAATGTAAAAATACATGCCAATCTCATGACAGTGGTTGCTAATAAGGAGGTGAAAAGAAGGAAATGGCACTAGGAATGATGAATAGTGGACTTTTACTTTATCTCTACTTACTCTTTTGTAAACATACATAAAGTGAAGCAGATAAAGGTTCATATTTATGGACTTTGAATTCATAATGTGAATGCCATTTGTTATAAATTCTGGTTGGGGAAATGTAGAGGTTTATAATATTGTTTGTTTTTTTATAGTTCCAAAATTTCTCAAAAAAAATCTTATCTAATGAATTCCATTTACAGTTTTATCTACATTTAGGTTTCATGGCACTTAGTATAGCATGCTCTTTCTTTTTTCAGTTCTTTTTGCTCAGGAAGTTAACTTGGTTAACTTGGTTTCTTATGGAGAGAAGTATAACTATTTTAAGGTATTTATTTTATTTAGTTTATGTGTATAATTGTGGAGAAACTATATTAACTGCCATTAACCACTAAATTTGTGCTTAGTTCACAAAAGTAAAAGCCATCAAAAAGAACTCCCAACAACTGTTTATTTTTGTGTATTAGAATAGATAGAAATAATTAGGCTTTCAGTGGAAACATAAAATATTTCTCCTATTTGGACATTTTGTTGCATTGATTTCTTTTTATTACTGTAAAAGTATTTGATTATAATAGTTTAATCTTTTCAGTAACTATTCAGGAAATTAAATTTGGGTATCTAAGTGATTCTAGGAACTTTACCCATAAAATGTACTTTAAAATCTGAACTCACATTTTTTGAATAAGTTAACTGTGAAAATTTTTATAAATGTTACTGAAGAGAGAAAATGGATGTAATGTCATATCCAATATATATTTTTTGGAACATAAGGATCAATTTTCATATGTGATAAAATATATTCACAGTAAAATGAAGTAGAGATAGTGCATGACCTATAATTTTTTTTCTTAAAGTGATATAAAAATAAGTGTCTCAAATACAGTGTAATTAAAAGTTATAATAACTATTCATGATACCTTTGGATTTAAATTATGACAAATTAAATAACTGAGATTAAAATTGCATTTCTAATTACATGGAAATTTGTGATTTTTAAACAAAAAGCATTTACCAAAAATTATCCTAAAGTTTAGAAAACCCACCAATTTAAATTTAAAAACTTAAAATAACCTTTAGTTAATGATTTTTATTTACTTTTGTTAGAACTTAAATGCAAAAATAATAACCCATATTTCCTTACATGTAAATGGCAATCCAATCAAAAGGTGACTGAAAATTGACTTTATTTTAAAAAATACAGTTCTTAAAATTTTAGATTAGATATAATTTTTTGTTAAAGGACTTAATACAAATGATAAGAATGGCTTAATTATAAAATTCCTAAAGATAATTTAAATTCAGAATATTTAATTTAAGATAATTTAAGCTCAAATGTATAATTATGAACAGTTATGACTCCTAACTATATAGAATTTGAAATAAGTCCTATAACCTTTTTAGATAATTTTCATAATTAGGTAAGAACAAGGCATGAACTATCTCCGTTTGATTTTCTTGCTAATATTTGCAATTTAATACTAGAGTTATTCCTTAATTGCTGAAAAAGAGTTGTCTATAACATGGTTACCAATTATTTTTCTATAATACAATATATAATTTTAAAGATTTTATTCAAGAAATAAGTTGGTTAAAAACTTGTAAAAGAACAGCTTATTAGTGGTGTGTGTAAAGGTAGAGTTAAGTCTTTGGTGGATTCAGCGTTTATGGAAAAGAATAGCTGATTAAACCTAGAAATTTATTAGAATTAGCTCTCCTTCAAGTGTAAAATTTGTTCTCCAACAAAGGCATGAGGTTCTGGTTTGAGCAAAAGGGTGAGACTCTTAACTGTACCCTTTTTAGTGCTGGCTCTGTGAGGAAGTAGTACAAACATGCTGCATGTTTGTACCATGGTGCATTCTTTTTGAGTTGAATTTTAGGGAGATATTACGGAATGGGAAAGAATTAGAACAATTATTTTAAAATAATACCCATTGCTGAAGAAAATTAATGATTGCCATTAACGATTTCAGGTTCTGTTCCCAGTATCCCATGTATATGAGTTTTGTTGCCTTTTGGGGCACTTATTAGGGGTGTTTTGGTGGGAAAACTTTTAATTTCTGACTTAGGATGTTAATCTTCAGATATTGAAGATTCAGATATAAATTAGTTATTGAGTGTCCCTATAGTAAGCTCAAGAGGTGCAAAGTACTAAACTTTATTTCCCCCCAATTTTAAGCCATTTGCAAATGTTTATAATGAATTTTGGCTTTGTAGCTTGTTTTTATGGATGCCATAAAAGATCTTTGGTTTGCTTTTACTAAAGTATTTTAAAAGACTGTTGATTTTTAGTATTACCTTAAAAATTTATTTACCTATCTACATCCATGTTTTATGTAAGGATCAGGAAGTACCAGTGAAAAGCTTACAATTATGGGAACATTTTCTATGTATGGATGTGTATATATATGTAGGTATGATTTTAAAGCCTGCCTTTTTCTCTCCACAAAGAAAACTTCAAGCAGCTGAGAAGAATACACATAAATTTGAATAAAAACTCAGAAGGCACTAAGGGATATTTAATTTTTCTTAGTATTGGAATAGATTGGTGATTAGTTAAACTTGGTGTGGTTTATCAAAATTTTAAATTATAAGGGGGTGCCAGCGTGGCTCAGTCGGTTAAGCATCTGACTCTTGGTTTAGGCTCAGATCACGATCTCATGAGGTTGTGAGATTGAGCCCCGCCAGGCTCTACCCTCAGGGTGGAATTAGCTTGAAGATTCTCTCCCTCCACCCCTCCTTCCACTCATGGTGCACCTGTGTATGCACACGTGCATATGCTCTCCCTCAAATAAATAAATAAATCTTAAAAATGTTTTAATTATAAGGCCAAATATTCTCATAGTGTGACCCTTGTGTCTGGTTGAAACAATGCATTGGAAAAACAACAACAAACTTCACCATGAATTTCCAGCTTAAATCCACCTTTATTGTAAACCACAAAGTTAGGGTGTTTTGTGTGTTTTATGTGCTCAGGCATTAACTTTGAATCAATACACCTATGGAATAGTTTGGAGAAAACTTCCTCTTATTTAAGTACCTTGCCCCTGAGCTTTTCAAAAGGCTTTCTGCCTTTCTCATCCTTTACTAACTTTTACCAGATGGATGTTTTAACTGCTTAGCTCAGTTTTATTTTCTATTTAAATTATTTTTCCATGTCCTGAGATGTAGTACCATGTGAATTTTATGAAGATTCAATAAGCAATTAAGTTTTTAAAAATCTTGCTGAATTGTTTGAATTTGGTGGCACTGAATCAAATTGGTTAATACATCATTTCATTTCGTTTATTTGCTATGTATGCCTAGCGATCGTCCTTTCAATTGAATGTGATGGGAAATGACGCTAAGAAGCAGCCGTTGATTCGATTTTGAATATCTTTTTCTCTTTATATTGTTACATTTAATTTACATATCTTTTCTTATATATTTTTTGATACTGTTCAACATGTTCTTTCACTTTTTAAGCTTTTAGCCATTATTATGTCTGTTCTATAAAACCAAGATCCCATCAGGTTATTGTGATGCTTCAATTAGATGAGTGTCATACATTTGAAAAATGGCCAAACACTTATACAGATATTAGTTATGATTCTTCCTCAGGAGGTGTGATGCCATAATTTCTGTTTTTCAGGTAGGTTTGAATTTATATTTGATTTCTGTTAGATGTCTGAGCAGGGTCTTTTAAATGAACTGCATTTAGAAATAAAAGAATCTGTTCTGGTTAGAGGATTTGATAGGTAAAGTATGGCGAAATATTATGTAGCTCACTTCACATTGAAAAGGACAGTGAATGGAAATTGGAATCCTGTTCATTTCAGTATATTTTTTTTTATTATTTCAGTTAGCCAGCATATAGTACATCGTAAGTTTTTGATATAGTGTTCAACAATTCATTAGTTGGGTATAACACCCATTGCTCATCACAACACATGCCCTCCTTAATACCCATCACCGGTTACCCCATCTGCCCACCCCTCCCTTCTGGAACCCTCAGTTTGTTTCCTGAGTCTAGAGTCTCATGGTTTGTCTCACTCTCTGATTTCTTCCCATTTTCAGTATAATTGAAGATAATCTTTAGCCTGTGCTAATATAAGAATGTATTTCTTCTTGTTTTATAAACTTATACATTAAAAATAACTACTTTAATAAACACAATTTAGTGTTAGTGGCAGTATGGACAGAGTTTAGTGTTTAGTGGAAGTATGGACAGAATGTTTCTACTGGGAGTGGAAATCACGAACTCTTAAAACTTGGTCTCTGGCAACCTTTACTGAGTCCATTTGTTTCTATTTTGTTTATTTAGAGTACATCTAGCCCAAGTTGTTTGTTTTTAAAAATAATGGTCCCCGTGTCCTGGGATCGAGCCCTACGTCCAGCTCCCTGCTCAGTGGAGAGCCTGCTTCTCCCTCTCTCTCTGCCTGCCGCTCTGCCTACTTGTGCTTTATCTCTGTGTGTCAAATAAATAAATAAATAAATAAAATCTTAAAAAAATATGGTAGAAAATGTTAGTCTGGAATTGTGTTGCGGTAATTTTGGAGGATGTAGCCTCTGCACTGATAATGAGTTAATAGCCATGTATTTACCTGTATCTTTATTATCTGTTTTTTCTTACATTTTAGATTGTCCAACTGTGTCTTCAATTAAGCTTGGAAATTTTCAGCCATTATTTATTTGAATGTTACCTATACTCTGTTTTCCCTTTTAAATTCTTTTCTAATCTTGATCTACTTGTTTTTTTTTTTTTAAGATTTTATTTATTTGACAGAGAGAATCACAGCGAGAGGGGGAACACAAGCAGGGGGAGTGGGAGAGGGAGAAGCAGGCTTCCCGCGGAGCAGGGAGCCTGATGCGGGGCTCGATCCCAGGACCCTGAGATCATGACCTGAGCTGAAGGCAGATGCTTAATGACTGAGCCACCCAGGTGCCCCATCTACTTGTGTTTTAGAGCATTGCTACTTTAAAGTGTGATCTTCAGATCAGTGCTGGTCTACAAATTGATTTCATTGGTCTATGATGAGTTATGGACAGAAATTTGAAGTAAGCTTTTAGAAACTTAATAACAACTTGATATTCTTGTGACATCCAAGCACAAGATTTTTTAAAAAAGAAATTCACTTTTATTGAATTTTACAGTTTTTGTCTGCAGTGGATTGACAATTTGAAGAATGGCTCTTCACAGATGGTTTCAGCATTATTTTGTTAGACCCTATTCTATTCTTTATATATTTTAGCTGCTTTTACATATTTTTTCTTTATCTCTCTGACCTGAATTTTAGATCGGTTTTAAACGTCTCATTCTTCCTCTACTTGTATTGAGTCTATTTAACTTTTACTGCGAATTAAAACTTACGTTTTTGATTTCTTGAGGATTTATTTAACTTGTATATATATATTTTAAGCCTTTCTGTTGATTGGAACATCTTTATTGTATAATCTGTTCAGTAGTTGAAGAATCTGTAGTCTAATCCTGCTGTCTTTTGTTCTTTTGTTTGTGTTGACTCCTTCATTGTATCTAGTATCTTTGTATGTTTTGTGACTTTTTTTTTTAATTTGAGTAGAGTTTTTTGAAAGCTGCTGTATTCTTTGAGGCCTGTATTGAACTTATTTTCTTTCACCAATAATTTGCCTATGTTTCCCCCAGATGCCTGGGGGTATTAATAGTTTAGGAGTACTTCAAACGACATCATCATATGAGATTTATTGGATTATATATGTAGTGTGAATTTAGTCTGAGAACCTTTTGGAGGTTACACTTTGTGGATACTGTGTTGAGAGAATTGATAAAACATTCTTGCAGTAACAAAATTATAGAGCTGGAATACAGATTAGGGTTTGCTAGGGGTTAGGGATGGTGGGGTATGGGGTGGGTATGACTGTAAAGGGTAACAGGAGGGAGATCTTTGTGGTGCTCTTAACCTAAGGGTGTAGCCCTTTGGCATAACAGCTTTATAAAGGTGTTTCCTTTTGATAGACTTTTCGAGTCTATCCTGAGCCTGTGTAGCCATCAAAATGTAAGCCCAGTTTTCTGCAGTGGAACCACACATTCTCAAGATAAAAGGTGGTTTCTGGTTTTGCTTATTCTACTTTTGTTTATGGCTTATGAGAATACTGTACTTTCTTGCTAGCTAAGCAGTTCATTGAAATAGATTTTTCCACTAACTTTTAAAAGTAACCTCTAAGAGTATCAAGGTATCTAGTCTGCCATACTGCTGGAAATCAGTGTCCCCATCTATCTACAATTTTGTTTCTTATCAAGTATGTTGCTGTTTTGCACCTCAGCTTTCTTATATTTTTGTTACTATAATAGGCATTTTTCTTTATCTCCTTGGTCTGTCAGACTTACTGTGTAGGCCCATCACAGTGTATGCCCTGTTATGTTTTCTAATCTCTTTTCCCCCTGTTCTTTCACTAGCCGTATTATGGTTTATTAAAGACATTGTATATTGTAGTTATTCTTTTACTCATGTCATTCCATCCTGCTTAAATGCTATCTCTTCTTTTGGCTCCAACTGCTTCTTCTAGCACTGTTGACATTTTGGGCTGAATAATTCATTTCTGTGGGGACTCTTCTGTGCATTGTAGGATGTTAGCAGCATCCCTGTCTTCTGCCCATTAGATGCAACTAGTGACTTCCATTTGTGATAACCAAAAGTGTTTCCAGACATTGCCAAAAGTCCTTTGAAGGGGTTGATGTCTCCCAGAGTTGAGAACCACTGTCCTACCCTTATTTTAATTTGGTCTTAGTTGAAGAGTCTTCTCTGATTATTTGTGCCTGTGGCTTTTACCTTTCGGATTTTTTGGTAGTACATATTGTCCTGATTGTACACTTGCCTCTTTTTACATTTGGTTGTGAATTTCTTTCTCTCTCTCTCCCTTCCTCCTTGCCTTCTGTGTGTGTGTGTGTGTGTGTGCGCGCGCACGCATGTGTGTTTCTTTGTCTTATTTGACCAAGTTTTAGAGTGTAGGGAGCATATATTTTACTTTTTTATTTGCTGTTTTCATCCATTCAATACACATATTAGTAGTTTTAAATATATCAATTGCTTGCCTTTTTCCTGTTTTTCTATTTTTTATATGATAGCAGTAGGGGCTTAGGAAATTGAATCACTCTAGAAAATGTGGAGAATTTCGAGGTGTTCCAAATTATGAGACTTATAGACAATAGAGTTAATACCAATGTAACAATGGTTTGTATACCCAGTAATAGCTCTGGAAAAGTCAAGACAATGCAAGATAGTTGTAAAGATATAAGAAAGATGTAATTTCTGTTAGATGTATACATTATATAAGTCACCAGAAAAATGTGCAGCAGAGTAGAAAAAAATTGAGAAATATAGAAAGTGGAAGGATTTGTAGAAGCATGAAGTACGAATGATTAGTTCTACAGAGTGATGTGAACAAAGTAATCAATATGTCAGGGTAGAGTGTTAGGAATGATGGATGTAGCATCTGGTTAGGAGTGACTTGTATAAAGCTGACAAATGTGATATGTGAATGTTAGTAAGTTGAAGACAAGTTGGGCACAGAGAGGTTAGCTTCTTATTACCAACTAAAGAGAAACCTACATGTTTTGACCCAGTTGGGAAAGATACAACTCAGTTATAGATTCCCCCTGCTTTTTTTTTTTTAATTACAAGCAAATTCTAAGTAAAAATGTAAATTGAAGCTTGAATCTAATTACTTTTATAAGGTGCTTTTCCTCATCTAGGCCAAAATCTTCATGTAAAGTAATCATAAGTGGGGCATCTGGGTGGTTCATTTGGTTAAGCATTTGCCTTCGACTCAGGTCAGGGTCCCAGGGCCCTAGGATCGAATCCTGTGAGTCCTGCGTTAGGCTCCCTGCTCAGTGGGGAGCCTGCTTCTCCCTCTCCCTCTGCCCTCCACTTGTGCTCTCTCTCTCTCTCACTCTCTATCTCAAATAAATAAAATCTTAAAAAAGAAAGAAAAGTAGTCATAAGTATAGTATGTGTTCATTGTAGAAAAATTAGAAAGTAATGAAAAGTATGGGGAAAATGAAAGTTAGTTACAGTTCCCAAAGCCTCAATCACTATTATCATTTAGATTAGTTCCATTCTCTTGAATTTTATATGATTTCAGTCTCTCTCTGGATATAGATATATGATGTGCCTATGTGTATGTAAAAATATATACTGTGTATACATATATGTGTGTGTTGGTATTTATATTTATATAAAACGGGTTATTTTATATGAAATGTTTTATAGCCTGTTCTTTATTTAATATTATGAACACTTCTCCATATCAGTAAAATTCTAAAGCGTGATATTTAGTGACTACCTAGCATTCTATTCTGAAATTATCCCTAACTTCATTTAAACATTTACTTAAACATTTAGGTTTTCTTTCACACATACACAAATCTGTGTACATGTACCAATAATTTGCAGTGAACCACCCTCATGAGAAATTTTGAGTGTATCTCCCATTTTCTTTGAAGAGTTGTAACCTCCACTTATAATTTGCCCTACAAAATTCATTTTACCTGTCTTCCTTAGTAAGAACAACCCCAGTATTATAGCTGGGCATTATTACCAATGTTGGAGACTACATTTCCTATCCTCCCAGATGGTTAGGTGTGGCCAAAGGATAAAGCTATGGTTTATAAGCTGTAGGCTGAAATAACACAGAGGAGTTAGAAGGCAGCAAGGTGGGCCTTTTCCTCCCCTTTCTTTTTCTGCTACCTGCAACGTGTATGTATTAGTGAGGGTGCCCATAGTGTCGGAGTATGAGGCAACTTAGAGTAGAAACAGTATGTAGTAGAGCAGAAAGATGGAAAGAACTTAGGTCCTCAATATTTGGAGCTGCCACATCAGCTTTTGATTGTCTATTTCTGGACATTTACATGGGGAGAGTTCTCTCCCTTTTTTTTTCCTCTTAAGTCTTTATATTATTATAACTTAAGAACATTTTTTGGTTCGGGAAGGATATGACCTAATTCTGTCTGATAAAGGATACCATTGTTTAATACTCTATGTAGTAATGTAATAGGTCAAATATAAGGAAACATGCATTGTGTCATGGTAGATTTTGGATCTATGTTGCAAACAAAAATCTACTTTAAGACTGGAGACAGATTAATTGGTATTGAAAGGAAAGTACTTAAAATGATACATAATTTTTGGATGTTTTTGTTAGCTATATTGCTGAATTTGTTCTCAAGTGCTTTTAATAACTATCATAAATATTATTTCAGAAAACACTTGGTAGCTTTTAGGCAAAAGCAAACAAACAAAATCCTCCCCAAAGCCCCAAAACAGAAACAACCCACAAAACCAACCCACAAACCATTGAGGGTTGTATATTGTATCTGAATAATCCCTTCAAGCCCTATGAATTTTTAATATTAAATATCTTGGCCAGTCACTTTGACAAAGTCAGCTCATAAATGTGACTTTTAATGTTCTCTTACTAACTTTATTGGAAGAATTTTGAAAAAACGAAAAAAACGTTTTTTGTTACTGTAGACTCTTTTTAGTATTGATTCTAAGAAAGTTGTTCATGACTTTAGTGAAATGAGTGAAGGATACACATTTAAAATATTAATATACTTTTTTTTGAGCAGTGTTAAGTTCACAGAAAAATTGAGCAGAAAGTACAGAGTTCCCACATATCCCTTTCAAGGATATACATTTTTTTTCCAGGGTATTCCACTGCATATAATGTTACACAAATTACAAAAGACTACATCTCTGAGCCAAATTTGTACTATTTTATAAGAGGAAAACCATACACTACTAAAAATCATTTTATTCTAACCTAAGGTTTCCCCATCCTCAGCATTATTAACATTTTAGGACAGATAATTCTTTGTGGGGGGTCTCATCTATGCATAATAGGTGTTTAGCAGCATCCCTCATCTCTACCCACTAGATGCCAATAATATTCCCAGTTATGACAACCAAAAATGTATGCAAACATTGCCAGATGTCCCTTGGGATGCAAATTGTTCCCCCGTTGAGAACCATTGCTCTAACCAATTTATGATGTTTTAGGATTTGCTATATTTTTTAGGTTGAGTTCAGGTTTAAGGGTCTGTAGTTTGAGGAACCTTTACACAGAAGTTGTGTAGATAAAGTTAGAATCTTCCCTTACACTTGGGGACCATAGACAGTCTTCTCTTCAAATGTACTATATTGTTTGAATTTATCTGTAATGTGTAAAAAAACCCACTTTAGAGTTCTTATTTCTGTGTGAAAGGCTATCATAGTTTGGGATCTACTATTTATGGATTTCAGGAGTACTATACTGTGGGTAGATACAAACTTTAAATGTGCAACGAAGACTGATTTATGAGGTCAGTTGTGTTTTGACTCTTTGTAGTGCTCTAATTAGATTGTCATTATATTCAAATTGTAACAGTTAAGTGATCTCATGTATTCTATCAAGGACTTTGAGCTTCTCAAATTGAGAATAGCATTAGATGTCAGCCAATCACTTTGCCCTTCAAAGTTTTTGCCTTTATATCTGAAATCCTGCCAATTGTAACAGCTTGTGTGTCAGTTCCAATAGAGGAAGCTAGCCTCTGTTAGCTTGTACTTAGTCCAGTAAAGACTTCTAAAAACTTTGTGTAGTTTACAACTAATAATGTCCACTTCCCACTGCTACTTTGTACAATTACAAAACCTTGTTCACTAGCGATGAAATCTCATCTGTAATAATTAAGGTTATTCTTACTGTTCTATCTCTGCAGAAAATTTCCAAAGACTTGGTGAAGATAGGAAAACTATCAGAAAGGCAGTGGCACAATTACCCTGTAAGTATTGCTTTGTAAAAGAAGTGTAAGTTAAGAATATTTTAAGTATCCAGTTGTTTGGGGGAAAATATGTTAGGCAAAGATATTATATGTAAAATATAGAGCAGGATATATTATAATCATATTAATAATTTATACGAACTAATCCAATGCAGTCCTTTAAAAATTGAAAATGTGTTATTATGTATTGAGATGAGGATTTTACCAATAGTATTAAAAAATATTTCTAATTCTAACAAGGATTGATCTAGTTTATGTACATTTGCTTATTTAAAACTATCAGAATCCAGAAAATCATTGTAGTTTTGTAGGCTTGTGATTTGTTTGGGTGACTTATTGTTTAGGTTATTTTGCAGAATTATTTATTTGCTGATTTATTTATGTATTTCATTATTTATTTATTTGATTATTTAGTAAATTATTTATCTGATGAATTATTAATACATCTTCATGACATGCTTTAAATTATTTATAACTTAATTTTGAGTTTATTGCTTTTAGAGCCTGCATTGTTACTGACTAGTTTTGATTTTTTTTTTCTTTGCGGTTCTTTAAAATTAAAGTATTAGCTCTAAGGCAAAAGTGTATTCATCGCAGTGCCTATGGATTTTTTTTTTCTTTTTTTTCTTAGTAATTTGTGGTAGAGATGAAATTTCAGTTATGCTTTGTTTAGTTCTAAATTTACCTGTTTAGGGTTACTGATGATAGAATGTTTATGTATTATGTGCATACTCATTGTAGAGTCACTTACAAATTAATGATATAGCCTATAGTATGTAAACTGAGATTGAACATGTAAACCTCAGTCCACATTATCCTTTGTTTCTCTAAGGGGCAGGTCTGCATTTCTTACTTGCTTTAAAATAACTAACAGTCTTGCTATTTTATTTTAGAGGCAAATCTATTTTACTACTGGGATATATATATAGGAAAGTTTCAGAGAAATGAAGTCCAACTTAGATTTGGATCCCTGAGATATAAATTTGACTGATGTAGCCTTTATTTTTTAAAATTCTCATTATATGTATATTTGGCAAATAGCATGATGTTGATATAAATTTTTATATCAGTCATAGTGACATGTTTAATATCATATCATATCCCTTATGAAAAGTTTTATACAACTTTATTTTAATGAACTAAAATGGACAAGGGCTTTTATAAATGAAAGCTATAATTTCTCTGACTTTAGCTAATAATTCTCTTATGTAAAGTTTCTATTTTTAACCAAATCAGGTATTGTTTCTTTCATCTGATTCTATTTTATAAGGTAGTGCAGTTATTAGTGCTCTGTCATTGAATGGGTTTAATGAATAGGTTAAGTAGTTGGGTAAAAGAATGTCATATGCACAACTTAGTCTTCTGTGTTTGCTTGCAGTGAATTACTGTGTACTTTACAGTTTTAACATTTCAGAAAGAGACAGCATTGTACAATTCAAGTTAGGATGCTGTTTCTTAATTTGATTTGATTTGATTTAACTTTTTTTTTTTTTTTGAGAGAGAGCATGAGCAAGGGGTGGGGTGTAGTAAGAGGAGCAGAGGGAAAAGGAGAGAGAATCTTAAGCAGGCTCCACACCCAGAGCAGAGCCTGATGCGAAGCTCGATTTCACGACCCTCAGATCATGACCTGAGCTGAAATCAAGAGTCAGATGCTTAACTGACTGAGCCAAAAGGCACCCCAGGATGCTGTTGAAATATGGTGAAAATGGCCTCTGTAGACAGGTTTTACTATGGAATGTAAATTATGCATATATATATATATATATACCCACATTTCTTATTTTGAAATATTGAATATATGAATGTTTAATTGGAATATTGCTTTAGCGTCTTCATATGTTTGCCTTGAAGGAAGTGGTTTCATTTGATTTATATACATGGATTTAAAAATGTGTGTATTATACATATCTGTGACTTCTGTTTTGGAGATGAACAACCACAAATACTGTCAGATATGGAATTTTATTTCAAAATCTGCTTCAGTATGCCAATGTGGACTTCTTTTGAAGAAAAAAGCTGCCTTCTCCAATGTTGAATAAGATCTTACTATGTTAGTTGTCACAATAATATGCCCAGCCACACTGTTAATATGTATTTGTGGAGTATTAGGTGTGTTATCCAAGTGGTCTTCATTGGAAGACAAACATGTGCATGCACACACATACACACACATATGCACACATATGGGAAATTTTCTCCTGACATCAAAACAATTTTTTAGGACTTGTTTTTGGAAGGAGACATCAGTGGAGATTTTCATGATAATAGCCAGCATTTATTGAGCACTTATTATGTGCAGCTACAGTGCTTATATGTTTTATATGGATTATTTTTCTTCACAGTGAGATAAATACAGTTATTGTCTTCATTTTATGAATGAGGAAACAGAAACTTGGAGACGTTAAGTTACTTGCTCATTGCCACACACATGGCAGTAAGTGATGCCGCTGGGATTAGGACTCATTGAGTCTGACTCTCATTCTTTCTTAGCCCATTACAGTTTTGCATGTGTAGTTGGTATTAACCAGTTTTGGGTGGGTTTTCTTTTTTTTTCTTTTGCTTTTTTGTTTTTCAGAATGTAGTTCTTTATTTCTGATAGGTTTAACTTACTAAGTGTATTCACTTTGTGTTATACTTGGTCATCTTTTCTAAACAGTAGGCAGTACTTGAGCTTCTTGAATTTTCTGACTTGATTCTTCTTGTAATCCCATATAGTGGATCAGAATTAGATAAAAAGAATTTGTGCCTCAGGGAGATTGTATGGTTTGCCTGGTGGATGTCCAACACTCAGATCTTTGGACTCTTAAGCCCAAGGCAATTTCCAGGGCTCTGTTAGATCAAGTCTGATTTCCTTATAAAAATAATGGTATTATCAGGGTTAGACACATGTTGTTAAAAGAATGATTGAGTCTGATGCCTGAGCTTTTATAGAAATGGCCACAAATGTACTATTAAATTAACTCTAAATATAGTGTTTAATATACAGTTAAGTATTTTAACGTGTGTAAAAAGGATGAGAAGAAGGCCAATTGTAATTTTAAACACTTAAATGTAATTACTTAAAAGATTCTGTAGAGCCTCCAGGAGTAAGGAAAAATGTTGTGAATTTGGTGTGAGGCTAAGAGAATGGGATCTTTATATTCTGTTTGCTACTTGAAGACAAAGACAAGCCTTTATTGTCCTGAGTCTGAAGTACACAGACATCAGAAAACAGATGAGCCTAGGGTAAGCAGAAGAGTTTGGGTGATGTTGGCATGAGTGCCATAAGTAGCTGCATTTGTATGAACAACAAGGTATTGTGTGAATCAAAGTTTTTATGTTAGAGTTTCCAAGTAAATAATTAGTGTTACATCATAAAATCCTCAAAATCTGTGATTTAGGTAATATGAAATACTGTAATAGCTAGGGTGACCATATAATTTATCTTCCAATTCATGACACTTACTCGTGTGAGAGCAATATGTCACCTGTCTGTGAGTAATTCCTAATATCCTTATATAACATATATTTAAGAGGAATCTTAATTCACTACAATATCTTTAAAAATATTTGATTTTGTGATAAAACTGACTTCTTTTGCCAGTATTTGTATGTTTTTGTTAGGCAACCAAGGCAGTTTGTGGCTATGACTTTTATCAAGTGTGACTGATGTTTCACAGCTTTCGGAGCCTATTTTCAAGGTGAAAGTAAAGAGGTATTACAATTGGGAACAGAAAAATGGGGATGGCAAAGTTGCTCATGGTAGAGAGTTCTAAAATTTCTCTTCATATCATACGTTGTAGGATTTTCTGTGCTCATTTTGCCTTCTAAATCTTTTAATTGGTGGCATATTTAACGTTGTACTGAAAACTAATCCTATTTGTTCTACCTTCCAAATTTAAATTCTGTGTTGGATGATCCAGTGTTTTCCCCCGCCCCCCCAAAAAAAATCCATGTTATATGTCATATATGTATTGCTATGTTGGCAGTTTTGCCAAAATATTTTTAAAAACAACTGTTTTTCCTTGGTGAAATTTTGTATAGGAAAATAGGAATCTCTAGAAAAGGGTTTTTTTTTGTAGTTTTCTTTTTAATTCCCTCTTGACAGGTATTTATCTAAAATGACATATTACATTATTAAGTCATAATTAGATTATTAAGGTTCCAGTTTATTTGTCTCTAGAGCATTAGATGATTTGTTAAGTTGAACCAAGTAACCACACTGACATATTTGTGTTTGATTGTACAGTAAAAAGAAAAAATTCTTATGTAATAATTCTTATTCATATGTGTAATATCAGAACTCTTTTCATTCAGAAAGGCCTGTTATGCTTGGTAACAAAGGAAGAGCGTCCTTATATTTTACCTTGAGTTTGTCACAGTATAAAGTACTTCATAAAATACTATTATGGTTGTAAGAGTAGTAACATAACTTATATGTTGGCTCTGAGAGTAGCTCCTTTATAATTATGACAAGTGAAAGTACAGCCAAAGGTCATGTTAAACACAAAATTTCTTTCACACCTTGTCCGTTTTGTGGATAGCATGTGAAGTACTGTGGGTCCCTGCACTGATATTTTAAGAGAACAACCCAAGGTTGTTCCTGTGGAAGTGTTTCAAATACCTTTCTCCCTAATCTCCTGTGCGGTTGCTAAATTTGGCATGAATGTGTATTTGAATCCTGGACTAATTAAATAGAACCTTATTAAATTTAGAGTTTGCAAAATAAAAAAGGGGACTCATACAGTAAGGATTTCTTGGGGCTGTAAATAATACTAACATATGAGTCTTTAATAATACTGAATATTATAAATGCAGTATCTTAGTGTTGATGTTGCTCAGTGAAACAATGAACACCAAACAACATAGCAACAACAAAAACGAAGTAAAATCCACACTAATGAAATTATGTAAGCATGGCATGCCTATACATAAACACTTTATTGATTATATTCTATTTTTTACTTTAATTTGGCTAAGAGTTGGAATATTAAAAAGATATATAGGAAAGCTTTCTATAAAATTATATAAAGAGGATATACATATGATCTAGGGTGGTTATCAAATCTCTTTAAGTCATTCTCTTTACACAATATCAAAAAATATAGGTCACAGAAAGGGTGTTTGGAAGAGGATAAAATTAGCAAGTTTCAATTTTTTGTATAATTGATAAATGTTTATGTTTTTGAAACACTTTTTTTCTATTGTTTTTCCCACTATAGTATGCTCTTTGCTATAAGACTTCTAGAGTTATGATTTCTAAATAAGAGTGTATTGCCTAAAAAGGGGAGTTTTGGAAATTATGCTTTTGTTTGTCACAATATTGTGGGAGTGTTTTTGGCATTTAATGGATGTAGCTCAGGGATGCTACGTATCCTAAAATGCATGGGGCAGTCTCAGACTATAAAAGATAGTCCTGAGTACCACGTAACTTTTCAATGTCTGCTTGCTTAAATTTTTTTCAGAGATAAAGTAGTAATACTTTCATGTATAATAATACTGACAACTTTTTGTAAGATGTTACATGAAGAATCTTATACTTGAGGGGAAATTTATGTGGAGGGGAAGTTTAAGGAGAATAAAGAAATCCTCTCAACATTCTGTGTAATTTACTTCACACATTCTTTCCACATCCTGATTTATATATAGCATTTCTATTAGCAATAATCGCGCCTCGGATAAACCTCATTGGCTACGATACTGCCACTGCACAAAGCTTATATATAGCATTTCTAACTAGAAATTTAGCTGAAAAGTTTTCAGTTCAGTAACGCAATTTACTGGAGGTTCAAGAATACTGATTGCAAATATGTAACAAGATGTTTAAGACTTTTGTTAACAAACTGAATTTTAAATTAATGGAACTCATTGAATTTTATTAGTTAATAAGGATTGTTTAAAGATATTTCATAATTGCCATCCTAATTAAAATTTCATTTTTTAGAATAATGATAATATGTTAAAATTATATTTTAAAATCATTTATTTTTATATTGCCTAGTGTTCAGTAGTACTTTGATAACCATTCCAGGAGTTTATTGTATAACTTCTCTGTAACTTCTTATACTACATTTCTTTACTTACTCTATTTACTATGTTTTATTTTAGGAGGAGGTAGTCTCTATTATATATATATTTTAATTTAATTTTATTATGTTAATCACCATACATTACATCATTAGTTTTTGATGTAGTGTTCCATCATTCACTGTTTGTGTATAACACCCAGTGCTCCAAGTACTAGAGACTTAATGTATACATGCCTTGACAGTGTGGTGGTATTACTGGTATATATTGTAATCACACTGTACCATGTCTTAGCATAGGTAATTGTTTGACACTGCACTTAAAGATAAAACCCAGGTCAGTTGCACTAACGCCATATTTCATAATTTTTTTCCATTTGAACAGTATGTAATTTGTATTGGCATTTTAATCTTTATTTCATTTAAGCTTCTATCTTTATCTTCACATTAAATAAATTTTTGTCTGTAATCACTTAACACTATAGAGTTCTCCTATACTCCTTTTTTCATTTTCTTGTACTTCTTATGGAGAATGACTTCTTTTGTCTCTTAGATCTAAATTTATTATATGTAGGTGCAAATATGTGACTTTTATTTTCCCTTCTTAAGTAGCTGTGCCTAAGCATTTATTTAATGAAGTAAGTATTTTGATATAAATTACTTCTATTTTTCATTAATATTATGGTTAGGGAATTAATATTAGTTTAAAAAGAACATTCTGTGTGTAGTTAGATTTTTTTATCTCTGAACTTCATTTCAGGATAGTACAGAGAACTAAAGGGGCATTGGATCTGGTGGGATTGAGAACCATTGTTGTAGAAATGTGTGCTTATTCCTCCTAGCTCTTCCAACTCACATGCTTAAAGAATACTTCCAGATTAAATTGGAGCTTCTATCAAAACTAACAATTCATGTAGAATTAAATACTTCAGCATTAAACACTCTTCTAGTAAGGAATATAGGGACTTACTCTGATTTCTTTGATAGTTTTGTAAATGAAAATTAACTGCATAGGAAGTATATGTAATAATGGAGTCAAAAAAGGAGATTTTATTTTGTCCATAAGACAACCAGATAGAGTGGGCACAGTTTTTCACTTAAAATTTGAAAAATAACTAATGCTAATTAATCAATTTGGGGGGATTCTAAAATTGATGAGTGATATAATTTAGAACCATTTTGAACTGTTGTTTATATCTCTAAATCAGTCTCTCATGTCATAGAAACTATACTATTATATTTTGTCGTTGGTTTCCTAAATGAAACCTAATTATAAAATAATCCAGTTAAACCCTTTTGTGAGTGAAAATTGTGTGTGTATGAATGCATTTGTTTTTATAGATACATGATTTTGTTTATCTTCAAAGTGACATTATTTAGAGTGCATATGAGCATAACTTTAGAGATGAATGTGTAACAGTTTGGCAGTCATTTACTGGTAGAGACTCATCTGAAGACAGCCATTGTCATGGGGTTTCCCTCCAGCCTCACAGGCATCTTGCCTAGGTGAAGAGTACTTGCTTATAATTGCTTCCTCTAGTATTGTTTACTGTGGTTACTGTTTTCTTTAGCTGCTAGTGCCATTTTCATTCATGTCTGTGAGGTACTGAAGTGATCTAGAAGGTCAAGGATTTGATATCTCTGAGGTTGGATAGCTTTGCTCTGGTCCTTATCTGTGATTACAACTCATTGTCTTTTTTTCTGGCTTCACTTCCTTATTATACTCACACACATTTTAGGAAGGGTTAAAATGCCTTTATTTTACTCTCAGACTTGATTAATAGTTTGGTTGAGTATAGATTTTTAGGTTGTAGGTAATTTTCTTTTAGAATTTTTAAGGCTTTGTTTCACAGCATTCGGTGTTGCTTCCAAGAACTCCATGGTCTTTTCCCACCACATTGTTTTCTGCTGTGCATGACCTGTTTTTATTATTCTGAAAGCTTTTAGAATCTTTATCTCTGAATTTGTATGATGGTGTGTCTTGGAATAGATTTTATTCATTGTTTATACTGGCACTTGAAAGGACCCTTTCATTCTGGAAGCGAGTGTTTTTTCAGTTGGGGAAGTTATCTTGAATTAATTCATTCTCCTGTTTGTTAGTTTTTTTTGTTGTTCTCTTATTTGGAAATTTGTCACCAGGGTAGTAGAGGTGGCATGTGTGAGGCAGAATGTTACTGGACTGTGGACAAAATAGTTTGCTTCTCCTTGCTATCTTTTTTTTTTTTTTTTTAAGATAGATTTATTTGAGAGAGAGCGCGCGCACAGGGCAGGGGGTGGGGAGCAGAGGGAGAGGGAGAGAGAATCCCAGGAAGACTCCCTGCTGACCATGGAGCTCCACATATCATGACCTGAGTCAAAATCAAGAGTCTGATGTTTAACCAACTGAGCCACCCAGGCGCCCCTCGTCTCACAGCCTTTTATAAGTTCTTTGATGAGTTACTTCCCTTGATCCGCCATTTTGCAAAAATTTGAGATCTTTTTGGGATTTGGGAAGGAGAGGAAATCGGCTCATCTGCTTAATCTTTTTTGAATCAATCTTTTTATGTGTTGTTTGCTCCTTACTCTTTCCTGGCTAACTTATCCTGCGAGATGCAGCTCTCAAAAGCTTTCTCTGATTTTTCAGTGATATCACCTCATTTTTCACAAATCTTTGTAGAGCACTTATTGTACAATGTTATAATTACTAGTTTATTGCTTATCTTTGTAACAGAAACAGGAGTTGTCCTATTTTTACCAGTATTTCAATACAAAAATGGTATTTCTTAAGTGAATGAAAACAGGAACAAAATATAGAAATGAGATAGATGGTAGGCAACAACAGTACAGTTTCGTCAGAAGAATTATAGTTATTTCTTATTTTAATTCTATTTGATTAATAATGTTTGATAAATAAAAAAAATGGAGATTTACTTTAGTAAAATGTTAATACTGTTAGTGTCCTATGGTAATCAAATTAATGTCTTTATATTGAGGCTAAAGTACAAAATAGTCATGAGAGTTTCAATGTAAGGGAGCATCTTTTTTAAGGCATTTGATTAGGAATTAAGCTATAAGATATTAAAAAAACAACTAGTGAAGAATTGTATATTAAAGGGAGTACAACAAAATCATAGGAAAGACAAGAATGGAGAAAAATTCTTGTCTTTTGGGAACAGCATTCTAATAATTTCAAATAATAAAATTGAAAATTCTAAGAAAACAGGATATATTTATTTTGTGAAAACTTGCCATATCTATAGACAAAAGGAAAAGATCTGAATTAGCACATGATTTTGTTAAAAGACCTTCTCACTCTCTTGAATTCAAGTTTCACCATCAGAATTACCTGTTATTTCTTCCTGGAATATTTTCCTTTGATCATAATTTTGTTTTATTAATTTTAACTTTAATGGTAGGAAATAAAATTTTAATTTAAACTGTTTGACTCATGACTCATGTTTTCATACAAGTTAAAATAAATCAATCAGGGGTGCATGCGTGGCTCATTCAGTTAAGGTAAAGATAGCTAAATTACTATTGATTTCAGCTCAGGTCATGATCTCAGCGTCCGGGGATTGAGCCCTGTTCAGTGGGGAGTCTGCTTGTCTCCCTCTCCCTCCACCCCCCCAAGCATGTGAGCACACATGCTCTCTCTCTCTCTCTCTCAAATAAATAAATAAATCTTTAAAAAGAAAAGTAAATCAATCTGGAAATATGTACTGAGCACATAGAAGTCCCTGGTTGGTGTGAAGAGATACTCACTTTTGAGGTGTGCTTTCTTAAGATGTATACACATAAGGAGTGGCACGTACAAAGTTTAGTAGGATGGGAAATGTCTTAAAATTCTATATGGTGACCAAGGTGGGATTTAGACCAAGATGGGATTTAGAACTATCTTTAGTAGAATGTTAATATATTCTTAAGTTATATCTTAGGCATGTTGTATATAAAAGCAGTAAGGATTAATAACTTGATAAAGTTGTTTTTAATATTTAATATTTATCTCTTATTTTAGTCCATAGACCCTGTATCTTTAGGGCCTAGTCATTGTTCTCCATGAGTTTGTCAGCTACTTAGAAATGTTCTTAAAATTACATAGAATTATTCTTGGGATATTGCATTTTTCACCTATTTGTTCATATATATTCTATAGGATATATATTATACTATTATTATTATGTAATATATATATTATGCTGTTATCATATTCATGTATTATTATAATGTTTTTATAAAATCATTCAAGTTTCAGAAATTAGGGTTACACCAAAAATGGTAGGTGGTAATTTTTTTTTGCTGTATGGTAATCTTTTACTTCATAAAACATGGTTTGACTTACTTGTTTTGTGTCCATGTATTTTTATTTAAATTCAGTATTCATATTTTTTCAACATCACTCCAGGATAAAGTTAGATATTTTTTCATTCAAATTCACTAATTTTCTTCTATCTTGTAATTCATTTGCAGTTTCATGAAAATTTTTTCTCAGGTGTGCCAGTTTCACATGTATACTGTCTCTACTACCCATCTCCCACAGTTTCTCCTATCTCCTTTTCTTATCTTTTGTTTTGTATCCCACTTCGTATGGTAGATGACACAGAACCTAGTACACACAAAAAACATTATGAAAACTCAGTTAAGTGCAGAAAGCTCTTATGGAGAAGAAAATGTAATTATGTTATTGTGTAAACTTTTACAGTGGTGCCTAGCAAGCTAGAACTGCTTAACAGATGTGATTGCTTCATTGTTTCAAATTTATGCCAATCAGAGTTGATAGGATTTGATCATACTGTAGTAGACTTATGGGATAAATTACAATAATGCATGACATACTTCAGATAGAAAACATCAATATAAGTTGAATATGATTTCTAGGGTACAATAACAGGTCAGTAATTCTTTAAATCAGATGGTTTCTACTTTGAGAGAATATCAGTTTTTGTGGAAATTAACAGTAACTTTGATATTTTCTTCATGGTGACAAAAAAGTGTATTAAACTTTTGTTTTAGTGTACAAATGTGATTCTAAATGAGAGGCGTCTTGTTTCTATTTAGTTATAGATGACCTGTCAAATTTCCAAAGGCCTGTAAAGAAATGAGGCTAAACTAAAAAGAAATTGGACTGCACAAAATTTTAACACAAGATAAAAAGCTTGTCATTGGGGTACTGACTTCTTTAGAGTAAGATTTCATTAGATGAGTCTAAAGGCTGACTAGGAATCAGTCCCTTCCTCCCTCCCTTCCTTCCTCCCTTCCTTCCCTCCTAACAGGTAGAAGTTTAATACCTCACATAAACAAAGAAAATGAAAAAGAACATACTCACTAATGAAGTGAAAATTTCCCCCATGGAAGTTAGAGCCAAGGAATGGGGAGTCAGGTTCTCAATCAAGCCTGTTTATTCTAACAATAAATGGTAGAACCAGTTATTTCAAAGCCCCTGCTAAGATTGTTTTTTAGTTTTACTTAGGGAGTCTACCTGGTGGAATCCCTCAGTTCAATTTTGAGACAAAAGCGTGGAGTCTCTTGAGAACTTGATTTGAAAATGTTACTAAGGCAAATCATTTGTGAAAGAGGGTAGAATTTTTAGTTTCTTAAATGGGAATTTAAAAGTTTTAGGATATTGAAACTAGCCAAACCAGTGATTATTAAGAAAGTAGATAGACCCTCATATTTCAGGTAAGGATATTGTAAAGTCTTTTTAATTTTTTCATTAGAAAATTATTTACATCATGGCTTAGATTTAAAATACTTAAATATTCCAAATATTTGCAGAAGTATGGAGGATAACTAGAACAGGCAACCTTGTATTTACCATGCAGAATTAATATGTTAACATTTGCTGTATATGTATTTTAAAAGCATTTTAAAATCCTTCCTTTCACAGAGATTACCTCCATCTTGAAATTGGTTTATATCCTCCTGTCCATGTTTTTAGACTATTAGTACATTTATGTGTTCATCAACATTGAGTGTTTTTACTAAATTAGAATATTTATGTAGTTTGCTTTTTAAAAATCCTTTTTACCCAACATTGTTTCTGAGCTGTTCCTTTTTTTTTTGTTTTAATTTTTATTAACATATAATGTATAATTTGTTTCAGGGGTACAGGCCTGTGATTCATCAGTCTTACGCAATTCACAGCGCTCACCATACTACATACCCTCCGCAATGTCCATCACCCAGCCACCCCATCCCTCCCATCCTCCTGCACTCCAGCAACCCTCAGTTTGTTTCCTGAGATTGAGTCTCTTGTGGTTTGTCTCCCTCTCCTGTTTCGTCTTGTTTCATTTTTCCCTCCCTTCCCCTATGATTCTTTGTCTTGTTTCTCAAAATCCTCATATCAGTGAGACCATATGATACTTATCTTTCTCTGATTGACTTACTTCGCTTAGCATAATACCCTCTAGTTCCATTGCAAATGGCAAGATTTCCATTTTTTATGGCTGCATAATATTCTACTGTGTGTGTGTGTGTGTGTGTGTGTGTGTGTGTGTGTGTGTACACACCACATCTTCTTTATCCCTTCATCTGTTGATGGACGTCTAGTGAGCTATTCCTTCTATTTTTACAACTGGTATATTAATTTTAACTGTTTTCTAATACTTCATGATAGGACAAAGTCAGTACCACAGTTTGTGTATCTATTTCCCATTTGGTGGACATTTAAGGGTCAGGATACTTTGCACAGACTTTTTCCACAGATATTCATGTGGCTTTGTAGGGCTCAGTGTTTTCAGCACATGGGACAAGTTGCTGTCAACTCTTAGAGCAGTGTATCCAGGTTCTGGTATTAGGCAGCATCCTCAAGCAGTTTGGTGCCCCTAGCGCTGTGTACTGCTTCATCCTTTCTTGCTGAAGTTCCTCTGCTGCCGAAAGCCAGTTGCAAAGAAGCCTGCCTACAATCTTGTTATGCTGTTCTTTTTAGAAAACATTCTTCTTTCCCCACTCTGTATATAAAAACATAAAATAGCTTTTTGTGTGTTTGTTTGAAAAAGATGCCCTTTGCTGTATTTTCCACTTTTTACATTTTGGTTTATTTTAACCTGTGGGAGGCTGGGACCTATGTTGTTTGGGGGTTTATTTTTCCATTGCAACAGGTGCACTGGGTCTGTGCATAAATAAGACATGGTTTCGCTTAATATGAACAATATGATTTTGTTCCCAGATAGTTATATAATTGTTTCAGTTACTTACTGTGAAATATTGAAAATAATACACTCTTATTTGTGAATATTTTGGAATTTTTTTTGGAGATTATTTGAAAATTTTATAACCTAAATTACATTATTTGGGCTCATTTATATTATAATTTTCATTAGGCTTTATTTTAATGCATTTTACATTTTGGTAGAAGTCATGTATTTAAAAGTATACTTAAACACATATTAAACACTTAAGATTTGGATTGTGATGCACTCTAACCATTGAAGAGGAAGCTGTTGGTTTATGAAATTCTTGGACTGTGTGCCCAGCAGCTTGAAGCTGCCTCATACAAGGCCAAATATTAGAATAGTAATGTTATTAACCCTTTCACTGAAAGTATTTCTTCTTGAAATAAAAAAGATTGAATAAATTACTAGGTCTGCATCATTTCTTGTGTATCAGTAGTTTCAGAAAGCTGAAAAATGTTTATGCTGTATAATAAACAGATGCTGCTCTAACAATGCAATACATTATGTACCAAAAATGATCTCTGTTTTAATCATAGATGCTGATTTAATGAGACAAGACTAGCTTACATCAAAAATAGATTTAGGGTGTGTTTTTTTTTTTTGGCCCTCTCTGTTTTTTCTATGTAATTAATAGACACACCTCTTAATATCATTGTCAACATTTTTTGGGAGTATTTCTTTGATTTTCACATGTATTTTCTTTTTTCAATTCCTAGGAGTATGTAACTGTCTCATAAACCCATTCAAAATAGGAAAATAATTTTAAAGAAGGTGTCTCATCTTTCCCTGTATTGTTTTTTTGTGTGTGTGGGAAAAAATCTTATATGTTGATTTAAAGTTTCTACCTTTTTTTTGAGGGAAGACTGTGTAATTTTTAATAACTTATGGGAGAGTTTTAGGGAAGACAGTCAGACTGTTAATTGACTGTTGAGATGGTAATGCTTGAGGTTTAAAGTCTCTTTGATGCTGTGTGCTTAGGTTACTGTCCACAGTCAGGTTACTGTCCACAGTGTCAATGGACCCTTTCCTAATCTATGAGAGACAGAGCTCTTCACTAGGCTCTACTTTCATTTCCACTTCACTTGATTTTATTCCCTCAAATTCAACTGCAGTTGCTGACTTTGAGCTCTTAAATTCTTCTACATCTGGATTGTACATCTTGACTGACAAATTTGCCTTTGCATTTGGTCAGATAATTGTATATTTGGAAGAATATTCCTATTGTGTGTTTTATTCCATTGAACCTAGCAGAATTAAATGTAGTTTGGATGCATAGGGAAGAATTAATGATTGGAAGATACAGAGTTGGTAAATTATTTATTCTGGCCCCGAGGAAGCTGAAAAGCTGAGTGAAAGACTAATAAATCATTTGTGGTAGTGCTGGTTGTCACTTCCAATTATTTTAGACGGTTTTGTGATAAACTGCAGCACCTGCTAGATATCCGCACACCCTCCCTTGATGCTGGTGGTGCAGCTTGTTTAGTCGATTATCAGAGGCAAGTTTGTGTAAAGTTTATTTAGGTTGGAAAGGAAATTGCTCTTTTTAAGTCAATTTTGTTGCCTTTTCTCATTGTTTTGATTGCTATGAAAGGATTTGTGTGACATGGCAGGGAATCTGGAATGTACATACCACTTTAGCCAGGGGAGACTATCTTTATCTTTTGTTAAATTAAATACTTGAAGGATTGAGCTTCTTTGTTATTCCCAGACTAATTAAAAACTACTTCTACTGAGATGATTAGTATGCTAAAGATCAAATCATCTTTTTGATACTACAACATTTAGTAGAGAACCACTGCTGCTCTTTGACCAGACCTTTTTTCATCATTCTTTGTTTTTAATGGCTAAAGCTTTGAAACCAGTAGCTCTAAAAGGTAGTGAGGTCCTTCTTTGCTTTCGTTCTAAACTCAGCTGCTGAGATCCTTGGAGACATAAAAGAACTTAAAAGAAACCTTAGCCTAGACTTGTCTGGTTCTAACAGTAATGAAATACTGTTTCTCTAAAACTCCTTCAGAAATAAACTATGAACAGCATATAATGTGCATGCTTGGAATTATGGTCAGTTCTTTTGCTTTCATCAGAGTTTAATAATTGTTTATTATTTTGTGCCCAGAGCCCAAAAAAAGTTTAATACATCAGAATAACTTTGTTTTCATTGAGATTTTCAGGTTCAATATAAAAGCATGGATATTTGAGAGGATTCATATATAAAGAAATAATCTTGATAACTGTCTTGTATTCATTCATTTTTACTGACTAATTTATTTCTCCTCATAAACTTTTATTAAGCTCATGTGTACCTGCTCTCTGGGAACAAGTACTACTGTTAGAACTGATTTGTTCTTAGAGTTTAGCAGGTGCATGTACTATTCTAAGCATTTTACATATATTAACTCATTTCAGTACTATAAGGCATTTACTTACTGTTATTATCCTTATTTTACAGAAGACCCTTATGGAGTGATAAGGCCATGATTTCATTTTTCCTTTGAAGTCTGTACAAGGAGGGAAGTGTTTATAATAAATCTTATTAATTAAGTTTGGAATTTCAATCCAAATAGTGTAATAAATATAATAAATGTCACTTGTCAAGCATTTAAATTTGGTATTATACATATTATTTTACTTCCCTCATAATCATTATTATATTTTTATGTTGAAGAAATTGAAGCTTAAAGAGATTAAACCGCTTGTCCTGGGTTAAGGAGCAGTTTAGAGGTTGAGGAGCTGGGATTTGAATCAAGATCTGACTGCTTCTGTACTCTATTTAGTGGTTACAAACCCTAGTCCTGATAGTCTGTTGTTTGGTAAGCAATAGAAAGTGGGAAGGAAAGTGGCTAGTGGGAACCCAGGCAACTGGAGTGCTTTTCCAGAAGTGGGATCAATGTTGCTAGATCTAGTGGGGTGTTTTTGTTTTTTGAGAGAAGTTAAAAATCTAGATCTTTTGGGGCACCTGAGTGTCTCAGTTAAGTGTCTGACTCTTGATCTCAGCCCAGGTCTTGATCTCAGGGTTGTGAGTTCAAGCCCCGTGTTGGGCTTTATGCTGGGCATGGAGCCTACTTAAAAGTAATAATAATAAATAATTTAAAAAATTAGTTCTTTTTATGTGAAATTTTCAGATTTTTTAAATCTTGTCAGTTTATTCAGGTTGAGTTGTTTGCCTACTGGATGTGAATGCCACTTTGTGACCTTTGCATATTACTTTTGGTAGAATTTGTCTTAACCTTAAGTTTGCCTTCTGACTTTATACACTTGAAAAATAGTAAGAGTCTATGAAAGAATATTAATCGGATAATATCAGTAAAATTTCATGCTTAGGGGAGATTAACAGGCTAGGCAAGACATAGTTATTCATTATTTTAGGAATTTTGTATAGTTTGATATACCTCAGATGAATTTTAGTTGAGCTTAGATTTCAGGTTATCATGGGATGCTACTAATTTAAATACGCTCTAGCGCAGAACATAAAATCAAAGAATAAAAAAAGTCAATTTAAAATCTTGAAAATCTGAGCAGGTATTAAAATCTGTAAATGTTAATTGAAGCTCCCTCAATGTTGTGCCTTTGGTAACAAATCCTGTTATTTTCCCTCCTTTCCCTGCTCATATTCATTTATTTTCCTATGGTATAAATCATATGGAGATTTAAGATACATGTAGTTTTTCATTGAAATGCCTTTATCACATTTATAGGTAGGATAGTATAACATGTGGAATATTGTGACTTTTAATGGAATTTCAAACAATTAGTCGGAGACCTTCATTTATATGGAATATTACCCTGGAAACAGTTTTTAGTGCATGGGAAACCGAAATAAAAATCAGTGGTTGGTTGTTATGGTTTTATTAAATGCTTTTATGTCACTTAACATAAATACAGTATCCTTGAAGAAAATGTTACTGTCATTTCATCAGTGATTGAAAAAAAATTCAGACTAATTAGTTGTTAGAGTAGAAAGTTCCTCCAGAAACCCAGATTAAACACCTAACCTATTGTTAGTTGCCAATTGACTATTTCAAAGTAATTTTTCTTAATGAGTTTTAAAGCCTACCTTATAAGGAAAAACGTCTGTTCTGTCCAAAATCACTAGTTCTTTGAAAAATAGCTTAATCGATTATGAAATCTTCAGTTTGTCCTTTACAGATTCTTTACATATTATTTCATATAAAAATAAAATACTTATTACTGACTTATTTTTCTAATAATTTTTTTTGACTTAGAGCATTTCATTTAATAGTGTTCAATTCTTTGCCAAATTGTGGCTTTAAAAATTGAATGGAACAATATTTTACTGTGTCCTCTTTATTATAAGAACAATATAGACTCTTAGAAAAATTGAAAAATAAAAAACACACATGATCCCACCACCCAGAAATGACTAGCACACCCCATTCTTTTTTTTGAAGGTTTTTTTTTTTCTTTTTTTGCTTTAGCATTTTATATTTGTCTTTTCTGTGATATTATTCATAGTTTAGTAGATTGGTTTTTAAAAGACAGTATAATATTCAACAGAGTTCAAATGCATACCCTTCACAAAGCTCTCATCCAGTACCTGGAAGTAAATTCTCCTTCTAACTTCCATATGAGTATACCTCTATTATGATACCTTGTAGCTACTTATTTCTCACCCCAAACATTTGGAGGGTAAGCGCTATCTTATATTTTTCTTTATATTCTTATAACATTTACTCACTGTTGAATGAATATATGAAAATGGATCTTTAACTTGTCTCCTGCATCCACCAATTGAAACAGCAAAATGGCAGCACATATGTATGTACAATTTTTATAATTCTAGTGGGTTATACAAGTAGGGCTTTTGTGGAAATGTGATTATTAAGAAATCAGTGAAGTTTATGGAGCTAATAATTCTTCCTAGATCTAAAGATATACCTGGTCTTCTAATCATACTTAATGAAGATTTACTATGTTCAGATTTGCCAAGTAAATCTAACTTGAAGAGGGTAGTTTGCTAAATAAGTATTTATTTACAATATTACAGTATTAAAGGACTGCAAAAGAAATACTTATTGGAAGGCTTGAAATTAAATGGAGCATGGGAAACTCGAAACAAAAAATTTAGATATGGTGGATCTAGTATGCTATTCTTTACATAAAAGGCAATTCACAATTCTAGAGGTGATTAGACCTTTAAAAGTTAACTTATCAGTAAGAAACAAGTTTTGGGACTTAAATAACTGGACCAAGTCGTAAGACTGCATTGTACCTCATGCTCAGTAGTAATGTGTGCTCAAATAAGTTTTGAATGAGTAGGTTAAATACCTTATGTGTAAGAAGTTGTTGAAAATTTCACTGTGTGTCCTTTAGGAAAGTTATTACAAAAAAAAAATTACCATGAATGTATACATTAGAAAACAGAATGTTTTCATTCCTTGAAAGTAGTTATGCTTTGAAGAGAAGAACTGAGAAGACATAATACTTTTAAAGTATTTTAAAGTAATGTAAAGGAAGATGAAATAGAGTGGGTTCTAGTTAGCTTTGTTTCCAGCAGCACTTTGACTATTTATTGGAAGGTATCCTTGAATAAGCTTTATGGAAACTTTTTAAGTTGGAAGAAGATTTCAGCTGGAGTGTCTAAAGGGTCACTTAAAAAAAAAAAACCCTCTATATTAAAATAAAATGTGTCCAAGCTTTAAAGAAAAGATCTCAGAGTTTGCAGATGATCCTAAAATTGGAGCTAGAGGAAATAATGAGGAACAATGCAATCAGATTCAAAAAGATTTGGATTGTTTAGGTGATTGGGCCAGCAGATGGCAAATGCAGTTCAGTGTAGACAAATGTAAAATAATTATCTTAGGAACAAAGAACCAATCATACAGCACACTGATCAGGAAAAAATTTGTGGGTTATTGTAGGAAAACCATTGAAACAGTTAACCCGGTGCACAGCTGCAGCAAAAAAGGCAAGCAAGAAACCAAATTAGCAGACGGATAGAATATAAAGCAAGAGGCAATACTTATAGTGTATTAAGAAACTTGCTAGACCCCATCTAAATTACTCAGTCTAGTATTGGTTGCTAGAGCCACTTTAGAAAGAGTAAATTTTTGCCTTGGAAATAGACTAGAAATTGTAACAAGCAAATCTAATAATGTTAAAGAGATTTGAACTAATTTTTATGAACTTTGAATTTGTGAACTTTTATAGATTCGAGCAAGACACTGAGTCAAAATAAAGGCACTTCAGGTCTGTCTGCTATCAAAACTTGATCTTAGGAGAGAATGCATATGGTTTCAGCTGCCTAGGGCCTTACCTAGCCCCCTTTATAGTTTAGGTAGGAGGCTGCTTCTCACTTTTCTCAACTAAAGAAGCCTAAAGGCTGGCATCATGAGGTCCTTTGCAGCTTGAGAGCTGCATCTGGGCACCAAGAGTGATCAGGGGCATGAAGTCTAAGAGCTGCAGATGAGATGGCTTCTTCCTGTCCTGTGACGTTGGTTACTGATGCAGTAACATGTTGCAGGCTTCATTCTAGGCTGTCGGGGAAGGACTTTGTGATTTGCCTTCCTTGGTTCCTCATTCTCCAACCTTGTCTCAGTTTTTTTTGAGCTATCCAGTACTCATCCAATAAATGCCCTTTTGACTTAGATGAAGCAGAATGTTTGTTATTTATAATTAAGAGCCCTAACTGGTACAGTAGTAAGGTCTTGTTATTTTAGCCTTGGCCATTGCTTTTTTTTTGTTCTTCCATGTGTTTGCTTTGTTTGGAGTGGTGTCTTACTATAAATCACATTTCAGATGAGAAGAAGAAAGCTAAAATGCAAAATCTGTCTCTCTGTCTTTCTCAATCTTTCTCATGGTTGAAAAGATGCAAGAAAAATTTGCACCAATTCTATCAGCATCAGTAATTCTCTTGTGCAATTTAATTTCATACAACCGAGTAGTGTCACTTTGTTAAAAATGATGTGTGGTGTTCAGCCGGTTTGTAGAAACAGTGCATATACATATCTTTCTGTATTTGTGGTATCTTTAAAAAGCATTTTCACGTTTTACTTTGGAGGAAACAATGCACTATTTTCTTAGTGTCACATGAGTAATAAGTTGTAGATCAGGATATACTGTCCAGTGTTGTTGATTAGTGAATTTATTTTGAATGAAATAGTTTGAAGAATAATACTTGTGAATTAGTTGGTTAATTATATTTTAAGTTTGTGATGAGTTGATTGGTTAATATTTAGAAGATTCTTATCACGCATGCAATGTTTTAAGTAGTGGTTAGGTTTTCCATTTATCAAATATATCCTTTTGACTTGTATTTAAATTGTTAGTCTAGTATATGGATGCTTGAGCCACAGCCACATGTAAAGTGGGGAAAAAAGTAATAGAAGTTTCTTTTTTTGAGGGATGGTGTACAGAGCTATTCCCTGGAAAAATTTTGAAGTAATCAAGAATTTTTTTGAGACTTTCATCATTCTTAAATGTGAAATGGAACCCTCCCAATCGAAAGACTGCCCTTGAGTTCATTACTCATAAACCTGTAGGTTGCCAGGACTCTCGTCCTCCCCTAAGACCTGTATGTATCATGGCATCCATGGCATGCCTTGCCTTCCAAAGTAAGTATTCCATGATTCAAATTTGACTACCCCTGCAACTCTGCCCTATAGTATAGATTATGGATGGTGTTAGGAGACAGAGCTGTAGAACTGAACTATTTCAGATACCTATATGAACCCTTTCTCCTTTTAGAGATTATTCTTTTATGAAGAGGATACTTAATGCTTTGACAGTTTGGTTATTATATCTCAGCGAAGGAAAGACGTCCATCTAGTGTTAAGGGATACGTGTTTGGTTTTGTTGCACCATTAGGGACTGCATATATTATATTCACATACTCAAAATAATTTTTCAAGTATACTGATTTTATTATACAGATCTGTATAATAATACTCGAAATAATTTTCCAAGTATACTGATTTTATGGACAAAGATCTGTATAATAAAATCAGTATACTTGGAAAATTATTTTGAGTATGTGAATATTAAGGGTAGTTGAAGTTTTACATTCTAACCTTGAAATTATTTGAGATCTTTGTTTTTTTCTGCATCCTATACATGTATAGAAAGAGATGTCTGGGACATGGGGCTAAAATACTTAGCAGATGATTACATACCGTGGTTGGTATGCCAGATCTGCATATCTGCAAGGTAGCATAAAGATCCCTTTAGGAGTAGAATTAAGACCCTGTGCCCCAGCTCCTGCCCTCCCAAGAGATGTTTGTCTTCCTTGTCTATGTCGCCGGTTCCTCTGTGGCGTAGGATCTGCAGCTAGCCATTTCTGTTGATGCTTGCAGTTGAGCTCCACTGACTGCTGTTAATGCTCTCACTACCTCACATGGGGGCCCAATAACTCTTGGCTGTTTCTGGTCAGTTCCTGGATGAAAAAAGATAGGCCTTGTATTAATCTTGCCTTTCAAAGAGTGCACATTGGGTAGAGATGAGGGACTAATGCTTACTTTGTATACTGCTGTTGGATGCTCAGGGGCTACTTTTTCCTTGCCCCAGACTTTTTCTTTCTTTACTTAACTTCTAGGTTTGGAGTCATTTCGGAAGACTAGTGGCTGTAGATAGCTTAACTGTATAGTGGAATTTTCCTACATTTAGTTCTGGTTTCCTGCCTGTCTGCCTACCTCTTTCCCTCCTTCCTTTCATTCTTCCCTCCCTCCCTTCCTCTATTCCTTCTTTCTTTTTTCGCTAACAATTTTGGTTATTTCTTGTTTAAAGAAAATGATCATGTTGGAAAATTCTGTGTAAAAATGTAACTTGTGAGTTTATTCTAAAAATATTGCATTATTTATTAGTAAGAAGGGATTAAATGTGTTTAAAAATTTTTTTATAAAAAAATGGGATGTTACATATCCACTACTGTTTTTCATTTAATGGTATATTATGGGCAGGAAATGTACATCATCTCTTTTATAGCTATATCATCTCTTTTAATAGTTGCATAACATTCTGTTGTGTGGCTGTACCATGATTTATTTAACCATTGATAACTATTTGGGTCATTAGAATTTTTCACTATTATATATGATATTGCATTCAAAATACTTTTGATAATTTTTACATATATAGCTCTCATTATTTCCATAGGATAAATTCTGGAAGTAGAATTATTGGATAAAAGGATAATTACATTTTTAAGGCTTCTGATACTTTTTGCCAGAATTCATATGTTTTACGCCCAGCACTGATTTTTGAGAATCCCTTTTATTTTCATGTCAACAGCAGGTATTATTACTTAAAAAGAAAATATTTTTGCTAATGTTATAGGTGAAAAGTGTATCTTAATGTATATTTTAAATGTTATTGACCATTTGTATTTATTTTATAATATTCTCCCTAAATAATTTTACTCATTTATTTAAGTACTAAATTTATATAATAAGAAAATTGACCCTTTTCTGGCATGGTGTTTTGATTTTTTTTTTCTGTATTTCATTCTGTTTTTTTTTTTTTTTTAATACTGAGTTGAAGTATTGCTTTGTTGGTTTTTTTGTTTGGTTTTGTTTTGTTTCTTGGGCCATTTAAAATTTTTATTTAATCAAATATGTCTTCTTTTACATAAATTTTTTCATTTTTAGTATTTAAAATTTTCCTTTACCTATAAATTTTTAATCAATTTAGGATTTTTAAGTGTTAGTTTTGGGGCATATACTCTGTATTTTCTGTTTATTGGTTTTTTAGACATTGATGTGCACCCAAACATTGATGTGCCCATGAACTCATAATCAAGAATATAAGAAAGGAGCACTGAACTGCTGGTAGCTGACTGTAACCTTGAGTCTCAGCTTCTGTATGTGTAAAATGAAGATATTGGTCTGGTACAGTGCTGTTCATTCAGTTATTTTGCCCATGAACCACAGTAAGAAATAAAATGTAAATCATAACCTAAGACTAACATACACTTACTCATATACAGATATATATTTTTGTGTATATATACACACATACTACCTGCATTCTACTTTTTGTATGTCATGCCATATCATGTCATGAAATGGGAGACGATTAAAAAAAAAAGAAACAAAATTGCCTTATGCAACTTACTAAATTGCTTTCATTACTCACAAAGGGGTATTACTCACAGTTTGTGAAACACTGATTAGTGAATTGGACACTCAAATGCCTTCTAGGGCTAACCAGCCAACAGGTATAAATACCTTGCCAATTTAGCAAATCAGAGGACCTGGGTCCTATCTAAAGGCATTCAAATTAAAATAAAACTTACTAGGTCAGCAAACATTTTCAGGTGGAATTCAGCCTGCTAATTTGGGCCCCTAGCCTAGACCAGAGGGAAAAAAACCCAAAGACATAAAATACAAGCTCATTACTCTGTCAGATTGCTGTTAAGTGTTTTAAACAGAGCATGTTTAGGCAGTGGAACCCAGACCATACTATGAGTAACATTGGTCTAGATGCTGAGTTTTGGGTACTTTCCAGTACCTTTCTAATCTAGAATTTTGTGGCTCTGTGACAACTTTTAGACATAGAAATTGGGAGACAGAGTGGCCTCACTCAGTTTTTCTGATCTGATAATCCTGATAGCATCTGAGAAAGGGAAACACTACAGAGATTATTCTAGGTATCTGAGTTGCTCTGGAGGATGATTAAAGGGGAAGGTGAACTTTGTTCTTTCCGTGTCAAGCAAAAGTGATGACACAATATCCCAGCATATGTGTCTAAAAATGAAAGCTGCTGATGAATAACCAATGAAAAATTATATTGAAAAGTTCAGTGTCACTGAAAAAATACAGCAGCATTTGGATAGCTACTGAACCTTTGTGTGTGTGTTTATATGCACACAAAATTATTTTTGTGACCTGATTTTCTAGTTTTGGGGGCAAGCTATCTACCTACAAGAGAGATTCTGTGATGTACAACCATTAAGCCTCACTTTGGTGACTTGGGTAATTGTAATGGAACCATGGAGTCATTAGGCTCCAGATGGAACTTTAATCTGGCTTCTGATTGAGCCAAGTGTCCTTGTAGAGTCTCTAAGCATCTGTTTTGGAAATATATCTGACATTATTCAAAATTTGTACAAATTAAGCCACCCTTGGGTTATAATTCAATTTTTCTTTATTGAGAAATGTATTGTAAACAGTCTTAGGCAATCAAGTAAAACTAGCCTGTTCCCATTATTTATTTGCCTATTAACTGGTCATTTGTATTTTGTGATTAAACTCTTAATGGATGTAAGAAAGCTTACATTATACTTCTAAAATTGTAATTTGTTTATAAAATGTGAAGTTGTTTCCTAGTTTTAAATAGCTTTCACATAGGTACTTATTTTTGAGAGACTATTTAAAAATACTTAAAATTATGGTAATTTCACCTTTGAACAACAGAAACCCCCAAATAATCTGCTTTATGCCAGAATGAAGTTTATTTTCTTCCATAATGGAAATTCCAGAGATAGAGAAGTCTCTAGGGCTTGGTCTTCAAACACTGTACGAAAAAGGTATGAGCTTGGTTTATCTGTCTCTCTTGGTTTGTCTTCGGACTGGTTTCCTTTGTGATCACAGGATGGCTGCCATTCAGCAGCTAGAGCAACACACATCCTTTCCTTCCAGCAGGGAGAGAAAGCAAGAATTTTTTTTTTTTGGTCATTGTAGAGTATGATTCCATTCTTGAATATTCTGTCAGAATCCATTTTCTATCCAGTGTGGCTGAAGGCCAGACCTGGAGCCTATTAAAATCCTTAGGGTAATGACTGCCCTCCCATGACATCTTTTGAGAGCCAGCTGTCCTGTTGTCCACTGACAAGTCCACACCTCATTCCAGCAGTGGTGTGGGCCCATGTGCTCGAACTCTCTGCCTATTTCAACATGTATCTCTGTATGTGTATAGCTGTATGACAGTTAATGAAATATCCAGTTCATCCTTTTCTAGTAAAGAAATATATGAAAGCATATGAAATACATTCACACAAAATATGCTCATATTTAAAAAAATATTTGACATGTGTTGGAATGAACTCCTTGAGAGTAGGATCTGGGTTTGGGTCTATTTCTCTTTTACTTTGTATTGTGTTTGCAAGGCGTGTCTAAAATTAGTTCAGGATTAAATGTGCAGCAGGAAAAGGAGTAGGGGCTCTCATGGAAATCGGAGAACAGGGCTTGGTTTTAAGACTATAGGAAGTGGGTTTGGTTTTAAGGCAATGTAATAAAACAAACCTTTAGCTCTACTCTGTATGCCTTCTTCCTCTCTGGGTACCAGCAGGGGTTTCTGTTTTCATATTATTGTAGCTCACATTGTTAGTTTCCTGCTATAGCAGCCAGAGCAGAAGGCATGTTTCTTCTGAGATTTTTAGATCAAATTGTTTGGAGAGGCACAGTGAATCTGAAGCAGTCCATCCTTTTAAGCCAGGTGGTGAAGGTCCTACTTTACTGATGAGCTTGAGCCTGATACCCACCTAAGGTCCAGTCCATTGTTGCTGGTATGGTATAGAATTGGGCAGTCATGTCACAGAGGCTGGATTCAAGGCAGCTTCTTTTAGAGAGTGATTGTGACTGACAGATTCAGTCAAGTAGGCTAGTGTATAATAAGAGCTGAGAAAATGGCTACCTTTAATTTGAAAGACTTATTTACTTGAGAGAGAGAGAGAATGTGGGTGAGAGAGGGAGAGAGAATCTCAAGCAGACTCCAGGCTGAGCGTGGAGCCTACCTGGGGGCTCAGTCTCATGATACTGAGATCATGACCTGAACCGAAACCAAGAGTCGGGCGCTTAACTGACTGTACTACCCAGGTGCCCCTACCTTTAATTTGAATGCTCTTCCAGGGAAAGGCTGTTGTGGGAATACAGGAGTACACTATTTTATTTGTTGCATGGTAATTGTATTTATCTTCTGGGACTGCTGTAACAAAGTACCACAAACTGGGTGGCTTAAGTAATAGAAATTTATTATTTCAGGTCTCTGGAGGCTAGGTGTCTGAAATCAAGGTGTCAGAAGGGTTGGTTTCTTCTGAGAGCTATGGGAGTGTGTGGTTCTTAAATCGTGATTGTTTATTTAAAATCTCTTTTTGGTAATTAGATCTACTAAGGATGATTATATTAGTAATATAGTTATATACACTATTTGGTTGTTGGGATGGTAAATATGATTAATATAATTGGAAATGTTTACAGAATTTATGTTGGTGGTTTCATTTAAAAAATTGGTCCTTTTGGTCACTGTATTCATTTTCAAGGGAATTATTTTTAACAGGAAGCTACCTCCTACATAATGGTATGGCAACTAAGAGTGTTATGTCCAGACACAAGCTGATTTAAGTTGATTAAAAAGAGGTGTGTCTAGGGGCACCTGGGTAGCTCAGTTGTTAAGCGTCTGCCTCCGGCATTGGGCTTCCTGCTCAGCGGGAAGCCTGCTTCTCCCTGTCCCATTTCCCCTGCTTGTGTTCCCTCTCTCGCTTATCTCTCTGCTCTGTCAAATAAATAAATAAGGAAAAAAAAAAGATGTGTCTAAAGAGAAGTTTACAAATTTAAAGTAAAAATAAATCTGATTACTGTAGAAAGAGAAATTAGAGAAACAATTCCATTTTACAATAGAACCAAAAACCATAAGATACCTCAGAATAAACCTAACCAAAGAGGTAAAGGATCTATACTCTAGGAATTACAGAACACTTCATGAAAGAAATTGAAGAAGACACAAAAAGATGGAAAAACATTCCATGCTCATGGATCGGAAGAATAAACATTGTTAAAATGTCTATGTTACCCAGAGCAATCCATACCTTCAGTGCCATCCCGATCAAAATTCCAATGACACTTTTCAAAGTGCTGGAACAAACAATCCTAAAATTTGTATGGAATCAGAAAAGACCCTGAATCGCCAAGGAAATGTTGAAAAAGAAAAACAAAGCTGGGGGCATCACGTTGCCCAATTTCAAGCTATATTACAAAGCAGTGATCACCAAGACAGCATGGTACTGGCACAAAAACAGACATATAGACCAATGGAACAGAATAGAGAGCCCCGATATGGACCCTCAACTCTATGGTCAAATAATCTTCGACAAAGCAGGAAAAATGTGCAATGGAAAAAAGACAGTCTCCTCAATAAATGGTACTGAGAAAATTGGGCAGCTATATACAGAAGAATGAAACTCGACCATTCTCTAACACCATACACAAAGATAAACTCAAAATGGATGAAAGACCTCAATGTGAGACAGGAATCCATCAAAATCCTAGAGGAGAACATAGGCAATAACCTCTTGGACCTCGCCACAGCAACTTCTTTCAAGATACATCTCCAAAAGCTAGTGAAACAAAAGCAAAAATGAACTTCTGGGACTTCATCAAGATAAAAAGCTTCTGAACAGCAAAGGAAACAGTCAACAAAACAAGGAGGCAACCCACAGAATGGGAGAAGATATTTGCAGATGACACTATAAAGGGCTGGTATCCAAGATCTGTAAAGAATTTCTCAAACTCAACGCCCAAAAAACAAATAATCAAGTCAAAAAATGGGCGGAAGACATGAACAGACACTTCTCCAAAGAAGACGTACAAATGGCTAACAGGCACATGAAAAAATGTTCATCATCATTAGCCATCAGGGAAATTCAAATTAAAAACACATTGAGATACCACCTTACACTGGTTAGAATGGCAAAAATTGACAGGACAAGAAACAACAAATGTTGGAGAGGTTGTGGAGAAAGGGGAACCCTCTTCCACTGTTGGTGGGAATGCAAGTTGGTACAGCCACTTTGGAAAACAGTGTGGAGGTTCCTCAAAAAATTAAAAATAGAGCTACCCTATGACCCAGCAATTGCACTCCTGCGTATTTACCCCAAAGACAAAGATGTAGTGAAAAGAAGGGCCGTGTGCACCCCAATGTTCAAAGCAGCAATGTCTGCAATAGCCAAACTGTGGAAAGAGCCGAGATGCCCTTCAACAGATGAATGGATAAAGAAGATGTGGTCCATATATACAATGGAATATTACTCACCCATCAGAAAGGATGAATACCCAACTTTTACATCAACATGGATGGGACTGGAGGAGATTAGGCTAAGTGAAATAAGTCAAGCAGAGAAAGCCAATTATCATATGGTTTCACTTATTTGTGGAACATAAGGAAGAGCATGGAGGACATTAGGAGAAGGAAGGGAAAAATGAAGGGGGGGAAATTGGAGGGAGAGATGAACCATGAGAGACTGTGGACTCTGAGAAACAAATTGAGGGTTTTAGAGGGGAGGGTGGTGGGGGGATGGGTTAGCCCGGTGATGGGTATTAAGGTGGGCACGTACTGCATGGAGCACTGGGTGTTACACAAAAACAATGAATTGTGGATCACCACATCAAAAACTAATGATGCATGATGACTAACATAACAATAAGAAAAAGTAAATCTGATTAAATTATCAAACTGATTTAAATCAGTGTTGTTCTAATCATTCTGCTACAATAAACATGCTTTTCTCATTTCAATACTAAATTTACAATGTATTTGTAACCTATAGGAATTACAGCAATGTTTTGTTTTAATTTTTCCCTTTGACTTTGGGTGTTTTAATTTTGAATTTTTCTGTTGAAAATGTTAGTACTAGTTTAATTTTACTTAACCTGGTTTCTAAGATTTAATTATTGCGACTTAACTGAAGAATTTACTCTCTCCCTCCAAAATGAGTTGCATATATGTTAAGCAGATGCAGATCTTGTGAATTAAGTTTTGCCGTTAGAATAACCCCTTTACTTGTCATTCAGTTAATTTTTTTCAACATTTTCCTAATAAATATGTTCATGGAATGAAGTTGGTTCTCTTTCTTCCCTCCCTTTGTTTCTTTTTTCTTCCTTTTATTTATTTTGAAATATGTTAGACTTGTAACAGAGTTACAAAACTAATACTTTTCATCCAGCTTCCCCTAATGCTAATACTTTTTTTAACCATAGCATAATTTCTAGTACTAAGAAATTAAAATTGGTGCAGTTCTATTAACTAAATTACTGATTTATGCAGGTTTCACCAGTTTTTCCACTAATTCCTTTTTCCTTTTTAGGATCCAGTCTTGGAACTCACATTGCATTTAGTTGACACTTCTTGTTAGTCCCCCCCACAATGTGTGCTAGTTCTTCACTCCTTTCATGACCTTGAGACTTGTGAAGAGTACTGGTCAGTTATGTTGTAGCATATCCCTCAATTTGGGCTTGTCTATGTTTTCTTATGATCAGTTTGAGGGTATGCATCATTGGAAAGGATACCTGTAGAGGTGATGTCCTCTGATATGCTCAGTGTATGCTATCAGTGGTACATGAGATCTTATTACTAGTAATATGGCTGCTTCAGGTGAGAGTCACATAACATAGAGTTAACAGTTTTCAAGTAAAAAATTCAGTACCATTTGGTACGTTGACAGTGTTTATGCAACCATCACCTATATGTAGTTCCAAAACGTTTTGATCACTCCAAAAGGAAACCTGTACCCATTAATCAGTTGCTCCCAATTTGTCCCATCCCCAAGCCCTTTCCCACCCAAATCTGTCTCTGTGGATTTACTTATTCCATTTCATATAAATGGAATCATTCAATAAGTATTCTTTTGTTTGTTTCTGGCTTCCTTCACTTAGCATAATGTTTTCAGGGTTTGTCCACATTTTAGCATTTATCAGTACTTTATTTTTTATGCCTAAGTAATATTGTATGTACCAAAGTGTGTTTATCTGTTCATCCATTGGTGGACATTTGGGCTGTTTCTGTTTCTTGGTTATTGTGTATGGTGCTGCTGTGAACATGCATTATACATGTATTTGTTGAATTGCTGGATCATATGGTAATTTTAACAAACTTTCTGGCTCAGGTATTTTTAATTCTTTTGTTTTTAATTTGATTGAATAAATCTAATTTTGTTATAGAGTAATATGGTACCACAGAATTCACAGAAAAAATACTTCATAGATTTTACAAGTCAGAGTTAGTTTTGTTTTAAAACCTGAAAGTTTTCATCATTTTGCATATGCTATATTTTTCTGTATTTGATTGTTGACAGAATTTATCTATTTTTCCCATTTAAAATGATAATACGATACAGTGCTAGAGTCCATGAATTTGTTGTATGCTTTGTATTATCAGTTGATGTTGGATTGATTTGTCCTTATTTTGGACAGTTTATCTCCCAACATGGAGGAAATTTACTAGTTTAAGGAAACATTATAATAAATACCTTGAAGAAAAGCTTAAAGAAGATTTTTATACTTTTAAATATTTTTTCATCAAAGATTTGAGATCTTTTAATGTAGTTTTGAACTGTTTTGGAATTCATTTTCATTTTCTCATGATAGATAAACAATGTAGTATTGATTTTTAAAAATGCTTTATTTATACTTTTCCATATAGCAGATAGAAAAAGGAGGGTTGATAATTCTACTACAGACCTGTAATAAAATGGCAAATGAGAAGGAAAGTCCTTTATTTAAGAATAGATCAGATCAATAAACGCTGTTCTTTAGTCCAGTTTTCCTTAATCTTGGGTGAGAACCTTTCATGTAGTCTCTGAACATATTTTCACCAAATAGGAGTATGAGTTGGTTCTTCATTAGGTTAAGATAAAATCTTTGGTCTTCAGGTCATCTTCTTCCAAAAAGACCAGTCTTTTATGCTGAAACTCTGTTGACCCAGGAAATCTCCCTTTACCCTTGTGGTAAGAAGCTCTGGCAGACCTGAGACTTTCAGGCAAAGTCAAAGGGGCCTTGAACTTCTGGTTTTGGTAAGAGTTTTAACTTGCATTTTCAGCCTGCTTGGGCATTTAAAAAGCTCTAGAATAAAACTCATGGCCTACTCCTGATTTAAAAATAGACATCTGATATTGACACTAATCCTGTAGCCTACTGGTCTTCCTTGGGGTGAAGATGATAATTTTGGAATTTTTATGGAAAAGCAGTAAATTAATGGACATAGTATTTGAAAACAATTTGAAGCCATATAAACTTTGCTTCTGTTAATAAATCTCAAAAATCAAGCATTATTATGAGGACCTAGAGTTACAGGTCTGGTGATATAACTTATAGTAGAGAGATACCTGTGAAGACTCAATGGTAGCATATATCTCTTAGACTAATGTCACACCATTTCTAGTATGTAGACTAAGGGGGGAACAGATTATTCACCTCAATACTTCTGTGCCTTGCAGTTCCGTGTTTTTGTTTTGTTTTGTTTTGTTTCCCCTCTCCTCTCCCTCATTTCTAGGTCCTCTGGTAGTTAATTGTCTAATGGTTTGCGGTCTCTTTTGGTATGAAACTCTCCCTCAAGCTGTTGCTGAGATTTGGGCAGCTGGGTGATGGCAGTTAAACATTGGGTTCCACATTCAGGACTTGGAGTGTCTGTATTCTCAGTTGCTCGATGATAAAGCCATATACTTATATTGTAAACATCCTCTTTTCTGTTTTTGGAAACATTCTTTTTGAGTTGGAAATGGGCTAATTTTTTGAGTGTTCAATTTTTAAATAAAAATGTTCCTGAATTTTAGAGATGTGAAGAGATTAAAATGATATTTAAAGATTCTTTAGGTACAGCAGGGTAACTATAGTCAACAATACTGTATTGTATATTTGAAAGTTGCTAAGAGTAGATCTTAGAAGTTCTCATCACAAGAAAAAGTTGTAACTATATGATGATGTATATTAACTAGGCTTATTGAGGTAATCCTTTTGTAATATATACAAATATTGAATCATTATGTTCTACACCTGAAAATAATAAAATGTATGTCAATTATATTCCAATAAAAAGACTAAAAAATATTTTTCAGTTCAAATCAGAGATCTCACTTTTAAGAATAATTGAGTAAGAACTTCAACTAATATTTGAAAAAGGGAAGGTAAGAAAATTCTTGATTTTTATTACCAAGGAAAAATACATGCAATGATCCTAATAATAGTAATGTTGCCATATTGTTATTTGTTAGCAAGTGATTGAGTTGATCTGATGGTATTGGGAATACTCTAATAAAATAAATTAATTTTCATATGTGAACACAATATAAAATCTGAATGCTTGTTTCTTTAGTCAAAAGATGGGATTATCTTCTATAATGAAGTTTAAATAATCGGAGATGCTACACCCATAGTGGCTATTTTAACACATTCATCGCTTTGCACATTAAGCCACCATCTAAGACTTCAGACTTACATCAGTGGGTAGCATGTATTAAAGATGATCCTTGTGTAAAAAGGGAATAAGATACCTTCAGCAGCTTTAAGCCGGGTGTAAAGAACGGAGCACTTTCATAAATACAGAGCTACTGTGTGAAAGCCCTGCTTTGGAGTCATGGGACTAAATTCAAAAGTGTGACTTACTGTTTTCTTTCTTTTAAGGAGATCTATTTGGCTTGTCTAGAATGTGCTTTCCTCCTCTCCCTTCCTTGTGTTTTTTTCCTTATGAGTAGGAGAGAAGAAGTAAAAATCATTTTTACCCATTTGAAACTATAGCTTTTTTATATTACTTCTTAAATTAAGCTGATAAGCTAAAGAGATGGCTTATTTAATCATATGAATATCCATGTGCATATCTTCATCATAATTACCAGAATCCAGCCATTTCTACCATCTCTACTCCAATTCCAAGCCGCCACTTACCTGGAACTCCCAGTAGCCTAACTGATGTCTTTTTGTACTACACTCCTTCCCCAACAAGTTTGTTCTCTACATAAATCAGGCTACTCAAAAATTCCACTTTTTACTCATTAATTTCTAAAATCTTAACAGTGAGTTTCGAGGCCATGTATTATTTGACTTCCTAAAACCTCATTTGTACTCATTCTCTTCTTTTTCCCTATTGTAGTCACAGTGGCCTCAGTAATGTTCCTCAAAAACTGTAGGTCCTCCCCACCTCAGGGTCTTTGCTGTTGCTCTTCCTTTTATTTGGAAACCCTTCCTTTAGGTATCCATAGGGCTTATTTCCTCACTTTCTTCACATCTCTTCTTAAATATTACCTTGTCAGATCTTCTCTGAGCACATTATCTAAAATCATAACCTTGCTCCTTTCTCTATGCTCAACCTCCCTTATTCCCTCTACCTTGCTTTACTTTTCTCTGAAACAATACCACCTGAGGTAGTGTGTATTTATTTCCTAATTTACTTTTGTTTATGATCCGTTTACCACCCTCTTTAGAATGTGGATTTTATGAGGGAAGGAACTTTGCTTTATTTTCTATGGAATATCTAGCCTTTGGAACTATGCTTTGTTGGTTAAGTGAATGAATGAATGGTTAAATAAAGGCAGACGTGAAAAGCATTGGTGTGTTTGAACAACTGAAAGTACTTGTCTGTGGATTTGAGGTGGGTGTGGTAAATTATTTCTTTCCCTTTAGTCTCAGAGGCCATTACATGTAGTTTTGTCAGTCAGGCTAAAGGCTTTAAATTTAGACTTTGTCCTGAGATATCATGGATACCACTTACTGTATTCCACAACGATAAGCTAAAAAGTGTGATCAGATTAGCATTTTAGAAAGTCTGGTTGCTGAAGATGAATGAATTAGGGGCCAGACTGTAGGCATGGTGACCATTTGGTGGACAGTAGTCTAGGGGCTTGATGATGATGACCTGAACTAGTCTAGTGACTAGAGTTGGAAAAATGGACAAATTAAAGAGATACAGTATTTAGGAGGTAGGCCTCAGTAATTGAGTGGATTTTGAGCAAGAATGGCACAAAGTAATTGCCATGGCCAGCTACATGTAGGGATGCTATTCAGAGATCAGGCACAGGTTTCGTGATACAGGGTTTAGATAATTGAGTACAAATAGTCTCTGGGGTGTTACTTTCCCAGGGCTGCAGTAACAAAGTCTCAAAAACAGGTGGCTTAAAACAGTAGAAATTTATTGTCTCAGTTCTAGAGGCTAGAAGTCCAAACTCAAGATGTTGGCAGATAGTGTTCTCTGACTGCTCTAAGGGGGAGAATTCTTTCTTGCTTCTTTTCGCTTCTGGTGTTTGCCAAGCAGTGCTTGGTGCTCTGTGGCTTATGGATGCATCACTCCCATTAGATGCCCATATTTCCCCTGTGTGTCTTCAGATAATCTTCCCTCTGTGAGTATCTGTCTCCTGTCCAAATCTTCCCTTTTTATAAAGACACCAGTCCTATTGAATTAGGACCTACCTTAATGACCTCATTTTAACTTGATTACCTCTGTAAGACCCTATTTCCAAATAAGGTCACATTCTGCACTGTGGGGCTTAGGACTTCAGCATAGCATTCATTGATGAATGATAGAATTTCACTGAAAAATTAATAGGATTTGATGAATTAGTATAGGGTAGGAGGTCAGGAAAGAGAAGGAGCAAAGGTAAATCTTGAATTTTCCTACTTAACAGAGAGAATGTTGATACCATTGGAAGACAGTTTCCAGACAAAGAGAGTGGAGAGAAATGAATTTTGTTGTAAGCCTGCTGAATTTGGAATTGTATGAGAGAGATTGGTTAAGGATCTAGTCAGAATTCAAGGAAGAGATTTGCATCTGGATAATTTGTTATGAGAATGTTTGGGTTCTCTGAGGGAGAGAAGATAGAGGAGAGCTAAGTCTAAAAAGGAAGCTAAAGAGAAAAGGTCACTTTGTTGAAATGGGTGCCTTCATCCGTTATAGAAAAAAAGTGTCTCTTGAGGGCATCTTTCCCTTTACTCCAAATGTCAGTTCTAGTAATGTCTGGATAGTGGATTTACTAGCCGAAGTGGTCGCTGCATGAACAGAAGTAGAGTTACCAGTTCCTGACAGCTGCGAGTCAGCCTCTGGGCATCTTGCTAAATTTTCAAATATAATTATACAGTAGACTTCCTTTAACAAATTCCGTGTTCCCAGCTATAATTATAACTGCTTTTCTTGCCTGTAGCCTGTTCTTTGTCTTACTACTCTCCTCCTCATCTCCCCCTGCTGGTTAGAATTATCCTCTGGTCATTTGGATCTGAGAAAATCCGAAGTGGTTTTCTTTCCAAAGCATAGATTCACCAGTGCTAACCAATTTCCTCTCTACACTCTAGTCTAAAATACATTTCCAGTAATACCAAGTAATGTTTTAAAGCACAAGCTAGGAATATTCTGTAGTAAAGTAATTTTTATTTTGAAATAATACGGAAATACAAATTTAGGTATATTGTAAGTTCACTATGCAACTGTCAGAAAATGACCACCATGACTTATCCAGTACTCCTAGCAATAGTAAAGAGACTTTTAAATAAAATCTTGCTCATGGCCATGCTTTAGACCAAGGTTTTTTTTGTTTTTGTTTGGTTTTTTGTTTTTTAAATAAATTAAGGTTTACAACCAGAAATGAAGTCAGCATAAATCCTACAACTATGATTCTGCAATAGTTTCCTGGACTCATCATGGCAGTAATTTGTAAGATTAGAAATACGAGTGGGATTTCCTGTTTTCTCATCTATTTTTATCACCTAGATATCCACTATGAGAATAAATCACTTTAAAAAATGACTTGATATCCTTTACAAATATATTGTAGTTTTGGGGTGATAAACTTCAAGAATGTTATTTCCGTGTCATTTAGATTATATTCTAAGTCATTTTAATGTCTTTCTTAAGAAATAACTAAAATGTATGGATTTCTGAATATGCAGAAGAAGAGGTATGCTTGAACTCTTAGCCTGCAATGGATGTAGTTCAGAAGGAATTATGGACTATTGTATGTGCATTGTTCATCACTGACGTATTCACTAAAAAAATACTCAAAGAGTATTTGCTATGTGCTAGCCACTGTGCTAGTTGTTAGTTTACTGGGGCTTTAGTTTGAAGAACTTCATTTAAACAGGTATGCCTTTAATGGTTGAATATACTTGGGAGTAGACAGTAGTGTATTCAGTTGCCTATTAAAATAATTCTGTGTACTCTGGGTAGCTTTTGATTTAAAAAGTACTTCTCTTACACAATAATTGGTTGACACTTTTTGACCTCAGTATAAGACCACAGTATTTAATGAACAAACAAGAAGAATAAAGTTTTGATAAATAAGGTATTTCTTGGAAATGTTTAGAAGTAAGCTTGAAGCCTTTTAGCATTAGATTGACGGGTTTTCCTTTTGTGAAAAAGTAAGTGAATAAGGTCATATTTCATGTTTCCAGATCCTAATCCTGTCATAGGAATAATAGAGTCTTGAAAAGCAGTGCTTTGAAATTCACCATTCTAAGAAATCTCTCCTTACTACTATAATTTTATGCTCATGTGGTAAGGTTTCAGGTTGAGGAATGAGATTAGATTTGCAGGGGCAGGATATTTATTGTCCTCATTGTTTTGGTTCCCAAGGAATGCTTACCCCTTAGCCTCAAATCTGCTGTGGTATTAGCTGCTTTAAAATAGATTGCTCAAGACTCTTTATTTGGAAAACCTTAAATATGCATCATGATGCATTACTTGCAATAAAAAATGAGGCTACAATTATATAAAACAAAACACTACAGCTGCTGACAGATGTCATTAACAACTTAAACACAGATCCTTCAAAAAGGAACTGCTAGACATCTAATTTGGGGAGTTAAGGTCATTATAGCTCAAGATGAAATACTGTTGTCCATTATATTTATTGGGCTTTGTCTTTTTTGTTTTGTTTTGTCTTGGTTTTTGATAATTTATTGAGACCTTAGTATTTAATGTAGTTAAAAAACTATTCTGGGGTGCCTGGGTGGCTAAGTCGGTTGAGTGTCTGTGTTCGGCTCGGGTCATGATCTCAGGGTCCTGGGATTGAGCCCTGCATTGGGCTCCCTGCTTAGTGGGGAGTGTGCTTCTCCCTCTCCCTCTGCCTCTGTGCTCGCTCACTCTCTTTCAAATAACCTTTAAAAAAAAACCCCACTATTCTTCTGAATTACAATTAATAAATGTAGCAGGACTGAAGGAAATAGCAAACCACTGTGAAGTAAACACCATAATAGTAGTTATTGTCAGCAAGATCTATCAATGGATGCCAAAAAAAAACCAGAGTGCAAGTTTGAGGAGAAAAAATATTTGCATAATCTAAAAGTATTTCTCTAAGATGTTTAATAATTACAAAGGGAAAAATAGTAACTTTGCAGTAGAGAAAGCTGGCAAGTGATCTAGGCGGACATCACCAATAGGAAGACATGCTAACATCTGATAAGAAGAGGGCACAGCATCACTTATGTGATGTTATTGCCAAAAATGTATATAACCTCAGTCTAATCATAGGAAAACATTAGACAAACCACATTGAGGCATGTTTTGCAAAATAATCAGTACTTTTCGCATGTATCATGGTCATGAAAGACAAGGAATTGTCACAGATTGGAGAAGACTATAGAGACATGACAGCTAAAGACAGTGTGGGATCCTGGATAGGATCCTGGAATAGAAAAAGTTGGGAAAAATAGAAAAAGAAGTAAGAAAAGAGCATTGGTGGACAGCTGGAAAACTTGTGAGTAATTTAGTTAGTATAGAACCAATGTTAATTTTATGTTTTAATAACTGTTGGTAGTTACATATGATGTTAACATTAGGGGAACCTGAGTGAACAGTATGTGGGAACTCTGTGCTATTTTTACAACTTTTCTATAAGCATAAAATTATTTCAAAGTACATCATATTTAAAAGCCCATTCTTCTGGAAATCCACTATAGTGCTCTCAGCATATCCTGTGAGGCTGTAAAGGTGCTCCCCTATATATATGAAGTGTGTTTTGTTTTGTTTTGAAGTGAGCTCTGTGCCCATAGTGGGGCTTGAACTCACAACCCTGAGATCAAGAGTCACATGTTCTATTGACTGAGCCAGCCAGACGCCCTGTGAAGTGTCTTTGGTTTTAAAAATAAGTATCTTGGACAAAAATCAGGGTGGACTCCTGTTGTAACTAATTGTGCTCAGTACTGTGTTGCTGACTGTCATTTGTCGTCTCACTTCCTGTAATCGTCTTTTAATAACAATTGTAGAGATACTCAAGTTGTATAAATTGTATGAAGATGTTAATTGGCCTCTGCTACAGTCAGTGGACTAGTATATGGGGAGAATTTGAAGATTAGAAATACATAATACCCAAAAGTGATACCAAAGTGAACGAACAGGGGGCGCCTGGGTGGCTCAGTCTGTTAAGCATCTGCCTTTGGCTCAGGTCATGATCCTGGAGTCCCAGGATTGAGTCCTGCATCAGGCTTCCTGCTCAGCAGGAAGTCTGCTTCTCCTTCTCCCCCTGCGCACCCCCCCCAGCTCATGCTCTCTAGCTCTCTCTCGCTCTCTAGCTCGCTCTTTCTCTAGCTTTCTCTCTTTCTCTGCTCCTTCTCAAATAAACCTTTTAAAAAAGTGAACAAATAGGAGGTATCTGTGGGGATGTGTTTATCATGATTTTAAAAAAACAATAGTGGCCATGTTTCTAGGATATAAAATAAAAGTTTACAGTGTTCTAAAAGTTGTCCTTTTTTATACAAACCATACTTTAGATGGGTTTCAGCTATGAAGGAAGAAATCTATGGGAGGAAGTAGACCATGAGATGAACTTTCTTGTTTTATTTTACTAAAAACATAGCAAGTCACCTGTCATCCATTTGACATTAGAGCCACCTAATAGCCTTTCTAAATAAAATTTATAATGCCACCATCTATATATGGAAGACCATTAGTTATACTTACACAGAAACGGTTTATACCTACTGTTGCAGATATCACTACCAAACGAAACTTACTGATGTCAGGGACTCTGTTACTTTTAAAAAAGTTTTTTCCATCTAGAATAGTGCCTAGTTATAAATAAATATTGAATAAATGAATGAATAAATACTGGAGACCATGTAAGGTAGCTTTTCATATTAAATGTAAAATTCACATGTCTATAATAATGCAATTTTAGGGTTGAACATTTAGGATCCAGGCCATCAGAGTGTCAGTTTTTTTGGAGAATTAACTCTTTTCTACAAATCTGTACTTGCTATTAAGGGCATCTCAAATTTCCTATTTGGTAATTTACTGATACTCTGAACATTTCCATACCTGGGTTTGTTTCTTTGTGTTTCAGCAGCACTGTGGATTCTGGTGATGGGAAGACACACATAGCCCCCAGAAAGTTCTAGAGAGTTTACGATTGTGTTTTGCCTGAGAAGTTGAAATTAGGGAGAGCAAATGAAGAATTCTCCTGTTTCTGGGATATAATTCTTAGCAATCTTGTAAAACTTAATTCTAGCCTGAAAATATTTCCAAAATATAGTTATGAATATTATGTACATCATAAGGAAAACTTAATGGTATAGCCAGTGTGTGTCATTAGCTAGCTTAAAACCTACTCTTTGGAGTAATGCATATGAATATATTTATTGGACTATGCATACTGAAATTAGTAGATGCTGCTTTGTTAAAAAAACTGCTAATTTTACATTGTTAAAATTGTTTGTTTTTACAGACCTCATCACCCCTTTTTGACACAAAGGTATACTTTAAAAATGTCATGTTTTTACTGGTTTAATAATTGATTCCTCTTCTCCCCATCATGGCATGTTAAGTTTCTCCTAGTCAGTGCTTCTTTTCAAAGTCATTTGTAAAAGGTAATGAATCTCATTTACAAAGTAGATTTGGTTAGCTACTTTAAACTCTTTGGAGAAGTAGCCATGCACACCTGGGTGGGGGCATAAGGGAAGGTTAATTTTTCCACACTTAACTATTACAGAATATCCATAGGAAACTAAAATTGTTTAAAGTCTCATTTAATCCTTTGCTTTTTTTTTTTTATTGTGTCGAAAGTAACCATCAATACTGGGTGGAAGAAAATATTTGTCATTTTTATTTATTTTCAAAGAGTAATATAGGCTTTATATTAAAAGTATGTGGTTTTAATATAATTCATTTTGGTTTAAAATCAAGGGCAGATTGGAAAGTTGATGGGGGGACGTGGTTTAGGTCCTATGTCTGCCAGATACTGTGTCTCTGATCTTGAGCAAGTCAGTGTGTCTTTCTGAATATATTTTTTTCTCATCTATAAAATGTTGAGAGTAAGAATAACACTCTACCTTATGTGGTTTGTGAGGATTACATCAACTAAACATCATAATATATATGATCACATCTAGCACCAGGACAGGTTGCCTAACTTTACTTCAAATCTGCTGTGAACACTTGCCTCTTGGAGATATGCTGAGCATTGTGCCTAGAACACAGTGGTCATGCTCAGTTAATTGGCTCTGATTTTCTGATGAGAAAATGCCCGTGAAAGGGTGTTGTGAGTTTGTAGTACTGGAAAAATAGGAATATAAAAAAATTTAGGTGTTAAAACATGGTTAACCAAATTAATGCAGTTTTATAGGATTTTTATATCACAAACCTAAAACTTATACAAACTAATTCATTGAGGTCTTACTCAATAATTAATAATACCTAATTTTGAACCAATAAAAAAAGCAATACTGTATAATACTATTTACAAGCAACAGATTTTGGGCTATTTCAAATCATTTCTTTTTATTCTTCTTTTGCTGGGGAAAAAAGTCATTAGTCTGCATTTATAATCAGGACTAGCTTCCTGTAAAATTATTTATTTTAACTTTTTATTTATAGATTTTGAAATTTACAATTCTAAATACAGCAATAGTAAGGCACTGCATTTTTGCAGGAAACAAAAAGCACAATTAACAAAGTCAGAGCCAGCCACAAATAAAATATTCCAGCAAACTGTGTAAGGAAAAAAATGCTCTGGGAAGCAGATGCCAAGAAATGTTGCAAAGGTGGCCTTATTACATTGGAAAGAAAAGAATACAGAAGTATTGGTAGTAATAGTAGTAGGAAGAGGAGGGAGAGGGAAAAGGGGAGGAAGAGGTGGGGAATGTAGGCAGCAAATAAGTGAATGAGCCATTAAGTGCTAGGCAGTTCTAAGCATTTTATATAGATTATCTCATTTAATCTTCCCAACTACTTTATGAGTTAGATCCCTGCTTTACAGATGAAGTAGCTGAGGCTCACAGAATGTTAAGTAATTTTCCCTAAAACCTTATAGCCAGGATTCAAACCCAGGCTTTTTGGCCCCGGAAGTAAAGTTCTTAACCACTATGCATACTGTATAGCCACCATCTACAGAGAATGTAGATGATGAACAGAATGTAGTTTGTGTGTTTTGTGGATAATTTTTTTTAAAGATTTATTTGAGAGAGTGTGCAGGGGGGCGGGACAGAGGGAGAGGGAGAATGAGTCCCAAGCAGAGTCTTCACTGAGCATGGAGCCTGATGATGGGGCTTGATCTCAAGAACCTAAGATCAGGACCTGGGTGGAAACCAGAAGTCGGATGCTCAACCCACTGCGCCACCCAGGCACCACTGTGGATAATTTTTTAAATTGTATCATTGGATTCCCTTGGACTGGAGGCATTAATTTGGCCCTTTAAAAAAGTAATTGGTTACTTGATAGCACGCCTGGTGTTCTCAAAAATAATAACCCACTCGAAAGTACATCAGTGGTAAGACCTTAACTGTCTTTCTAGATGGATTTTTTTTTTTAACATTCCTTCCATGGCGGCATAAAGTATATTAATACATATGATAAATTCATTTATATACTTTAAAAAAAAAAGATTTTATTTATTTGAGTGAGAGAGAGCACAAGCAGGGGGAGCTGCAGGGGGAGAGGGAGAAGCAGGCTCCCCACTGAGCAGGGAGCCTGACTTGGAGCCCAGTTCCAGGACCCCAAGATCATGACCTGAGCCAGAGGCAGATGCCCAACTGACTGAGCCACTCAGGTGCCCGTCATTTACATGCTCTTAATAATTGTCAAGAAAAGTAATAGATGAAAGCATAGGAATGGTAAAGTGTGGTATGGTATTATATCACTTACCTTTTAGGCAGGGATTGTTTTTGGATTTTTGTACTTCCAGGAAGACTACTACCCTGCAGCTAGTGTGAGTATTTCATTTCTTTAAAAGAATCTCACATAGTAGGGGCTTAACAGCTAACTGATTACATTATTCTAGGCATAGAAATAATGAAACTCCCATAGTTCTTTCTTTGAGAAAACATATATCAAAATATTTCCTTTCTGTTTGATAAAAGCACATTGGATTTTTGCCTTAAAGAGAAATGTCGTTTTTTAACTTGGGCTGTGGCAGAATCAAATGAACAATAGTTTTTGATGGCTAACTCCTGTTCTTTTTTTTTATTGTAAAAATCCTTAAAAAGGTATTGTGACTAAATTATTTTATTCTTAGACATTAAGTTTTCTTTCCTTTGTCTTCAAATTTTTATAGTTCTCTTTCTCATAACATTGTCCTGCTCAACCCTAAGACCTAACTTTCACATTTGCCAGATTTTAAAAGAAGTTCATTAAGAGAAAATTTTCGATAGAATGTTTTGGCCAGACCTAAGAGTCCCATCATAATTTAAAAAGATCTTTGAGGCAATTTTTATTATTTACCTTAATTCAGTTAACTAATTCTGACATATTTTCTCTTAAATTGATTTTAAAAAATAGATTATCTGCTTTAACTATACCAAATGGCACCTGATCTAATAAGAAAGTTCTAACTGTATAAAGTCCAAGGGAGTCGGGAGATATACTTGTGGAAGTGTGGAATTTGACATTTATGCTGTTGTATGGATTCAGCAATCTCCCATTCCCCTATATCTTGTATCTCCTGTATTATACTCCTCTGTAGCCACCTCACCTTGATCAAGAAGAGGGCTGTTTGTGTAACGTTGTTCTCAGTAGAGGGCAGAATTGACTAAAGCAGGGATGGCAAATATGTAGCTTCTGTACATCCTCTTTGCTATGCTCATTGCAGACATCAGGTCTTGGCATACTTCCTTGCTTAGCCATAAAGCAGTTTCTCAATTTTCTTAGCTTCAGTGAGCTGTCTCACAAAGTTTCCATGTGAGGAAACTTATGTGCTGTTGTTGGAATAGAGTTTGGGATGATTATCAAAAGTTCTGTGCCTTTTTCTTTCATGTTTAGGATGTGAGGTAGCCCAGGATTAAGAGATCTTACTTCCTGTCTTAGTTTTGGTAAGTGTGCTAGCAGTTTAGTAGCCTTTTAAGTGTACTTAAACACACTTGAATTTAGCACAACAAAATTGATCCCTCCCCCCAATACCTTTTTAATAAAATATTCTATCAGGAAACCTTTTTTTGATATTACTACAGTTCATTTTTGGACAACTCTCCTCCGATAAATATATACTGAAAAAGTTATCTTTGGTTATGGATGAGGAATAGGTTGTATCTTGCAATCTAAATCCAGTACATTGATAAGGTTGATGTATTAGTTAGGATTCTCTAGAGAAAAATAATGAATAAAAGGTGTGTGTTGGGGGCAGTGGTGGTAAGGAGAGGGAGATTTTAAGGAATTGGCTTATGTGATTGTGGAGGCTGGCAAGTCCAAAATCTGCAGGGTAGGCCAGTAGGCAAGAGCTGGTGTTGTAGTTTAAATCCAGAGGCCCTCTGCTGGCAGAATTACCTTTTCTGCAGGGGACACCAGTTCTTTTTTTAATTAAGGCTTTCAACCAGTTTGATGAGGCCCACCCATACATTAAGGAGGGTAATCTGCTTCACTCAAAGTCTGTGGATTTAAATGTTAATCTCATCTAAAAAATACCTTTATAAAATAATGTTTGTGACCTAGCCAAGTTGACACATAAAGTTAATCATCACAATTGAGAAAGACTGATTCATTCATGATTGTTGAGTACCTATTATGAGGCAGGTTCTATACTTGATATTGGAGGATCTCAGCAGATTTAAAAAGGAAAAAATTTAGTAGACAATTTTTTCTTGTCAGCTAATTTTAGATATTTGTAATTAGTCATGCTTATACTAAGTACAAAAAAAATACTTAAAAAATATGTTGTGGGGGAGATACATTCAGTGTTCAGCCAGTAATTTAAGGATTTGAGTAAGAATTTTGGAATAGAGCACTGGTCATCATCCTGGTTACATATCTGAAACATACTAATGGGGTGCCTGGGTGGCTCAGTCAATTAAGCATCTGCCTTTGGCTCAGGTCCTGGGATCAAGCCCCGTATCAGGCTCCCTGCTCAGTGGGGAGTCTGCTTCTTCTCCCTCTCTCCCAACTCGCTTGCTCTCTCTCACTCTCTCTCTCTCTCTCAAATAAATAAATAAATAAAATCTTAAAAAAAAAAAAGAAACATACAAATGACTGGATCCCACTCTAGACTGATTTAATCAGGATCTTTGGGGCTGAGGTCTGGACATAAATGTTTCTTAAAGGATCTATAGGTGATTCTAAGGTACAGCTAGGGTGGAGAAACACAGACTATATTATACAGTTATGAACTGTTTAATGTTTCTACATGGAAAGAAAATATTTCTCTGCATTTCAAAACCTAGATGAATCATAGCATTAAATATCTAGTCTCTGATAGAAAGGAACTTGTTCAGAAGACCTGTAATTTCTCTTCTTTAGTTCTGATCTCTTCTCTGTCTCATTTCCACAAAGCTAATGTCTGCCTGTCTTTTGAGGACATTTGCTCTTCCTTAAAGCCTTTCCTGAATATAATAGTTCATAATAATATATTCTTTTTATTTATTATTTGTTTGCCACTAAATAAATTGAGTCTTACAATGATTTTATGATAGTATATAATAATCTTTTGGTAGAGATTTAACACTTTCTCTAGTGTGGTTTACCATCCATCTCATTTATTTTTATTTTTTATTTTTTAAAGATTTGTTTATTTGAGAGAGCACAATGTGCAGGGAGGAGGGGCAAAAGGAGAGGGAGAGAGAATCTTAAGCAAACTCCACTGAATTCAGAGGTCGACGGCAGGCTCGATCTCAGGACACTGAGATCACGACCTGAGCCAAAACCAAGAGTCAGATGCTGAACCCACTGCGCCACCCAGGCACCCTAGCCATCCCTCTCATTTAGTCCACACAACAGTCCCGTGACTAGGAAGGAATTAACATCTATTGAGTGCTTACTACACATTCTGGCAGTGCAGCTTTAAGCTTCACCTTATTGTCTATATAATACTCAACAACAATCCTGTCATATAACCATTATCATCTCACTTTACACATGAGGAAACAAGTTTGGAGGAAATTAAGGTTTAGTGAGTTTCCCAAATTTTGTAGTCCTGTCGTTTATAAACATCAGAAATAGACCTCAAAACCAAGTTCTCTGACTTAACAGTGCTGAGCTCTTTCTGCTGTATTTGTAGACTTATTTCCTAAGCTTTCATGATAAACAGACTCCTTGTTTTATGCATTGCTGTATCTCATATGAACTTATACATAGAAGTTGCTTAATCAGTATTGATTTATTTGTAATGTAACTTTATAAATCTGATTGTGATTATAGTTTCCATTTTAAAAGCACATCTAGCTCCATTAACTCCATATGAATGTTTGCTTCTGTGTTCTTTATCTACTCTTCAGTTCCTTTATGTTCTAATTTAAAACTTATTGTGAAACATTGCAAACTTGGTAAAAGTGCAGAAAATAATGGAATAGACATGTATATACCCACCGTGCTTTTATCTCTCACTTTTTGAAAAAGAAGTAAGATTAGATATTGCTGAAGTTCCACCCTCGTCCCTTTGTCCTCCCTTTTTCCCAAAATGCAGCTATTATTCTGAGTTTGGTATAAGTATATGTGCCTGTATACTGCTCTTCTGCCATAAATAACATAGTGCTTATTAGATTTTAGATAAATGGAACTATTGTGTACATATCCCTTTAAAAAATAAGTTTGAGCCATATTTTACATATCATATAATTCACCTTTCCAAATGTACAATTCACTGAAATTTTGGTAAACTTACCAGGTTGTTCAGTCATCATCATGACTCCAGTGTAGAACATTATCGTCACTTGAATATCATCTCTCTTGCACAGTAACTGTTAATCTTCATTCCCCCTGCTGTAGGCAACCATTAATCTGTTTTCTGCCTTGATAGCTTTGCCTTTTCTGGCTATTTCATGTAAATGAAATAATATATTTGGTCTCTTGTATCTGACTTTTTTCAGTGAGCATTTTTTTGAGGTTTGTCTACTTTGTAGTGTGTATCTATAGTCCATTTCTTTTTATTGGTGAATATTATTACATTATCATGTTTTGTCAGTACGTTCACCGTCAATCCATTCCATGAATATTTAGCTTCTTTTCAATTCTTGACTATTATGAATAAATCTGCTAAGAACATTTGTATTTAAGTCTTTATGTGGATATGTGTTTTCATTTCCCTTAAGTAGATACTTAAGAGGAGAATTGCTGAATCATCTGATATATTTATTTTTTTAACTTTTTAAGAAACTGCTAAACTACTTTCCAAAGTGGCTGTAGCATTATATTATCTCTTTGGTGATGTATGAGAGTTCCCATTTCTCTGCATCTTCACCAACATTTGTTATTATCTTTTTTTATTATACATACCTTTTATAACTCAAATTTTTCTCTCAATGTTTTGTTTTTGAGATTTATTCTTGCTGATACATGCAGCTATTATGTATTCTCTTTCACTGCTTTAGGGTATGTCATTGAATGAATATAGTAAAATTTCAGCCATGATATTGAAAAATGGCTTTACAAAATTCTACTGTGTAGAACGTAGGGTTGTAGTATGGTGAGGTTATTGAAAATCAGTGTTTTTAGTCCTCTATATTGTCATATAAGGTACAATGGTAAGATTTTGAAACTTACACTTAATACCACTGACTGAAAACTGATGTCAGAAATTCTCAAGTCGTCACAAGGCAATCATTTCCTGAGTCCATTCCACAGAAAATAAGAATTTTGGCTTTATTTGAGAAATGGGCAGAAAATGGCCTCTGTTATTATGGGAAAATATTATCATTGAGTTTTATCATGGGAAATATTACTATAGAGTTTTACTGACATAATTTGCTCATTCTGTTGATGAACATTTAGTCTGTAATTTTCACTGTTAACAAACTTTTAGCAGACATACATTTATATACCAGTTGTATTGTACATGTGTATACTTCCTCTAGGGAGTGAAATTTCACATATTCAACCATACTAGATATTGTCAAATTGTTCTCCAAACTCCTCTCCCCCCTGCCCCCAATCTGGCTTTTCTCCCTTAGTAATGTAGTATGCACATAGACACATAGGGATGATTAGGAATAGGTCTAAAGATTAGTGTTATCTAATTTTGATGCTAATAAGTGTAATAACAAGTTATATATACATATATAATTATATAATTTTGTGTGCTTTGTGTATAGCTAGAAAATGGAGCCTGTGCATCAGAATACTTTTTATCTTCATTCAATATATAATTCTGATCTGTAGGAATAATTTTTATTTATTTGAGAAATTTACTTGATATGAAAAAAATGTACTTATGGCATGTGATTCTTGATGTATTATTTTGGAAATTTTTTTCTTATTACCTGTCACTTGTTGAGAAAACACAGTAACTAGTTGTAAGTCGTACTAAATAGTAAAGGTTAACTAACCATAGAATTATCAGAATTTTGTTGCATAATGTTTACTTGAGTATTGAGACTGTTAGAAAAGATTTAGTTAAATATGGTTTGTGTTTCCTGTGTGTTAGCTAATAAAATAATTTTAGAATATTTGTATATGTTCATTTTTAATTGGGAAAATTATGTGAATTGATTGTTACTTTTTTATTTCTAATATGGAAATAGCTTTAAAAATCATATGTGGGGGGCACCTGGGTGGCTCAGTTGGTTAAGCATCTGCCTGCAGCTCCGGTTGTGATTTCGGGGTCCTGGGATTGAGCCCTGCATCAGGCTCCCTGCTCAGCGGGGAGTCTGCTTCTTCCTCTGCCCCTCTCCCTGCTCGTGCTCTCTCTCTCAAATAAAATCTTTAAAAAATAGAAATAAAATCATACATAGAAGCCAGCCAGTAAAGGCTACATATTGTATGATTCCTTTTATATGAAATGTCTGGAATAGGCAAATCTATAGAGACAGAAAGTTGATTAGGGGGTGCCTGGAGAAGGGGGAGGTGTTAGGGGGAGATAGGGAGTAATGACTTATGGATATGGGGTTATTTTTTTGGGTGGGGTAAAATGTTCTAAAATTGATTGTAATGATGATGCTTCCAAACTCAGTGTATATATAAAAACCTTGAATTGTACACTTTAAATGAATGAATTATATGTGCATTGTATCTCAGTAAAGCTATTAAAAACATGATAAATGACCCTTTTTAGAAAATACCAATAGTACAAAAATGTATAAAAAAGAAAGTAAAAAGTAGTTCAAACTCCAGCAGTTCCTGTGTCAGTGTAGAGAAACAGCATCATTTTAAATGGCTGTTTAATAAATTTCATTGTGTGGATGTACCACAATTTAATTAATTCCCTAATAATGGACATTTAGTAGTATTGCAAGTAGGGTCTTTATATGTTATTTTTGTGCAACTCATCTAAAGTCTAGAAGTAAAATTGTTGTAGAAATAAGAGATTAAGTACATTTTAAATTTTGATTCATGTTTCTAAATTGCCCTTCAGTCTTAAGTAAGATGCTCTAGTTTGTTCTTCCCCAGTGGTACGCAACAGTGTCTGAATTACCATACTCTTTCCAGTGCTAGATATTGTCAGTATTTTTAATCTTGCCAATTAGGGGGAAATTCACTCATAAAAATTGTATTTCTTTGTGTAGCTTGTTATATATCCTTTTTGAAAAAAAATTTTTTAAATCTTTTCTATTGGGATAATAATTTTTTTGCATTGATATTTAGAAACTTTTTATATTAAGAATATTTTTGTTATAGAGGATGAAAATATTTTTTAAGTTTGTATTTCATATTTATGTTTTTTCCCACTGTACAGAATTTTAAAATTTAGTGTAGTTATATTTATTACTTAAAAATATTCTTAGTTACTTTGCTATGTTCCAAGATTATAAAAATATTCCATCATATTTTTAAATTATTTTAATGATTTCATTTCTTATGTTTAAACCTTTGATCCATTTGGTGTTTATTTAGTATAAGAAGCAAAGGAGAGCAAGATCTACTTAACCCAGCTCACTGACAAATTTTTATCTATAAAATGTTAAATTATCACATACCTTTGAGCGTGTCATTTTAGTCGCAAATCTATTCTTATGCCATTCTTTTAAATATTGTAGTTTTAAATAATATATTTTAATATCTGGTAGACTGATTTCTCTTTTACTCAGAAAGCAGCGTGATAATAGGGATTAAAACCAAGGGCCTTGCAATTTATTTCAGTGTATGATCTTGGCAAGTTATTTAACCTTTTTTGTGCCTCCCTCAGTTCAATGGGGATGGGATAATAAAAGTAAGTATCACATGGGGTGCTACAGGATCAAAGCAGTTTTTTCTCCTGCTTCATTAATGTTTCCCTCATTACTGCTTTCCCATCAGTATGCAGTCATGCTGTTATTTCTCCCACCTGAAAAACACCCTTTTTAATCCCACTATTTGGGCCACCTTTTGTCCCAGTTCTTTCTTCTTTTGGCAGTAAAACTTCTCTGGGAATTGTCTGTACTTGCTGTTTCCAATTCTTCTCCCCCCATTCTCTTTCTTAAAGTCATCACAGTTAGGGGAAAAGTCTCCACTACTAAGTATTCTGAGTATGCCTTTATCATAGTTAACAATAACTTCCACATTGCTAAATTCTATGGTCAATCCTTGTTGTTACTTAAAACCTGTAGCTAGCATTTGATGTTAAGTTTCTCTTCCTTGGTATACTTTCTTCATTGTTTTCTAGGATATCATGCCTTCTTGGTTCTCTCTGCCCCACTGGTTGTTTCTCACTTTCCTCCATTGGTTTCTCCTATTCTTACCTACTTAATTTGGAGGGTATCAAAGCCAGTTATTTGACCTTTTCTCTTTTCTATTTACATTCACTGCATTGGCGATTTCATCTAATCTCATGTCTTTAAATACCAAAGTATTCAACTTGGCCCTTTTATCTGAACTCCAAGTTTATATATCTAATTAATATGTTTGGCATCTCCACAGAGCTAATTGTCATCTCAAAGTCATTATGTTAAAAAGTGACTTCCTATTTTTTCTCTTTCAAACCTATTTTACCTGCAGTCTTACCCATTTCTGTTGATGGCAGATCCATCTTTCTAGTGGCTCAGGTAGAAACAGTGGAGTCATCTTTTTCTTAAATTTTCTAGTTGCTTTTTGTTTGATATGTAAGAAAGCTGTTTAATGTTAAATATTTAATTTGTAGTAGTGAGCTCATTATTTTTGTAATCATTTTTTTGGTTTTGTATGTATTTCCACATATAAAAGCATTAATCTACAAGAATTATTTTGCTCTCTTGGGGTGCCTGGGTGGCTCAGTCGGTTAAGTGTCTGACTCTTGGATTTTTGGCTCAGGTCATGATCTCAGGGTTGTGGGATCCAGCCCTGCATTGGGCTCCATGCTCAGCACGGAGTTTGCTTATTCATCTCCCTCTGCTCCATCCTCCCCATGTCTTGTCTAATTACACTTGGTTAGCAGATTCATTTCTTGACATCAAGCAATAACTACTTTTGACTTAAATTCTAAACAGCTTTGGAATTAGGGTGCAGTGACTCTTGAATTGCTTGAAATAATATTAATTCTTCCCAGGGCTAATACAACTTGAAATTTATAGTTCCTAGGAGAGCTGTACCACATCTACTAATGGATTGTTGGTTGATACCAATTTCTATAGTAACTAGAATTTTATATTTAATTTTAAATGAAATTCAGTGAGAATTACATTAAATTAAAAGAAGCATTTATATTCAGTTTTAGAATGACTTTATTCCTAAGTATATTGTCCTGGAAAGTTACATTCTTTCAAGATTAGTAAAATGCAGATCTCTTTAGGAGTAACTTGGGTTGAAAGATAAAATGTTGTTTCATCCGGGCTGCTAGCTCTATTTTCTCAATGATAAAGAACATTACCCTCCCACCCCCGCCCCCCATCTTAAAGGAGAGCCTAAGTTTCAGCCTAAGTAGAACATTTGTGTCTTCTATTGAAACACATTCTCTGGCCTTCTCTGCCTAAATTAGAGTGAATAGTTTTTCACATGCTTAGGAAAGGGACATTTCAGGAGGACTGTAAACCTTTTCCTATTTTATTTCCTTTTGAATTGTTATCAGAGGTGGTGAAAATCTTGAAGGTAAGGATATAATACAGAATGTGAGAAACTAGTATGTATTAATATGTGTAATGAAGTTTTAATTGTTATGGAGAAAAAAGGTACGTGAGGACTATTTGCAACTTCTTACAGGGTTTAATTCTTTCCTGGAAATTACTTAAATTTCCTGGAAATGTTAACTTAAAATGACTTGGATTAAAACTTTCCATTGTTAAGGTAAGAGTTTGAATTCTGTGTTGGATAAAATGATTCTGTGTCAGAAACATGTACTGGTGAGTTTGTACGTGTGGGTGGTGGTTCTGAGCAGGGTGATCATAAGCCTAATTTGCTTGGGAAAGTGCTTTATATGCCTGTTATCCTGCCTTAATTATTTCTAGCACCCCTGCATTTTTATTGTTCCCTTGCATATTACTGCAAACTTAGTGGTTTAATAGAACACAAAATTTTAAACTCAGTTCTGTAGGTCAGAAGTCCAACATGGGTCTCATGAGGCTATAATCAAGATGTTAGAGAATCTGTTTCCTGTTCATTCAGTTTTTTGGCAAAATTCAGTTCTTTGTGGTTGTAAGACCTAGGTCTCCATTTTCTTGTCGCCTATAAACCAAGAACCATTTCCAGCTTGTATAGGGAGCTGTATCTTGGCCCATCATCACTGCCTCCATTTTCAGCCAGCAACAGCAAGTTGAATCCTCATCTGCTTCTCTCTGACCCTTCTTCCTCTATAGCATCTTTCTTTCTGACTCAAGTGATTAGGTTGAGCCTACCAGGATAATCCAGGATAATTTCTCCATTTTGAGGTCCATGACTGTAATCACATCTTGAAAATCCCTTTTGCCATGTAAGGTAACATATTCACAGGTTCTAGGGATTAAGACATGGACATCTTTGAGGGAGTTGGTGCGTTATTCTGCCTTCCACAGCATCTTTTCACTATTGGGAGTGACCCTGTTTGGACACAATTGAATTATTTCAAATAAGAGTAAAACCCCAAACTCAAGTTTCTGTCTCCCTCTCTTAAAATTTTGTCTCATTAGTTCTTTCCTTTTCTACTTCCTCTCCTGCTTCTCTTTGACACCTTTGCAAAGGCATGAATAGTTTTTTCTGGCTCACTGGATAGAAGTCAGCCCAGAGAGTGTATGTGATTTCTTTTTTGCCCTTATTTATGAATAAAGGAGCCATATGTTTTATAGTCTGAGAGCTTACATCATTCTTTTAGTCTTTGGTCATTGCAGCCTGCCATTCTCATGTCCTCAGTGTTTAGTGACAAAGGAATAGGTGAATTCTGAGGTTGTGCTGCTGCTTGTGCTGGACATTGTCCTTAGACTGTTACTTGGCAAGGAACAGGAATTAAGACAGGCTTTTTCCCCCACTCTACCTTTAGATTTTATTTAATACCGAGAAATAGCTGAGCATTGCATTCACTTAAACAGCTGCTGATTTTTTTTTTTTGGAGGGGGTGGGTTAGTATGTTATAGAATACAATTTTACTAGCACAGCTGTCTTTTAATAAAGTAGATACTTGAATGTTTTTATTTCACATTTTTGAAAAATTTTACTTATTAAACTACATTAGTTGAAGAAAATAATTATGTATTTTTTGTATATCTAAAGACCAAATTGCCATTTATGTCTACTCTTCAACTTAAATTTGTAGTCTGGAATTTTTCCCAAAGCACAAAATATAATTTGTATTCAAATGGATTAATTTGTTCCTTGGACAGTCTAAACAAAGACCAAGTTATGATTTTTAATCCTATATCTTGTTTTAATAAGCTAAGTAAATATTTGATACTTACTGATTTATATATACTTGTGTCCTTAATTTAATAGTGAATCCATCAGAGTTCAGATTTAGCAATTAATGCATGAGATGAAACCAGTGCTACATACCTCTGAAGTTAATTTCTTTCTTTTCAGTTTACAATGCCAGTTTTACACTCCATTCGCTGTCGGTGAAAATGTAGGCGGCAGGCACACCACATATTTATCATCACTAAGTTCACTATATCATTACAGGAAAAGTACATTAATATGCCATACAGAAAATCTAACACACATAAACAACCACTTAGCATTTTTAAGAACATATCTGACTTATTGATTAGCTTAAATATCTTTTAGTAGAGTGAGACAGCCACATAGAGTGCCTATGTTCACTTACTTATCAGAACAAGTGCTTCTTGTGCTGATGAATGAGCATATCTCCTCTTTATGTATCATGATGAGGATCAGACCTTCAAAAGCTTTCCCCTTTCCATTGGAATCCCTAAATCTTGACACAATTAAATTATTCCCAGGGTTCTTCAGATAAAGTGCACTCTGGAAAACAACTTTTTAAAACCTTATTATACATTTACATTCATGGTTGGCGTTCTGTCTCTTTTCCTGAAGTTTGTGCTGTTTTTCTCTGTTCTAGGCTCAATGGTAGGTGGGGTGGGGTTTGAGAACTTTTCTTAATTTCTGTTTTCCATATGAACACTGTGTTCTACAGGCTGCACCTGTAAATTATTCTCAAATTGGATTGTGTGTATGTTTTAAAAAATATGTACAATACCAGTTAGAGTTTTTCCTCACTGGAATATTTTATTGAAATTACGAAATACAAAATATAATACCTAGTTTACATGGACACTGACCTCAACCTGAGAAAACTAATAAATAATGCAGTTAATGAAAAAATGGGGGGAATAATGTAACTGATATAAAGCATATGGAGCGGATGAAAATGTTTTTCTTTTGGTCTTTTATGGGCATTTACATTACATATATTCCAGAATTAAGACATTTTAAAAGAAAAATGTCCTAGCTTTTTTTTAGTGAAGTAATACAGTAGGAAGTTATATGTTTAAAAGTTTTGTAGTTTCCTCAGATACTTAGTTTTTTCCCTCTGGTTTATATTTTCTCTCTAAAACAAAATAAAAAAACAGTATTTAAAATTCATGTTTCCTTGCACTATTTTCTAAGAGCCCGTGTGTTTACTAACTTTGGGGTAAGGTTTTTGTTGAGTGCCCTCTCTTGAATATTGTCTTTATTTCTTGAGTCATTCCTTCTGGACTGAAACTATCTAATAAAGCCAGTCATTCCATTTTGTTTTATTTTAGTTAATTTCCACAGATATATTTGTAGACTTTGCTAAATAGTGTAGAATTGTCGGGCACCTGGGTGGCTTAGTCGTTAAGCGACTAAGGTTATGATCCCAGAGTCCTGGGATCGAGTCCCACATCGGGCTCCCCGCTCAGCAGGAAGCCTGCTTCTCCCTCTCCCACTCCCCCTGCTTGTGTTCCCTCTCTCGCTGTCTCTGTCTCTGTCAAATAAATAAATAAATAAAATCTTTAAAAAAAAAATAGTGTAGAATTGTCTTGAGTCTCTGCTCTTTACTGTTTCTTTCCCTTCCTTTTGAAGATTTTAAACTGTTACAGTTTCATTGAAAACTCTAAAATCTGTAGCTCTGTGTATAACCTCATTCTCAAATCTCTGTTTCTCATTTCCTACTGTCTTGAATACTTTGTTTTCCAGCACAGTGAATGTCTGGAACTGAAAGCATTATTTTGCCCCTAACCTGTTTTTTCCAGCCAAATCGAGCCATTCTTGGTTTCTCTCTCATTACCCTTTAGATTCTTTCTCTTAGACCCAGGAATTCATGGTCCCCTCCCTTATCCATCCTATCTTACTACTCAGTGGATATAGTCTTAGTTTTTGCTCCTGCTAGTTACTTACCATTCCCCAAAACTGGCCTTAATCCACTCCTCTACAGCCTTATTCCTGGAATACTTCAGAGGCTTTTGCTATTTCCAAATCTGTCCCATATATTGTCAGATTAATCTTCCTAAGGCATTGCTTTTACTCTGTCACTCTCTTGATTAGGAACCTTTGGTGGTCCCGCTTTGTCTATAGATTGAAATTTGGAGTCTCTAGCCTGATCTTCAAAGTTCTCTCATAAAGTTGTCCTAATTTACCATTTAGCCTTAGCTTCTATTAGTCAGTAACAAAAATTCTATTTCTGTCGAGATGGTTCCAACATACTGAGAATTCCTACATTTGCACATCCTTCCTCATTTCACAGTATTTTCTCCTTCTCATTTGTGCTCTGTGATCTCTCTCCTATTTTCTTTTTGCTCATCCAAAGCTTACATTTTCCAAACTGCAGCACATGTCTTGCCCTCTCTGTGAAATCTTCCTGAACAGTATGGTCTACTGTAATCTCACCTTCTTCTGAACTCCTGTTTTGCTTTGTTGCTATTTACAAGCACTTTCTGTTTGGTGTTTTGCACTCTTGTTTTTAGTTGGATCTAGGCCCTGTGTGGATAAGTGGATTTTAAGTGTCAAGGGAGCAGGGACCATGTTCTATTTCTTTGCATCTCTCTTATGGGCTAAGTACAATTCATTTCAAGTCTCAGATGTTAAATTGATTTTTGCTCACTTACTAGTTCCACAAATATTAATTGATTACCTAAACTTAAACACTATTGATAAAGAGTTAAACATAAGAAGTATGAAACCTGGTTTCATGGACTTTACATTCTAGAAGGGAAAGAGAAATAGTCTATGGCTAATTTAACAGTGCTTATTTAAGTATAATTGAGGAATGTGGTTTGTGAAAAAACCAGAAAATTTCCTCCCCCACTCCGTTGTTATTTGTATATATAATTTTTCTTACTTTAAAAATAAATTTTAATAGGGTAAATTACTCTTCAATTCATAGGTTTTCAAGTGGTAAATCTTGTTTTGTTCTAAATGTTCGTAATACTGATATGCTCTTTAGCTAAATCTAGTAGACAAAGTAATAGAATGATTCATACATTTTTGACATTAAAACAATTATAGGACATTTGTATATCATGTGATATATAAACTGATGTGAAATAATTAAAAGATAATGAAAATATTTTTAAAAGGAAGATTTGCTAAACTCAAAACTATGAGAACTTCTGAGTTAATATTCTAAAGCTTTATTTTGTAGGAAAATAAAATTGAAACTGAATATATTGTTGGACACATTATTATTTTAGCTTCAGTTTCTTCCAATGGCTTGAACAACATCATGTATGTCATAGGTATAATTTTTTGAGATTGTAATAGCCATAGAAAGTTAATGTTAAAAGAATGGCAAAGTATGCATTGAAACGAAAAATTATTGTATTTGCAAATGTAAAATCATAATCGACATAAATGTTATAGTTAGGAACATTATGAATGTAAATATGCCTTCTCTATTCTCAGTCCTGTAATGCCATTCTTTGTCCAGTGGGAGATGAAGAGTGATGTTGAGACTGCTGTTTAACCTATTATAAGAGCTTTAAAAAAATTAAATAGCATTGATGTAAATATGAGGAGGGAAAAGAGTATTTATCTCCATTAAGTGACATAAAAAGCCATGGTAAGAATAACAGGCGGATGGGTGTGCATTAAGCAGTGAAATCCCTAAATTCAGATGCTAATTAAAAGCTCAAGGACAGTTGCCTCCCACATACTTAACTGTTGTATATTTTCTTTAGTCAAAGTGTAATTCAGAGTTTGTGAAGTGGCTTTTAGTTTTTCACTTCCCCTTAACATATATGTTTAAAAAAAAACCAGTAGAAACACTTCTCCTGGACTGTGATTTTGACAGATATAGATGGAATATTAAACCAAATGCTACAAAGATAATTCACATGATTGCTCTTGGAGGGTCTTTATTGAGTGTCTTACCTGCTTCCCAGTATTAAAAAGCAAATATTTAGTAGTAAAGTCAAAGTTATTGAATGAAGTATATTTGAGCACAATTTACTTGCTGTGGTGTGCCCAGGACTAATTTAAGGCTTAGATTATGAAAGGATGTATTAGTAATGGCATTAAGAGTATATTTGTTTAGATTATTATGATTTTTTAAAACTTCTTTTGGTTATGGCATCTTGTCTTAAAAGTACAATACTGCTTTTTCCATTATCTGAGAAAAATTTCCTCTGCATTTTCTACACTACCTTTCAATGGTGGTTTTGTAATGTGTTCATCAGTTGTTGAAAGGGCCCACAGTGTGGAAACCCTGTTCTTAGAAGGTAGATAGCTTTTAAGTGCAGAATAGCAGGGAAAGTGTTAGAGTCTTAAATTATTTTTAAAACTTTGTTTTTAGAAATAGAAATACAAAAAACCTTTTTGTAATTTTGCCACTTTTTTTATTCTTAGGTATGCTTTTTATTTAGCTTTTAGTAACTTGTAATTTAAGATCACAGTTATTAGGTGTATTTCTGCATTTTTATATATCGCTCCCAGATGCTACAGTATTAGTTTTTATCACTGCATATTTTATGAAATGTCAGCCTTCTGTTGGCTGTTCACGCAGCATTGTTAGTGATCAAAGACACAACATAAAGGAGAAGAATCTAAACAGTTGGCTTATCTTTGTCCTTCATTGTGACAAAAATACTATAAAATTACTTTATTCTAAAAAGTCAAATAGAAGCATCATTTAACATGCAGTAAAAGGATAAGTGTCTTTGCTTTTTTAGTGAAATGAAATCTTAAAATATTTAATATCAAGAAAACTAGTTATAAAAAGAAATAATTTATAATTTTACAAAGTTTTTTTTGGTAAGGAATGTGGGTAATGTGTTGTATGTAATGTTGTCATATTCTGCTGACAGTGCTAGGCCTCGAAAAAGCCACACAGTTTTTGTCAACATAAGAGGTTACTCAGTTTAAACTCTTCATTTTGTTACTCAAAATACATTTTACAGAAGTGGTTATTAGTTTTAGTAAGTGCATTGTTTAAGTTGTATGTGATCTGGTTTGTTATTTTTCTTGAATTGACTTACTTTGTAGTTTAAAACTTTATTCCATAGATTTAAAAATCCTTTTTTTCTCTAGGTCAATGATTTCAATATCAAGATAAAAGTGTAGAATGGGAAAACATTCTCAAAGTCTGAAAGAAAATCTGTAAGAATAAAAATCTTGAATGATTTTGATCAGCTGTTGTGTATGCCCACCACAGCAGTTGGTTCAATCAATTTTATGTTTTGGGATGGTTTTATTAAAATGAGCTGCTGCTTTCAGTAAATCATTGAGAAAGATGCTGGCTTTATACATGTCTTTTTTTGGTGGAGGCAGGGCAATAATAGTTTCTCTTTGCAGCCTTATAAGTCAGTAAAGTTGGAGAAAATTCCTGACCACCATAGAAGTCAGTATGTTTCTGTGTCATTGGTGTGGGCATATGGAAGTAGAAGTAGAATGAGGATTTAGACTAAAAAGTAATTTTTTATATGCACTTTTATGGCGGTTGGCAGGAAACTGCCATTTCTAAAGGAAAATAATTGTCAGCAGGTAATAATGGTTTTATTATCTTCTTTTTATTGCACACAATTTCTGTTTTTATAAATGAATGAAAGCTGGTTTTTGTGTGGGAGAATTAGACTTTTGAAAAGCAACTTGAAAGACATAGCTATTGGATACTTGTAACTTAGGGGGGCCTCATTTTTTTTTTCCTGAGGTGACTGAAACCCTCACCCAAAGTGTGGTCCATAGTTCAACAGCGTTGGTGTTACCTGAGAGCTTGTTAGAAATGCAGAATATTGGGCCCGCCCCATGCTTACTAAATCACCATCTGCATTTTTATCAAATTTCCATTTAGCATGCCCATTACAATTTGAGAAGAGCAACTGTAATACTTCTGAGTCAAAGCCTCTCATTTGCTCAGTTTGTGTATGTTTTAATTGTGGGATGCTGATAATGGAGTTGGGCATTTGCAGTTGGAGAGTTGGAGGAGGCAGTGTAAGCTCACATCAGAATTGTAGTGGGACCCTGGGGCGCCTGGGTGGCTCAATCGTTAAGCGTCTGCCTTCGGCTCGGGTCATGATCCCAGGGTCCTGGGATCGAGCCCCACATCGGGCTCCCTGCTCGGTGGGAAGCCTGCTTCTTCCTCTCCCACTCCCCCTGCTTGTGTTCCCTCTCTCGCTGTCTCTCTGTCTGTCAGATAAATAAATAAAATCTTAAAAAGAAAAAAAAATTGTAGTGGGACCCTGAAGAAAGCAAGTATTTAATCTAGAACTCACAGGGATTTGATCTGTAAGTAATTGCAGTTAGAATCAGTCACTACTTTGTACCAAACATGGGAAGCTTCACATTACCCTGCTGATGTTAAGCTGGTGGTTTCTTTTGGTGTATAAGTGTCTTTATCAAATTCCAGATATTCTGATGTTTTCTCTCACTAACAGTATAGTCAGCATTTCCAAAGTATATTCTGTGGTGTATTTTTCCTAGGAGATTTTCCAAGTAGAGAGAGCCCATGGTCAAATTTTGGAAAGCACTGTATACTTTCTTCGTTTCTAGGAGAATCACAATATACATTGATTTATATTTAAATAATCTGAGAGACACCTGGGTGGCTCGGTCAGTTAAGTGTCTGCCTTCGGATCAGGTCCTGATCCCTGGGTCCTGGGATCAAGACTCATGTTGGGCTCCTTGCTCAGTGTGGAGCCTGCTTCTTCTCTGCCTGCCGCTCCCCCTGCTTGTGCTCTGTCTCTCTCTGACAAATAAATAAATACAATCTTTAAAAGTAAAAACAAATATCTGAGAACCTGGTGTAGCTTAATTCAATTTAGCATTTTCCAAATTAACTTGTCCATAGCATTCCCACCCCCTCCCTTTTTTAAAAGGCAACCATTATTATCTCTTCCATTAGTGTATGCAAACTGGCTTCTTTCCATTATTTAATCTTTTTTTTCTCTTCCAGATTTTTATTTAAATTCTAGTTGGTTAACCTACAGTGCAGTGTTGGTTTTGGGGGTAGAATTCAGTGATTAATCAGTTACATACAACACCCGGTGTTTATCATATCAAGTGCCCTCCTTAATACCCATCACTCATCTAATCCATCTCCCATCTATGTCCCTCCATCAACCCTCAGTTTGTTTTCTATCCTTAAGAGTCTCTTATGGTTTATTTCCCTCTCTCTCTTCTCTCCCCCCCAATATGTTCATCTATTTTGTTTCTTAAATTCCACGTATGAGTGAAATCATAGGGTATTTGTCTTTCTCTGACTTATTTCGCTTAGCATAATATACTATAGCTCCATCCACGTTATTGTGAATGGCAAAATGTCATTCTTTTTGATGTCTGAGTAATATTCCGCTATGTATAGAGACCATATCTTCTTTATCCATTCATCATTCGATGGACATTTGGGCTCTTTCCATAGTTTGGCTATTGTTGAAAATGCTGCTCTTAACATCAGGTTGCATGTACCCCTTTGAATCTGTATTTTTGTATCCTTTGGGTAAATACCTAGTAGTACAATTGCTGGATAACTTATTGAGGAACCTCCATACTGTTTTCCAGAGTGGCTGCACCAGTTTACATTCCCACCAACAGTGTAAGAGGGTTCCTCTTTCTCTGCATCCTAGCCAACATCTGTTGTTTTCTGTGTTGTTCATTTTAGTCATTCTGACAGCTGTGAGGTGGTATCTCATCATGGTTTTGATTGTATTTCTCTGATGATGAGTGATGTTGAACATCTTTTCAATTGTCTATTAGCCATCTGGATGTTTTCTTTGGAAAAGTGTTTATCCATGTCTTCTGCCTCTTAACTGGATTATTTGTTTTTTGGGTGTTGAGTTTGATAAGTTCTTTATAGAGTTTGCATACTAACCCTTTATCAGATATGTTGTTTGCAGACACCTTCTCCCATTCCTTAGACTGCCTTTTAGTTTTGTTGATTATTTCTTTTGCTGTACAGAAGCTTTTTATCTTGATTAAGTCCCAATAGTGCTTTTTTGCTTTTGTTTCTCTTGTCTCCAGTGACGTGTCTTGTAAGAAGTTGCTATGAGGTCTAAGATTGCTGCTTGTGTTCTCCTGTAGGGTTTTGATGGTTTCTTGTCTGACATTTAGTTCTTTGATCCATTTTGAATTTATTTTTGTGTGTGGCATAAGAGAGTGGTCCAGTTTCATTCTTCTGCATGTTGCTGTCCAGTTTTCCCAACACATTTATTGAAGATACTGTCCTTTGTCCATTTGATATTCTTTCCTGCTCCTTTGAAGATTAGTTGATCATGTAGTTGTGGGTCCATTTCTGGATTTTCTTTTCTGTTCCATTGATCTCTGTGTCTGTTTTTGTGCCAGTACCATACTGTCTTGATGACTTTGTAATATAGCTTGAAATGCAGAATCTTGATGCCTCCAGGTTTGTTTTTCAGGATTCCTTTGGCTATTTGGGTTTTTTTTGTGGTTCCATACAAATTTTAGGATTGTTGAAGAACAAACAAACAATGTTTGTTCTTCCATCCTAAAGGAGAACACAGGTAGCAACCTTTTCGACCTTAGCCGCAGCAACTTCTTCCTAGAAACATCGCCAAAGGCACGGGAAGCCAGGGCAAAAATGAACTATTGGGATTTCATCAAGATAAAAAGCTTTTGCACAGCAAAAGAAACAGTCCACAAAACCAAAAGACAACCGACAGAATGGGAGAAAATATTTGCAAATGACATATCAGATAAAGGGCTAGTATCCAAAATCTATAAAGAACTTATCAAACTTAACACCCAAAGAACAAATAATCCAATCAAGAAATGGGCAGAAGACATGAACAGACATTTCTCCAAAGAAGACATCCAAATGGCCAACAGGCACATGAAAAAGTGCTCCACATCGCTCGGCATCAGGGAAATCCACATCAAAACCTCAATGAGATACCACCTCACACCCGTCAGAATGGCTAAAATTAACAAGTCAGGGAACGACAGATGTTGGCGGGGATGTGGAGAAAGGGGAACCCTCCTACACTGTTGTGGGAATGCAAGCTGGTGCAACCCCTCTGGAAAACAGTATGGAGGTTCCTCAAACAGTTGAAATTAGAGCTACCATTCGATCCAGCAATTGCACTACTGGGTATTTACCACAAAGATACAAATGTAGGGACCCGAAGGGGTACGTGTACCCCAATGTTTATAGCAGCAATGTCCACCATAGCCAAACTGTGGAAAGAGCCAAGATGTCCATCGACAGATGAATGGATAAAGAAGATGTGGTATATATACACAATGGAATATTATGCAGCCATCAAAAGGAATGAGATCTTGCCATTTGCAACGACGTGGATGGAACTGGAGGGTGTTATGCTGAGTGAAATAAGTCAATCAGAGAAAGACATGTATCACATGACCTCACTGATATGAGGAATTCTTAATCTCAGGAAAGAAACTGAGTGTTACTGGAGTGGTTGGGGGTGGGAGGGATGGGGTGGCTGGGTGATAGACATTGGGGGGGGTATGTGCTACAGTGAGCGCTGTGAATTGTGCAAGACTGTTGAATCACAGTTCTGTACTTCTGAAACAAATAACGCAACATATTTTAAGAAAAAAGAAAAAGAAGATGATAACAGGAGAGGAAGAAAAGGGGAGTATGTCAGAGGGGGAGACGAACCATGAGAGATGATGGACTCTGAAAAACAAACTGAGGGTTCTAGAGGGGAGGGGGGTAGAGGGATGGGTTAGCCTGGTGATGGGTATTGAGGAGGGCACGTTCTGCATGGAGCACTGGGTGTTATGAACAAACAAGGAATCATGGAACACTGCACCAGAAACTAATGATGTAATATATGGTGATTAACATAACAATAAAAAAATGTTTGTTCTTCCAATCCATGAGCATGGAATGCTTTTCCATTTCTTAGCATCCTCTTCAATTTTTTATTTAAGTGTTGTATAGTTTTCAGAGTACAGAGTTTTTACCTCATTGGTTAGGTTTATCCCTAGGTATTTTATTGGTTTTGGTGCAATTGCAAATGACATCAATTCCTTCATTTCTTTTTCTGCTGCTCTGTTATTGGTGGATAGGAATGCAACAGGTGTCTGTGTGCTGACTTCATATCCTGTGCCTTTCCTGAATTCATGTATTAGTTCTAGCAGTTTTTTGGTGGGTTTGGAGTCTTTTGGGTTTTCTACATAAAATATCATGTCACCTGTAAAGAATGAAAGTTTGACTTATTCCTTGCCTATCTGGATGTCTTTTATTTCTTTTTGTTGTCTGATTGGCTGAGGCCAAGACTTCCAGTACTATGTTAAGTAGTAATGGTGAGAGTGGACATCCTTGTCTTGTTCTTGACTGTAAGGGAAAGGCTTTCAGTTTTTCCCCCATTGAAGATGATATTAGCTGTGGGTCTTTCATATATGGCCTTTATGATGTTGAGGTATGTTCCATCTAGCCCCACTTTGTTGAGGGTTTTTATCAAGAATGGATGCTGTATTTTGTCAAATGCTTTTTCTGCATCTATTGAGAGGATCTTATTCTTTTATTAATGTGGTGTATTGCATTGATTCATTCGTGAATATTGAATTACCCTTGCAGCCCAAGAATAAATCCCACTTGATTGTGGTGAATAATTCTTTTAATGTACTATTGAATTCGGTTTTCTAGTATCTTGTTGAGAATTTTTGTATCGATGTTTATCAGGGATACTGGCCTATAATTTTTTAGTGGGTTCTTTGGTTTTGGAATCAAGGTAATGCTAGTCTTGTAGAGTTTGGAAGTTTTCCTTCCATTTTGACTTTTTGGAACAGTTCAAGAAGAATAGGTATTAACTCTTCTTTAAGTGTCTGGTAGAATTCCCCTGGGAAGCCATCTGGCCCTGGACTTTTCTTTGTTGGGAGATTTTTGATTACTGTTTCAATTTCTTTGCTGGTTATGGGTCTGTTCAAATTTTCTAATCCTGTTTCAATTTTGGTAGTTTGTATGTTTCTAGGAATTTATCCATTTCTTCCAGATTGCCCAGTTTGTTGGCATATATTTTTTCATAATATTCTCTTATAATTGTTTGTATTTCTGTGGTGTTGGTTGTGATCTCTCTCTTTTCTTACATGATTTTTTTTTTTTTTTTAATTTGGGTCCTTTCTTTTTTCTTTTTGATGAGTTTGGCTGGGGGTTTATCAATTTTTTTTCTTTCAAAGAACCAGTTCATTTCATTGATCTGTCATTTCTGCTCTGATCTTCATTATTTCCCTTATTCTGCTGGCTTTAGGCTTTATTGGATGTTCCTTTTCTAGCTCCTTTTGGTGTAAGGTTAGGTTGGGTATTTGAGACATTTCTTGCTTCTTGCGGTAGGCCTGTATTGCAATATACTTCCTCTTAGGACTGCCTTTGCTGCATCCCAAAGGTTTTGGACTGTTGTGTTTTCATTTTCATTTGCTTTCATGTACTTTTTAATTTCATCTTTAATTTCCTCATTGACCCATGCATTCTTTAGTAGGCTATTCTTCAACCATCATTTATTTGTGGTCTTTCTAAAATTTTTCTTGTGGTTGACTTCAAGTTTCAAAGCATGGTGGTCTGAAAATATGTATGGTATGATCTCAGTCTTTATGTACTTGTTGAGGGCTGATTTGTGACCTAGTGTGTGATCTGTTTTGGAGAATGTTCCATGTGTATTGAAAAGAATGTGTATTTTGCTGCTTTAGGATGAAATGTTCTTAATATATCTGTTAAGTCCATCTGGTCCAGTGTGTCACTCAAATCCATTGTTTCCCTGTTGATTTTCTGTTTAGATGATCTGTCCATTGTAGTGAGTGGGGTGTTAAAGTCCTCTACTATTATTGTATTATTGTATTATCAAGAGTTTCTTTATGTTTGTTATTAATTGATTTATATATTTGGGTGCTCCCAAGTTGGGGGCATAAATATTTACAATTGTTAAATCTTCTTGATGGATAGATCCCTTAATTATGATTTAATGCCCTTCTTCAGCTCTCGTTACAGTCTTTGGTTTAAAATCTAGTTCATCTGATACAAGTATGTCTACTCTGGCTTTCTTTTGGCATCCATTAGCATGATAGATGGTTCTCGATTCCCTCACTTTCAATCTGCAGATGTCTTTAGGTCTAAAATGAGTCTCCTGTTGGCGGCATATAAGTGGGTCTTTTTAAAATCTATTCTGATACCCTATGTCTTTTGATTGGAACATTTAGTCCATTTATGTTCAGAGTGATTATTGAAATATATGTACTTAGTGCCATTGTGTTACCTGGTAAAGTTGGTGTTTCTGGTGATGTTTTCTGTTCCTTTCTAGTCTTTGTTGCATTTTGTCTCTCCCCTTCCCCACACTCAATGAGTCCCCCTTAATATTTTTTGCAGGACTGGTTTAGTGGTCACGAACTCCTTCAGTTTTTGTTTGGGAAACTTTCTCTCTTTTTATCCTTAATGACAGTCTTGCTGGATAAAGTATTCTTGGCTGCTATTTTCCCATTCAGCACGTTTAATATATCCTGCCATGCTCTTCTGGCCTGCTAAGGTTCTGTGGACAGATCTGCTGTGAACCTGACATGTCTTTCCATCTTGGTTAAGGACATTTTTTTTTCCCCTTGCAGCTTTCAGGCTTCTTTCCTTGTCTGTGTATTTTGTGAATTTGACTATAATATGCCATGGCAATGACCAGTTTTGTTGAATTTAATGGGAGTTCTCTGTGCTTCTTGGATTTTGATGTCTTTGTCCTTCCCCAGATTAGGGATGTTTTCAGCTATAATTTGCTAAAATAAACCTTTTCTTCCCATGTTCTTGGACTCCTATGATATGAATGTTATTCTTTTTTAATAAGGTGCTGAGTTCCCGAAGTCTACCTTCGTGATCCATTACCTTTGTTTCCCTCTCCTTTTCAGTTTCATTATTTTCCATAATTTTATCTTCTGTATCACTGATTTGTTCCTCTAATTCATCCATCCTTATTGTTAATGGTATCCATTCGGGTTTGCATCTTTGTTACAGCATTTTTAATGTTGGCTTGACTAGCTTTTAGCTCTTTTATCTCTTCAATAAGGGATTCTCTCATGTCTTCTATGCTTTTTCAAGCCCAACTAGTTTCCTTATAATTGTTTTAAATTCTAGTTCAGACATCTTACTTATATCTGTATCGATTAAATCCTTGGCCATCATTTCTTCCTGGTGTTTCTTTTCAGGTGAATTCCTTCATCTTGTCATTTTGGAGGTCAAAAACAAACAAAAAAGCAAAATAAAATAAACATAAAAAAATAAATGAGGCAAGGTGTGTTTTGGTCTGCTTGCTAAGAGAAGCTTCACAGAAAAAGAAAAAAAAAGATGAAAAATAAAAAATAAATAAATAAATTTCTCTTTCTGTATCTAAAACAAAAACAAACCCAAAGGAAGCTAGATCCAGTTTCCCATAGGGATGAAGCTATGCAGCACTCTGTGATCAGTAGACTTGGTGCAGGTGAGAGGTTTGTGCTGGTCTTCTGGGGGAGAGGCCTGCTGCTCTACTTCTGGGGTATATTATATGCCTTTGTGAAGATGAGCCTGCAGGGCTCTGGGGGCCAGAGCTTGTAGTGCCTCTGTTCTCCTCTTGGTGGTGCTGTTTAGCTGAGTTCAGTCATTGCTGGAGATGAATGAAAAGGGCTTCTTGACCTGTTTCTCCGGAGTGGGAAATTCATGCCCACCACTCTTCAGGAAGCCCTCACTGATGAGCCAACATCACCCCTTGTATCCCTGGCTTTTGTCAGATCACCTCCTTCACCCTGTCCTTGACCGAGCTGTCCTCCTGGTGGTGTAACACTCCATTGTTTTATTTCAGTCGTGGCCGTGTTTCACAACCCTACACTTCAGAGACCTGCTTGGTGGTGACCTGGGCTGATCCTCTGGGGGAGGATCTTGCTTTGTGGTAGCCCGTGCTGTCTTGTCCCAGAAGATAGTCCCATGACTGCATGGAGTTTAAGGTGAATCTCAACACAAAGCTGGCGCCAGGATATGCTGCCTCCAGCTGGAGTCTTTGTTCCTGTGCTGGTGAACAGGGCAGCTCAGTGGGGCCCACAGGGTCCTTTGACAGAGGAGAGGCTGTATCACCTCTACCAAATGCACTCCAAGTAGGGGAGCCACTTCTCCCGGTGTGACCCAGGGGATCCTCAGACTGCACTGCCTGCTCCTGGGACTCTGCCCTGCTTCCTGCCGGAGCACCCCTAAGCCCCTTGGGTGTGACCTTGGCTATGGCACTGACCTCTGAACCTTCAGACTCTGTGCTCCACTGTTTATAAGAAAAAAAAAAAAAAAGCTGGCTGTACTGACACCCCCTCCTTTTTCTCAGTCAGTGGTTTTTGGGAAACAGTTTTCTTGTGTATTTACCTGTGCGTGTTTTCACTCTTTCTCACTACTCCCTCCATGATCAGGGCTCCCTCCCCTATGCAGTGCCCATAGCACTTTTCTCCCAGGAATGAACCCTCTGCTGTTCCTACCTTCCATGGGTGGTGTTTTCAGTTTGTATTTGTGTAGCTTTGTTCTTGAAAACTTCCAATGGATTTCTTGGATGTTCAGAATGATTTGATATTTATCTAGCTGTGTTCGAGGGAGGAGGCAACTTAGGGTCACCCTACTCATCCCCATCTTAATTCTCTTCTCCAGTATTTATTCTTTTTGATCAAAATAAGAGATGTTCTTAAATTGTCATGACATTATGCTACTTAAAACAGACTTTCCTGTATTGTTCTTTAAGTGCTAAAGTTATTGGTACAGCCCTTGTATGCTGAAGGGGTTGAACATGGCAAACGTTTTCAAGGCTCGAATAACTAAGAAAGCATCTTTAGAAAGTAAATGTTGAGTAGATCCCAGTCAGATTTGGTGGGTAAATGGAAGGTTCCTATGTTTCTAGAATGAGGAAAACCATGAGCAGTGGAACAAGTTAAACACTTGAGTTCAATAAATGTTTACTGAAATCCTTAATATAGAATAGGTTCTGTACTTGGCCTCGGGCATACTGTAGTGTGAAAGAGACAGTTCTGCCCTCTGGTTGCTTATTGGAGTGAGTATAGTACATCCTAATAAATGTATGAGAGCTAGAATCCAGAACATAAGATTTTTCCCGGAGATTTGTAAAAAGTAACGTTGGCCAGAATACTGTATTCTGGAGAGCCAGAGACAGAGCACCTGTAGTGACAGGTGACTGCAGTTGGGGAAAATAGAGGAAAGACAATGAGGAAAGAGAATTTCGAAAGGTAGGATAGGGAAGACCTAGTGGAAATCTTAGTGGTAAAGGTAAGGCTAAATCTAACACCCAAAAGACAAAACAAAACAAAAAATAAATCTAATACTCAAAATCCAGTATATCTGATATTAAAAACCAATGCTAGACTCTGGGGTAAGACTGAACTTACCTGCTGATTACTTCATGTTGTGAGTCCTCATTCTCACTGTCACATGGAATTAAAAAAGTAGGAAAAAGTAAATGATTGGCTCAAAAAGTACTTCTAACTAGGAATAAATTCAAACTTAGAGAAGAGTTGAATCTTTACCTGGATTCAATTACTGTTAAGATTTTACCCCATTGGCTTTATCATTTGGGTATTTTCTCTCCTTCCACCCACCCCAATTTTTTTTCCCCCTCAACCTGTTGAACAGAGATTGCAGAGATCGATGTACCATTCTAGAAGTACATCAGTGTATATATCCTAAGAATAGGAATATTTTCTTCCATACCTAGTACAATGGATATAATACTTCTATCTAACCTATCATTCATATTCTACATTTATCAGATGACCCAATAATATTTTTATAGCATTTTCCTCCTTCAATAAGAATCCTGTCTAGGATCAGTTACTGCATTTAGTTGTCATGTCTCTTTGCCCTTCTTTAAATGGTTCCACAGCCTTTCTTTTGTCTTTTATGACATTGACATTTTTGAATAATACGGTCTTTCATTCGTCTATCTACCTATCTATCACTCTTTATTTGGGATTGTCTGCTATTTCCTCATGATTAGATTCAAGTTACATATTCCACTCAGAATACTGCATAGATGATGTTATGTCCATCTCAGGATTATCACATCTGGAGGCACATTGGTGATATTAATTTTTATCCTTTGGTCGGTGATGTTAATTTTTATCATTTGGTCAGAGTGTTGTCAGATTTCTCCACTCTGGAGTTACAGTTTTTTTCTCCTGCAACTAATAAGCAGTCGGTGGGGAAACAGTTTAAGATAATGCAAGTATCGTGCTCCTCATCAAAATTTCCACCTAGATTTAGCATCTATTAATGATTCTTACCTGATACAGTTTTTTCTTTTTCTTTTCTTTCTTTTTTTTAGATCTTATGTATTTATTTGAGAGAGAGAGTGAGTGAGAGATTGAGAAATAAGCAGGGTGAGGGACAGAGGGAGAAGGAGAAGCAAACTCCCCACTGAGCAGGGAACCTGACATGGGGCTCAATCCCAGGACCCTGGGATCATGACCTGGGCTGAAGGCAGACACTTAACTGACTGAGCCACCCAGGCGTCCTTGGTACAGTTTTTTCTATAATGGGTGCAGACTGATGATATTCTAGTTCCAGCCCTCCTTCCGATCAACATCAGCATTCTGATATAAGCAAAAGCCATTCATTGACTAATTTACAGTTGACCCTTGAACAATGCGGGTTTAAACTGTGGGTCCACTTATATGCATATTTCTTCTGATAAATACAGTGCAGTACTGGAAATATATTTTCTCTTCCTTCTGATTGTCTTAATATTTTCTTTTCTCTAGCTTACTTTTAAGAATACCAGTGTATAATACATATAACATACAGAATATGTGTTAATTGACTGTTTATGTTATCAGTAAGGCTCTGGTCAACAGTAGGCTTTATTTGTTGGTGGGAATCATTGATCATTGGTATGAGCTTATGAATATCTGTTCTCTTCAGTGCTTTATAATTCATTACTGATTATAAATTGTCTAGGTTTTGTTAGTGGATTAGTGCTTAGAAGAATCTACTGAGAAAAGAGGCTGAGCTAAAATAAAACAAAAGCATTTATATGGGGTCTCAGAATTGCAATTTAGGGAACACAGATTTGGGCAGCAGCTCAAATAGTGTGTCCCCCACCGCAGAACAAAAGTCAAGGGATTTTAAGGACAAAGGGGAATGCTTATATGTGTTTTGTTTTTTACAAAAAATTTGATTGGGGTTGGCAGCAGATAACTAATCTTGGCTGAATATAATTGGTTAAAGTTACCACCAAGCAAAGTTTCTTACCTTAGCAAGTTGCAGGCTGAGTCCTTGGAATATTTCCTCTTTGGCCCAGTTCAAAAGTTCATGGTTCCACCTGGTGAGGACATGCCTTAGGCCCATGTCTTTAATGGGCTCTTGGCTCCATTTTAAAACCCCCTAAGTGACTTCATTTTAACTTGCACAACATTCCTCTATTACATTTTTGAGTGCTTTCTTCCTTTCTGGCAAAACGAATTGTCACAAACTTATCTTTGATCTATTCTGCCCCAGTTCTGGGCAGCTATTCCCTGAAGAGCACTGATGGGTATTAGTGGAGGAATCGTATTAGAGATCAAGATCTGGGTACTACTGCACCCATTGTTACTGGATTGTGCTCATCTCTACAGGGTCTTGGCTTTTAGGCCACTTTAGAGAGGATAGAGCTAGGAAATACAGGTTTATATATATACTTACACATTTACATTGACACATAAATATATACATACATTCATACTGATAAACATACATTATAAATTTTAGAAATCATTAGGTCACACCAGTGTGTCTAATTCTAATCCATCTCCACAGGGTTCTTTCTTGTCTTCCACCTTTCCTTCCTTCCTTTATTTATGATTTTATTTGTTTATTTGGCAGAGAGAGACACAGCGAGAGAGGGAACACAAGCAGGGGGAGTGGGAGAGGGAGAAGCAGGCTTCCCGCAGAGCAGGGAGCCCGATGTGGGGCTTGATCCCATGGGATCATGACCTGAGGCGAAGGCAGATGCTTAACCGACTGAGCCACCAGGCACCCCAAGGTCTCACTTTCTTAACACTGGACCTTCTCATAGGGCTGCGATCATGACTTGAGCTGAAGGCCAACGCTTAACGACTGAGCCACCCAGGGGCCCCCCACCTTTCCATATTTATATGTCTCTCCTTTCATAGTGAGAACATTGGCTTCCAATAGCATCAACGCATTAACTTACTGTGCAACTCATTAATACTCTAAAATAGTTTCAGAATTGGTTCATTATACCACTACAACAAACAAATCTACCAAAAAGAATTCAGTATTTGAAGTACTTTCTTCACCCCACTGAATTTTGTGAGTATACCTAATCAAATACTATACCCACATAATTACTTGGTTGGATTACTTCTTTCCTTTGTATCCCTTAAATACGGATTTGGTATTAATTTGAAATACAGTTCAGTTCACTCATTTTAGTTTCCTGTCAGCTTTTGAATTTTTTCCTTCTTTATATCTTAATTTAATTTTCTGAATATGTAGAAAATGATCATTTACTTTTCCAAAAAGTAAAATTTTATGAAAAGGTATACTCAGAAAAGTGTCACTTTATTTCCCCCATTTCACCACATCATTTATAGGTAACCTACTTTATTGTTTTTTTAGTTCATTCTTCCTTTTATAAAGATAGGCAGATAAATTTTCTTAATATTTTTTCTTATTCTTTCTTATGAAACACAGCATAGTATATATGTCCTTTTGCAATTTACTTTTTTCATTTATCAATACGTTTTGGAAATCACTCTATATTTATAGAGATCTTCCTCTTTCATTTTTACATACACTTAATACTTTATATTGTGTCCATACATAACGTTATTCAATGGATCTTTTATGCTTGGGCCCTTCAATAGTTTCCAGTATTTTGAAATTGCATATAATGAAGCAACAAATAACCTTGTGCATATGTATTTTCATATTGTTGCAGATTTATCATCAGGGTAAATTCCTTGAAGTGGGATCACTGGTTCAAAGGGTAACGCTTATGTAGCTTTATTAGATATACGCCCAGTTCTATACCATTTTGTGTTTCCACTACTGGTGTATGGAATGCCTGTTTCTCCACAGCCTTGCCAACAGAGTATACTATAAAACGTTTGAATTTTTCCCAGTCTGATAGATGAGATAATTTGCCTTATCTTATGAGTGGAACCAAATGTCTTTTCATATATTTAAGAACCACTTTCTATAGGATATTTGACCTTTCCCCCCCTCAGTTGTGAATGTTTTTTTGTAGTGATATCAGCCATTTATATTTATCAGTGGTAAATATTGCAAATGTTTTCTCCCAGTTTGTCATCTGTCATTTGATTTTGCTTGTGGTGGTTTTTCTTGTAATACAAAAGTTTCGTATTTAGATTCTAGTCCTAGTTAGAAAGCCTTTTATAAATTCCCAGGCTATAGGAGCAACTCAGTCATTCTTTTTTACTTGCCTGGGTTCATTTTTTACATTTAAATCTCTGAATTATTTGGAGTTGAGTACAGTTTGAGAAATAGATCAGATTTTTACGTTTCTTTTCCGAAAATGTCTATTCACTTTTTAAAAAGACCATTCCTATACCAGTGTTTTGTGATATCACCTTTATGATAGCTGAATCCGTTTCTAGAGTTGTGTTGTATTGGTCTCTCTGACTATTCATGCAGCAGTACCACACTGTTCTAATTACAGAGGCTTTGTAGTGTTTTTAATGCCTTTAGTGTGTTTTAGTGAGGTCCCCCATATATATTACTTTCCAGTGATTCCTAGCCTTTCTAGTGTGTTTTGCCATTCGAACTGCTGTAAGGTGGTATCTCATTGTGGTTTTGATTTGTGTTTCCCTGGTGGCTAGTGATGAGCATTTTTTTTTCTGTGTCTGTTAGCCATTTGTATGTCTTCTTTGGAGAAGTGTGTGTTCATGTCTTAAGCCCATTTCTTGGTTGGATTATTTGGCTTTTTTTGGGTGTTGAGTTTGAGAAGTTCTTTATAGATCTTGGATACCAGCCCTTTTTCTGGAATGTCATTTGCAAATATCCTTTCCCATTCTGTGGGTTGCCTCTGTTTTGTTGACTGTTTCCTTTGCTGTGCAGAAGCTTTTTATCTTGATGAAGTCCCAAAAGTTCATTTTTCATTTTTGCTTTTGTATCCCTTGCCTTTAGAGACCTGTCTTAAAAAGAAGTTGCTGTGGCTGATGTTGAAGAGGTTACTGCCTATGTTCTCCTCTAGGAGATGGATTCCTGTCTCACATTGAGGTCTTTTATCCATTTTGAGTTTATCTTTGTGTATGGTGTAATAGAATGGTCCAGTTTCATTCTTCTGCATGTGGCTGTCCAATTTTTACAGTAACATTTATTGAAGAGACTTTTTTCCATTGGATAATCTTTCCTGATTTGTCGAAGATTATTTGACCATAGACTTGAGGGTCCCTTTGTGGGTTCTCTATTCTGTTCCATTAATCTATGTGTCTGTTTTTGTGCCAATACCATGCTGTCTTGATGATTACAGCTTTGTAATATAGCTTGAAGTCAGGCATGGTGATACCCTTAGCTTTGGTTTTCTTTTTCAACATTCCCATGGCGATTTGGGGTCTTTTCTAGTTCCATATGAATTTTAGGATTGTTTGTTCCAGCTCTGTGAAAAATGTTGATGGCATTTTGATAGAGTTTGCACTGAAAGTGTAGGTTGCTTGAGCAGCATAGTCATTTTAACAATGTTATTCTTCAATCCCTGAGCATGGAATGTTTTTTGATCTCTTCGTGTCTTATCAATTTCTTTCGTAAGTGTTCTGTAGTTTCTGGAGTATAAATCTTTTACCGCTTTGGTTAGGTTTATTCCTAGGTATCTTATGGTTTTTGATACTATTGTAAATGGAATCAATTCCTTAATTTCTCTTTCTTCAGTTACATTGTTAGTGTATAGAAATGCAACTGATTTCTGTGCATTGATTTTGTATCCTGCCACGTTGCTAAATTGTTGTATGAGTTCTAGTAATTTGGGGGTGGAGTCTTTTGGCTTTTCCACATAAATATCATGTCATCTTCGAAGAGAGAGAGTTTGACTTCTTCTTTGCCAATTAATTTTAATGTCTTTTATTTCTTTTTGTTGTCTGATTGCTGAGGCTAGGACTTTTAGTACTTTGTTGAACAAAAGTGGTGAGAGAGGATATCCCTGTCATGTTCCTGACCTTAAGGGAAAAAGCTCTCAGTTTTTCCCCACTGATTATGATTTTCATAGATGGCTTTTATGATACTGAGGTATGTTCCCTCTATCCCTATACTTTGAAGAGTTTTAATCAGGAAAGAATGTTGTATTTTGTCAAATACTTTTTCTGCATCAACTGAAAGGATCATATGGTTCTTCTCTCTTCTTTTGTTAATGTGATTTATCACATTGCATCCTGGGAATAAATCCCACGTGATCATGGTGAATAATCCTTTTTTTTTAAAGCTTTTATTTATTTATTTGTTAGAGAGAGCGTGGGCGAGAGAGAGTGAGCGAGAGTACAAGCAGGGGGAGCTGCAGGCAGAGGGAGGAGCAGGCTCCCTGCTGAGCAAGGAGCCCGATGCAGGACTCCATCCCGGGGCACTGGGATCATGACCTGAGCTGAAGGCAGCCACTTAACCGACTGAGCCACCCAGGCGTCCCAGTGAATAATCGTTTTAATGTACTGTTGGATCCTGTTGGCTAGGACCTTGTTGGCATCCATGTTCATCAGTGATATTGGTCTGTAATTCTCCTTTTTGATGGGTTCTTTGTCTGATTTTGGGATCAGGGTAATACTGGCCTCATAGAATGTGTTTGGAAGGTTTCCTTCCATATCAATTTTTGAAACAGCTTCAGTAGAATAGGTATTAGTGCTTCTTTAAATGTTTGGTAGAATTCCCCTGGGAAGCCATCTGGCCCTGGACTCTTTGTACTTCAGTTTCCTTGCTGGTTATTGGTCTATTCAGATTGTCTATTCCTGTCTGTTTCAATCTTGGTAGTTTATAAGTTTCCAGGAGTACATCCATTTCTTCCAGACTGCCTAGTTTGTTGGCATATAGCTGCTGGTAATAAGTTCTAATAATTGTCTCTATTTCCTTGGTATTAGTCATGATTTCTTCCCTTTCATTCATGATTTTATTAATTTGGGTCCTTTCTCTGTTCTTTTGGATAAGTCTGGCCAGAGGTTTATCAATCTTATTTATTCTTTCAAAGAACCAGCTTCTAGTTTCATTGATCTGTTCTACTGTTCTTCTAGTTTCTATTTCACTGATTTCTGCTCCAATCTTTATTATTTCTCTTCTCCTGCTTCGCTTAGGGTTTATTTGCTGTTCTTTTTCCAGGTCCTTTAGGTGTAAGGTTAGCTTGTGCATTTGGGATTTTTCTAATTTTTTGAGAGAGGCTTGGATGGCTAGATACTTCCCTCTAAGAACTGCCTTTGCAGTAGCCTATAGGTTTTGAACCGATGTGTTTTCATTTTCATTGGTTTGCAAGAATTGTTTAAGTTCTTCTTATTTTCCTGGTTGACCCATTAATTCTTTAGCAGGATGCTCTTTAACCTCCAACTGTTTGAGTTCCTTCCAAATTTCTTTTTGTGGTTGAGTTCCAGTTTCAAAACACTGAATATATGAATATATTCATACACTGAATATGAATATATTCCCTGAAAATATGCAGAGAATAATCTCAGTCTTTTGGTATCGGCTGAGACCTGATATGTGACCCAGTATGTGATCTATTCTGGAGAAAGTTCCATGTGCACTCGAGAAGGATTGAATGTTCTGTATAAATCTACGAAGTCCATCTGGTCTAATGTGTCATTCAACGTTTTTGTTTCTTTGTTGATCTTCTGCTTAGATGATCTGTCCATTGTTTTGAGTGGAGTGTTGAAGTCTCCTACTATTAATATATTATTATCAATACTTTTCTTTATTTTGGTTATTTGTTGGTTTATGTAATTGGCTGCTCCAATGTTGGGGGCATAGATATTTACAATTGTTAGGTTTTCTTGTTGGATAGACCCTTTAAGTATGATATAGTGTCCCTCTATATCTCTTACTACAGTCTTTTAGTTTAAAATCTAATTTGTCTGATAAAAGGATTGCTACCCCAGCTTTCTTTTCAGGTCCGTTGGCATGGTAAGTGGTTCTCCACCCCTTGACTTTCAATCTGGAGGTGTCTTTAGGTTCAAAATGAGTCTCTTGTAGAAAGCATATGGGTGGGGCTTGCTTTTTTATCCAATCTGAAACCCTGTGTCTTTTGATGGGAGCATTCAGGCCATTTACATTGAGAGTAACTATTGAAAGAGGAATTTAGTGCCATTGTATTGCTTGTAAAGTCCCTTTTTCTGGAGATGGTCTCTTTTAATTTCTGGTCTGTATTACTCTTGGGGTGTCTGTTCGCTTACAGTATCCCCCTTAATATTTCTTGCAGGGCTGGCTTGGTCACATACTCATTCAGTTTCTGCCTGTCCTGGAAGCCCTTTATCTCTTCATCTGTTCTGAATGACACTTGCTGGATAAGGTATTCTTGGCTGCATGTTCTTCTCATTTAGGACCCTGAATATGTCTTGACAGCCCTTTCTGGCTTGCCAGGTCTCTGTGGATAGGTATGTTATTCTGATGTTCCTCCCTCCATATGTAAGGAACCTCTTCTCCCTAGTTATTCTCAGGATAGTTTCTTTGGCTTTAAGATTTGCAAGCTTCACCATTATATGTTGGGGTGTTGATCTATTTTTATTGATTTTGGGAGGGGTCTTCTCTGCCTCTTGGACATGAATGCTTGTTTCCTTTCCCAGATTAGGGACATTCTCAGCTATGATTTGCTCAAATATACCTTCTAGTCCTCCCTCTCCCTCTCTCTCCACCCCCTTGGGGATCCCAATAATTCTGACACTGGAACGTTTCATGGTGTCATTAATCTCTCTAAGTCTATTTTTATGGGCTGCCTATCTCTGGTTTCCTCAACTTCCTTCCTTTCCATCAACTTATCTTCTAGATCATTGACTCTCTCTTCTGCCTCATTTACCCTGGCTGTTAGACAATCCAGTTTAGACTGCCTCTCATTCGTACCATTTTTAAGTTCAGCCTGATTAAATCTCATTTCTGCCCTTAGAGATTCTATATTGTCAGTATGTTTTTTTTCAAGCCTAGCTATTGACTTTATGATTGCTATCCTGAATTCTATCTCTAACATCTTGCTTATATCGATATCATTTAGTTCTGTAACAGAGGACATTGTCTCAAGTTCTTTTCTTTGTTGAGAGTTCCTCTCCTAGTCATTCTCTCAAGGGATGGTTGAACGAGTTAACAGAGTCCAAATTATCAACCACCACCCAAGCAAAATGCACCCTAGAAAAAATCCAAAGTGGTCGGCAGCTAGCACAGATATGCAAACAAAGCCAAGATGATCCAAAACAATAAAAATAACGGGGGGGGGGGTGTGGTGGAGAGAGATTATAATTTCTCTGGGTGGACAAAGCAGGGTGATTTGCCTGTTCCTCATTGATTTTTGGTCTGTGTGTTAGAAGACACTATATCCCAAAATTGCAAAGAAATCAGAACTTACATATATATCAAGATAAAATTGAATAGAGTGAAAAATAGACTAGTATGGGGCATAAATCTGTAAAACGTTGATGTGAAAACAATAAAAGTTAAAAACAGACTTAAAAACATAAGTTGGGAAAAAAGACTCTATTTGAAACAGAAACAATGTTTAAAAAAAAGGAAACAAAAAAGAAAAGAAACAAAAAAATGTAAAATTTTAGCTTGAAGTATAAATGAGTCATGAGGGAACAGCCTGGAGCTCACTGTATTATTTTCCCCTGGCACTGGAGTTTTACAGTACTGTGGAAAATAAGCTTATCATTTCCTGTTCATCCAGTCTGTCTTCTGGGAGAGGGGCCTGCTCACTCGTATTTGCCTGGGTGGAATTGCCCCACCCCTTTCAGAGGGATGGGCATAATGTGAGCCGGTCCTGTGTGTGGCTTTTGTTCCCTGGTGGCTTTCTGCTTCTCTTTAGAGGGTCAGAGCAAATATGGCCCTGCGGTAATCTCTGACCCAGAGCTGCAAGGTCACAGTCCCTTTCTTCAATAAACCCTCCAGGTCAAACTGTCTCCACTTCTGTGTGTACCAAACTCCACAGACTCGTGCTATTCGAGCCTCCTGCAACTCTCCGGGGGAGTTCTGAACCCCCAAGCATCTCTGTGCTTTGTGACTTTGCAATTACTAGCAGCCATGGGCTCACGTGCACATGCGCTCTCTTTCTCAGCTCTCAGGTCACGGCTTGGTGCCACCCCAGTGTCCTTTCAGAGGTCACACTGCCCTGAGAGCTGTTGCCCAGTCTAAGGTTTGGCCTCTTTGTGCACCAAACCTCCAAATCCTGTGGTTTGTGCCCAATGCATCTCTCCTGGGGGAATTCCAGGGCCCAGCAAGTGTTTCTGTGCTTTGTGACAGAATATTTATTTTTCTTTATGTGGGTTTTGAACATTTCCATTTATTCCAAGTTTTTAATCTTTTTTATTAGTATTTTAAATGGGGCTTTCTCGTCCATTATATAGTCTGTCTGGTTTTGTGTATGTGAATGTTACTGATTTTTGCATGTTTATTTTATATCCTACCACAACGAATTCTTTTGTTCTTGAGTTTTATCATTGAGTTTCTAGGATTTTCCAGGTATTCATCAGGATATCTGCAAGTAGTTTTATTTCTTCTTTTCCAGTTGTTCTCCCTAAAATTTTTTCTCTAATAATTTTTTCTTCTTTTCCAGTTCTTACTTTTTACACTTTCAGTGGCTTTCTTTAGTTTGATTTTATTGACTAATATGTCCAGAAAAAAGTAGTAGGGGTCATAGCGGGCATCCTTGCCTTATTCCTGACCTTACTGGACAGAGTGGTTATATTGAGAGCTAGCAGTGGGAGAAAATATAGAAGTATGCAGATAATAACTCATTTTTCAAAATGCTTTATGGGCAGTATGGGTATGGTCATATGTAATTCTCTATAGTATTTCTCTTCCCTTTGATGGCTAAATATTTTGAAGGAGTTTTCTCTACCTTTCATCTTCATTTTTTTCACCTCCCACTCTCACCCCTCAAGCAGCTCCACTCTGGTTATTCCATTCTCAAAACTGAGGCTACCACTGAGACTCCTCAGTTACTCAATGTTATGGACTTTATTTTTCCCATACCCTACTTATTTTTCCTCTCAGTAGCATTCAACATTGCAGACCATGCCTTCTTCTAAATGTACCTTTTCCCCTTACCTTTTGTTAAAACACATTTGTCTGGTTGTTCTTTTTCAGTCTTCTAGTTCTTTTTTCTCTACTGGGCTTCGATGGCCTCTTCTTTTAAAAACTCTACGTTCTTGACTGTCTTCTTTTTGAACTCTCTTTATATTAGTCTTCTAAGCAAACCTGTGGCCTAAATTATCATCTGTATAACAGTTATTCTGAGAGTAACATTTCTATTCTACACCTGTATTCTGAGATGGAGATCTGCAAGCTCACCTGCTGATCTGGTATCTGTGTTCACATTGGGATGTTAAAGTCACTTCACAATGTAAGTTCTAACCCTTCTCCTCAAATGTCCCTAATCTTAAGTATCAGTACCACGTATCTTATTGTATACAGTAGAAACCTGAACATCATCTTGTTTTTCACTCATCTTTATCCACTCCGTTATCATGTTCTGTTGAATTTGTATCTCTAATCCCTCCAGTTTTAGTTTTCTCTGGCCTGAAGGAGAGGTAGACCCTGTAACCAGAAGAAACATCATGAGTAAAAAGCAGAGATGTTAAATGGGTTAGAATACATAAAGTGGAGTCATACAAGTAAGATTAGAAGTAACCTGGGTGCCTGGGTGGCTCAGTCAGTTGAGCATCTGCCTTCGGCTCAGGTCATGACCTTAGGGTCCTGGGATCCAGTGGGGAATCTTCTCCCTCTTCCTCTGCTCTTCCTCCCTGCTTGTGATCTCTCTCTCTCTCTCTCCCTCTCTCTCTCTCTCTCTCTCTCTCTCTCTCTCTCTCTCTCAAATAAATAAACAAATATAATCTTCAAAGAAGTAACCTAACAGATGAAGGATACTGATTGCAAGAATAAGGAATTTGGGAGGTCATTAGGTGAAATGATCGGATTACTTTTGTAGCACATAGTAAGTCTGAAAAATGAAAGGGAAGGGACTGCAGGTGAGGCTAGTTATGAAGCTAGCAGCTTTGTTAAGATGTATTGAGTGCTTATATTAAGGTATGAAACTGAAGAATACAAAGAGACAAATTTGATAGAAACCACAGTGTTATTCAGTAAAATATAGCAACAGTGTCGATCTGAAAGTACAAAACAAAATTATTGAAGATTCCAAGATTTCCTTAGGAAGTGATGAAGGTGGAGTAGTAGAAAATTTTGGAGAAACAGTTCTGTGACAAAGTACACAGAAGGTGTTGATATGGATTATCAAGTGGAGAAAAATAAGGAATGATTGGAGATGGTGAGTAGGTTTCTTCTTTAGTGCTAGCTTCATCTGATAGTATAGTGACTGTCCAGAGCAGTCATTGGAGGTAGCATCCAGCCTACTGGCAATGTATGTCTACCTTGTCTGTTATGTAAATGCAAGCATGGTCTAGGTTTTGGAATCCAGGTCAGGACTAGAGACATGAGGACAGAAGATGATAGCTGAAGGAAGGAAATTTGAATGAGACATTAAGGAAAAAAAAAAAAAAAACCCAAAACAATCAAACAAGAATAAAGGAAAAAAAAATAAAATGAGAAGGGAATCAACCAGAGAAACCCTATATTTTAATTAGGTTGCAGCAAGAGAAAAAGGGTCAGAAACTAATGGGTTTCTTGTTGGGAAAAAATTGTTAGAAACAAGTCAAAGAGAGAATTTTAGGAAGGAGATATCTTGGTTATTAGGGCTACAGAAAAATCAAGGAGTATAAAGACTTGGGAAAGGACATTACATTTGGACCATTGAGAGAACAATTTCAGTATTTCAAAATGGCAAGAATCATATAAAAAAGGACTTTTGTAAAGATAATGTCGAAGAAAAAGTTTTTGAAAAGTTAAATAGCCAAGTAATGCTAGTACTGTATTTTGCTAGACTTTGAAAACATTTGTAAAATATGAAATGAGTGATAATTTTAAAAAATCCATCATGGATTAGAAAGTGAATTAGAGATAGGAAATGAGAAAGTCTGGTGAGTAGGCCTGTAAAAGAAGTGACCTATATAAACAGTGGGAATCCTCTGGAAGCATGCGGTAATTTGTTCCAGATTTTTGCATGATACTGAGCTGTAGGAAGCAAAATGCTGGTAAGGCAAATGGTGATGAATAATTGGAAATACCACTGAAGGCTGCAGGGTGGGCAGGAATCTGGCAAAGTGCTCTCATTTTTGGCAGCTGTGAAATTGATTCTTTAAGTAGATTGAGCTTTGTTTTGCTAAGAATAATGAGTTGTGACTGGTTGATTCTGATACAGGAAAGAAATAGGATATGTTGGAGACATTTTAGGGTATACTTAGAGATATTGGCCCACTCTGATGATATGGCCAAAGACCAGCAACTAAAAAGGGTATTTTAACTGCAGAAGTAATTTGGTCTAAGACTAGAAAGCAATGAAAATATTAACAGATCTGAGAAGGGAGGTACATTATCCCATTGGTAACCCTTAGCACTTAATATATTTTGTAGTTTTCATTGGTGACTACATTAACGAAGACTTAAGCCAACATTAGAGCACACAAAAAAGGAAAGAAAAATCATGGATTAGGGAAAGTGGACATATTAAATCAATATTATTTTTGTATATATCCAGAAGACATTCTGAATTCTCTTATTAAATTTTTATAAAATGTCTACAGATCCTCTTGGACTTTTTAAGTTGAATATTATATCTGAAAAAAATGACAACTTTGTTTTCTTCCTTTTTTTTGCTCATTATGCCTTTTATTGTTTTATTTTACTCTTCTATCTTGAAATTTTAGTACAGTCTTGAGTAAAAGTGGTCATAGTGGACATCTGTGTCTTATTCTTTTTAATGGGTAATGCTTATGATGTGCCATGATTATGTATTATGTTTGCTATAGACTTTTGGAGAGATGTGTTTTATTCACTTCATCACTTTAAGGTGGTTTTCTTCTTTTTCTAGCTAAAATTTGTGTTTAATTTTTAAAATTATTAATGCTGTTGAATATTACAGAAATATTTTTTTCTAAGTCCATTGAAATAATGCTATAGTTTTGCTCCTAGTGGGTTGCATAATATACAGTTTTTTAGTAACAGGAAACTCCCAGTAAACCTCATAAACAAAAAGACTATTAGTCTCTTCTCCAAGAAATGGGAAGTCTTTTTTCTCTTTGATTACCACAGGTCTTGTTCTGAATCCTGTAGGCATGGTACTGATTGCAGCTCTTCAGAAGTCAGCAGGAATGAAACTGAATTGGGGATTGAGAGGGTCAGCTATTAATTTGCAAATGTACTGTAGTGTGTGTGTGTGTGTGTGTGTGTGTGTGTGTGTGAGAGAGAGAGAGAGAGAGAGAGAGAGACTTTGTGCCATCTTGGTTTCTTTTCCTTCATAGTCTTTGATAAAGGCAGTTTTCAAATATAAAAAAATATAGTGAGATTTAGAAAGATTGATAATGTGATTTCAAATTATATAGAGTTCCAAGTAAAAGTATAGATCATGCTGGAGGGATGTTACAAGTAACCACAGGTAATTATGTAAAACTTTAAAATGGATTAAATTTGTATTCCATTTTTATTTGCTAGCATACATGGAATTTTTTGTAGCACACACTAGATGTTATTAGAAAATATTTTAAATTACAATTAATGGGTTATAATTACCTCAGTCTAATAATACTCTTATAAATTTCTTGCAAATAATGGTTTTTATAAAGTATTACTTTTTAAACTTTTTTTTTAAAGATTTTATTTATTTGACAAAGAGATGGTGAGACAGGGAACACAAGCAGAGGGAGTGGGAGAGGGAGAAGCAGGCTTCCTACCAAGCAGGGAGCCTGATGCAGGGGTTGATCCTAGGAGCCTGGGATCATGACCTTAGCCAAAGGCAAAAGCTTAACGACTGAGCCACCCAGGCGCCCCTTAAAGTATTAACTTTTTCAATAAATAGTTAACTATTTAACATAGATCACTTCTCTTTGGTATTATCTATATATTATATTCCAAAAAGATATTCTGGAAAATACCTGATTTTAATCCAATAACTTTAGCAGCTTTTGCATGGGTAATCATTCTTTTCCATAAAATTGAATTAACTTTTGGGGGAAATTTGATTAAGTCATTTCTTTTCATTTTTACCCTCTTTCTTACTATGTTGTATAGCACAGTCAGAGTTGGTATTTCCTTTTTTTTTTTTAAGGATTTTATTTATTTATTTGATAGACAGCAAGAGCCAGAACACAAGCAGGAGTGGGAGAGGGAGAAGCAGACTCCCCGCTGAGCAGGGAGCCTGATGCAGGGCTTGATCCCAGGCCCCCGGGATCATGACCTAGCCCAAGGCAGATGCTTAATGACTGAGCCACCCAGGCATCCCGGGATTTCCTTTTTTAACTGAAGCTATTGGTTTGTATTGGGATCCTTCTTTGGGGACCCTGGTATGATTTCCTAGTTTTGGGTTATTTTTTGTTGTTTTTATTCAGTATAAAAATGACCTGTTTGTCGAAGTGTGTATTTGGATTTTAAGAAAAAGATTTTTTAAATGTGTGAGTTCTGAACCCTTATAAAGGTTTACTACTATAAAGGGCTATGTTTAACTTTTCTAAAGGACATTCTCTCATATTTAATTACATATTTAATTAAATATTTCTTATGCTGATTATTATTTCAGTTGTATATTACAAAAACTATATAAACATCTCCATACAGGGGCGCCTGGGTGACTCAGTTGGTTAAACATCTGCTCTTGATTTCAGGCCAGGTCATGATCTCAGGGTCCGGGGATTGAGCCCCACCTCTGTGCAGCTCCCTGCTCAGTAGGGAGTCTGCTCCTTCTGCCCCACCACTCCGCTCGTTCTCTGCTCTCTCAAATAAATAAATAAAATCTCTTTAAAAATTTCCATACAAATTAGTAAACACTAATCATAGTTTTTCTTATTAAAATACTGTATCATGGGGCGCCTGGGTGGCTCAGTCGTTAAGCATCTGCCTTCGGCTCAGGTCATGATCTCAGGGTCCTGAGATCGGGCTCCCTGCTCAGTGGGAAGCCTGCTTCTCCCTCTCCCACTCCCCCTGCTTGTATTCCCTCTCGCTGTGTCTCTCTCTGTCAAATAAAGAAATAAAATCTTAAAAAAAAAAAATCCTGTATCAGTCCCTTATCTTACATTAATGATGATAATCTCATGTTCCACATATCATAGATAACTCAAGATTTGAGTGAATAGTAATAAAGTAAGAACATTTGAGGATTAGACAGTATTAAGGAGTTTATGACTGACTTTATGGTGAAAAGGGCAGGGAGGTGGGCAGTAGGGTAGTGATGAGATAAGATACTTATTCTTTCTTGTGTTCTAATCTATCACAATTTAGAAGAAAGAGACTTGTAAATGTACCTAGAAGTACAGATCAGGCTTATATGATTTATCAGTTTTTCAGAGTATAATTAGTAGTCACAATAATTTGGTGAATGATCTTCATCTTTGTGTGGAAAGGTCTATTCAGTATCATGAAAACATCTATTATTTCACAAAGCATAAATATAATTTCTGTATTGCATTATTGTAAATTAATCAAGCCCTTTTTTTGCTTATTAACTCACAGAAAACTCACTACATTTGTCACAATTCAGCATGTTAATATATACATTTAATATTTACTGTTATACTTCCCCAAAATTAATTAATTTCAGGTGTACAATGTAGTGATTTGATATTTATATACATTATAAAATGGTCACCACAGTAAGTATAGTTGCCATCTGTCACCATACAAAGTTGTTACAATGTTAGTAACTATATTCCCTATGCTGTATATTACATCCCTACATCTTTATTTTATAATTGAAAGATTGTACCTCCCCCTTCACCTATTTCATTCATCCCCCCCACCCTACCCCCTACTCTGGCAACCATCAGTTTGTTTTCTGTATCTGAGTCTGTTTCTGTTTTGTTTTGTTTGTTCCTTTGTTTTATTTTTCACATATACTGAAGTCGTGTGTTTGTCTTTTTCCATCTGATTTATTTCATTTAGCATAATACCTGAGGTCCATCCATGTTGTTGCAAATGATTTCTTTTTTTTTTTTTTTGCAGTGTGTGTGTGTGTGTGTGTGTGTGTGTGTGTGTGTGTGTGTGTGTGTACACCACATCTTCTTTATCCATTCATCTATCAGTGCACATGTAGGTTGCTTCCATATCTTGGATATTGTCAGTAGTGCTGCTATGAACATAGGGGTGCATATGTCTTTTCAAATTAGTATTTTAATTTTTTGAGGAACCTCCATATTGTTTTCTATAGTGGTAGTACAGCACCACTTTACATTTCCACCAGTGGTACACAAAGGTTCATTTTTCTCCACATCCTCACCAACACTTGTTACTTCTCTTTTTGATAGTAGCCATTCTGACAGGTGTGAGATGATATCTAATTGTGGTTTTGATTTGCATTTCCCTGATGGTTAGTCATGATGAGCATCTTTTTTCAGTGCTTTTTGGCCATCTGTATGTCTTTGAAAAAATGTGTATTCTGTTCCTCTGTACATTTTTAAATTGGAATGTTTGTTTCTTGATATTGGGTTTTTAGACTTTATATATTTTGGTTGTTAATCCCTTATTGGATATATTACTTGGCATATATCTTCTCCCATTAAGAAGGTTGCCTCTTCAATTTGTTGATGGTTTTCTTCGCTGTACAAAAGCTTTTTAGTTTGATGTTATCCCATTTGTTTATTTTTGCTTTTGTTGTCCTTGCCTGAGGGGACAGATAAAAAATATTGCTAAGATGAATGTCAGTGAGCTTACTGCCTATGTTTTCTTCTAGAGGTTTTATGGTTTCAGGTCTTATGTTTAGGTCTTTAATCCATTTTGAGTTGAATTTTGTATATGGTGAAAGAGTGGTCCAGTTTAACCAGCACTGTTTATTGAAGAGATGGTCTTTTCCCTATGGTATATTCTTGTCTCCTTTGTTATAGACTAATTGACTATATAAGCATGGGGTTATATTTAGGCTCTCTATTCTGTTTCATTGAGCTGTGTTTCTGTTTTTATGCCAGTACTATACTATTTTGATTACTAAGGTTTTGTAGTATAGTTTGAAATTTTAGGAGTATATCTCCAGCTTTGTTCCTTTTTTCTTAACTCGTTCTGGTTATTTGGGGTCTTTTGTGGTTCCATACAGATTTTAGGATTATTTGTTCTTTCTGTGAAAAATGTTATTGTAATTTTGATATGATTTGCACTGAATCTGTAGATTGCTTTGGATAGTATGGACACTTTAACAGTATGAATTCTTCTAGTCCTAAGCGTATCTTTCCAATTATTTGTGTGTCTTCAATTTTTTTCATCATTGTCATATAGTTTTCAATTTACAGGTATTTCATTCCTTGGTTAAATTTATTCCTATGTATTTTATTCTTTTTAATGCAGTTGTAAATGGGATTGTTTTCTTAATTTCTCTTATAGTTTGTTACTTGTGTATAGAGATGAAACAGATTTTTGTTATGTTCATTTTGTATCTTGCAACTTTACTGAATTCACTTAGTCCAGTAGTCTTTGGGTAGAGGCTTTAGGGATTTCTATTTATAGTATGCCATCAGTGAACAGTAAGTTTTACTTCTTCCTTTCCAATTTGGATGCCTTTAGTTTATTTTTTTTCTTGTCTAATTGCTATGGCTAGTACTTCCAAAACTATGTTAAATAAAAGTGGTGAAAGTGGGAATCCTTGTCTTGTTATTGATTGTACAGGAAAAGCTTTCAGTTTTTCACCATTGAGTAAGATATTAGCTGTGATCTTGTCGTATGTGGCCTTTATGATATTGAGGTACATTCCCTCTGTACCCATTTTGTTGAGAGATTTTATCATAAATGGATGTTGAATTAGGCGAAATGCTTTCTCTGCATCTTTTGAAATGATCATATATCTTCCTTTTGTTAATGTGATATATCATGTTGATTGATTTGTGGGTGTTGAACCATTCTTACGTCTCTGGAATACATCCCATTTGATTATGGTGTATGATCCTTTAATTGTATTGTCAAATTTGGCTTGCTAATATTTTATTGAGGATTTTTGCATCTATGTTCATCAGAGATATTGGCTTGCAATTTTCTTTTTTTGTAGTGTCTGGTTTAAGTCATGGTAATGCTGTCCTTGTAAAATAAGCTTGAAAGAATTTCTTTCTCTTCAATTTTTTGGGATAGTTTTGGAAAGATCGGTATTAACTCTTCTATAAATGTTTGGTAAAATTCACCTGTGAAGTTGTTTGGTCCTGGACTTTTGTTTGTTGGGTGTTTTTTGATTATTCATCCAGTCTTCTTACTGGTAAATAATTACTTATCTTCAGATTTTCAGTTTCTTTCTCATTCATTCTTCAGAGATTGTGTTTCTAGGAATTTATCCATTTCTTCTAGGTTGTTCAATTTTTTTGCTGTATACTTTTTCATAGTAATATCCTTTATATTTCTGTGGTATTGGTTATAATTTCTCCTCTTTCATTTCTGATTTTACTTATTTGGACCCTATTTTCTTTTCTTTTTTTTTTTTTAAATGAGTCTTGCTAAAAGTTTATGCATTTTGTTTTTTCAAAGAACCAACTTTGAGTTTAATTAATGTTTTTTGTCTTTCTTAAGTCACCATCCTTTTTTAGTTTCTATTTTGTTTATTTCCATTCTGATCTTTATTATTTCCTTCTACTAACTTTGAACTTTGTTCTTTTTCTAGTTCCTTTAGGTGTAAGGTTGGATTGTTTTTTGTAGGTTTTTTTTGTTCATTGAGGTGGGCTTATATTGCTAGAAACTTCCCTTTTTGAAATTGCTCTTTCTGTGTCCTTTTGATTTTGGAGCAGTGTGTTTCCATTTTCATTTTTCTTAAGATATTTTTTTATTTCCTCTTTGATTTCTTTCTTGACCCATTGATTGTTTAGTAGCATATTGTTTTGTCTCCATGTGTTGTGTTTTTTTACAGTTTCCTTCCTGTAGTTGATTTTTAGTTTTGTATCATTGTAGTCAGAAAAGGTGTTTGGTATGATATCAGTCTTCTTTTAAATTAAATTTGATGCTTGTTTTGTGGCCTAATGTGACAATATTCTGGAAAATGTTCCATATGCATTTGAGAAGAATGTATATTCTGCTAATTTTGGATGGAATGTTCAGTTAGTATATCTGGTCTAAAATTCAAGTTCAATGTTTCTTATTAATTTTCTGTCTGGATGATGTATTCATTGATGTAAGTGGGCTGTTAAAGTCCCCTACTGTTACTGTATTATTGTCAGTTTCTCTCTTTGTGTCTATTAATATTTGCTTTATATATAGGTGCTCCCATGACTGTTGCATAAATATTTACATGTGTTATATCTGTTTTCTTGTTGGATTGATCCCTTTATCATTATGTAATCTGCTTCTTTGTCTGCTGTTACAGTCTTTGCTTTAAAGTTCATTGTGTCTAATACAAATACTGCTCCCACCATTTTGTCTGATATTAAGTATTGCTGTCGCAGCTTTCTTTTCTTTTCCATTTGCATGGAATATCTTTTCCATCAGTCTGTGTATCTTCAGATCCAAAGTGAGATTCTTGTAGGCAGTACATAGATATGTCTTATTTTTTTAATCCATTTAATCACCTATGTCTTTTGGTTGGAGCGTTTTGTCCATTTACATTGAAAATAATTATTGATATGTATTTATTTCCCTTTTGTTAATGGTTTTCTGGTTGTTTTTGAGTTCTTTTCTGTTCCTTTCTTTTTCTGTTGCTTTCTTCCCTTGTGATTTGTACTTTTTTTAGTGTTATGTTTGGATCCTTTTCTCTTTATTTTTTGTTTATCTGTTACAGGTTTTTGGTTTGTTGTTGCCATGAGATTCATATATAACAACCTATGAATATAGCAATCTATTTTAAGTTGGTGGTTGTTTAAATTCTAACACATTCTAAAACCTCTACACTTTTATTTTTTTCTGCCACCATGATTTGTTTTGATGTTGTATTTTACATCTTTTTATTTAGTGTATCCCTTAACTAATTATTGTAGATTAGGTGATTTTACTACTTTTTCTCTTAATTCTCGTATTAGCTTTATAAGTAGTCAATCCACCTTTTCTATGTGTTTGCCTGTACCAGTGAGTTTTTTTTCTTTCATATATTTTATTTTTAGTTGTGGCCTTTCCTTTTATTCTTAATGGAGTCCTTTTAATATTTCTTGGAAAGCCATTTTAGTGTTTATGAACTTTTACAGGTTTTTCTTGTCTGGGAAACTCTTTATATCACCTTCAATTCTGAATGATAACTTTGGTGGGTAGAGTATCCTTGGTGTTAAGTTTTCTCCTTTTCAGCACTTTAAATATATCATGCCCACTCTCTTCTGATCTGCAGAGTTTCTGCTGGAAAATTGGCTGATAGTCTTGTGGGGGTTCCCTTACATGTGACTAATTGCTTTCCCCTGCTGCTTTTAAAATTGTCTTTATCTTTGAGATGCCTAGGTGCCCCAGGCAGTTAAGCGTCCAATTCTTGATTTCAGCTCAGATCATGATCTCAGAGTCATGGGATCAAGCCCCGCATAGCACTCCATGCTTAGCAGAGAGTCTGCTTGAGATTCTCTCTCCTTCTCCTTCCCTCTCCTCACCTCCCCCTACTCACTTGCTTTCTGTGTCACTCTCTCTCTCAAATAATAAATAAATCTTTTTTTTTTAAGATTTTATTTATTTATTTGACAGAGAGACAGCAAGAGAGGGAACAGAAGCAGGGGGAGTGGGAGAGGGAGAAGCAGGCTTGCTGCTGAGCAGGGAGCCCTATGTGGGGCTTGATCCCAGGACCCTGGGATCATGACCTGAGCGGAAGGCAGACACTTAATGACTGAGCCACCCAGGTGCCCCAAATAAATAAATCTTAAGGAAAAAAAAAAAGATTGTCTTTATCTTTAATTTTTGACATTTTAATTATAATCTCTCTTGGTATAGTTATCTTTCCTATTTCTTTGTTGAAGTTCTTACTGTGTTCATCTTTTCATGAGTTTGGTAAACATCTTTATGACCATTAGTTTTAATTCTTTATTGGATGGGTTGCCTATCTCCATTTTGTTTCTTTCATTTTCTGAGGTTTTGTCTTGTTCTTTTGTTTGACATGTATTCTTCTGTATTTTGTCCAGTTGTCTGTGTTTATTTTTGTGACTTATGTAGTTCAGCTATATCTCTTGGTTTTGAAGGAGCAATCTTATTTAGGAGTTGTTCTCTGGGGCCCAGAAGTGCAGTCCCCCCTGGCCACCAGAGCCTGGTGCTCCAGATGTATTCCCTGTGTGGGCTTTGTGTACCCTCCTGTTGTGACAGGGCTGTAACTGCTACAGGCACACTGCTAGGCAGAGTTACTGTCCTGTCAGCTGCAAGGTCTGGCTGAAGTGCTGGGTTGTATGGAACTCTTAGTGGGGCATTCCCCCTGTTATTAGTAGTCTTGAGGGAGGTTTCCAAAATGGCACTCTCCAGTACTGGGATCAACATGGCTGAAGAACTAGCAAGAATATCTGGGGTGAGGTCCAACTGCCTCCTGCCTTTCTGGCACTTGTTCCATGATTGGTAAGTAGATTTCCTTTACCTATGTTTTGTGAACTTTTTTTTGATATGGTGTTTTTGATTGGTTTCTGGATTGAGTGAGTCTGTGTGTGAGCCCTTTAAAAGTGGATTTTCCTTTCCCTATAGTTCTGTAGCTTTCCTGATGTACTTCCTGCTGGTTTTCAAAGCCAGGCATTTTGAAGTCTTGTCTCTCCTGTGCAGGATATTAGGGTTGGCGTGCATGATGTAGAGCTTGAATCTTTCCTTCCTCAGGGGAAGTTTCCATACCTCCGAGATTCCTCCTGTCCATGGAGCACCACACCTGGGGTGTGGCTTATTAGCGAGATTTTATCTCTGCCTCTTCTACCCATAGTGGTGTTCTCCTTTATTGTGGAGGCTTTTTTCATCCAGTATCTAGGCCCCCTTTAGAAGGAATTATTTCAAATATAGTTGTAAATTTTGTGTCCATGAAAGGAGGTGAGTTCAGGATCTTACTACACATCATCCTGAACCGTGACCTTGATATTGTTAACTGTATGAAGCTGGGAAGGGCCATTACATTAGGAAATGCAGCTCTGCTGCTTTGCAGAGTTTTTGCTCTGATGAGAACTTTTTGTTTGAGGAAATATTAGTCTGGAAGAAAACCGTTATCAATCTAAAGATGGCTGTTTTGGGTATGTGGAAATCTGAGACTAAGTTGAACTGAAAATAGGGCTCTTAGGAAATTAATGAAGTTATATTAAGTGGTTTTATGTACCAAATCTTGGTTAAATGCAGCTCAAAACAAAGTAAGCTACTGAGGGTCAAATTAGAGTAATTCTAGTCAAAAGAAAATACACTACAGTATTTTTTGAATTTAGTGTTTTTTTAATTCTCATACTTGAGAAAATGATTTACCAATCTATTTCCTAAAAGTACTTATACATAATATATACGTGGTCAAATCTTATTACCAGGTGAGCTCTGTTTTTTGGTCAACATTATTCCTTTGTTTTAAGAGCTGGAAGAAGTGGCTTAATCTGAAACTTCCTGTCTCATTTTAAACATGTTATGACTGAGAAAGAAGAGTCTTTCTTTTAGAACATCCTCCTCCCACCTTCACTCCCACCCTAGTATCATGGCCTGAGAAATTAATATCATCAGGCATTGCTCAGAAAGGTAGTTCTAAGTTTAAAGGAAATTTTACATAATGAGAATCTTTAGATAAGGTCATTTCTAAATATTTTCTATGAAAGATGGTATTCAGTGAATATGTATGCCATCATATTTTAAAAGCATCAACAATTTTGGATTAGGTAACCTAGTCTTTAGTGGCTTTTTTTCCCTCACACATACTGTTCTGGGAGGTGACCTGGGGCTCAAGTCACTTATTCAAAGAACAGGCTAGTATAGAGGGCTGGGAAGGATGTCCTTCTTAATAGGGTTCCAGCTTTTTTGAAGGTTTCAACAAGCCTTTTGAAATCTGTCCTTGTGTAGCATGGTAGTTAATCATGCATTTACTGTCACATGTCCTTTCTTTTAGCTTGGATGAGAGAAATTAAAGATAAACACAAAAGACTTTGAGCATCAATTCTTATAAGATTGTCTTTGGGGAATTTTTGTTTTTAATGTTGTAAGATTTGGGTGCCTTATTTGGGTTTTTGCCCTTGAAGAGTAATAGCCAAGAACTTCAGAGTGCTTGCTGAATTTCTGGCATACAAAATAGAAAAGAGTAATTTTTTTGAAATAGCTTTGTAACCCATCTGGGTTATAAAACTAAAAGTTTTGGTATACTATATCATATTTATGATTTTCCTCTTTTCATTTAGCCATTTTATAATCTCTTAACCTCATAGAGCATTTTTCTTAAAGGATTTTGAATATTTTTAGTTTTATACATTTTATTACAATATGAGACCACAGTAATAATTTTGCTTGGAATCTTTAAATATTTTTAAAGTGGTTTGAAGAATAAATTTAAAAAGTTATCCTTTTGAGTAGCAAAAATAAATGACATTAGTAATGTAAATTAATTTACTGCTGTTTTATTAAGTTAGGAGACTGAAAGCACTGATATATGTGGGATCTTCTTGTATTTATATTGTTGGGGTGTTAGTTTCAAACCTACTAAACAAGTAACCTAATGCAAACTTTAAAATTCAGCTGGATTATTTGTACCTGTTAGTACCTCAAAGTGAGATATTAGGTGAATCATAGAGACCACAATTTGGCAGCTTTTAGAAGAGAATACTCAATTGGGGATACTTTTAGGCTCCCAGGAATGTTGTTTAAAACCAAGGAAACTTAGAAAGAAAAAAAAAAAAGGAGTCTCAAGTAGTTAGGCAATTAGTTGTGAGTTTAGAAACATCACCCTAGTAAGCAAATTAAATTCAAATTACTGTTATAAAAGCAAAAATAAAATTGAGATCATTTATTCATTTTTTCTTTTATCCTCAACATACTTTTTGGGGTACAGGATATTGAGGTAGCTGTATATATGAAGTGATATAGTATGTACTTTTTCTCTTAACTTTTTTCTTACCCCTTCTCCTCCCACCTTTTTTAGTCCTCTCACAGCACAAATAATCTGCCTAACTTTTAAGTTAGAATTTACTAAATTTATTTCTCTTCTTTCATTTCTATGTCTAAGTTCCACCATTTTTTTCTGATACTTTTTTGTATCTCAGTCCTCCCTTTCTAAAGCTACTATGCTAGTTTCTCTGTAAGTACTCTATACCACCATTGGAATTATCTTTCTGTAATACTCACTGTGTGCCTGATAATTGATTCAACAATTTTTTTATGCTGCTAATGATCAGCAAAATTAACCAGTTTAGATTTCCTTTATTTCTTTTTGAGAAGGAGCTAATAGGCAGTCAGATCAATAAAGGAAAAGTAGTTTGGTAGTAAAGTAAGTGATGGGAAAGTCATGAGCCACAAATCAGAAAAAAATGTATCTTCAGTAATTGAGTCCTTTGTAGAGCTAACTTATTATCTCTTCTCTTTTTAGTTATAATTAGTTTTGTCCACTTCTGTTTTCTGAGAATTAAAGCTTCCTCAGAATTCTCAAGAATAACTTGAGACAATGACTACTTTCATAGACTTTCCTCCAGTGCAATTAAGTATGGTTTGAGTTTTTCTTTTTGCATAGTGTGAACAAGATAAATTACAGTGTTTATTGGATAAAAGGTGACAGGTAATGTTATAAAAAGACAGCAGATTAAAAAACGGAATCTGAAACAAATGGAATAACATAAGGAGGAGTAGTTAATGAGATGTAGAATAATTTAATTAGCCTGGAACTGAGAATTTAGAATACAAAATAAAATTATGGACAATGCTTAAACTTTCAGCCTGTTTAATCTAAAATAATTTCTTCAAAAGTCTTATTTTCATTTTAGTTACAGGAACATACTTAAAAGAAGGGAATACTTTAATTACAAATATGCTTAGTTCCTTATTGTACTGTGGAGGATGTGTACTTTGAAAAGGCCCATGCCTTATGTCTGCCACAGGAAATGGACAAAGACTAAAAGCTTAAGGGAATTTTTCATCTCATGGAGTCAGGTTGAATCTGCAGCTTTCTTAGGGAAACCACAATTCCTGGAATTTTCTAACTTTCTCAGGGTATTTAGACTAATCTTCAAGATTGGAATGAACCTCAAGTGGTTGAGACTGGTCAGTTTCTTAAGCTAATTTGAACTTTGTGTTTAGAGCTTGATTCTAAATGGAACCAGAATATAGGGAAGAGAGGTTATCTTGTTGGCACTGAGAGAAATAGCAGAAGATACAATCTTTAAATCACAAAAAGTATCTTCTTGCATTGTACATACATTGGTTTCTGTTTTGCCTGGAGCTTCTGGTAGTATAGGTAGTATAGGTAGTATAGGCTCTAACTTGGTACTGACTGTGGTTAGTGAAAATGAATGAGCATGACTATTTGAGAGAAAATAATGTTATATAGTATTTTGAGATGAAGAGTCATTTAGGACGTGAAGATATGGTTTATTATTGGACAGCATGGAAGCATTTCATTTAACATAAAAGCCAGAAAGATTTGTATTGTGTCAGTATTTTGGGGATTGTTGGCTGCATAAAGGTTTATAAAGTTAAGGGAGTTCTTGAACAGACTGAGAAGGTCAGGTAAATTACATTTAATACTGCTTTTAAATTAATGTAGCGTGTTATGGTTAACACCATGTGGACTCTGGGTTCAGATCACATGGGTTCAAATCCCAGCTATATCATTTGTTAATGGTGAGATCTTGAACAAGTTAGTGTGCTAAGGCTCCTCATAGCTGGTTTTTTTGTTTGATTGTTTGTTTTGGAGGGTGTGTGGATAGAGTAGAGGTGAGGAGGCATTAAATGAGATATACTATGTAAATATCAGCACCATTGTATTGTACCGATGTTACTGTTACTGAAGTTCTTTTTCAAGCAACTTTTATTATTTTTAGCTTTCTATTCCCTATCATGGTCCTAATGTAAGTCACAGGATCAAAAACAAAAACTTCAGTGGGTATTTTCTTTGATTCATAAAAATACAAAGAGATACTATGTAATAAACTTTAAATTTTAACTGCCCTTATTTAACTTCACAGATAAGCCTTGAAAGAAAAATATCTATCTTGAAATTTCAAAATTAAAAAAATTAAGTTAACCTTGGATGAAAGTTTGGAGTTTTGGAATTTGTTAGAATCGTTAAGTCACTAGAATTTTGTTAAGGCAGCCCTGACTGAGTATGCCAGTAGATCAAGTTGATGGGAGCTGTTGGAACAGTGACTGGAATGTATGCTTCCATAGTGACAGTGCGGTTTATGTAGAAGGAAAGATAGACATTAATTTTTTTTAATTGATCTGAAGTGTCTGGAAATATGGTAGACATTTTCTTTCCTGAATGCTTCTTTGGTATTAGTGTATGTTAGCATCTGTTAGTGTCATGAGATAGGGTTATATGTGGTCTCTTAATCCATTTTTTGAAAAACTGTTACTGTGTTAGACCCTCTTACATATTTACAAGATTCTTTAATCAAAATATGGGTTTTTTTTGACTCAAGCTTAACTTTTGTGATAAAATTTTCTTTATGAACCATTCATCTCCCTTAAACATTCCTATGTCTTTTGACATATGTATTTCTAGATGACTTCGTTTTAATCATAAGACAAATCTGTATTTAGGAAGATCAGTTTTGATGGAGGCATTTTATGTATAGTTAAAACTGCTTTTGTTTAATCATCCCTCTTTCCATTGGAAAGGACCTTGATAGTAGTTGTTAAAAATATCTGAAATGTTTATATTAAGTTGGATACAATTCATTTTATTTTATTTTTTATTTTTTAGAGGGGGGGGCAGAAGGAGAGGGGGAGAGAGAGAGACTCTTAAGCAGGCTCCATGCCCAGCACAGAGCCTGACGTGGGGCTGAATTTCACAACCCTGAGATCATGACCTGAGCTGAAATCAAGAGTCGGATGCTTAACCAACTGAGCCACCCAGGTGCCCCAAGTTGGGTACAATTTAATTGGGCTAAATGAAGTAATATATATGTTCAACAAATAGTTTAAAAATTATGTGCCTGAAGAATGGAAAGTGGTTGTTGTAGGTAGATACCTTTTAGAAAGCTTGAAGGGTGATCTATTCCACTTCTGTATCAGAATCCTTGATAGGATCTGCTTGGGAATCTCCATTTTAAGAAGTTTCTCAGGTGATTTTTATGCACTGTAAAGTTTTAGAAACACTGCTGAACTCTCCACCTACAGGTTTTAGGATATTGGCTTCTGGCTCTTTTGATGGAAACTACTCTTCCTCCATTAGAGGAAGAACAGGGGTAAGCTGAGGTACTGTTCCTGATGACCTGCTATGCCCTATACTGTGAAATTTTCAAAGCTTTCAGTGTCAGCCTTAGTTTCTGCTCTAAGTCCTCTCTCAACTGGAGCTCCGGTGGTGAAGGAACAAGTCATATGATTGGTGATGCACAACCCAGTAGGCTGTGACAGAGGCTTTTTATGTTTCCTGAAATGTCAGTATTTCGTAGCAACATAAGAATTGCAGGTGAGGAAATGTAAGAGAGCTTAAGTAGTCTTCTGGGGCCAGGATTGAAACCAGACTCTTGACACTATACCTGCTACATTTTTAATGGAAAGAAAATGCTGTGGTTTCAGGTATGCTTGGGTTGGAAACGTGCCTCTGTCACTTACTGGCTTTACTAGCAACTCTGATACTTTCCTAAACTTCAGTGTCCCTATCTGAAACGTAGGCTCAATAATTGTTAAATTCTAAGGTTATTGTGAGGATTAATGACCTGATGCGCGTTTTTAGAGTGCTTCAACATATTTTTAATGGTTCTGATCTCTAGTAGGCATTACGATAAATGATGACTATTATTTAGCAACTTAAGGCAAATATGCCTTATGGAGTTAACCAGTCACAGGCTAAATGAGTTTGTCACATTATGGAGTATATGTCTTTCTGTTCTGAGGTGGTATGATACCTAGAAACGAGGAAGATACAGCATGTGTGTGGGATATTTTTGGGAGGTGGGAAAGCGATGTAGGCATCTTTTTTTTTTCCTACCCATATTCTAATAAATTCTAAATTTGATCCTAGCGCAGACTTTTCTTAAAGCTCCAGACTTTTATAGCTCTAGATGTTTACATTGAACTCCCTAGAAGACATCTCCAATGGGTAATCCCATAATATGTCCTATTCTAACTTGGGCTCTTTCTTCCAACAGCTGATCTTCTTCCAGGTTTCTCTATATCAGTGAATGGAATTGCTATCCAACTTCATCCTCCACAAAATCTAATCTTTCACCAAATTCTTCTGATTGTTTGCTCATAAATCTCTTCTACTTTCTCTTTACCACCATCACTTTAGTCTAAGCTACTGTCATCTCACACTTAACTTCTCCCCTGTACCTTTCTCACTCCTCTACATAATTCAGCCAAATTTGATAAATTTTCAGTGTGAAGTTGATTGTCATACTGTATTTAAAACCCTATAGTTATTTTCCCTTTTTGACTTCTGCCCCATTTTGTTTCACATATATTCCTTCTCTCGCTGTGACTGGCCTGTTACTTCTCTTTCTTGACTCTGAATGTGCTTTTCCCTTAATGCTTTTGGACCTTAGTACTTGCTGTGCCTAGACTATAACATTTCTCATACTTTTCAGATCTTATCTTAAATAGTCTTTCTTTAGGTCTTTGCTGACCTCTGAGCTAAATCAAGTCTCCTATTACAAAGGCTCACCCCTTCCAATATTTTTAATAGCCTTTATCTCTGTTTGCAGTTATATATTTGCATTGTTATTGGATACTCTCTGATTTCCCAAGTAAAATGTAAGTTCTATGAGGGTTGAGAATTTCCGTGTTTACAAAGGCCTAGAACAGTCCTGACAACAGATGAGAAGTAATAAATGACTGACTGAAATATATAATTAGGCAGTTTGATACAAAGTGTTTAATTCTAAAGTGAGGTAAGTGCAGACGGAGTCACAGTGTTGGCATATTAAACATTGGTTTTTAGGAATACTTTAGTATTGTAGCATTTGTTTGATCGGCTTCTAATTTTAGTTTTTCTATTAAAAATAAAGATAAGTAGTGTTTTGAATTAGTACAGATTAAGAGCTTCCAGAAGTTGATTGTACTTGAATGCACTTCAGAATAAAAACTTTCCCCTTTCCTCACGTCTGCACGGGATTTGAAGTTTGAAATTCAGAAACATATAGCTGATTACATACTTCTTGATGCTTACCATATGTAATGTGTTCATGTATGTTAGTTGCCTGAGGCATAACAATTTAAAAATACTACTAAAACTTTTACAAAGACAAGAAATCATAGATTTTATAGCAGGTTTCTCAGATTTTATAAAAATTAAAAAGAAATCAAGAAGATTAATATAATATTGGAATTAAGCTTATATTTGCTTTTTAGTATTTGGACCTTAAGTTACTGTATGACTGTTGTTGGCAGATTGAATGGTTATTGTGGAAACTCTTAAGACTTTAGTATTTTCTTGAAAGTTGGTTTAATACTGTTGTTTACATTTTAAAATTAGTGCTTTCAATAAGATTTTGGTTTCCAACTCTGCTGAATTCTCCCTAGGAGTGCACAACTTCAAAAATAAAGAGGCACAGTCAGCAGAAAAAAGAGGTGGTCTGAGCATTTATGTGTTAAATATGCATGTTAATTAGGAAAAAAATTAGAAAAATATGAAAACAGATGTTACATAAATTATTGCAGTCCCAGGGCAGCAGTAACTTACACACTGACAATAATTTTTATATGTGCAAGTGTATGTCTATTTCTAGATTTCTCAATATTTATGCAATTCCATAGAGAATAACTAGAAAAAGAACCGGTATATCCTTTCAGTGAGACTATGGTAAACATTTTTTCTGCCTACAGATTGCTGAAGAAGTCTAGTTTCATACAGTCTTACTGTACAAATAAACCCTCTGTGTTATCCAGTTCTGCCTTGTAGTCTTTCTTCTCCTTTGGTTTCTGATGGTTATGCCAGTGAGATATTTTATTGGATATATTCTGTTGAAGCAAGAAAGTAAATTACGATCCAAGCAGTATAAGAAATGTAAAATTGACCTGAGTGTAAAGTATGTATTTAGAAACAAAACAAAGTATAACTTTTCAGGACACTGATTATGTTGTCAGTTTTTCTTTGGTTACTGTTCCACACCATGAGGAAATAGCCATCATTCTCTGAATGATACTGGCACAGTAAGTATGACAATATATATTAACTGTTACATAAACACATTTGTCAAGTACACATATCTTGGAATAGTTGAAAGATATTTGAATGTCTTTCATTCTAAAGAGCCATCCATAGAATAAAAATGGTCTGTATTTTTACAAGGGAAAAATGAGAAATAGAGACTTGCTTTATTTTAGTGGTGTAATAATTTTTAGCTCAACCATACAGAAGAAGCATGTGCCTATATTACTGTCCAAGGAGGTGTTGACCGTATTTAGGTGTATTTTGCATGTATATTATATAATTTAAAAATGAGTTGTTGTTAGCTTTTCAGGTAAGACTGAAAGTTAAAATAAGGAAATGCTACATCAGAATGTAATCGTTTTCTTTATCAAACAAAGAAAACATGAATTGTATTCAATACAAGAGCACAGAAGTTTCTGTTAATCTGGCTAGAGATCAATGCCACATTCATTTCTATTCTTTAGAACTCATACCGTATTACTTGGTTTTAATAGCATATGATGCTAAAATGTATTTTAAGTAAGTAATTTCTTTTGAGTCTCACTATGTTTCAGTTATATCTATTATCATAATGTTTTTCAGTTCTGTGTTATTTATGTTTCACATTATGTTACCTAATTACTTTTGTCTTTTTGTACATATGCTGAGCCACCAATAAGTTCAAACAGGTTATAGGGAGTAAATTAATACAGAATGAAATCTAGAGGAAAGTGATGATAATGTTTAGTAATTTATTAAATTAAGAGATTCTTTACTTAAATTAGATAGCTGTTTAAGAAATTCAGTTTTCATTCTTGCAGATTTCATACAGGTTATATCTATGTCAGATATGATTTTTGGAAGAATATTACTAAAGGTGATATTTTTCTCTTTCTTTATGCAGGAAGGCTATGGAAATTTTAAATTCACAAATATTTACTTGTTACACTGCTACATCAGTATTCTAATTTTACATTTTATTAATTCTATGGAATCCTTTTCAATGGAATTTTTTTCCATATTTGTTTTCAAATGTTAAATTTCCAATTTTTTTTAATTTTATGTAATTTCAATACTTGGTATTATTTTCCTATATTAGAATAGTGTGTTCATTATTTGAACACTTTTATGTCATTTCGGTGAAATGAAGTTTAACATGTGATTTGTTTTATATTGAGGTGTTTTGATTTAAAAATTTTTGTATTATAATACTGTTTATTGTAGGTATAATGAAATGATTTCCTTTCTTCCAGTAGTTAAAATAGATGATAGAAAAAGTGATTAGTGAGTAGACTAACAATTATCCTCTAAAAGCCTAAAATAATATGTCATAAATTTTTTCAGCTTTCCTTTTTCATTGTTTGCTTTGGTTTAGGGTTCCTTCTGGGATAGGAATGTTTGAAGCTATTTTATTTATTTATTTTTCTAGGTATTTGCTTTTTTGCCAGCAGCTCAGTTGAGGGAAGACTCAGCTGATCTCTATTTCTTCATTCTTCTTTGCTTCCTATTTGCCAATCAAGACTTGTATTTGGAGAACTGTTTTGTACTGAGTCTGAAGTCATCTTTGACCTGTAACAAGAGCATGCATTTTCAAGTGTCAGTTAGATTTGTGGATCAGTAAAGGTCTCCTGAAAGGTAAGCATATATTTATGCAAAATGTACATTCAAAAATTGGATACCATCAATACCTGCCTTAGTCTCTTTGGGCTACTCTTAACAAAAATATAGTAGACTTGGTGACTTATAAACAACAGAAATTTATTTCTCATAGTTCTGGTGACTGGTAAGTCCAAGATAAAGGTGCCAGTGCTTGATTCATAGACCACCATCTTCTTTATGTGTGTTCACGTGGTAGAAGGAATGAGAAAGTTCTCTGGGGTCCTCTTATAAGGGCACTAATCCCATTCATAAGGGCTCCACCCTCATGACCTAATCACCTCCTAACAGCCTCACTTGAATACCATTACATTGGGAATTAAGATTTGAGCATATGCATTTTGGGGGGACAAAAACATTTATCTGTAACAATATTCTTATATAGTAATGTGTTTTGTAGATTCATGTATAAAAAGTGTGAGTGTGAGAGAGAGAGTGTTTATACATACTGCCATATTTAGATTGTAGGCTTCAGGGAATGATGTTGTTCTCTAATAGTTGCTCAGAGTTCCCTGATCAGTTTCTTTCCACTTTTTATATCTAGTCACCAGTTTCCAATCTTTTCCTAATTGTTTTCCTTCTCATTTAACTGAGCCTTGGGGGGTGGGGGGGGACTTAAGAATGTTTTCCTGCTGGGAGACTTGTAGCACTTTCCCTATAGAATGCTTTTTGAATCCGTATCTGTCTCTTCCCCCTTTGGCACCCGCCTGCCTTCACTGAATTAAAGGAGTAGCAGAAGTAGAATTATTGAATTTGGAATTGAAGATATATCAGATAGGCATTCACATTTTTTTTTAACCACAACCCATTGTAAGAAATAAATTTTACATTCGTGAGCCATTTTCCACAGGTATAAGTATACCAATGAAACTGAAATAAAAGTTGAAATAGTTTTAACCCTGACTGGAATGTGTGCTGTGCTCTATTCTATTCTAATTTTTGATATTTCATTTAATACATGCTCCTTCCTATAACTGAATTTATTTCACTATCTAATAATGGATTGCCTTTGCAGTTTTGAAATCCGTACTTTAGATCACTTTATGTTTGTTCATGATTGACTCAGGAAGTAAATGGAATCAGATAGTTTGTTTTCCATCTCAGTCAAGCTGCCATTTCTCTTGTCTTCTCCATGCTTCTCATCTCTCTCTATATTCACTACAAGCTATCAAATGATGTGGTCAAAGAGCTGAGTAACTACTGGGAAATACCAGAACACTTATCTTGGTTCCTCTATAGTATATGAGAACACAGGTACAAATGGTCAAATCTCAAAATTTGAAAAGGGATAAATCTTTGATAGAATCATCCCTTTATAGTAAAGTGTATATTTCTTTATTCTCCTCTTGCTCGTTCTGTGTAAATTATATGTGCAGGATGTTGTCCTCAAACCATTCCTTGTTTAAAACATTTTTAACTTGTTTTAAGTCCTATATACCAGTTAGAATAACTCAGATCCTTTCCCAAACTGGTCTCTTCTAGTATGCATTCCCATCATATTTAACATTTTTATCCTTTAAAAAATTGCAAGCATTTTTTTTATTATAAAAATTGTGGTAGAATGGTTGGCATATATAGAAAAGTAAAAAGATGATAAAATTTATCCCTAGTCAAATGCAGCAAAAGGAGTTCTAAAAGGGAAGTTCATAATAGTGATAAATGCATACAGTAAGAAAAAAGAAAGAGCTCAAATAAACAACCTAACTATATACCTAAAGGAACTAGAAAAAGAAGAACCAGCTAAACATGAAATTAGAAGAAAGGAAACAACAAAGAACAAAAATAAAGGAAATAGTGACTAAAATGACAAGAGAAGATACCAATGAAACTAAGAGCTGTATTTTTCTTTTTTTTTAATTTAAAAAATTTATTCAGAGAGAGTGCACACGTGCGTGTGAGTGGGGGGAGGTGCAGGAGAGAACCCCCAAACAGACTCCTCACTGAGTGTGGAACCTGATGCAGGGCTTGATCCCACTACTCAAGAGATCACCTGAGCCGAACCAAGAGTTGGATGCCCAACCAACTGAGCCACCCAGGCGCTGCAAGAACTGTTGTTGTTTTTTGTTTTTTGTTTTTTTTTTTCCCAAAACTTTAGCTAGATGTACAAAAACAAGAGGACTCAAAAAAATGAAATTAGAAACTACAGAGGACATTTTACAACTGACAACACAGAAATACAAAGATCATAGGAGACTACCATGAACAATTATACACCAACAAATTAGACAACCCAGAAGAAATTCCTGGAAACATACAACTTACCAAGACTGAATCATGTGAAATAGAAAATTTGAACAGACCAATCACTAGTAAGGAGATTGAATAAGTAATGGAAAACCTCCCAAGAGCATCTTGGGTCCTTCCACAGTTTGGCTGTTGTGAACATTGCTGCTATGAACATTGGGGTGCATGTGCCCTTTCATTTCACTACATCTGTATCTTTGGGGCAAATACCTCGTAGTGCAATTGCTGGGTCGTAGGGTAGCTCTATTTTTAACATCTTGAGGAACCTCCATACTGTTTTTCAGAGTGGCTGTACCAGCTCACAGGCATGTGTTGTGATGAGCACTGGGTGTTATATGCAACTAATGAATCATTGAACACTACATCAAAAACTTACAGTGGCCAATAGAAAGAAAGAAAGAGAGGAAGGGGGGGGAGATGAGGACAGATGAGGGGAGATGAGGGGAGACAAGACCTCCCAAGAAAGAAAAGTCCAGGACCAGATGGCTTAATAGGTGAATTCTACCAAACATTTAAAGTAGAATTATTGCCAGTCCTTTTCACACTCTTCCAAAAAATAGAAGAGGCAATACAGTTGACCCTTAAACAACATGGGTTTGAACTGGTGTGGATCCAGTTATATGTGGGTATTTTTTTTGATATAGTATGGTACTATACATATATTTTATCTTCCTTATGAGCTTCTTAATAACATTTTCTTAGTTCATTGTAAAAATACAGTATCTAATACATATAAAATACAAAATATGTCTTAGTTGACTGTTTATGTTATTGGTAAGGCTTCTAGTCAGTAGTATGTTATTAGTAGTTAAGTGTTTGGGGGGGGGTCACAAGTTATGAATGGATTTTTACTGAATGAAGTGCCAGTGTCTCTAATCTCCACATTGTTTAAGAGTCAACTGTATTTCCAAAGCCATTTTATGAGGCCAGCATTACCCTGACACCAAAACTGGGTAAGGATGCTACAAGAGAAGAAAATTACAGGCCAGCATCCCTGATAAAGACAAATGCAAAAATCATCCACAAACTGAACAGAAATGAATTCAACAGTATCTTAAAAGGGTCAACTACCATGATCAAGTGGGATTTGTTCTAGGGAATCAAGGATGGTTCAACATCCACAAGTTAGTCAACGTGATATGCCACTTAATAAAATGAAGGATAAAAATCATATGATAATCTCAACAGATGCAGAAAAAGCATTTGACAAAGTTCAACATTTTTTGTGATAAAAACTGACAACAAAATGGGTATAGAAGGAATATACTTCAACATGATAGGGCAATATATGACAAGTCCACAGCTTACATCATGCTGAATGTTGTAAAGCTTAAAGCCTATCTTCTAAGATCAGGAATAAGACAGGAATGCCCAAACTTGCCTTTTTTTTTTTTCCCCTTCCCAGGACCTAACTGTTCTTTATGTGGACTACTCATCAGAGTTATTTTTGTAGTGAGCAATTATGATGAAGGAGGTAATGTTCCCTATATACAAAGAGCGGATCTCACCATTTTTATTTGACCTAGAACTGGAAATCATGGTGAGAGCAATCAGGCAAGAAAAAGAAATAAAAAGCATTTACATCAGAAAGGAAGGTGTAAAACTGTATTTGCAGAGATATTTATAGAAAACCTTAAAGACTTCTGAAAAAAAAAAAAAACTGTTAGAACTAATAAATGAATTCAGTAAAATTGCAGGATAAAAAATCAATATACAAAAATGTGTTGTATTTCTATAAACTAGCAATGAACTATCAGAAAGCAAATGTAAGAGAACAGCCCCATTTACAATTGCATCAAAAAGAATAAAATGCCTAGGAATAAATCAGTACACTGAAAACTATGACATTGATGAAAGAAATTGAAGACGGCACAAATAAATGGATCGATACTCCGTGCTCATGGCTTGGAAGAATTAATATGTTAAAATATCCATACCATTCAGAGCTATCTACAGATTCAATTAAATCTCTATCAAAAGTCCATTGGCATTTTTCTTAGAAATCAAACATACAATCCTAAAATTTGTATGGAACCACAAAAGACCCGAAATAGTCAAAACAACCTTGAGAAAGAACAAAGTTGAAGGCATTACACTTCTGAATTTAAAATTATATCACAGAGCTTTAGGAATCTCAACTGTATGGTATTGGCATGAAAACAGACACATAGAGCCCAGAAACAAACCCACACATATATGGTCAATTAATTTTTGACAGAGGAGCCAAGAATAGACACTGGGAAAGGATAGTTTCTTTAGTAATGTTGTGAGAAATTGGATCCCTATCTTATACCATATAGAAAAATCAACTTTAAATGGCCTAAAGACTTAAAAATGTAGAGGCAAACAAGGGTAAGGGAAGAAAAGGAAAAATCAAGTTAGAGTACATTGAGGGGTGCCTGGGTGGCTCAGTCATTAAGCATCTGCAAAGGGAAGAAAAGGAAGGGAAGCAAAGGGAAGAAAAGGAAAAATCAAGTTAGAGTACATTGAGGGGTGCCTGGGTGGCACCAAAAGCAAAGGGAAGAAAAGGAAAAATCAAGTTAGAGTACATTGAGGGGTGCCTGGGTGGCTCAGTCATTAAGCATCTGCCTTTGGCTCAGGTCATGATCCCGGGGTCCTGGGATCGAGCTCCGCATCGGGCTCCCTGCTCTATGGGAAGCCTGCTTCTCCCTCTCCCACTCCCCCTGCTTGTGTTCCCTCCCTCACTGTCTCTCTCTCTGTCAAATAAATAAAACCTTAAAAAAAAAAAAAAGTACCTTGAACTAAAAGCCTACTGAGCAGCAAAGGAAACTATCAACAAAAATGAGAAGATAATCTACCAAATAAGGGGAAATATTTGCAAATTATATATCATATAAGGGGTTAATATTCAAAATACACAGAGAACTCTCACAACTCAATGGCAAAAAACACAACCAATTTGATTAAAAAATAGGCATAATAACTGAATAGACATTTTTCTAAAGAAGACATACAAATAACCAAGAGCTACATTAAAAGGTGCCCAACATCACTAATCATCAGGGAAATGCAAATCAAAACCACAGTAAAATCTTAACCTCACACCTCTTAAAATGTCATCAAAAAGATAGATAACAAGTGTTGCTGAGGATCTGGAGAAAAGGGACCCCTTGTTCACTGTTGGTGGGAATGTAGATTGGTGTAGCCGCTATGAAAACAGTATAGAGTTCCTCCAGAAATTACAAATAGAACTACCTTAACATCCAGCAATTTGACTTCTGGGTATATATCCAATAGGGTATTGACGTGATATCTGCTCTTATGTGTTCATTGCAGTATTATTTACAGTAGCCAAGATTTGGAAACAACTTAAGTGTCTACTAGTAGATGAATGGATAAAGAAGATGTGCTGTGTGTATATATCTACACACACACAGTAGAGTATTCATATATACAATGGAGTATTATTCAGACTTGAGAAAGAAGGCATTCCAGCCATTTGTGACTACATAGGTAGGCTTTGAGTGCATTATGCCCAGTGAAATAAGGCAGACAGAGAAAGACAAATACTGCCTAGTATCACTTACATGTAGAGTTTATAAAATAAGGGGAAAAAAGTCAGACCATAGAAACAAAGAGTGGAAAAGTAGTTGCCATGGGCTGGGGGGTGGGTGAAGAAAATAAGGATAGGTTGGTAAAGAGGTACAAACTTTTAGCTATAAGATAAAGAAAATCTAATGTATAACATAGTGACTATAGTTGATATCACTGTATTACAGAAGTGAAATTTGCCAAGAAATTAGAAATTTAATGTTTCACTAAAAAAAAAAGTATGTGCAGTGATGGATGTGTTAATTCCATTAATCCAGTTAATTTATCAGTTAATCATTTCACAATGTATATGTACATCGTATCATGGTGTACACTTTGAATATCTTACAGTTTAATTACATTATATTGAGGTCAGTTATACCTAAATACAGCTGAACAAAACTTAAAAATATAAAAAAGAAACCAAAAAAAATGCCTACTCCTGTAATATGGAGATGTACTGATCTAACATTTTAAAAATACAACTTTTTTTTTTACTTGAACTTAAGAGAGGAAATAACAAAACTGAAATGGAACTTAAATAAGTGAACTTTAGATAAATATATTTTCAAAACCAAAAATATTTGTTCCTAAGAGCCTTCCAATATTAAAGAAGACTATGGAAATCTTTAAATACTTTGATAATAAGAAAATCAGTAAAGACTCCTCTAAAAGCAACATATCTTTTTATTTTAAAATCATTTTCTTAAATCATTTCTTGAGGTAAAACTCACATAACATAAAATGGAGTAAACAGTAGAATTTAGCATATTCACAGTGGTGTACAACCTCCACCTCTCTGAAGTTCCTCACGTTTCCATCACTCCAAAGTAAAACACTTTACCCTTTTAACAGTTTCTCCTCCTTCTGCCCTTTCCCCAGTCCCAGGTATGTGTCAACCTGCATTCTGTCTCTATGAATTTATTCTGAATATGTCATATAAATGGAATCCTACAGTGTTGTATGACCTTTAAGTCTGGCTTCTTTCACTTGGCATAATGTTTTCAAGGTTCATCTATGTTGTAGTTTGTATGAGTACTTCATTACTTTTCATATTCAAATAATACTCCATCATATATATAAACATTTGGTTTGCTTTCACCTTTTGGATATTATGAATAGTGCTTGTGTGAATTCATATTTACATATATTTATTTGAGTACTTGTTTTCAGTTTCTTTAGATATATACCAGGAGTGAAATTGCTGTGTCATATTATAATTCTTTTAAGTTTTTGAGGACTACTCACTTGTTTACCACAGTAGCCTCAGCATTTGATATTCCCACAAGCAATGTATGTAGGTTCAGTTTTTTTCACATCTTGCCAACACTTGTTATTTTCCCTTTATTTATGATAATCAGAATGATCATTATGATCTTAAGATCATTGTGAATGCCTTAGAGCCAAGTAATATCATAGAGAAATGATTATATCTAGTATTTCTTATATAGCAATTATATATCAATTCAGAGTATCACTTAATTCTGTGTTCCTTCCAGAATTAACTGACACATGGACATTGTTTTCCAGAGTAAAAGATTTCTTACTTTTCTTCATTTTCTCAGAATCATTACTATATTTTATTTCATATTTCTACCATTTTGTGTGTGTGTGTGTGTGTGTGTGTGTGTGTGTGTGTGTGTGTGTGTGTGTGTGTATGTATAGTTCTTTGTTTTTGGCCACGGTTTTAAGTTATCATTTTTGTTTAATTCTCATAGGAAAACTATGTCTCTGTTATTATGGATAGCACACTACAATTGTACTTCCAGGTTCCTTCATCATAAAATAACATTTTTGTAAGGTTATCTACACTCTTTTTGAAGAAATACCTCACTTATCCTGGACGTTCTATTTTAGTATGAACCAGTGAACCAGAGCTTCCTTGGCCTTTTGCTGAAGTGTCATTCTCAGATTTCTTTTCATTATATTACTAATACTGGATTAGTTCCAGTATTGCTTGGATCTCATTGTCACCTTTATTCTTAGGTATCTTTAAATAAATTTTCAGAAGGTTAAATGGTGAAAGTTGTATTTTCTGAGTTGTGCATATTAGAACTTTTTTTTTTTTTTAGAAAATGTTTTTCTTTTCTCACAGTTGATTGATCAGCTGGGTATATATTTCTAGATTTAAAATAATTTTTCTCAAAACTTTGAATCTTTTGCTCAATTTTTTCTACCATCCCTTATTCCTTCTAAGAAATTTGAAGCTAGTCTCACTGAAAAATGTTCTATGTTATATCACAGTGAAAACAAAATAGAAATTCTTAACTTCATTAAGCTTCAGTTTTAAGGCAGCAAAGTCTACAAGCAGCAAGATAAATAAATATATTAAATATATAGTAGGTTAGATGGTTGTGCTATGAAGGCAAATAAAGTAGTGACTAGAGGATAGAGAGTTCAGATTACAGTAAGAGGGATGGAAATTTTAAATAGGGTGGTCAGGGAAAGTCTCTCAGAAAAGGTAACATTCTAGTAAAAATGAGAGAGGTGAGGATTGAGCATTTCAAGCAGAGGGAACAAGAGGTGCAAAGGCCCTGATGTTAGAATACTGCTGATGTGTTCAGGAACAAAAGAGCGTTCAGTGTGGCTGCAGCAAAGTGAGGGGAGAATAGTAGGGATTAAGTTATAGAGGTGACTGGGAATCTAGGTCTTTTAAGATATGTGTTTAGCTTTTATTTTGAATGATATGGGGAGCCATTGGTGAGTATCATCTTGTTTATAGTTTAAAAGAATTACAGTTAATTTAAAATCAATTAAAATTGATTTTAAGGGAGCAAGGGCAGAAGCAGAGAGATCACATAGAAAGTTAGAGATGAGAGATGATTGTGGTTTGACCAGGATTTGCTGATGGATTAGATTTGAATTATGAGAGGGAGAGAGAGAGGAGTTAAGAATGACTCTAGTAATGCTTTGTTCTGAATAATAGGAAAGATAGAGTTTCATTTGATAAAGAAGGGAAAGATTATGCAAAGTGTACATGAGGGGGAGAAGGCTAGGAATTTGGTTTTGAACATGCTGAGTTAGAGATGTTCATTAGATATCAAGTGGAAAGGTCAAGGAGACAGATAGACTGGTCCAGAGTTAAGGTGAGAGGTCTGAGATAAAGGAGGTAAACCATGGAAATCGTTAGTTGTAGGTGGTATTTTTAAAGGGGTAATATTGATGTAATCCAGTAAATATAGCTAGAGGCAATTGAAGGTCTTAGCTTTGGAGTACTCTAAGTAACAGGGTTAGGGAAAGTAGAAGTAGTAGAGAAGGCCAGGGACCGAAAACCCAGTGAGGTAAGAGGAAACTTAAATTTGGCTTTCAGAAAATCTGAAAGCTAATGAACCTAAATCGTGTAAATATTTCAAGGAAGAAGAATGATCATCTGTGACATGTTGCTGAAAGGTGAAGTTACAGATGAATTGTGAATTGACTGTTGGATTTAGCAATGAGAAGTCATTGGTGACTTTGAGAAGAATAGTTTTAGTAAAGGACAAACTCTGACTGGAATGAGTTTAAGGGAGAGTGGAAGGAGAAACATGGCAGCTTAATAGGGAAGTTGAAGTTAAAGGATTTTTTTTTTAAAGTAGAGAAGTAGTATACATCAATCAGTATTAAGATTTCTTCAGTGAAGAGGAATAACTGATGATACAAGAAAATGGAGAATGGCTGAAGCAATATGTACAAGTGGAGAGAGAGGTTGGGCTTAGATAAGAGCATAGTTGGTCTATCCTTAATAATAGAAAGGAAGGCAGAGATACATGCATGCACAGATCCATGTTTAAAAATCTTCAGTCAAGCTTTGTACTACTTTCAGGGTATGTGGCATACAAGAAGCATCATGGTGGCTAGTTGCTTCCCACTTCTTTAGGATTGTTTTATTCTGTTAATTCACCCCTTTGTGCTTTTTGTGTTAGCACTGTAAATGAGTGGTGGTTTCCAGTTTAGGAATTTCGTGTTAAAAATTTTTTTGTTGTTAATGGAATTAAGACCTACAGCAGGCATTTATGAGTGACACACCTCTTGAAGTTTTTGAAACTTGATATTTATATAAATATTTCTATAGTGTGTCCTTGAGAGCCATCAAGCTACAATAAGATCAGAATCAGAGCCATTAACTCCTTTCTCATACTAGCCTTAGGGAGCTTATGGTTCAAATGCACTTATCAGAAAAGTGATAAATTGCTTCATGTCCTAGATTGTTTGAACCAAGAGTGAAACCATGAATGTAAAAGTCCATGAATGCCAAGGGTCTGTTGTGTTCCTTATGACTCATATTTCTCCTAGTTACTGCAGCCTAGGAGTATAGTCAATGCATATGGGATACAGTAATAGCATCATTTTAGTGTTTTCTTTCTGGTATAGTATGACTTCTCGGATCACTACGTGTGTTTCTGAGTTGCATAATGTTCTTCCTACCTATTCTTTACAAAGTTCCCAGCTCTCTGTGGTGATGAAACTCCCCCTCTGGCTATAGATATTGCTCATGGTGTCTTGTGACATGACTTAAGCATCTTGTTCACTGTGCTCAAATACTGTTGAGCTTAATTTAGTAAGGATAACAGGTGGGACAGGAGCAATTCTAAAATCAAAAAACTGAGCAGCCTTGTGCTTATGATTCCCCATAGCACATAGGTGCTACAGACCCTACCTTCTCCTAAAACCTGGCACAGGTTCCTTGATCACTGGGCTGGAAAACATTTTGAGTAATATCACCTATATATTCGTAAGTCTGCTTGTGCACTTAGGACACATCTACTGAGAGTCAGGATATTTGGTATAGTAGCAATTTACTTAGTACTCTGTCTTTGGGAGCCTACTATTTATGGATGTAATAGAAATAAGATGACTTGTGCTTCTTGAAACTTTATTTTGATTACCTCTAAATGTAGGTTGTAGCTTATTGCCTTACCTTTTAGGCAAGAGTAAAAGTTCTCTCATTTTCTTTTGGTATGTACCCACATCACATCATTGTCTAACATGGGAAATGTATCTGTTATTTTGTGGTAAGGCTACCAGTACTTCATGGGTTGACTCTGAGAAGATACTTCAGGGAATTCTTCTTTTCATAGGTGAACAGTTTAATGTGTCATAGACTACTCCTTCATCATATTCTTAGTTGATTCCCTGTTATATAACTTTATCATTTAACATCACTTAATGTTTCTCCTTCCCTGGACTTCATATATACATTTGTCCAGTGGGTTGCCATTTTGTCACCTGGGACTTGGTTTCTGTGTTTAGGTTACTGACGTAAACCATTTGCAGTGACTTCCCCTTTACAAGCACAAAATTTTATGCAAAAATCCCAGCTATCTCATTCTGGTTGTGTTCCTTTGCAAGCTAATAGTGATGTCCATCCTCAAACCTCTAATTCCATCCTAATAGTTTTTCTAAGTTAAACAAGATGAACCATTATCTCTGTGAGGTTTTATGCTAGTGGCATATTTTGAGTAACACATAAAGATGGTTCTTAAATCGTATTCATTGAATAAAAAAACTTTGGAGAAGATATTTGGGAATGTTAGGGAGGTCAAAGGTAATTCTCTGTTAAAAGACTCTAAAATGTCATCAACTTTGAGAGTAGAACCAATCTGAATTCATCTATTCATTTGATCAACAGATATTTATTAACTGTTTACTCTATGGCAGGTACTCAGCTAACTTAAATAAATATATCATTTTAAGATGTCTTTCTTTTTAAATTGGATGATGTAAGGAACAATTTTCTTTTTTCTTTTTTGCTAAGTTTATTGTGAATTTTTTTAGGTTTTCGATATACATGCACTGCACATAACTCTCACCTTTCAGTAGTGGAGAAACAGCCAATTCTAGATAAAACTGAAGTGTGGAAAATACAGAATCTGTTTCACATTCTCTTTCTCATTTTTACAGAGATTTAATGGACAGTGAAATTGACCAACAGTTTCAGCTCTACTTCCTTGCAGTTCTGCTAGTCTTTTCTGGTACCTAGTAGGCCTGAAAGAAGCATCATGAATTGGAAGGGAGAAGTTATATGAACACATAATCAGACAAATAGACAGCGAATCCTTTATAATTGAGAGGTGACTGTATTTCTACTTTACATAGAAATTTGAAGTTTTTACTTTAGGTATTCCCATTTAGGAATACTTTGTAGTTTGTGAACAGCTGACTCATTTAAAGAGGATTTTAAAGAAAACTTTAATTTGTAATTATTGGACCATTATGAAACTAACATTTGTTGTTGAGACAAAATAAGGTTTTAGTTATTAGAAATGTGTTCAGAATTTTATAAATGACATGAACTAATTTTGCCTCAACTTAACAGTTACTTAATTTTTTCATCATCTAGTGAAATATTGGCTGGATATTTTGAAAGCCTAAATTAGTTGGAATGTATTTGAAACCTCTCTTATGTACTTCTGTTCAAAATGTTACTTATTTTTGGATCATTTCTAGTATAGGCTTAAAGTTTGGAGTTTTACATTTACAGTCTTATAAAGACATAAATATATTTATGTTAGTTCTATGGAACTAAATAATTTTATACACATAATTGTCATTCAACTGTAGCTGTCTGGAATAAAATTTCTGGAAATAGGCAGCCATTTTCCATATGAAATAATCATTTAAAAGTGTTTTTCATCTAATAGCATGTATTTTAATTTTTATAAAGAGCACAGAGCAATTGAAGTATTTAGCTAAGGGAGATTATCAGCTCAAGTTCAATAATATGTTGGTTGACATTATTAAACTGAGGATATTTTATAATTAAAAAAATACTTTCATTATTACTTTTATAAAATACATGTGCTTTTGTTATATCTTATGTGTTAATCTAATTTCCTATTGTAGTTACCGATTGAAAGTGAATTGTGTACCAGTGGGGTTCTAAAACCTTGACATTATTTTAATCTGATAACAAATGAGTTTAAGTTCATGTTCTTTCAGTTGTTGGCAACAAATCTAAACCTGCATTTTTTTGGATTTATGAGGATAAGTCCTGCTTTGGCAATCTTGTAGATCCTCCAGAGAATAGTTAAACAGTGATTAATCATTGTTTCTTCACTGAGTGTGCAGAAAAGAATGGAAAAGCTGCATTTCACACTTCTGAAGCAATTAATCCCCATGATCTTAGCCAGGTTTGTCTTGTAGATAAGTCGGGATACAAAACGGTACCTAATTTATCAATGTATGCATGCCATAAAGTATAAAACACACAATTTATTTCATATCATTTATAGTCAAATGTAAAAAAAGAGTGACTTTGCCATATCCAAGAGTGTTTCCTACATTACCTTCATATAAACTAAGTACCAGAGATTACAATGGGATTCCTGTTTATTGTGCACATCTGGTGCAGTCACTATGCATTTTCTCATTCACTTGCTGGCATTTTTAGTGATTGTGGCATAAATCACCTTGCTAATCAGAAACATAAGTGACGGGAAGTCATCTCCCTTTTTTGAACAATGGGAAAAAACATATGGCTTCTCAGACAGGACTTGGCTGTTATACTATTTATGTGGCATTATATTCTGTATTTAGAATTTCATATTAATTGCAGTGGTTTGATTGAAGGCATGGAATACCCAGGGTTTGTGGTCAAATTATTTGTTTTGTAGCATTTCCGTAACAAATAAACAGAAGAAGGTAAAATTAACTGCCTTGCATAAAAAAATTTTTTTAATAAAATCTACTTTGGGAAGAGTTTTTAAGATTAAGATGAATTAAAGAATATATATATTTTAAAATGTTTGTGTGGATGTTTCTATAGATGCATAGATACAGTAATTCTAAGTTAGTTTTTAATTACCTATTTGAAAACACTGCTTGGATTAGAGTAAAAATTACTGTACTCTAAGTGCTAAACTGTAACTGACATTAGTTTGCTTTTCTAGTAGCAGTATTTCAAGATGAGTTACATTTTTAATGAATTATTGGTTATTAGTTGGAACCACTTCTGCATATACTACAACTAAAAGTAAAAGATGAAGTAAAACTTTGTAAAATGTGAGAAATTTATATGTGCAGACTTCAGAAACTACCCTTAGTGAATTTCCTGCTATTTGTTCTAGAATGCTTGCTGTAGATTTGACGGCATTTTTCTTTTTCCTCAATAGTCACTTAATTCTCAAAAGGTAGTGAGTATAATGGCCTTTCATCCTTACTTGGCTTTGTAATACTTAACTTCTTATCACTTACCACTTTCCATTTTCTTACTCTTGGGTAGCAAGGAAGGATTTATTTTGAATGTGTAAATTTCAAATGAAAATTTATTTGTTCAGAGAACCTTATGTCTTTTACAGTTTTGTTTTCTATATTACATGTGACAATAAATTAGTGAGGCGAATTTTTTAACAAATATATCAGAGCCTGTTTATTCAAATGTGTGTTATTTCCTTTGAAGTAGTTCCCTTGGGAAGATGTATACATAATCCATTAATCAAAGTATTTTAGGAGTGCCTCTTTTTGAATTTTCTTCAGTGGAATTGATGTATAGCTGCCCAAAACAGATACTTTGTGGGAAGATAAGATTCATTTTGTGTATATATGTGCTAGTATTTTTGTTTAAAAAAAAAAAATCAATCAATCATAATAGCTTGTACCGCAGCCTGTATATATATATATATATATTGTAGATAATTGGACACTATGAATAGAAATAGTTTTGAAAAACTGCCTGAATTTTAAATGAATGGTCATACTTACCCATTTTGTTTTAGACATCTTTTATGATATTGTCTGAAGGACCACCTGCAGTAGGAACCCACAAATTGAATAAATGCAACCTAAGGAGAGACTTTTTTTTTTTTCCTGTTGTTCTTGTTTAAAAAATGCCACCAGGAAGATTCTCTAAGGTAAAGTGTGCTATTTAAAAAAATATATATTTACCATTGAATTGAGACCTTTTAGATTAAAATTATTCAGTCCTCAAAAATTACCTGAAATCTACAGCATACTGCCTCAATCCTTGTCCATTTTTATTTCCTTCCTGCCTTTAAAACCTCTTCCTCCTCATTCCTGGTTTTTTTTTGTTTGTTTGTTTGTTTGTTTTTTAAGATTAAGATCTAGTTGTTGTAAAGAACAATTTTAAAGTCATGCAGTTTTAAACACATACAGGTTTCCTTTTTTTCTTCACCAAAATATAAAAATTCTAGGAGGATAGAAAATATGCAATTTATGACATGGCTAAAAGTATCAAAATAAATGAGGAAAAATAAAGAGTTCTATTTTTAGTGAGTGAACACTTTGGAATTTGTTAGTAATGGAGCTTTGAAGAAAATTTTCTTATATAAAGTGCTTGATGGGAAAAATATATTAACCTAAAGCATTTGCTTACTTATCATGTGTTTAAAGCCAGGAATTTAATTTCTAAATGTATGTCCTTTTTTTAATAGAATTGAACTACCAGTAATGTTGATATTTATTGCACATTTTGTCTAAAATTTGCTTTTATTTTCAGAGATTTGAATTACTATCTTTTTCCTCTAGTCCATTCTTTTTCTCATTTATATTCATACTTTGTTGGTACATACTACCCTCTAAAGTAGATTCTGAATTGCGTGTAGAATTTGCAGGAAAAGCTTTTGTTCTTTCCTGTGTTCTCATGGCATAAAGAAGGAATCCTCCCATAGTAGGGATAAACTTACTGGTAATTTGTAGCCAGGAGGATTATTGCTTACAGTCCCTCTCTCTAGCCATCCCTTTCCTACCTTGTGTTTGTCTGGAAGTGCCTTTAGGAATGTTGACAGAGGCAGAATGAATGCCTTCTGCTAGAAGTGCTGTGGGTAGGTGGTGTGACACCGTTGTGTCACACTAAAATTCAGATAAAAATGTTAATTTGTGAACTATTTCCCAAAAGAGAGGCTATTATTTCTGAGTGGGAAAGCTGCTTTGAGTGACATATATAATTCAGAAATTTTAATGTGAAATTTTTAATGGAGTATATTAAGTCTGAGAAACATGGAATATCCCTTCTTCCTCCATGTTTAAATAGTTTTGGTTTTTGTTGTTGTTTGTTTTAGTGTTTAAGACTCTTCTGGAAAAAATATTCCCAATGTGGACCTCAATTTTGTCTACTATAGGGGTTCAGCCATATATGGGGTGTGGTGACCAGCAGGAATGGTCTGCTGATATAATGTGAAGGAACAAATGCGATTTTTTTTTTAAAGGAAAATTAAAGAATAAAGAGCCAGACCTGGTGATACAGTATTAGTTGTCACAGAGGAAGCATTTCTGAATTCAACCTGGGGTCTGTTTTGTTTTGTTTTCTGGTCTAGAGCTCTTAGGCCTTATGTCAGAGACCTGTGGAGCTAGAAAGGTGGGTGGGCTGTAAGAAAAAAATAATTAGAACAGGAAGATAAGGAGAAATACTGTAAGATGCTTGGGGACAAGCAATACTGCTCTTGTACACTCTAAGCTCAGAGACCTAAGAAAGAAGAAAGGCATTCTTCCTCCTCTGTTGCCACAATCCACAGTCATTGGCATTTGACAGACTGCATTGTGCAGCAGTGTTAGAAAGGTGTGGGTGACAGCAGTGCTACTGGACAGAGCAGTAGTTAGAGCAGAAGGGATGCAGGGCTCTGGGAGAGTGGGTGTATGCTGAAGAAGCTACAGTGGTCTCTGTCAGTGACAGTGGCGACCGATAATCGACAGTCCAGAGCAAAAGCAATACCTGGATGGAGGGAACAGATGGGGCCAACCCAAAGTCAGTTTGGAGGGAATGGAGCCAGCAGACCTCAATACCACACAGAGAGGCACAAAGAGTGGTGAGATGATAATGTGCCATGGTAAGTGACTGCTAGCTGACTGGTCTTGCTTGTGAATACATAGGAGATACTTCAGGATGACTACTCAAAATGTTCTGGGGGACAGCTTATAGGGGTCTGGCACCCTGCACTGTGGGTTAGTAAAGTTCTCTAGAGAAATAGACCCAATAGGAGATATACATATAAAACAGATACTGGCTCATGTGGTTGTGGAAGCTAAGAAGTCCCACAGTTATGCCCTCTGTAAGCCACAGAACCAGGAAAGCCTGTGGTGCAGTTTATTGAGTCTGAAGGCCTGAAAATTGGGGTGACAAAGGTGGGGACAAGGGAGATCATCAAATCCTGGTCTGAGTCTTAAGTATCTCAGCTGAAGCTGAGACAGTGAATTTGCCCTTCCTTCACTTTTTGTTCTGTTCAGGCCCTCACTGTACTGGATGATGCCCGCCCCTTTTGGTGAGGGCATCTTCTTTACTCAGTTTGATTCAAATGCTAATGTCTTAGAGACACTCTACCAGACACACCCAGAAATAACGTTTTACTAGCCATCTTAGCACTCCTTAGCCCCATCAATTTGATATACAATATTAACCATCATAGAGATGAAGGTGAGACCCAGCAAGTATAAATTACATTTATTTTGTAAAATAATTCACAAGTTTATGGAAGTACTAAGGTCTTTTTTTTTAACCTTTCTTTTCTTTCTCTTTTCTTTCCTTATTTCTTTCCTTCTCCCTCCCTCCCCCCCTTTATACCTCCCTCCTCCTTCCTTCCTTCCTTTCTCTCTTTATTTCTCCCTCTCTCCCTCTCTCTTTCTGTTTGTCTCTTTCTGTCCCCCTTCCTTCTCTCCCCCCGTTTTCTGTCTTTCTTTCTTTCTTTCTTTCTTTCTTTCTTTCTTTCTTTCTTTCTTTCTTTCTTTTTCTTTCTTTCTTTCCCTTCCTTCTTTCCCTTCCTTCCTTCCTTCCTTCCTTCCTTCCTTCCTTCCTTCCTTCCTTCCTTCCTTCTTTCTTTCTTTCTTTCTTTCTTTCTTTCTTTCTTTCTTTCTTTCTTTCTTTCTTTCTTTCTTTCTTTCTTTCTTTCTTTCTTTCTTTCTTTCTTTCTTTCTTTCTTTCTTTCTTTCTTTCTTTCTTCTTTTCTTCCTTCCTTCCTTCCTTCCTTCCTTCCTTCCTTCCTTCCTTCCTTCCTTCCTTCCTTCCTTTCTTTCTTCCTTCCTTCCTTCCTTCCTTCCTTTCCTTTCTTTCCTTTCTTTCCTTTCTTTCCATAAAACTTTTTGCTTAGTTACTAGTGGTGGCAAAAAGTATTCTAGGTTTTGGATCAACCAAGTTAAAGTATGATTCTTTTCCTTAGGAGCTTGCACTTTATAGGACAGAGAATGGCAGTTGAGAAAATTAACATCTAGTTGGGGGTGGGCAGGGAAAATTTTGCCCATTAGAGATGCCTTGTGTTGGACAGGAATGGTCTTCCTCTAGCATCCCTCTGTGACTGAGGTGAGTATGGCCTTGGCTTGAACACTGCTGTGAATCTTGAAGGTATGACAGCTGGAAATTGTCAGTGAACTGCGCTCCTCACAGCAATTTGTCTGAGTGGTGTACCTCCTTGGCTGTTACAGTGGATGTGGGATTCAGTTGGTGAGAAATACCAAGTAATTCCTGCTTGTCCATTATTTCCTCTGCTTTCAGCAAATTGTAGAGTCAGAGAAGCTGACTGAAATTGAGCAAGTCTTTGAAAAATTTCAGGAAAAGGTAACAGCTGTTAGATGCAGAACAAGGACAATATATTGGTAAGACATGAGTTGAGATAGTAATAGCTCATATAATCTAGGCTTGATTGGGAAGGAAGTGAAACTAGAAGGGGAATAAGGGATTGAAATTAAATGAAGTCAAAGAACTAGATGTTCCAATGAGTTTGAAAGCACTTGTACTGAGTGAGGGAGTTAAGAGGGAATTGTGATGATAAACTGGTATATTAGTTTAAGATTAATAGCCAAACTCCAGGAAATTCTCATACTTTGAAATCCTATCTTGTGAATTGGGAATAAAATTTAACAGCAGAAGATGACAATTATATGTATACATCATAGAATCACAGCCACAAATACCATCTAAAAGTATAAAGGTATAATAATTTAATTTTAGGTGTAACTTTTCTGCAAAGTAAAGTTTCTGAGCCACTTGTATATCCAGTTTCTTGATTGAATAAATCTACTCATTTATCAGGGAGTGCAGGTTGTCCCCCTCCCCCCCCCCCCGCCAAGAACTTGTTTTTCTGTGGGTTATTTTTTCAATTTCTCTTATAGCCTAAGAAAGTATCTCAGTATTTTTTTCTCAGAAGAGAAGCAGGTGAGTTCTGTTCTTCTGAAGAGTTTGTGTCTTTATACTTGATAGAAAAAATAGAGAAATGAAAAACATTCAAAGCATGTATAGCCAAACATTTCTTGAACTGAAAGTAATAAAGGTAAGATAACAGTTTGAAATACATAAAAACTTCAGTAGCTGTCCCTTTGTAGAAGGGGATTGGGAATTGCAACAAATAATTCAGACAGTTAAAATAATAAAATTTATTGTTAGAAGAAGGATGGGTGAAATGATATTATAAAGCAAGTATACAAAAATGTAACTGAAGATTACAGGTGGATGTTCACTATAAAATTCTTTCACCTTTTCTGTGTATTCAAAAATATTTGTAATGTTGAAAAAATAATACAGCATTTGCAAATTTGAAATGCATAATAAATGATAGTCTGATGGATAGATGATTGGTCTGTGATAAAATGAGTATAATAAAATGTCAGTTATAGGATCTAGATCATGGGTAAAGAATGTTCACTCTAACATTACTGCAACTTTTCTGAATGTTTGAAATTTTTCAGAATAAAATGTGTCATAAACAACAATGTTTGTTATTAGAGGTCTGAGTTTTATTGTGTGACCTCAGGCAAGATAGTCTCTGAGCTAGTTTCCTCTTCTGTAAAATGGGCATAATTATAGTTTGTAGATAGTTTCAAGAATTAGAAAAAGTATCTGTAAAGCACCTGGCGAATGATAGACATTTGAAAATGCCTCTGATAATACTGAAACAATAAACTCCAAATTTAGGGCTCGTTTGCTTAATATATTTAGAATTTATGGATATATGAGCCAGTTAGTTATTTGATGGAATCAGGAAGAGGTGTATTCAAGGTGCAAGTTTTTTTTATTATCAAAACCGCTTAATTTCACACAATGCCTGTATTCCATGGTCAGAGCCTGTGTTTTCTGGCTTATTCTCGAAGTTACTCAGAGCTTGCCCCCCTACTGATGGGAAGGTAGAACTATCCTTACACAAAGGATGGGATCTCTGACTTTCTAGTAACTACCAAGGAAAACTTTATTGCCTTTAAAAGTATTTTCATTTTGGGGCTGCTGGGTGGCTCATTTGGTTAAGCTGCAGACTCTGGGTTTTGGCTGAGGTCGTGATCTCAGGGCCATGGGATCAAGCCCCGCTCCCCAAGGCTCAGGGCTCAGTGCCGGCATGGAGTCTGCTAGTCCTCTTCCCTCTGCTCCTCCCCCCATGCTCTCTCTCTCACACTGTCTCTAAAACAAACAAACAAACAAACAAATTAAAAATAAAAATATTTTCATTTTGTAAAGTGTGCATAAGTTCTCTGAAGTGGAGTTACTGTATTCCTGTCTTCATTGGTAGTTCCATCTGAATATCTGCATACCATACATCAGTGTGAGAGTTTTGAGTCACATTATGTATTTTAGAATATATAGTAAGTGTAAATCGTTTTTACTGCTAAATACATGGTTATGAATTATATTTATAAATATGTAAATAATGTATAATATTCAGTAGTACTTTTTTATGACTTTATTTTCTTATAGAAGTCATTCTTTGGTTTCTTCTTAAGAAATAAACTTAGATTTCTGGTTTGTTTGAACTTGGGCTTCAAGTGCATTTGTAAAGTACATTCCTCTTGTTTATTTGTTCTGTTTCAATATGCAGGGTGGATAAAAATTACTGAACTTTTTATATTTATGTAAATTTACTTAAAATTAAATTCAAATTTACTACCATATGCCTCAAGGGCTAAACATAATATAGACTATTATAATCATTTATATAAATTAGTTTTAAAAACCAGTTCAATATGTTGAATCAATATGTCATGAATTTCATATCTGTATAGTTGTCATCCTAGTAAATTCCATGGCATGTACTTTTACAGCATACAGATTTTAAATAGAATTGAATAGACTTTTCTAGCCTGCATTATGGAGGAACTTCTGTTTTCTTCCAGTTGAATGACTTAATATCTGAAAAGGAACCCGGCTACTTAAATGTGAGTCAGCCAGGTTTTGTATATCCATCAAATCTTAGAGGACAGAGTTTTATCTCTTAGTAATATTTACTGATTAGCCTTCATTTGCTAATCTTTGTGTGATGTAGAATAACGTGAAAATATATATTCATTTCAAAGGACTGTTCAGGGAGTGTCCTTGTTTATTTTTCTGTGGGTATTTGCCAGTCTGTGGCTACAAATCTTTGTGAAACTATAGGGGAATGACAAGGCATCCGTGAACACACATACTTTTTGTGTATTAATTAGTGTATTTTGTCACTTGTGAAGACTGAAAGTACACTTGCGTCTGTGAGTGTAGGGCAGATCTGTGATATTTTTTGAAATTGAAAGAGTATCCTTATATTCAGATAGGGATCATCAGTATTCTAGGAACATCAAATATTCCATCATTTTCATGAATAAAAATTTAAGCTTGAGTAAAATAATGGCAACTTTTGGAAAGAACAGATGTAAGCGAATATTGGTAAGAAAAAACTTATTCTTGAGCAAAAACCTAGAATGCAAGTAATGAATTATATAGTAAATACATTTCCTATTGTCAAAACAGAACAAAAAGTTTCTATTCATTCTTAAATGAATCTTAAATGATCTTTTTGTGATTTAAATTTTAACTCACTTAAATTTTGGTAAAAATTTCAAATACAGGAGATTTAATGTAAGCAGATGTTATAGTATTTGTCTTTGGCTTTGAATGTTAAACAGTGCGGTTATACTACTATTTTTATGTAATTGTAAAAATCAGGTAGTTTTAAGTACAACCTAAAAAGTTATGCAAATAGAATTTAATGTTTAACAAAGAAATATTTAATATATAAACAAAACCAGTTTACATAACCCCTTGATGGTGTTCTCTTTTCTTAACCAAATTATGTTAATACATCTGAATTGCTATTGTTTGTTATGTTTATAAAGAATTAGAATAACCTATTTTTAAAAAGAGTAATATATACATATTTTTCTTTACCAATCTCTCATTTTCTCTATTTGCTAAATATAAAATAGCAATGAAAAATGTATATTTCTTACATTCTTGTAGAATTTATTTTCTTAAACAGGTGCTTGTCAGGGTCATTTGTTCTAAAATTTTATTCTTCCCACGTTCAAAAATGAATGAAAAATGTAGAAAAAAAGGTTCACCTTTATAGTATTATATTTCTAAATGCTTTCTAGAACATTATTACCAAAGTCTGCTAAGTTCTATGAAGAGATTAGGTATGAAGAAAAGAAGACGTAGTATACTGTCTCATTATTTTGATTCATAGGCCAAGGTTTTTTATTAATTTTGTGTAATCTAAGAATTTTTTTACCTGGATGCTTTTTGTTCTTGAATATTTTTTTGGCCTTTTATACTTGCGGGTGGTTTTTACCTTGTCAAATATAGGTATATTTTGTTTATTTAGACCAATTTCTAATTGTTTTCAGAAAGCATTGAAAGCTGAAGACTCTAAGTAATTTATTTTCAATGTGTAGTATTTACTGCTGTGCTGTATATACATTTTATATTTATGTCAGGAAAGGGTTGCAGAGGGGTGCTTTAGAACCACCTTTTCAGCTCTAAATAGCTATTGTGTACATATGGTAAGGTACTGCTGCTTAACAATTAGTAACTGCTTTGATGAAACTAAATTACATGTTTAAGTTCCCATCAGGAAGTCGCTTCACATATCTGTATTAATGTATTCAGGGCTCGAGAAGGAAAGTTAATTTTCAAGCTTAAATATTTAATTCAAGCTTAAAATTTAGTCTGTAATTAGAGCTCCCAAATGGCAGGAACATGGAGTATTTGTCCATTTTAATTAGATTGTTGTTTACCTATTAATTATATATCATATCTTGTCATATAGTTTTGATGGTAACAGATGGTGCTAGGAGTTAGTAAGGGTTTCAACAAAATAAGATTCCACATGATTTATTAAGTTGCACTTTATTAGTGAGTGGTCTGCTTTAGTCAGGTTATTCTCCTGAATAAGAACTATGCAACATTCACTAATTTTAGTAATTATTCTTTTGTGGAAATGCTGAAGACAAAAAAGTCTGGACAACTAATGTCTATTTGGAAACAAAATGGATTACTTTAGGATTCTTTAGTTATAAGGAGTATGTATTGTCCAATTGTATAATTGTTACGAGCTTTAGTGCATTTTGCTAGGACAAAGTCAGGGAATCAGAATTGTATTTATCAACAAAACTGTAGGCATAGGGAATGCTATATGTATATATAGTAATGATTTAGGTTTTGGGACATAGTAGGACAGTGATTCAGTCATTTATTTCCAAGACATTCCTTCTCTGGCTGTTGAATTTAAAAAGAAGACAGTGTTCTTTGTTTACCAAAATATCTAGGAGCAGACTGGTATCTAGTGAAGTTGACTTATAGAATTTCCATATTGAAAAAGTAAATGCCAATTAAATAGAAAGGCCTTCTAAGTTTGTTTATACAGGATTTTATTATTTTTTTTGTTACCAACTCAACTTCCTAAAATGAATTACTTAAACATTTATATGTGTGTATGTCCAGAGAGAGAGAAAAACAGAGAGGAGGGAGAAGGGGTGGGGAAGGAAAGAGGGATTAAATTTTTCATTTTTTAATCTCACATAGTTTGTTTGAAATTTACTATAGTCTTTAATATCATTAACTTAAAAAAGTACATTTGGTTACTATCTCTTAGCTCATAAGGTTCTTATTTCAAAAACCTAGGTCAGTGTTTTATACCAAAAGGTAAACCAAAGGCCCAGCCCCACTTTTACTAGTTTTAATATTTGCTATAGAGGGGTTACCTGGTATATATATCAAATCTTCAGAACTCTGTCCTGTTACATATGTGACCTTCTGTGAGCAGCTTTGTTTTTGGTGAGTTTTATTTTATCTTGTTTTTGTTTTTTAATTTGTCTCCATTTAAATCATGTCAGTTTTTAGAAATATATATTTGTCTTTTTGTGTCATAACTAATTCTTTATGGTGAGGTGGTATTTTTAACATTAAGTATATGATTCCACATTTTTATAGTAGACTGTTAGAGATGTGTAATACAGGACTCTTAGTATGTATGAAATGATCACTTTAAAATGGCCTTACTTTCATTTCCTTTAGAATGTTGAGTGCTTAAAAATTGATCCCAAATATTTTGCTAAACTGTAATGTGGGAACTTTGCTGCATTACAGTTATAGTAATTAAAGAGAATATCAGGAGAAAAATTGTTGCTCTTTTAGAATACATATAGCCTTAGTTTGAAAGTTTGGCTTTTTAACATTTCCACGTTTTCTGGAAATACAGGATTATATATTTTTCAGCAAAATTTATCAAATGCACTAGTTTGAACACAAAGAGGAAACTAAATTGAAGCATATGAATAAAATGAAAGAAAATGAATTTCTTATTGATTTTAAAATAATGAATAGTTGTCCTTTATAAAGAAACAATGAGATAACTTGATATCTTTTTTATAAAGCATGTGAAATATATATATGTTGTGTTATTTTGTTTTATTTGGGGGAAATAAATAACTAGTGATTGTTAACAGAAGCAACAAGTGAAAATAGAAAAATGCTATTTTAGAAATGACGTTTTCTTTGGGGTTTTTTCTCCTCAACCCCTGATTCACCACTTCATCTCTTGGGACAATTTTTATTTCAACCGCCAACCATGTACTTATTTAACTATTCCAAAGAAAATGGCGGTCTTGTTACTTTGCTGGAATTATTAAAGTTTTTTTTCCTTATAATAGCAGTGTATGAAAAATATTTTAGAAAATGTGTTAGTTGATAAATCGGTCTTGTTACTTGATACTGATTTCAACCAAATTAGATTTTTTGACCTGTTATTATTTTCTTCTTTTTCAGTCAGCACTAGGGTGTTACTCTGTGATGTGATAGATTCAAAATTAAAATAATCTGTAAGCAGTGTTTTCAAAACTTAAGAACTCAGGATTTGATGTACTGATGCTAATTTTTTTAAAGCACATATGAAAAACAAGACAACCATTTATCTGTGCTAAGTACTTAAGATTGAGTTAGAGATGAAGGTTTGATAAGGTCCTCATCAGTAGTGGTGGGTGTACAGAGTTTAATACTTCTTGTTTCTTTTAACTTGACCTACTGCGTTGCCTGAAGTCTCCCTAACAGTGTAGCATAAAAGCATTTAGAGCCAATTTCCTTGACTGTTTCTGAGTGTTAAGAAAAATACATTTATGTTTTACTATTATATCTGCTATCTATATTTTTTCCATGCTAATAAGTGCTCTATTGAAGAATGAAAGTTTTGTTTTTACTTTTTTTTTTTTTAAAGATTTTATTTATTTATTGGACAGAGAGAGACAGCGAGAGCAGGAACACAAGCAGGGGGAGTGGGAGAGGGAGAAGCAGGCTTCCCGCTGAGCAGGGAGCCCGATGTGGGACTCGATCCCAGGACCCTGGGATCATGACCTGGGCCGAAGGCAGACGCTTAACGACTGAGCCACCCAGGCGCCCTACTTATTTTTTTTTTTAATTAGGAATGAGTGTTAAATTTTATCAAAAGTTTGCTACATTCAGTGAAATGATGTTATGGTCTTTTCTCCTTTAGTTTACTTATGCAATCAGTTAATAAGTTTTCTAATATTAAATTGCCCTTGCAAAATAAATAAATAAATAGGTAGGTAGGTAGATAGTTGTTAGTTTAGTTTAATTTATTTAGCTGGCCCTTGTTCTGGAAAGATTCCTTCTGGGTCATGGTATTTTGTGAGATTTTCATTCTTGTACTCTTTGTACAGGTTTTGGTGTTAGAGCCATTCTAACATAAAATGAGTTGGGATACACGTGTACGTTCCTTTTTTTTTTTTTGTTATGAAACAGTTTAAACAATAGGAATTATTAATTCCTTGAAAGTTTGTTAAAGTTTACCCACACTATCATCCAGGCACCTTTGGTTGGGAGTAAGCCACATTGTGATGATGGAGGAAAATCTTTGATTACATTTCTGATATCTTCTTTTTTTTTAAGATTTTATTTATTTATTTGACAAGGAGAGTACAAGCAGGGGGAGTGGCAGGCAGAAGGAGAGGGAGAAGCAAGCTTTCTGCTCATCAGGGAACCCGATGTGGGGCTTGATGCCAGGACTCTGGGATCATCACCTGAGCTGAAGGCAGACGCTGAATCCACTGAGCCATCCAGGCACCCCACATTTCTGATATCTTCTAAAATTATTGGTGTATTCAGGTTCTTTGCAGCTTATTGAATTGATTGTGGAAATTTGTCTTTTCTTAGAAAACTATCCATTTCATTAATTTTCCTTTATATTTCATTTAGATCTTCAAATTTGTTGGCAAAAAGTTGTAGATAATATTCTTTCTTTCTGCCCCTATATTTTAAAAATCTTACTAGGTCTGGTATTATATCCCCTTTCTTATAACAACTAAGAATGTTGTTTGCTTTCATTAATTTGTTTTTAACCTTTTCATTGTAATATAGAATACAGATACAGAAAACTATAAAAGCAAATGTGTATCTTGGTAAATCATTATTAAAACAGATATGCTTGTAATTATCACTCAGGTCAAGAAACAGAGCTTTGCCAGCCACTGTAGAAGCCCTTACAAATGCTTTACTACAGCTCCCATTCTCCCTCCAAAAAATTAACCACTCTTCTGACTTTAAGAATAATAACTTACTTTTCTTTATGGTTTTAATTTACCCAAGTGTGCATCTCTAAACCAGTTTAGGTGCCAATTTTTAAAAACTTCTTTTTGCCTTTTGAGTCTTTCTTAGTCTATAATTTCCTCCAACTATTTTTTTCTTTATAAGTGGTCTAGTGAAGAACTTGCCATGTTTGACCTGTAGAGTTCACTGCAGTCTGGATTTTTACTGATTGCATGCTTTTGTACAGTTAAACATTTTCTTCTATGTTTTCTTTAAATTGGCAGGTAGCATCAGAGCTTGATTGCATTTAGGCTTAATCTCTTAGGCAAGATTATAGGTGCTGTTGTGTCCTTTCATCAGGAGGCACATAATATCATTTTAAATGTTGGCAGCCACTGATGCTCAGTCTAGATCCATTAACTCATTATTTCATTTACTATATGATGATTTTGTTACGTAAGCTATTTAGAAGTGAAATTTGTTTCAATTTCTAATTATCTAACAAGGATTTTTTTGGCATTGAAAAAATTCTAGAGTTGTATTGTGGTCAACAAATGTGGGTTTTATATTTTCACAGTATTAAGATTACCTTTGTCCCCTCTTCTATATGAAATTTGGAAATGTTCCATTGGGATTTGTAAAGAACTTCTATTTTGCTTGTGCTTGTGATTTAAATGCTTTATATTTAAATATTAAATGAAATTTATTAATATATTCTTCAAATGGTCTATTTTTTTCTTTTTTAAGGTATCTCTACCTGATCAAATTATGGGAGTAAGCTTGCATTTTATTTTTATTTTTTATTTTTTTTAAGATTTTATTTATTTATTTTGACAGAGAGAGACACAGCAAGAGAGGGAACACAAGCAGGGGGAGTGGGAGAGGGAGAAGCAGGCTTCCCGCTGAGCAGGGAGCCGGATGCCGGGCTCTATCCGAGTACCCTGGGATCATGACCTGAGCGGAAGGCAGATGCTTAACGACTGAGCCACCCAGGCGCCTCCTAGGCTTGCATTTTAAAAAGACTGCTTCTAGTAGTAGTATTCTAGGGTGGTTTTAGAGGTGTGACTCATTACTAGAGGTATTGAGATCACATAGTGTTTTTAAATTTTTTTTTTTTACATTTAAATGAGAAATGACGACTCTGATGATAGAAAGTGTGGGATAGATCCTAAAATATTGGAAGTAATGTAGAAAATGAGGGAGATAAAAGGGTCTAATTTCTATTTTGTTATTAAAGGATGGCAGTGTGATCAAGCATGATTAGAATAGAGGTTGACTTAAATCAGTTTCATGGGCCAAGTCTCACCTGCCATCCATTTTTGTACAACCCTCAAACCCAGGAATGACTTTTACTTTTTTTTTTTTTTTTTAAAGTAAGCTCTGCTGTCTGTGTGGGGCTTGAACTTACAACCCTAAGATCAAGAGTTGCATGCTCTACAGCCAGCCAACCAGGTACCCCTGAATTTTACAGTTTTTAATGTTTTAAAATAGTCAAAAGAAAAGTGATATTTCTTGACACATGAGCATTTATATTGTTAGAAAACAAAATTCAGCAGAGTAAATTTGAAGATCAGTGATTCATGAATTGGACATCATCCCATCTAGGCAACAGAAAGGAACTCTGAGGATCTGTACAAAATGGATTTTTATAGGAAGAGGTTGGGTAAGGTAGTTTTTCTAGCAAAGAGTAAATAAATTGTTTCAGGCATCCTTTGGGGGAATGTAGGGGTCTTTCAGACAGATTACCTCTTTAGTGCTGACCATGTAATTCCAAATTGACTGGTTAAGGGTCATGTTTCTGGGAGCGGCTGAAACTGCGATTAGGTTTGTTATTAAGTCTTGGTTTGCTGATGTGGGTGGGGCTAAGCACAAGTGACTGCATTTTGGGCCTGTTTCTTTTTTAACAATGAAATTTAAATTTCGGTGGCCATAGATAAAGTTTTATTGTAACATAGCCATGCTTGTTAATTTACAGGAATGTTGAGTACAGTAGTTAAGACAGAGACTGGCCCACAAAGCCTAAAATAATTACTATCTGGCCCTTTACAGAATGAGTTTACCAGTTTACTCCTAGCTGAGAAGTACCCTCTTTTTCCTTAATTTTCTCATTCCCATTCAATCTGGTGTTCATAACTAATAATGTATTATGGGATTGTTATTTTTTTGAACCCTTACATATAACTCCATGAATTCAACCCTGCTCATGACCATTAATTTTTGACCTCATTGAAATCCATTTCCCATGCAAATTTTTTTTTGGTCTTTTGTGTATGATTATTAAAAGCATTTAAAGTCCATTTGATATTTATGTGCTGTTAAATCAGTGGTTTCTCCTAAATGCTATTCAAACAGTCTTGGTCATTATTGTTACTAAATTATAACAAGGTGATAATTTTATATTGTACAGTCTGTTAGGTTTTTGTTTTCCATAGAGTTTTTCTTTTTCCATGAACTTAATCTGCAATTTACATAAACAAGTTGATTGTTAAAATCGTCCTGAGAGCAAATCCTCTAAAGTTTTGGGGTATAAGGTGTTTGGTTTTATTAAAGATTTGGTGTTAGAGTTGACTTTATTTACTTATAAAGTCATAGTTTATTTATTCGTTAAAGTACAATAAAATAGAATTTTAGCAAAACAAGGATTCTTGAAAAAAGGCTCATCTGGTAATGTGTTTGTAGGTAGAGGGAGGAATTTGGCTCTGTTTAAAACAAGACAGTACGTCCTAAATGGAGTCTTTTATGCTAAGCCTCATATCACTAAACTGAGACTTAGCTTAATTATAGTTTTTGCTCTCCCAGAAATGGACTTTTAAACCAGTCAGTCAGGAATCACCTAATCAGCACCAGGTAGATAATCTACCTGATAGATCCCTCCTATCCCCTGAGGAAAGTGTCCTTGCCATAACCAGTTTGCTTTTTTACCTAGTATAACTTCCTTGTTCCTGCTCCCTTTGCCTATAAAAGTCATTTCCTATAGCTTCTGGGAGCTCCTTCTGTCTGTTAGATTGGATGCTATCTGATTCGTGTTCTTTGAACAAAGGCAATAAGATCTTTAAAATGTACTCAGTTGAATTTTGTTTTTTAATTGCTCTTATAACCATATAAATGGATTACTCTAATCCACAAGAGAGAAAAAGTTGTATCATGGGAATTTCTGATGTTTTCATTAACATAGTTGTGCTGGGTAAGCAGGAAGCCAGAACTGACCCATCATTAGGAATGGTATGTGTTTTTGTATGTGGTTGTGTCTTTCTCTGCATCTGTATCCTGTCTGTCATATTAAATTTCTGACCTTTGTGTTGTGGCAAATTGGAAAATGTTATCTTTTAATTTCTTTCATCTTCCTATAGCTGTTCCTTGTGCTCAGATTAAAAAAAAAAAAAAAAAAATGCCAGAGGTAGCCACCAATTTAAGTTGCCATGAAAATCATGCAAAATGTATTTCCATTTGAATGCTTGTTAACAGTAAACCACATTATTAAGCTTTATATTTTTATTTAAAAGATGTATTGACATGCAGACTTCTTACCCCATCAGATATTTACATCCAAATGGGACTGCTAATTCATTTAAGCCACTGTGTGTCAAAGTAGCTCTGAGGAGAGGTCCCTTCATTCTTCTTTTCCCAAATACCCAGGTTTCATAGCTATCTTGTAAACATTGTTACTGGGAAATTTCTTAATGTTTATTATGATTAATTTTTGATTTACATTTATTTATCTAGTTCTATTGCCATCAAATAATTAGAATCAATACTTGCTCTTTTGCTAATGACTTAAACATTTATCAGTGCATAACATCCTTTTCATTCATGTTAAGCAGTTTTTATTTTTTATTTTGTGCTGAAGGAGGAAGGTACTTTAGGTTTTCTGACATATGTTTTGTAACTGTAAAAATTTAAGTTTGCTTTGACTTCTCCTGCACTTTCAGCTTTTCCTGTCTATGTGTTTACCAGTGTTTTAAATGTTCCTTCTGCTTGTTTATCCTTCCTTCTATTCCTGTTTTTTTTTTTTTTTTAAGATTTTATTTATTTTTTTGAGAGAGAGAGAGCGCATGGGCACGCGAGCACAAGCAGGGTGAAGGGCAGAAGGAGCAGCAGACTCCCTGTTGAGCAGGGAGCCTGATGGGACGCTGGGCTCAATCTCAGGACTCATGGATCATGACCTGAGCCAAAGGCAGACGCTTAACCAACTGAGCCACCCAGGCACCCCTCCTTTTGTTTTTTTATTCCTACTTTTTGTACTTACCAAAATAATAAAGATGATCACTGCATGTAATTCACTTTGTATGTAAATTATTGTTCTAAGGGCAGTTAATAATGGTCACTTCGTGCTTTTAGGAAGTTTTCTAGTCTATAACAATCATTTATGAAATATTTTCCTAAATAGTTAATTAAGTTATCAGAGTTGAAAATGCATTATTCTTTTGATAAATAAGAGTTGATTTAAGATTATCCTTTAAAAATGTCATTTATGAACAGTTGCATTCTAATAAGCTTTCAGAGATGGAAGAGAAAGGTATGCAACAAGGCCAATCCTTATCAAGCCCTGAACTCATGGAGATTATTCTGGTAGTAATGTATAAGGTGGTATTGAGGGGAAAAAACCAAAGTGTGAAGGCAGTCTCAGTAGTTATTGTAATGTCATTGTAAAAATAGGGCCTGAGTTGGGTAATGACTAGACATGAAGAGAAGATGATGAAAATACAAGTAATGGAAATTAATTTTAAAACCATTGGAAATTGTCTTTTTTCATATAGTTCAACTTAATGCATTCATTCTCAACTGGTGTTAGTAAAGAAAAATGCAACTGTTAAATATTTGAATGAAGAAAAAAATTGAAAGGTTGTATTATTCCTAAGGAAAGGGTCAGTGACATGAGAGTGGAAAGATTCTTTGGAGAAAATTGGTGTGTTTTCTAACTTCCAAATCCTATATGCCCTTTAGGAAGAATCTAGTTTAAATCCCATTTATGTAAAGCTTTTACTCAGCACCCAAGTACAAAAAAGTGCTCCATGATGGGAGAGGATAGAGAACCTTATGTATTCATTTGTCAACAACCTTTGTTCATTTTCTAGAATGTGTTCCTGAGTAACATATAACAATAAGGAAGGGTAACCGGAAAAGAACAGTTGGATCTCTATGGTTCTCCTCAAACAGAATATGTTCAACATAAGCCTCTTAGATAAAGTTCTTTCCTATAGTCCTGCTTTCTTTTACCTTCTCACTGCCCTGTAAGAACATGTACTATCTCCAGCCTATGAGAGCTTCCCCCACTGATTACGTTAGCTATGACCACCTATCATATTCTGACTAAAGCTTCCCAAATTACTCCTTCATGAACTAACATACTGTAATTCTTCTCAAAAATTCTTTTCAAAAGATGTTTCTGGATGAGTTTCTTTTAAAAGAATGGAGTAGTGAAATGATAAATAGTGAGCTTTGGCTAAGGACTTTTTGTATTAACAAATAACTTCTGTATAGTGACCTTGAGCCGCTATTTGAATCTTAGGTTATTCATGCAATATTTTCTTACAAAATATAGTTATGCTCTTATAGAGTGTGGGTCCTATCTGATGTTTTTATATCCCTTTTTTAAGAGACAGATGAGGTGAAAGTTGCTTATAAAAATAGCATCTACCATGAAAACAGAAGATACTACACTACATAGTAGGCTGAGTATTTAGTAAATAGACGTTGATAGGATTTAAAGGCAGGAAGGAGTGGTTGTCCATAGTTGATTCAGCCAGTCCCCTACTGTTGAACACTTGGGTTATTTCTGGCATTTTGCTTTTATAAACATACTGTAATGAATAAGGTTATATGGATTCTCAATCCCTTACCTGAAATCCATAGAGGGACTAGGTATGTTTTGGAAAATTTAGTTTTTTGGATTTTAGAATTGTTAATGTGATTCATGTTCAGAATTATAGAACATTTCCAGGGGAGGAAGCACCAGGTAAACAAACAAGCTCCTGTTTCTGTTGGAAAATGTATGATTATAACATTGTTGGCTAAAGACTATAAATAGCTTCGTATTAATTCAAGTCAAACTTTGTTGCCAAATGACTATATCAAAATTAGGATATTGCTGTTGGTTTTTGGAGAGATTGTGGACATGTCTATGCATATATATGTATATGTACACACAGACACACATATATTTTGGGAATAATTCCAGTATGGATTTTCTGTATCAACAGAAACTGCATTTGTAGTATTGTTAAATACTGCCAAATTCCCCTTTCTAGTGTTGTACCTTTTTCTACTCTTACCAGCAATAATGTGGAAGAAGAGCTGGTATTTCCTAGTATTACTCCTAGAATGTGTTTTCAGACTTTGGATTTTTGCCAATCTGATAAGTGAAAAATAGAATGTTATAGTTTTACAAAGAACGTATTTAAGTAAAGGAATGGCAGTTCATATGGCTTTGGTTAAGGACTTTTTGTATTGACTGATAACCTTTTAACAGCGACTATGAATTATTCTTTAAATAGCAGGGACACATGACACTATTCCCTCTCCTTTCTTATCTCCCTCTCTTTCTCTTTTGTCCCAAATATGCTGGTTATATTTGTGCTCAGTCTATTAATCCAGTAAGGAGTGAACATTTACGATATAGTCAGTTTTGTGTTTTTCCCCGAGTTATAGTTAAAAGTTTATTTTCTGTCCTTCAGGTAGGATTTGGGGCCAGAACATAATTAATAGTAAACAAAAACACTGAAAAATGCAAAATTCCATGTTAAATGTTAGGATACACTGTTTCTCTGGCCTAAGGAATTTTGGAATTGTCCTAAAGGTAATTTCTGCCTTTGAGCTTCTATACTATGTTTCTTCTGCCTGGAATAACATTTCTCTAGACTCCCATCCATGATGGGCTTCTTTTTGTCACTCAGCTCTCAGTTTAAATGTCACTTCCTCACAACCTGAATACCCAGTCTAAAATAGCCCCAGGGTCTCTCCATTCCATCAACTTGTTTTTATTTTCATCATGGCTGTCCTGGTGTTTTTATATTTGTCTCCCATCACTAGCATTTAAGCCCTCTTTGATCTGGCCTTTTTTCTGGTTCAGTGCTATGTTCCAGAGCCTAGAAGAAGTGCCTGGCACGTGCTAAGTTTTTAGTAGTTGCTCCTGGAATGAATGTCTTCTTTCATTATTATTTTTTTTTTCCTGCTTGCTGCTGCCTCCAAAATGCTCTTCCCCTTAGCCTCCTCTTTTCTAGCTCCCAAACTCCTATTTATCCTTGAGTATGCTGTTTCATTTAGGAAGGAAGATGATATGTGTACAATTTGATTTCATTTGGAAACTGTAAGAATTATTTTGACTCTTTGAAATATTTCCAAATTTTTTTTTGATGAATTATGACTTTGAAGCTTAATTTCAGCATTTGAAATTTAATTTTTTTTGGCGGGGGTGGGATGGCGGGGGAGGTCTGTAACCTGAGTAAGCTTTGCCCAGCCAAGGTGTTTCTTTTGCTTTAAAAAGCTTGCTGCTTTGATATCTCTATGATTGTTATCTTCTCTTTCCCCTTAAGATCATTGGTCTTTGTATTAATCGTTTGGAAGGATTTGTGTTCTGTGTACTCAAATTTTAGTTACTGAGTAATGGTTTTCACATTAGAGATAGCCTAAGGGGAAAAAGTTACATAAAACCACAAATCTACACCATTCAGAAATAAAGCTTCCCATGCCGTTTCTCAGGTGTTGCAGATATTGAAGATAGTATCAACACATACCATATGTGTTAGAAAATAAAGGAATAAGGGCAGAAGTTTAAGGAATCAGAAAAACCTTATTTCTGAATTTACTATTGTAGGCTTAAACTAGACGTTGTGCCTCATTTTAATATGCAGTTATTTTTGGTGTTTATATGTTTTATGTTTTGATCACTGTTCAGTATTTAAACTCCTTCAAATGTGCAGAGATTAAATGTTTAATAAAAATTGCTTGTTGTTTTCAACATCTGTGTTCAGAGAACAATGGCTCACTGGAGTGCAGAAAGCTTGTAAAGTTTTCAAATGTATTGAGAATGACAGAAAGTTCAGTGAAGAGTTTGCTTCCCTCATTACAGAACTACTTCTGTGGCTGCGATTACACTAAGAGCATCTTTAATTGCTTTAAAATCTGAATGCATGATAAGAATGGATTAATTTGATTTTTCTGTTACTACAAGTAGCAGATGGTTTATGTCTTAGGAATGCTCATGTTGTAAAATGAGATCCCCAGCTCATCCGTGATTGGTCACTGTTAATGAAGCATGCTGTGCTGATTATTGATTTAGAAAATGAGGATGACATGAGTATTGTGTGTGTTGCTATAATAAATTAAAGAGGAGTATTTTAATAGCCAGCAGACATACACCTTAAATAACATGAAATATTTGATTTTCTATTCAGGTGGTCTCTGCCCTGTCAAACTAATTTTATTGTTTATTAAAAAGATATACTTTTATAGTTTCAGCTAACAAGCAGATGGTCGTCTTTACTTATTTCTGTTTTGTATTGCTGTATGACCGATCAGATGCATGATAGGAACCCAAATTAGCTTGTTGTCTGCAAAGCAGTGGTGTAGCCACGGGAGGAAATCTTTTGCAGAGTGTGTGTGTGTGAGTGCAAGCTTGTGCACTCACTCGTACATTGCTACTTTACTCTTTCCTAACTGTTTCTCATTTGTTTTTGAAATAAAACTGTATACTGAAAGGTCTCTTTAATAATTTTAATTTCTCTTTCAAATAAATTTTAAAGGATAAATGTAGGAGGAAAATAATTGGGATATTGCATTTGTTGGTTTTAGATAGCTTCATGTGAACACTGATGTGAATCTACAGCCATATCTTATTACAGGCACTTTGTAAAAGTCAGGGTGATGACAATTTACTGATATTTTTACTTATGGCTTTATATGTATGTGGTATTTGGTGATGTCCATAGATATGTAAGTACTCTATCCTTTTGTAAATATTTAATGAATCACAGCAGGTGGATTGCCTTCTCATTACTTAATGTCTCTCATTCTATTTCCAGAAGTCTGGATACTCTATTTTTTATTTCAAGTACTAAATGTATTACTTATATTGGAATAAAATTTTTGAAATTATTTCATGACAGTTTCTGTTTCATGACAGTCTTAATTGTGGTTCTGATAAAAGCGTTACAGATTGAAGTGCTTCTTTCTTGACTGTGGGTGGGTAACACTGTGGAAGAAGACACTGATTTTTTTTTAAACTTTGTGTATATGCACTTGACTTACTTTTAAATATTTGTTGAATTCTATTTTACTTCTGTAGATGTGCTTCAATTCAGAGAACGTGGCCATTCTTAGCAGTTTAGTGTTATTTCAGAGTGATTTAATAAATTAAAATTGTAGGCAGTGGAATTGCAGTCATAAAGTAAACTTTTACTGCAGGTAGCGATCAGTAAGATAATGGGGAATTTTTAGTATTAGTATTCTTAAATGTTCCAATTTTAACCCTGAATACAAGCCGTTTAAAATATACTCGTAGTAAAATCTTTCCAAATAAATACTTTGGTAATAATTAAAAATCATGTAGAGGGGGAAAGACTCAGTGATTTAAGAGATTTTATTTTGATAGTGATGTATCATTACCTACATATATAAAACATTAGCTTATATAATATTTCTGATGTCATCCTTCTTCATATTAGATTATTAAACAAGACTTTTGGGAAAAACTAGTACAGGTTGGGAAGTAAAATTAAATAGATTAATTTTATATCTTATGTAACAATCTGTCTTGCAAAAGGATACTAGGTAACTATTCATTATTAAGATGCTGTCTTTATGACAGTAAAGTACTACCTGTTGCTTATTTGTTGAATAGTTATAGTGTGATTTTTCATTTGTAACTTGTAATAAAATGATAAGCTTATTTTCCTAATCAATTAACTGTTAATGTCTGTATTTTAATTAATTTATTTAATCACAGGGGAAGAACCATTAAAATTATCAAGGACTAGTTTTAATATACCCTTACATTAAAATGTTTTATGACTAGTAGTATTGTACATCACTGAATAGAAAAATACTGATACCTGCTTTTGTTTTGGTGAAACAGTACAAATCAGATATGTGGAAAAATCTACTTGAGATAAACATTAAAAAAATAACACCTTCTTAGAAATAGTTTAAAATTGACAACTAATGTCCTTAAAATTATTACTGTGTAAAATAATTTTTAGTAGAATAATTGAGAAGTATTTGGAAAGTCCTTTTAGATTTACCTAAGAATTTATACTTTACTGAGCTGTGAAAATGTTTTTTTTAAATGTTTATTTTATAGTTTATCTAATGCATATATATCCTTTATTATATCAACCCAGATAAAGGATTGGCTTTATTATTTTTCAGCGTAAATTATTTTTATTTTCAGAGCTTTATTTGTAGAGTGACTTTTTTGTTACATGGAGAGGCAAATTAGTACTAACATTCTCTTTTTCCTCCCATGTTTATGTTTAATGCATTTTCTTCCCTCAATAATAGGTTACAAAAAGTCTAGAAACATTCCTATGAAAAGCATTTTTTCAAGGCAAATGTTGACTTGCTGATAATGATGTATAATATTTTTATTAACATTTGTCTTAATGTACCTCCTCGTTAGAAGATGCACCTTTTTTTGTATTGTTTTTCTTTTATAATATAAAAGACTGCTTTTTGAGGTAAAAGCACTGTAGGATAGTTGCAGGATAATTTGGGGAGTATTTTCAGAAAGAGAAATGATTGCCACCAGGTACACTCATTTTCTGCTGTGTGAAATCCTAACACTCTAGGTTGGAATACGTCCTATGCCGAGTTTTATAGTTTGGTGTTTTAAATCTTAGCCAACTTATTTTTAAAATTTTTTGTTTTGAAAAAATTAAAATAAGTAAAAAAGAATATGACAGGATTGTAAACTTGTCAGCCACATTCCTCCCATCTTGTTTTTCCGAGCAGAGGGAAGAAATAGAAGAATTGAGGTTTCATAGATGTCTCATTGCACATATTGCAATGAACAGCTATAGAATTATATCATGAAATCAGTTATCCTCACGTGCAGTGTGATCAGGTTGTTACTATGGTAACATTTCCATTTGTGGATTTTTGTAGAGTTAAAATTTGTAGTCATCACATGATACTGCCATTGGCTTTTGATTTCACATGTAAATAAATCACTGTACTACCTGCATGCTATTAAGTAGCACCAGTCATAGCTCTTAACAACCACCCATACACTCTAGGGTAGGGAATCAAGAATATGAAAATGAAAGAAATGCAAAATTACATTTTAAGGCTGTCCTGATGTTGCTGCTAAAATTTTAAATGTTTCTTTAAAGGAATAAGAGCATTGCTAGTTAGTTACTCTCTGAGATGCCTTAATTTTTAAGTATATGATATGAAATTGGTTGGGCACGGTAGCAGTAGGAGGTAAGGAGGGCTTTAATTTATCAGCTAAATGGGTGCTAAATAACCAAAACAGAAGTAATGACCCGTCTGAGACTGAGAAGATTCATTTGAAAACAGTCCTCTTTCATTTTAACCTTATTAACTGTTTGACATTTGTTCTGTTTTCAGATATGCAGAAGTTGTCCTGCTCATTTCACTTCTGATTATAAAATCAGACTCTAATATCTTAGATTAACTTGGATTAAAATAGCCTATAATGTTCCCTTGTATCAATTACTGTATTCTAGTAAAGATTCCTACTGTTTTTGTTTTGTTTTGCTTCCTAAAGCCCCCTGCTGCTGTTGATTACACCTAGATCTGCTACTGATTGGAACTGTTAAAAGGCAAAGATAGTGTGGCTGGTTGCTGAATCATTTAATTGTAGGACTAATAAGAGATGTTCTCTCTGGGACCTAAAAGAAATAGCAACACTAGAATATTATGTATAAAGAGGCCAAGAAATATTCTTTTGCACTTTAGTAATTTTTGAAGGTGTGAAATTTATTTACTTGTAACGTAATGGAGGGGTATCAGCAGCCTCGTTGGCTTCCTAAACCATGTAACTGAACTCTGTTGAGGAAAGGAAAAGGGAGGAGAAATTTTAGAGAAAATTTAGTGCTAACAATTATTTTTCCCTGGGAATTGAATACTGTTAGTTTTATCAAAACAAATGGGATAACTATATAAACATGTTAATTCAGTAGTTGAGACATTTGATAATGAAATGGCAAGAAATTCAAAGTTAAGTTTTCATTTGTAATTGAGGCCGTATTTGTAAGCCCAATGCACAATATAGAATGAAGTTGTATAAGATATAAGCTCCCCATGAGAATTTAAAGATAAGTTTTGGAATCTAGAGATAGGATTGGGTATTTTATGAGGCATCCATAGATGAAGAACAGCTATCAATTAGTACCCTCACTACTTAATAAATTGAGGTCATTAGTCCTGTGCTGGACTTAGAGTTATTTGAGGGGGTATAGTTATGTACAGGTGTATTAAATGATACTTTATGATATTGCTAGTCCTGTTCATTATAAATAACTCCTTCTTTTAAAGACATTTCAGTTTTCTAGGTGCAAACTAAACCAGTGGTTTTAAGTAATTTGTTTGAAGTTATGTACATCTGTTGGGAAGTACTGACTGTAACTTGAATTGGGAGAAAGTGAGTGTTCTTTTAAGGTATTTATTGAAACATTTTAATCAGGAAACTTACATGAAGGTTGCTGTCAGGAAGGGGGTTGCCAGCAATGCATATGATAGGTTGGAGAGAGGGGAAGAGGCCAGTCAGAAAAGTTTGCGCTAAGGACTAGGCAGCAGGTAGAATGCAGTAATTGGAATGGTGGCAGAAGTGAAGTAGAATTCACAGTGTTGGTGTCTTTTACTTTTTGTTGATGACCCATTGAATCAAGCACCAAAACCCTGAGAAAATGGCTGAAATCTTTTAATGACTAAATGAATATGCTGTAAGTAATGAACCATTAGACTGTAAGCTCCTTGAAGGCTAATTAATCATTTTTGTGGTCTCAGTGCTTGACACATTACGTTGCTTATAGTAGTCATTCAACCTTTTCTAAAGTGAAAAAAAGTAAGTAAAAGAGAAAGCCCCTGTATTGGTTTGCTAGGACTGCCACAGCAAAGTATCACAAACTTAGTGGCAGAAGCAACAAAAATACATTGTCTTACCGTTTTGGAGACAAAAAGTGTGAGGTGAAGGTGTTGGCAGGTTTGGTTCTTTGTGCAGGCAGTGGAGGAAGGATCTGCTCTAGGCCCGTCTTTGGCTTGTAGATGGCTGTCTTATCCCTGTGTCTTCACATCATCTTCCCTCTGTAGGTGTCTGACTGCTTGTATTACCCCTTACAAATAAGAACACCAGTCATGTTGCATGAGGGCCCACCTTAATGATATCATTTTAACTTCATTTCTTCCTTAAGGCTCTGTCTCCAAATAAGGTCATACTCTGAGGTACTGGGGGTTAGGACTTAAACACAAGAATTTTGGGGCATCATAATTCAACCAGTAATAAGTCTCTTTGAAGTTGATAGAGCTGATAGGCCTATGGCTAATGACATATACAATGGATCAAAAAGTACAGATGGCCATTTTACAGTTAATGTCAGTAAGGGACCCACAGCTATATGTCCTTTTCTAAATAATACCATGTAATGTAAGTTTCACCTCAGTTTTACTGTTTTTCAATTTGTATCTGCAGTTTGACAGCTAACCATTGTACTGGTTTCCATCTAGTGGCAGAAATAGGAGATGGGAGGCTGTACAAAGTACAATAGAACTAATTTCCTTGTCTCCTCTTCCACTTTATTTTACATCGTTTAGAATAATTTAAAGCATTATCCACCCCCATCACCCAGACTTCTTAAATTTTAGGAAAACAAGCATTATCTAAGTATTATGGGTAATAACGAAATTACATTTATAATGTTCTAGTAGGTGGGTTTTTATGTACAATTTTGAACAGGTAGTCATTTATCTAGAACAGATGTTCTCCAAGTGTGGTCTCTGGATCAGCAGCACAGCCTTACCTGGAGACTGTTAAGAAAAGCAAATTCTTAGGCTCTATTCCAGACCTATGGATCAGAAATTCTAAGGGTGGAGTCCAAAAATTTGTATTTTAATAAGATCTTCAAGTGATTCTGTATACACCAACATTTAAGAACCACTTATATATTAAAAAAAAACATATTGTGAGTATAAGTATACTGTACAGTACCTACTTTTATTGTTTTCAGTAATTAAAGAAGCTTAGAGTTATATGTATTTTTCTTTCTAATATTCTTTTGGTTATATTATCTGCTACTGAGATTTTGATTAGGAATGGTACCCAAAGTTACTACATTATTTTTATGGAAAACCATTAATTTCTATTGTTGGTTTATTGTGTGTCTTTCTAGAAATGTTTTATGCATGTAAAAGCAAAGAAGCAAAACTCTCATGCTCTGTGTGTGTGTGTGTGTGTGTGTGTGTGTGTGTGTACATATATATACTTCTTTCTTCTTTTTTCTCCATCTACAGATGGTAACATAGGACCTTGCTATTTTCAGTTATCATTGTAATTTAGACTTTCTGTATTAATGCATCATTCTTTTGTCTTTCTCTTCTTTCTTTTTAAATAGCTATGTAGTATTACCACTGTATGCCTGTACAATAACTTATTTAACAAGTCCCCAGTTGATGGACATTTAGGTTTATTTCAACAGTTTGCTATTTTAAGAATTCTGTGAGAAATTCCTGTGAGTGGAGGACAGAATATTTTTTAAAATATTCACTCTAAAAACTCACATGCATTTCTAAAAGTTATATTTTTATTATTTCATATGTGCAGGTATATTTGTAGTATAATTTCTTATGAATGTAACTACAAGGTCAAAGAGTGTATATATATATACTCGTAATTTTGATAGCTATTTCCAAATCATCGTCCAACGAGGTTACACCAGTTTATACCCCCTTTAGCAGATATAAATTATTGTTTCAAAATGTGTTTATTTGAAGGTACACCAGTGTTATATACTAGTGTTATAGTTTTGAAGAAAACATCTATGTTAAGCTAAAAGGAAAACACAAAACTTAAACTAGTGTCTTCTTCAAACAGTATATAAAGATTACTTCAGAGTTTCTTACATTAAGTTATAATATATTTTAGAAACTTCTTGATGCATAAATTGAAGATAGGTTTGAAGATTGTCTCCACTAATCTGAAGTAAATCTACATTTAGTGATTCATTAAAAAGTAATTTTTACATATCTGGAAAAACATATCTTCAAAATAGTTTTGGTTTACTGTCAGTGAGTACTTGGACAATCTTTAAATGTGGGGATTATTTGAGATACTACATATGTAGTTGTTTAAAAATTTATGATTTTTTTTTTTGGTAACCACCATAATGTTTTTAATTAAAACTCTTTTTAGGTTTTTCATTTACGCAGTATCATTGGTTTATATTGTGTTAATCATTTCAAAATTTAAAATGAAGCAGTAGTGAGACATAGAGCATTGGTTTTTTTGTGTGTTTTTAAAAACATTCTATACTCCACCCACCCTCCCCTCCCCCCTTTTTAACACTCTCTTAACTTAAAACTACTAAACAGATTTTTATTTTAATCTTTGGAACAAAAAATGTTCTCTTGGGCTGATACCAGTACTTTCCATGCCAAGTTACAGACCGGAATCTATTTTTATAGGCCAAGATAAAAACCTCTGAAAACCAGAGTTTATAATGGAAACATTGACAGGTCCTTAACTATCACAGCACACATGGCACTGCTGAAATCATAAGGTACAAGGCACAAGATTTCACATGCTGGGTGAGCATTGAATTTTTCAGTAATTGTATTGTCAAATGCCTTTCAGCTAGGGTTCAATAAGCATCACATTCAAATGGAGCTGTGTTAGGGGCCATGAGAGCACATTGTCTGGGCCTGATTCCTGCCCTCTGAATGCTTATACTGAAGCACACAGACACTGAAAAGCACTGGGATAAACCTGTTGGGGGACAGCTTAGAGAAGGGATTTGTTGGGAGACAAATAGGTGAACTTCCTTACCTCTAGATCTCATTTGTGGTACAGCCCTGAAAATCCTGCATGTTTTCGCACGTAGGTCATTACACGTGTGTCCTGGGTATTATTACAAAGTAGGTAAAACTGATCAGTGACATCTTCATTTTAATAGTATCACAAAAGAAAGTTTAAACTTTATATTGTTACATAATCAAGGAAGTTTGATATTGGGTAGTTAGGTGAATTGAGAACTTAACCATTTTACTTTCTCTTTGAGGGATCCTATTTAGGTAAAAAAGAAAGAAAGAAGGAAGGAAGGAAGGAGCTTTTTTCAAAGACTACATTTGATTACTCAGCTTTATTTGATTAAAGAAAAATCATGAAAACAACCACCCTGGGTCCTTTGAATCACTATACAGTGTTTTAGTCATATTTTAGTTTAAATGGGACTAGTCCTCCTACCATTAGTTAATGAATGCCATCAGTTAACACTAATGAATGGCCCTACAGTGTTTTAAGTACTTTAAAGGGAAACATGAACTCAGAACATGTCAGATACCTTTTTTTTTTTTAAGATTTTATTTATTTATTTGATGGAGAGAGACACAGCAAGAGAGGGAACACAAGCAGGGGGAGTGGGAGAGGGAGAAGCAGGCTTCCCGCGGAGCAGGGAGCCCGATGTGGGGCTCGATCCCAGGACCCTGGGATCATGACCTGAGCCGAAGGCAGACGCTTAACGACTGAGCCACTCAGGCGCGCCGAACATGTCAGATACCTTTATGGGAAAATAGTTAAAATGGTTTAAGGTGCATATTTAATTTGAATGTTCATGGCAGGTGGGATTCTTGAAATTTGTAACACCAACATTGTCTACTTTCTTACTGCCTTTTCTTTATCTTGTTAAATTCTGGAGAGAAGTGGAGGTGTTATGTCAGATACGCTATCTCAGAGGCATTGTGAAGTGTTAAGAAAACCAGTATCTTGTGGGAAGATAATGAAGTGATAGTTTGTTGCTACAGATTTTGCAAGTACTGCCAGAAGGAATAGGTAAAAGGAAGATGTTAATTTGAATCTGAATCAGATTTTCTGTTGTAGTTTAAATTTGCCTTATCCATTGACCTATATCCAAATACTTTTAATAAGATTTAGATAGGAGACATGCTTGACATCCCAAGAGGCATCTTTTTATGTTTCAGACTGGTTTTCCACTAATAAAGAGAATATGGACATTTTTTGAGTAGTTGAAGATTTTTGAATCTGTGATTAAATTTCTTCCCCTAACGTGTTGGAGATAATGCCTTTGTATCTTGAAGGATGGAAAACTTCTAAATGTAAGCTATTTAATTCTGTGCAGTTGTACTAGTTCTGGAATAGGGGGTCCTCATTTGACCTATTTCTTTAGGGAGTAAAATATGTACACTAATTCTCTTGTCTACTTCTCTTTGCCATTATTGTAGAAAACCTCACCACATATTTCAGGAACTATGAAGTTGATCTTGGTTCCTTAGGTTAAAGGTAATACCACCTCATATTTTAAAAGTAGCATTTTCTTTCACTACAAGGTAAAGTGGAGGAGTGTGTGATAATATCTAGGTCTATAGACAGACACTGAGTTCCTAGATTTACAGATTTGTCTGCTTTATAAATTGTTCCAGAAACAAAAGTACAATGATGGAAGCATATACTAAATAAAACCAAAATCCAGAAAACTTGTTAGAGCTGACTAAACTTAGTCTCTTGTATCCATAGCTGAGAGGGCTGGTAACATATCAGACAACTCACAAAATCTCTTCTATACTGATTGTATTAATAAATTATCTGATGCAGTCTTACCACTAGCAGTTTCTAAATGAAACAGTTTTGAGGAAGGGCAATATTTTTAATAGTGAAAGAAGAGACTTAGATTTTGTTTTGCCTTTGTGCCTCACAAAGCAAAGATTGTGTGAGTTGGGGCAAAGATTTTCTTTCCTGGGCTCATTCACATGTTCATCCTCCCCTTGCATTTTCTCTTATTAGGACTTGATATACAGACACTAGACTGGGAGCTCCTGACCTTCAGTAGTCAGTAGGTGTCATTTACTCAGAAACAACTAAAGATACTGAATTCATACAAAATAAAATCAAATTACATTTAGTATTAAATTTTCTTATATGGCTCTCTAATTTGATTGGTTGATTGATTGATTGTAGGTATTTCATTTCTCCAAAAATACTGGAGGCATCCCGAAGACTGTCATCTGTCTAGGTGCCCTTTTGTGTGACTTGGTTTTTCGTCCTTCACTATACTTTTTCTGTGCTGACTCCTTTTTACTTTATCTTCCTCCTTCTAGTGTACCATAGTCTTGATATTACTTCTGGGACTGATCTTTTATTCTTAACTTTCTAAGGAAAGGCTCTTTTCTGAAGAAGGTCCTGAGTGGGTGACCCAGGTGCTCAGTGTTTTTCCTCATTTGAGACAGGTAATGTGGTCTCTATCATATCATCTCTCACTCCCATGCACAAGCCCCCTGTGCCTTGCCATCTCACTCAAAGTATAAACCAGAGTCTTTTCATGGCCTAAAAGGACATAAAGGGCCTCTCCCCTGTCCCTCCCATCCCCATTTCTCTTCCTTCCCACCCCATCCTTCTTTGTCCCTCCAAAACTCCTAGCTGTTTCCCATTTTAGGGTCTCTGCATTTGCTGTTTCCAGCAAGCTCTGCCCCCAAATGATCCGGTGGCTTGTTCCCTCATTTATTTAAATGCCACCACCTTCTCAGGGCCTCCCAAGACTACACTTTCACAACTAAGCTCCCACCTCTCAAATAAGCTCTCAGTGATGCCCCATCATACTCTGTCCCCTTATCTTCTTTACATTTTCTTCATAACATATGTCGCTACTTGACATGTAAATTATTTTTTATGCTTAGTTTATTGTTTGTCTTCCCCTAGAATGTAAATTCTCGGAAGACAGAGACGTTGACTGTCTTGTTCACTTCTAAATGATTACCTTCTAGCCTAGCTGCTCCCATATGGGAAGATTCAACAAGTATTTTCTAAGTTGAAAGTATGTTACACTTGTGCAGTCCCTGCTTTCTCCAATTTCTGTTTCCTTCTTTCCTTTCTCAATAAACAAATTGAGAAAATATTATGTGAAATGTAGTGTATAAGAGAACAAATCTTATGGGATATTTGAAGGATTTGTGTTTTTGAACTGTAAGTACCCTTCTGTCTTTATTCTCATTCTAATAACCTAATTGTGTAAATATCGCCATCAGAGCAGTGGCAGTGTGATGGTGATAGTAATAACAATAATAGCTAGTATTTATTGAGTGCTTACTATGTATGTGCCCGGTATTTTTCTGAGTTCTTTAGGTTTGTTTGCTTAATCCTCACAAAACCTGTGAAATAGATATTTCTCATTTTACTTTGAAGAAACTGAGGGACAAAGAGTTTAACCAACTTACTAAGGTCAGATAGTTAATAAGGGCATTTCCTCAATTTGAGCCTACAAAATGTGACTCTGTCACTGGTGTCAACAAAAGGTAGATTATGGAAATTTCCTTTGGTGGGAATCGTAAAGCATGGTAGTGGAAAGAAGTATGATGCCAGTGCATTCTAGGAGGAGGGGCTTTTCTTTCTTGCCTTTTGATTCTCTTGGAAGAGAGAAAGCCTGTTTTTACTTTTTCCTTATTAGAAGTAGAAATATGGGATTGGCTTATATATGATCCTAGTTTCTGAATTTATCCATTTAATTGTTTGGAGCAGAATGGAATGGAGTTAGGAAGCATTTCAGAGAGAAGGGAGCCATTGAGATGAACTTTGGGAAATGATTAGTAGGATCTGGTCTGATAGATATTTAGTCAATAATATTTACTGTTATTTGCCAGATCATGAGAATAGAAGAGTGGTTGTTTTGTTTTGTTTTGTTTTGTTTTAAAGAAATATTTCCAAGAGAGAGGAATGGGGTGGGATAGGTTTTTTTGACCAAGACTAGTTGCCCAAATAAATAGAGAGAGGTGGGAAAACACTGGATGTCTTTAAAGAATGAAAAGATATGAAGGAGAAGATTAGAAAGATAGATGTGGGTAGATCATGAAAGGTATTGAGAACCTGTAGGTGTATTTATATGTCAGCAGGTATCATGGAACCATGATTATCCCTTGAACTCTTAGAGTTAGAGCTCTTCTAATACATCTCCTTTGCTATGGGATTCTGTCCTGCATTACGTGGTATGTACATTTTCTGTATTTTGCCTCCTATCAGATTCTAAGTGTTAAGACAGCAAGGATGTTGCCTCTCCTCATTCTTTATTCCCTGGAGTTCCTTTCTTAGTACCAATATACACAGTGGGAAGACCGTAGGAATGTCTTAAAATGAATTTCTAAAGAAGTCTGAATTCATGTCCCAGCCACTTAGTGTGTGCCATTGAGTTGAGATCCTTAACCTGTTCGTTTTAATATCCACATATATAAAATAAGGGTGATAATGATGCCTTTCTGATAAGATGCCGAGGAGATTGAATGGGATAATAACATAAAGCACACAGTGTCTAGCTGGCATTTACTAACATTCAGTAATCATCAGTACTGCACACCTGTCTTAGCTTAGAGAAAGCATTGAACAAATTATCATAATCATTATTTCTTTTTTGTTCAGGAGCATAATCAGTTGTTCATTGTACCATATTTACAAAGGGAAAATTTGGTTTTCTTTAAATCATTCTTTCAGAATGCATCCTGCAACATTATTTGCCATATGGGGACCATTTAAAGTATACATGAATGATAATTTAATTTACACTGTACTTCTGATTTTTTAATACCATATTAAAATTATGTATCTGTGATTTATTTTTTCTAAAAAATCCTATAAATTATTAAACAAAAGACTGCATAGTTGAAAACTGGGCAAAAGATATGAACAGGCAGCTCTTAGAAAAGATGAACCAAATGGCTAGTAAATAGCCACAGGGGGTTCCTAGATATTTGGTCAGAGATTATTGCAGGTGGTTTTGTGAGGGTGTTTTGGATGAAATTAATATTTACATGGGCAGAAGTAGATTGGCTCCCATAATGTGGGTGGGCCTCATCTAATCGGTTGAAGGCCTGAATAGAACAAAAGGCTAACCTTACCCCTAGCAAAAGGAATTCTACAGCAGACTGACTTGGACTTCATCTACATCCTCTCTTTCTAATGGCCTTCAGGCCATATTATCATTGGCTTCTCCTATCTGACAGCCTTTGAAATAGAACATTGGCTCTTCCTGGATCTCCAGCCTGCCTTCCTATTCACCCTGCAGGTTGAACTTGCCAGGTCTGTATAATAAAACTCTCTTTCTTCTACTTTTTCTCTAAAATCTTCTATTGGTTTGTTTCTCTGGAGAACTCTGACTAATAGAACAGATGAAAGGATTTTCAATCAAGAAGTAGTCAGGGAGATGCTAATTAAAACCACAAGGAGATACCACTTCATACCATTCAGATTGGGGCAGGGGAGAGGCTCATATTAAGAGCTAGCAGGGATGTAGAGAAATAGGAACTGTCCCATACCAACACTAAATTGGTATAGCCGCTTCAGGTAGAAGTTTGACAGTATTTTGTTAGAGTTAAAGATAGGCAAACAATTTGATCTAGCAATTTTACTTCTAGATTAAAATTACTAGATTCATCAAAATAAGATTGCATTAAATGTTAAGGTATGATATCTTAAAATTTAGTTTTGTGTTAACATGATTCTTATGAAAATTCTTTCATGATCCATTTTTATATTTGGTTGCTTATTTAACTATAGATATACGTATGTGGCTTGCCTGTGGGCTCACAATTGCTGTTTTGCATAGACTTCCACAGGGTACTCAATAAAATACTTTTTTTTTTAAAAGATTTTGTTTATTTGTTTGACAGAGAGACACAGTGAGAGAGGGAACACAAGCAGGGGGAGAGGGAGAGGGAGAAGCAGGCTTCCTGCTGAGCAGGGAGCCTGATGCGGGGCTCGATCCCAGGACCCTGGGACCATGACCTGAGCTGAAGGCAGCTGCTTAATGACTGAGCCACCCAGGCGCCCCCTCAATAAAATAATTTTTGGAAATGGGATGGTTTAAAGAACTATATCAGGAATTTCAGTCACTATGTCCATTCTGAAATTCTAGTAGTAACTAAAAAATATAGATTAATTTTCATACATTTTTTGGGTGTTAACACTTTTCTGTCAGTAAATTGCTAGAATGATTTTGTAAAGAATAATCATGCTGTTCCAAGAGGGTGTCTGTGACATATAAATATAATCCACATCGTACTAGAAGGCCAAGTATTAGTTTCTCAAATATGGGAAAGAGAAAAGATCATACCAACGTATTTGTGTAATTATGTAAGTTTACTGTTTTGACCATTTATGTTCACTTATACTTAAATTACAAGTGGACTTTCTTAAATATTTAGTAAAAACTTAGAGCTTCATACTGCCTGGACAAAATCTTCCTATGGCATTAAAAATAACTGGCCATCTTAATCTTTTACTTGATTTTTCTAGGATTTAAAATCCTAGATATTTAAAATATTATTGAATGGAGCGCTGGGTGTTATATGCAAACAATGAATCATGGAACACTACATCAAAAACTAATGATGTAATGTATGGTGATTAACATAACATAAAATTAAAATAAATATTGTATATATGGTTTTTAAAGTTATAAGAACTTTTTTTTGTTTTTGCTAAGGAAGACTTTGTAAAAATGTACTTAAGTGAAAGGGTATTTGGACTTGGGTGGGGGGAGATTATTACCTGGTTTCAAAAACCTCTATAGGGGGCGCCTGGGTGGCTCAGTTGGTTAAGCGACTGCCTTCGGCTCGGGTCATGATCCTGGAGTCCCGGGATCGAGTCCCACATCGGGCTCCCTGCTCAGCAGGGAGTCTGCTTCTCCTTCTCACCCTCCTCCCTCTCATGCTCTCTGTCTCTCATTCTCTCTCTCAAATAAATAAATAAAATCTTTAAAAAACAAAACAAAACAAAACAAAACAAAAAAAAAAACCTCTATAGGAAAAAATTACCTTATGATAATGTCACCTGAAGTGCTTGATCCTGTTTACAGTTCCATTAGAAATTAAGATAAAATTTCCAGGCCCTAAACAGTTTTTAGAGCTTCGTATCTCTATTTATTTAACTCAATATAATTCCAAATGACTATATCATGTTTTGTAAATGGGTAAAGGGTGGCATGAAGTTTGTAATCTACCTTTTAAGTGTTTGCTGAGGTTTAGGCATACATTACCAAAATTTTAGAAATTATGCAATGTTTTCATTTAAATCAGTGTGGTAAGAAATCTATATATCTGATTTAATGTACTTATCTTTTAAACATTTATTGTGATATTCAGTGAAATTTTGCAGAAAGTGTGCTGTCTTCTGCTGAAGTATATACACAGGAAAAAGTATGTATATTTGCCAGTAAAAGTGGCAGTTGGAATAGAGTTTGTGTAGCCTCTCTGTTGTGCCTGTGTATACCCACATTACTATTTGTGTATTTATTGTTTTGTTAATTGCTCTCTTTTATCAACCCGTTCAGGTCTTCACTTGTTCTACATGGCATTCATGGACTTATTCTGGTTTTTCAGTATGCATTGATGTCTTGAAAAATTCTTCAGTAGTAGCCATAGAACCCTTATGCTTTATGACATCAGGATATCATGTGAACACTGTATCATCTTGTTTTTTATACTTAACCCTTTTTTCTTTATCCATCTTTCATTTTAGCAGTGCTTGAAACTTACTTTCTTGTAAAAATGAAATGTAGACAGTTTTATTCTCATTTTGAGGGCCCATAATGTTTACATCTTTAAGCTATACATATGTATCTTTTTTTTGTTTTGTTTTGTTTTGCATGAACATCGTAGTTTTGGTGTTAGAAAATATACAGACAGAAGTTATATATATCACAAGTATCTTTTGGGTAAAGATGAAACTATTACAATCAACATGAATAGCAAAGACTCAGAGAATCTCTCAAGTCCTGTTACTTTCCAGTGAAGCTCGAATTCATTATTTACAGTAGGTTACTAATTTAGGTGACTGTCATTTTCTTTATCAATTATAGAAAAATCTGTATATATGTCATCAAGTTGGAAAATTGGAGTTTTTCTTGTCTCTATAAATAATGATGATTTTCTGTTATAATTGAAACATTTTTACATTCATACTGAGGCTTCTTGTTTCATATGTCCAAATATATAGGAGCTGCTACTTACCATGAGCAAATAAGCTAGTCATTTTTGAAGTCACTAATCAGTTAAATTGGTGTTTTTCACATGGAGTATAACATGTCTTCACATTATGCATTATTTTTTTAAAATTTAAGGTCACATCAGAGCTTACCATACCCCAGATTCTTATGCAGTATCATGAATATTTATTAACATTTTATTTACAATATGAGAATGAAACTTATATATTTGAATAAGAATGGTCTCAACAAGTTAACAAAGTTCAATTTTCTTTGTTTTTTGTTTTTTTTTTTTCTTTTTTCTAAATGCACCTATTTTCCTTAGTGGTAAAGATAATATCACTGTAAGAATAGTCATGTACTCTATCTCCATTCAGATAGGGTCCTCAGTGGCTCTTAGATTTTTGTTGGGGTGTCTCATTTTTCTGCATTTGGTAGGGGATGATTTCCATTAAGAAATTGGTTTGTTCATTTTTTTATTATTATATTTCTTTGCAGTTACTTAGGGAAATTGAAAGACAGGTTGCTGTGGGGCCGGGTACTTTGAGTAGTATTATCTTAGTCTTTCCCATCAGTGATTACTAGATTTCAGCTCTGGAAAAACAACTCTCTCCTGCTTTGGGGTGAGTTTTTTTGGGATCTTACTCTCAGAGTTTTGATCTCATTTAATCCTGGGACTCCTATAATGAGCATACCACATATTTTCCCATAGATACTCATCTTCATTTATCTGTTGGTAGGGTTGTTAGATAAAGTTCAGGATGCACAATTAAATTTGAATTCCAGGTAAATTGTGAATACTTTTTAGTATAAGTATGTTATAGATACTACTTTTATTGTTTTTCTGAAATTCAGATTTGACTGGGCATCTGTATTTTTTATTTCAATAATTAATGATTTCAATTAATTAACTAATATTAAGTCTGGCCATCTATTTCCTGGGCTCTTTCCTCACTCAGCTTTGAGCTCCTTGTGTGAAGAGGGCTGGATGTACCTTAATTCATCTATACCTAGTTTTCCTATCTCGTGGTAGTCTGGTGATTTTTACCAACTGAAAGAATAAAATCTCTAATCAGCCATAATGTTTCTTTATCTGAGTATTTATAAAGCAACTGTGTTTGATGGAGTTTGCCCTTTTATGTGAGTTAAGTTCATTGAAAATAATCATGTTTCAGTGAAATGTTGCAGATCTTAATATTAATTAAAAAAATTTCATCTCCCTTTCTCTTTACTTCTCATCATCTCTTTTTCCCTTCTCTTTCCAGCTCTTACTATAATTAGCTAGCATTAACAGCAAATGTTTACTTTAGTTAAATTATTCAGAACATTTATTTTACTTGTCAAAGGTTAGATCAGGTTGTTGTTTGAACTGGTAATTAAATGCAGCCTAATATGCTCTCGTATTTATATGCAATATAAGCCTGGTTCCTCATCATTCTGTATAATTTTGATGTTCAAGACTGACATTTCAAAAAGGTTTTGTCTTTTCAAATATTGCTCATTCTTCTTGACCACCTAATTGTTTGTTATAGTTACCTTGATTTTATGAAAACCTGACTGAGTAGTTTAAAGGCTTGAGGTGTTCTCTATATAAAATAGGGACAGTCACAATTGGAAGTATTTTGGTATGGCTGTATAATAACAAAAGATTTGGTCATTAGGCGGAGCTACTTTCCCAGTCTTTGCGTCTTGAGCATCTGTTCTAGAGAACTCTGAAACCAAATAAGGATATACTGTGGAGAGCTTTTTGTTAGACCACTTTGACTTTTTATAATGCTCAGTTTTCTCTCGATTTATATAGTCACAACTGCCACTTTCTGTTACTCTATAGCATTTGAATATTTGAAAGGCCAAATATATTCTTATTTTGTAATATATATATTTAAGCCTACCTGTGTACATTTCATATATTCTACTTATTTCTGAATATATATATTATATATATATATTATATACATAATATATATATAGTTTATGAATCTAGTTTATTTCTATAGTGGATCGTTTGCCCTAAACATCTTGTTCTGGTAGCCTGGAAACTATAAGAATTAAGTCTTATAATTTTAATTTTCTTTTGATCATTGTTCTTAGGATGGTAGATCCTTATGTATTCCTATACCTGTTTAATTGGCAACACTTAGATAGTACAATTGTGTGGTTGGTAAAAGTGAATTAGGTTTTCAAGATTTTACCAATGAGTGATAGTTAATATTGAATGACATGTATTAAGACAAATGCTTTTATATATAATTTATTTGGCATTGTAAATGCATTTATCTTGTGAGAAACAGACCCCCTGTTGTCAGATGAAGTATTCTGGAAAGGTTTGGAGTAAATAAATAATAAAACTACTTTGATACACAATCTAACCAATATTAAATATTAAGACTTTCAGATGATTGATTTTAATACTTAATTAACTTATTCAGAGTTCAATGTACCCTCTTGCATTAAAGATTGACGGAATTTAAAAATAGAACTTTATTCTTTCTTTCTTTGCTTTACTTCTTTCTTCACTTTTTCTTTCATTCTTTCTTCCTTCCTCCTTTCCTACCTCCTTCTCTCCCTTATGAGGAAGACTTTAAAACATCATTATTCCCAAACATCAAATTTACCTCTAGCTGCCAACATTTTTGAATAAAAGAGGTTTTTTTAATAGTTAATTCTATAGATAATGTTCAGTTACTCTGTCTCTTAATTATGAAAATACAGCTTCTATCAAAGTTTGTTGCTTTTATAGCCAAGATGTCATGTTTTAGGTTATATACCCATCATGGTAAATGCATGCTATCTGTGACAGATACTTATTCATACCATATCCTCTCTCCCTTTGATAACTGTGATCTGGAAATAGTTCATTTAAGCTCTTTGATATGCTTTTCTTATAGGAGATATCTTTATGTAAAGTAATATTACTCTGTCATTTCAGTGTTTGACTTTTAAGTTTACCATCAGTCAAGAATTTAAATGAATGAAGTATGCGTATATGAGCTTTTCTGAATATGGATGTCTTTAGAACACACAATTCAGAATGCTAATTCTCTGCCTATGTATTAGAAGCTGTGAAAGAATGAATACACATTGAAAATACATAGAACTTCAGATTCAGAGGGTATAAATTATTTCTCTAAAGGCTTTTTTGTTCATGTGGTACCATTTTAAAAGAAAAAAAAGTTATTGAACTGACCTGTCCTTTTGTCTGTATCATGCTAATTTGAGATTTTCACTTGAGACTGCTTGTATTGCTTCAGTTGACATGGAAAATAATATTGTTTTGAAATTTTATTAAATATACTTTAAAACTGTTGTCTAAGCTTTAGTGCTAAACTCTTACCCTCTCATTAAATATTAACTATTTTCATAAGACTTACCTTCTTTCAGGCAGATCACTTTTATCCTGAGATTTAATATTGCAAGAACCAGATTTATAAAGCCAATATAACTGTCCTTAAGATTAGTCTTGGATTTTAAATGGCAGTTTCAGCCTAAAGTATCAATTCCTGTGACCAGGATGGCAGTAAACCGTACTGTACAACCAGTTTTGAGTTTTGTGAATTTTGAGTTTATGTGAAGCAGGAAATTTAACTGTTATTTATGGTAATGTAGCAAAGAAGGGATATCTCCTTTCTCAAATCTTGGAAGGTATATTGCTGTGTGTTCTGAATTAGAAAAAATAAGATTGCCTTCAGTTTTAAAAATTCTGAGGGTTTTGTCAGGGAAATTCTCAAGACAGGTTGACATTACTTAAGAAAACTGAAATCCATCAATTATGAACTTTAGTAGTCCTTTACGCTAAGGTATTTATTTTTGGTCATTATATATTTTTCTCTCTACCTGCCTTTTATATAGAGAAGATTAAGTCATATCAAATACAGAAGTCTGGGTTTGTAATACAAATACAAGATGTAATGGTACATTGTGCCTTTCAAAATGTTTATGCCATTTTGACTTTTAATAATGATTATCTTAAAATTTTAGGTTAAAAAAATTTCCCTTAATTCTTTATTTGAATTTTTTTCAAATATTTTCTTACGGTCTTTTTCAAATATTTTCTTACGATTATTCATAATAGCGGTTAAAATGAATATAGACACATTTGTTTAAAAACCTTTGATATTCTTCTTTGTAGTAGTCAAATATTTTTACTCTTGGTCTTATCACAAAACACAAATTGGAAAATTTTTAAGAGAATTAATTCACATTTAAAAGCAACACTATATTGTGGTTTTATAAGGTAATCACAATAGCAGTAGCCAACTTGCAATTAAATATTTTTTTATTCTAGAAAGCTAAAATAGCCTTTGTATTTAAAACCAAACAACAAAAAACAAAGCAGCACCTGCTTAATATAAAGTTACTTTTGAACAAGATTATTATTTGAATCCATAATTAAAAGTAAGAACATCATGTAAACTTTTTCTTCAACAGATTTCTTGAAAATAACTCATTATTACTATTCAGCCAGCTTGCTTTATTTGAATATAAAAGAATTTTAGTGATTCAGTTTCAATCTATAGGCATAATAAATTAGAATATAGTTGATGCCCAATTGTACAGACTAGTTGTAGTAAATTTTATATGTTGGTTATTGATCATAACCATAGATGTTGGTTTCTAAAGAATTATTATTATTTTTTTTAATTTTATTGATTTCAGAGAGAGAGAGAATGAGAGAAAGCACGAGAGGGAAGGGGGTCAGAGGGAGAAGCAGACTCCCTGCCGAGCAGGGAGCCTGATGTGGGACTCGATCCTGGGACTCCAGGATCATGACCTGAGCCGAAGGCAGTCGCTTAACCAACTGAGCCACCCAGGCGCCCAAGAATTATTATTAAAGCTAAAATCAGTGACTGACTTCTTGAACCTAACTTTCTCGAAGGAGTCAAAAAGACCTTAAGTATCTTTGAAAATCTTGAGTGAATATATGAACATCATCATGTTGTAGAGTATCTTATTTTAGCTAGAAAGGTGTATTTTTTGTTTTAATGTTTCTTTTTAAACATATACTTTGATATCAGTTGGTAGTTACTTGTTTATCTCTCATAAAGTTTAAAGTACATAAAATTCCCTTATTTGTATATTTTAGGTATGTGAAGTGTATAACAGCTAAAGTGTACTATAAAAATAAAAAATTAAGGTAATGATATGAAAACATGTCTAGGATATTAAAGAAATTTTATGGAAATCTGGCTGTCAACTTGGAATATGAATTTTCAAATGTTTTCTCTCATATTTTCAAAAGTATAACAAAATGTATGGAGAATATGAATCTTAACATTAAAATAGTTGTCCATGGGCCAAATACAATTTTGAAATGTGTTTAATCTATTCCACACAATTTTTTTTTAGTTCGAGTTATTTGCCAACACTTTAAAGAGATTTCACGTAAAATTCTGGATTTCTAGTTTGTCTTGAATAAGCCGAAACAGAGTAAAGGGTGTTTCAGTCATTCACAGACCCCATCCTCTTGTACCCCTTTGCTTTATACCTTGCCTGTTTGTCTCATTGACTTACTGAGAGCCAAATATAGTGCCGGAGTAAAGAATGTGAGCTCTAGAGCTAGACAAGATAGTTTTCTGGCTTCAGTACTTACTACTGGTGTACCTTAGTTTTCTCTGTGGTAAAATGAAAATGATGAGGAAGGTATGTCAGGAGGGCTGTTGGGAGGATGAAATGATGAATATTCATGAAGCATTTAGAGTGGATTTGACTTATATTCATTGCTCAGTCTACATTCATTTCGATTAATAATGCTTTTTGCTTGACCCCGTTAGGCATTTGAGCTTTGATGGTCCTTAACTTCTCCATAGCAGAGGACTTTATTTCTTAATCTGTTTATTCATTTAATCAAAATTAATCAGATTGTTTTATAATACATGTAACTGATCATTTACTTTTTGCTCTCCTCTACTAGACTGTATTCCTCAGAATTCCTTCAGTATTGTAAGTGCTAAATATTTGCACACGTAAGCAGCAAATAACTGATAGTTGTTTGGATTTATGGATTTAGGATTTGATTTATGGCTTTAGAAATTCCTACTGTATGTTGGCAATGAAAGTTTTCTGCTTTCTGTAGTGTTGGTTTTGCTTACCTTTTTGCTTTTGTTTTAGCCACAGTCTAAGGTGGAAAGGATTTTTTACCATCTGACTGTGAGTGCGAGTGGGTGAGAGTTGGAGAGTTCTGGTAAAACTCAGAAAATGTACAAGAGTATTTTACAAAGTGAGAGTTTTAGGGAGAAACTAAGCAGGATAGAGGAGCATGTTGTGTTGGGAAGAGGCTAGTCAAGGATTTGTCTATTCATTGGCTTCTCTGGAACCTTTTCTCCATAAGTGGAGTCCATATCCTGTAAAATTATGTACTCGTTTTCGTTGGGCTTCCTTTTCCAATTTATCATTCCTCATTGACTCTTCCTATATCATGTCTCTCCCTTCTCTTGAAACTTAAAATTTCATGTGTTACATTATTTTCGATGAAAATTAGTGAGCCTAGTTTATTTTTTTGGAAGATTCTGATTTGGGAAGGTTATATGCAGTTTATAAACAAAGAAAATTTATAAGTAGTTAGTGTAGCTTAAAAGTTCAATAAAAATTAATTAAAAACATCTTTGTTTAAATTGAATCATTTATAGAAATCAGAACCTAGGAGAAAAACCTTCAAAATGAATTAAAAAATAGGTGGTTATTTATATAATCTTGCCTTTGTAAGCATAATAATACTAGAGGTAGAAGCCATAAAAGAGATATAGATATATTTGGGTGCACAGAAATGAAAAATTACTTATGTCACAAAAACACCTTGTTATTTGAAGACAGACACACTCTGAGAAAAATATCTGTATCACATGACAAAGGTTTAATATTCTTAAGATCTAAAGAATGCTTACAAATTATGAAGATAATCATAATAAGAAACTCCATCCACACAAGATAATAAATAAATTTCAGAGAAAATGTATGAATCTTCAGTAATCTCACTAGTTATCAAGCCAATGCAATATAAGATTTGACTATCACACTGGTCGATAAAATGAATTACCCATTCCCATTGTTAATGAGGGTGCAGGGGAATGAATTGTTCTATGTACGAATCTTTCTAGAGCATAATATGCCAAAACTTATCATAGAGTCTTATTTTTTTAAACACATGTTTGGTCCAGCAGTGACATAAGAATTTATCTTAAGGAAATAATCATAGGTTGGCATAGAGATACTACTAAGATATTCATTGTGAAATTGTTTATAGTGTTGAACAGCTGAAAGCATTCTATCTGTTCACTAATAGGGAATTGGTTACATAAATTGGTATAGTTATTTAATGGAATACTAGTGGTCCATTTGAAGTGATAATATGGTCTTTTTTATGGGTTGGAAAATACCCACAATAATCTATATAATCAGTATATTTAGTATGTTAGATCACATTAAAATATATATTTTAGAAGTTTTTTTTTTTTAAAGATTTTATTTATTTATTTCAGAGAGAGAGAGAATGAGAGATAGAAAGCACGAGAGGGAAGAGGGTCAGAGGGAGAAGCAGACTCCCTGCTGAGCAGGAAGCCCGATGTGGGACTCGATCCCGGGACTCCAGGATCATGACCTGAGCCAAAGGCAGTCGCTTAACCAACTGAGCCACCCAGGCACCCTAAAAATATATATTTTAAATGCCAGAACAGAAACAGGAAGGATATGTGTCATAAAATGAAATGTTAACAGGGCTACTATTTTTAGCTAACACAATTATGAATGATTTTAGTTTGCTATATTTTTTATATTTTGAAATTTTCTATTGTAAATGGGTATTGTTTTGACAATGAAATAAGAAGATGCTATAACTGGGACTGTAATTTAACTTACAATTCAACTTTCTGTGCAGAGGTTTATTGAAAATACATGTGATTGAACATTGCGGTAAAGGTTACCAGTGAAGTTCAAATTTGGGGAGAGTTTTTGACATGGAAATTTTGTGCCACTTTTTGCTTCTTTGCATATGCCTGCCAGTGTGTTGTAACAGCCCCTGAAGCCTGAGGAAAACTTGTTAATGTCTGTAATGCTCATTTAATCATTTCAATCTTGTATTTATCCCTAGTCATAGCAGAAAGAAAAAATATCATTTCTCTGTCTCTCTCTCTCTCTCTGTCTCTCTTTTTTTTTTTTTTTTTTAAATCTCCCAGGTAGTCACTTTGGTGACATTGTCCAGTTCTCATAATGTATCATTCCTTATCTGAAACTAGACACCCTCTGCAGCCAGAAGAACAAGAAGTGGGCATCGATCCCTTGTCAAGTTACTCAAACAAGACTGGAGGTGAGTTTTGTATGCAGATACATTCTGTGGTTAATGGAAAACCTAGCAGAGAGCCTCTAGTTAGCTCTGCCTGCCTTCTGTATGTAGTTCTTTTCATGAAGCAGAGCAGGGTATCTTGAAGCACACTTCCCTGGATAGGTAGAGAGCACTCTGACACTAATGAATACCACACAACGTCAACTTTCAATTATAGACAGAAGCATTAGCCAAATGTTTAATGCACTGTCATTCTTTAAAAAAAAAGATAAACAATTACTTCAACATAGGGATGTTGAAATACAAATGGCCTTTGTCAAACATCCTTTAAAGAAGTCTTAAGCTTCTGGTGTTGATTTTGCAGGGAATTTTTGCCTTTAAAAGTAAGTTGACATTATTCCAGGATAAAAGACTTGCCTCATTCTCTCTTCTCTCTCTCTCTTTTAAACTAATTGAAATTTGCGTCTTACTTTTCAAGATCTATACATTGAAATTGTTGAAAGAATAAAAGAGACTGTTAAAATGTAAACTGCATTCAGGGTCTACCTTATAAAAATTTATCAAATGTGTATGTTTCAGAACTCTGTTTTGTTTTCTCCATATTGGTAATAATATAGTATCTTGAAAAAGGAAGCAGTCAATTTGTGCAAATTCTTAAAGCCTTATCTTTATTTTTAGTTGATTCATTGACTCAGGTTACTACTTGTAATTTTTTGCTCATGAAATATATACATCAGGATTATGAGCTGTTTTTTAAAAAAAATCACAAAGTGATTCACATAGATTTTGTTTACTTCAGATACAAATTGTTTTTTCTATATTGGTAGAAAGGTCTGCTATTAACTTGTGTTTTGGGAATTTAAAAAAAATGATTCCTTAAAGTGGTTATTTCTTTAGTGCACAAAGCTTGACTTTATGGAGTGTGTTCATGGTTTTTGTGCATCTTTACTTCCTTCTACATCATACAAATGCCATTGTTGTTTTCAATGAAAATAGTATAATTTGGGGGCACCTGGTGGCTCAGTCAGTTAAGTGTCTGCTTTCGGCTCAAATCATGATCTCAGGATCCTGGGATTGAGCCCCGCCTCTGGCTCCTTGCTCAGTAGGTAGCCCCTGCTTCTCTCTCCGCCTGCCACTCCCCCTGCTTGTGTGCTCTCTTGGGTGCTTGCGCTCACGCTCTCTCATCCTCCCTCCTTCTCTCAAATAAAACGTTTAAAAAGAGTATAACTTGCCCTACAACTTATTTTTGTGATTTTATTTTTTATTTTTATTTGTGTGTTTATTGAAAAGGTCTCAAAAAGACTGTTCAAGGTTTTAATATGAAAAAAATTGTTAGTATCCCATTTTAGTTTCAGCATCTTAAAAATTTCAGTGGTGAGAATACTACATCTTCTAGTGATGTTTTTTAAATGTAATATCTGTAAGAAGCTCTAATAATTAAATAAGTCAAATTATTTCACAAGCTTTTCTGTAAGTGGGTATTTGTAAGTATATAAAATAATTTCACCAAAATTATCTGATTTATGTGCTTATTTTAGAGCACAGTTTTTTTTTTTCTTTTTAAGTACGTATTTTTTCTGGTCTAGTTCATTAAGTATTGGGTTCTATTTTTTTATTTTAACTGGTTAAAAAACATTTTAAATTAATTTTATCCTTTACTGTTTGCAGGAATGAGTAGTTACCTTTACTGAAAAGGCTTTTCGTTTATATCCTAGCCTAACATTTCTATGACATACAAAGTTATTAGGACTGAATTGATGTTTAAAAGTGCCATTAATTCATTTACCCCAAATGTTCATTAACAATGTAAATGTATGCTGATGTTCTATGAGACAAGGAAGTGACTAATGACTCTTCCAACTAACAACACTTAAAATGAATAGAAACTTTAGATAGCTAATCTTGAAGTAATCAAGACCCTCATTCAGCTTGGCATCTCTGTATGCTCTAAAACAGCTGTCAACTGTTAAAAATATATACAAAACACACATACGCACACGCACATGCAGAAAGAATGATATGTAAATATCTAGCTCTTGAAAGCCATGAAGGTTACTAACCATAGTGGGTTTTGTGCATTGTATATGTAAATATTTTATATGAAGCATCTATTTCATCTTCTTAGATTTCCTTTTAGCAGAAAAACATGTGTTGCATTTTAATAGGGTTGTCATATTTATTTGAAGAATCATCACCTTTCTAGTGTGTTTGTTTATTTTAATATATGTATTTCATGGGGCTCTCCACATATTTGAAGCCTTTTACACATTTTTCCCACCAGGGAATTTATGGCAAATGGATGCCTCATTTTATAAGTAGTCAAACACTGGACTTAATCAGTGGTTTCTCTATGTAGAAGTTATGTTTTTATGGTTTTGTTATTAATTCCTGTTAAAGATTCCATAAATAAACAATAAGTCTTCAGTTTCTCAAAACTGAATTTTAACGTTAATAAAGAAACAGTACATTATTGAGTTAAATGATTCTGAGTATTCTGTAAAGCATTAGAAAAATAGCCACATCATAGGAATAATAAAGAGAAAGCTGCTGCTTATTGGTTTATTTTCATGGGTGGTGGCGGAAGGTCGGCAAGAACAGAAAAAAACTGTTTGAATATATACATGCAGAATTTTCCTTGTGAATCAAACATTTAACTGCTTGAATTTCTTTTTTAAATGGAGAATAGCATAGAAATTATGACATATTTCTCTGTGTCCTATTTGGTCACATACATAGTTTACTACTTTTAAATTCCAAGATCTTTGATCAAGGGGTATCAATTAGAAATTGGCAAGTTACCTGTAATTCAGTTGAAACCATAAAAAAAAACCCAAATGTTTGTTCAACTATTCATGATTATTCATTTGGAGGAAAAGAACATTTTCCTCTATTAAGTCTCTTTGGAGAATAGCACTTTGTTACATATTGCCAGAGTTTTTAGCTTCAATTTTATATGCCCTCTTACTTACAGCTTTTATAGTATTCAGATAATTACTTAATGTAATGCTTTTTATATAATATCTGTTTCAAAGCTTTCTTTCAATCTTCAGGGATAAAATATTTAGTAACCTACTTAAAAAAAATCCAAGACATTCAGAATATCCTGCCTACTCCATTTTTGACTCTTGTAATTTTGTTTTTGTCCCCAGTCTTCCTTTTTTCTGTTGTAATATCATAGAATTTTAGAACTAGAAGGGCGTGCCTGGCTTTATTGCTGAACAAATTGGTATTAATTAAAATAGTTCACTGAAGTTGATATAATAAAATGGTGCTCTCCTATTATGATCTTTAATATTGTTTTCCATATAGCAGAATTATATTTAGATTTGAGTAAAAGATGAATTTGTTTTGGAAAGATATCTGACAAAAGTATAGGATGCTGTCTAAGTCATCTTACTTTAAACCCTGCCCTTGCTCTAATTATAATTAGAGGGAATCATCATGAGGAAAAAAAAATCTTCCTTTCCTGGCTTAAAACTTTTCAGTGGTTTTCCATTGTGCTGATAGTAAAATCCAAACTCTTGACCATGATGTTCGCTGTCTCGTCTGTCTGGCCATGGTCAGATGTGCTAAACCAGTTTTAAACTCTGGACCTTCCCACAGGCCATTGTTCTCTGACATTATTCTTGATTCCTTCACAGCACTCATTCTTAAATGTAATTCTGCATTCATTTGTTTGTTTGTCTCCTTGTCTAATGTGAAAGCATTATGAGGGCAGGAACTATTGGTGTATCTGTTGGCCCACGGACACCATTGAATTAATAACAGATAAATGAATTGTGTTTTACCAGTTTGAATTCCTTCACTTACATTAATCAGTAATTACTTCATGTATCTTTTTTCCATCTACCTTTTTCCTTTCTGTCCTAAGTTGTAATGTATGAAATCTGTTTTATCCTCTCATTGTTTTAGTACTTTAATTTTTGTTCTTTCAGGGCTTCAAAAGTCAATATAATCTCCTCTCCTCTTTTGGTCTCATTGACCTCTCCCTTCTTTGAAATCCCTCTTAAAATTCACTTTTTCCATGTTTTCTTTGATTTTTGACCCAAGTCAGAATTTCCCTAAGAACCAACAGAAGAGAATATTCCGCCAGATAAAGATCAAGCTGTGATATCCTTATTAACCCATACCAAAAATTACTTAGCAAGGGAAAGCTAAGGAAATAAATGATTACTTGTCCAAGATATTTATGGCCACAATATGGGAGCATAGACTAAAGTATGCCTACATTTAATATACATGCTTCATATATGTAGCTTCTAGTGAAAAATCTACAAAAATACATTCTTAATTTTTGATTTCTATAACTTAGTGTAATTTATAGAAGTATTATTTATTGTACATATGAATGTTGCTATTGTGCATATAGATTGTTGTGGAATCTTGTCATTCAATAAATATTTGAGTGCCTTCTATGTACCGGGCGTTGTTTGGAATGTTTGGAGTGCTGGAAATAAAACATTGAAAAAGATAAACATAATTCTGAATGCCAGTTGTAATGGTTAATAGCCAGGATTTGGGGGACCAGAAAAATAAAAGTAAATGGCCAGTTAAGATGAAGAATGGTTAAGTACTTTCCTAAAGTAACTAGTAGTATGCTCAGATAGTATGTTTTTGGGGAATTTAACTTAAATTTGTGGTAGTGGTGTGTCAAGGAAGGTGTGATACCTGTTTGAGCCACAACCCAAAAGATGAATAGCTGTTAGCCAGTGATTGAGTGAGTAAAGAGTATGTGCTATGAGCTTGCCTGCTGCCTTCTTCAGTGTGGTTGGAGGCTAGCATTCAAAGGAGGTATGGACACAAATGAGACTGAAGACCAGGGTCATGAAGCCACTTGATACTAAGAACAGTAGGTAGTCTAGTGAAGGAATCTTACTGCCAGAATTACATTTTAGAAAGATTATTATGGTTACAGTTAAGAAGCCATTGCAGTATTCTGGGTAAGAAATCATAGTGGCCTATACTAGGAAAGTGTAGAAGCAGAAATGCAGAGAAGTGGAAACATTTAAGAGATATTTAGTAGGTAGAATTGACAGCACTTGATATTTGGATATAAGGAAGTGATAAGGGTGAGAAGTTTGAAGTGGCATTCAGTTTTCTGAGTTGACCAGTTAGGTCTGTGACAATGCCTGTATTGAGATAGGGTGCTCTGTAAGGAGAAACTTTTTGTGGTGCAGGTGGGACGGGGGTGGCAGAGAAGATTGTAAGTTCAGTTTCAGATGTGAGTTAGAAATGCCTTATGACATTCAAATGAGAACATCCTAAAGATTTTGATGTATGGGTCTAAAACCTAGTGTACAGGTTGGTGCTGGAGATAAAGATTTGTCAGCTTAAGTATGGTAACAAAAACAATGTGAATGATTGTGATCACCCAATAACAGCACCTGGTGTGAGAAGATGGCCTAGCAGCAGTCTTAAGGAAAGCCAATTTAAAGACCTTGTAGCAGGGACTCCTGGGAGGCTCAGTCAGTTAAGTGTCTGCCTTTGGCTCAGGCTGTGATCCCAGGGTCCTGGGATCGAGTCCCATGTTGGGCTCCTTGCTCAGTGTGGAGCTTGCTTCTCTCTCTGCCTGCTGCTCCCCCTGCTTGTGCTCTCTCTCTCTCCGACAAATAAATACAATCCTTTTTAAAAAAAAATAAAGACCTTGGGGCACCTGGGTGGCTCAGTTGGTTAAGCGACTGCCTTCGGCTCAGGTCATGATCCTGGAGTCCCAGGATCGAGTCCCACATCGGGCTCCCTGCTCAGCAGGGAGTCTGCTTCTCCCTCTGACCCTCTTCCCTCTCGTGCTCTCTCTCTCTCATTCTCTCTCTGAAATAAATAAATAAAATCTTAAAAAAAAAATAAAGACCTTGTAGCAGAGGAGGATACTGTAAAGGGGACTAAGAGAGAGTGTCTAGAGAAGTAGAAGGAAAACTAGGAGTGTGGAGTGAAAGAACCCAAGGTGTTAAGGAGAAAAACAAAAGTGCCCAAGGTTAGCTAAAGGTTTAAGCAAATAGAAGTCTGCACAGGAGAGAGGCATTGTAACTATTGACAAACACAGTGCTTTTTGTTATCCAGGAGTCCATAGTCTTGAGTACTCTGTATTTCAAATAAACTAATGATGTACTCTGTACTAAATTGGCGTGAGAAATAGAGTGAAAAGTTATGGTAGTATTTGAGAATTTTAAAATCAATGTAAGAAATGTCTAGGGGTCTTGGAAATTTGCAGTTTAGAGCCAAGATGGAGGGATTTGTAGACAAAGGGCCATTATTTTCATTGTAATACTAGGAGGGAAGGAGAAAAGAAGATATTTAGATATAGTAGGTTCATTAGTTCAAAAACAGAGTTTGATGAAATATCACTGATGTTTTAATCTCTGATAAGGTGAGGTATTTGCTGAAGATGAGCAATAAGAAGCATTTGAAGATTTTGTGGAGAGTGACAAAAGTTTGGATGATTTGATAAAGAATATAAAACCGTAGGGGCCAAGTTGAGATAAGACATCATAATTTATAGATATACAAGCTTGTAAATTTGCATGATTATGTCTAGTAGAATTCAGCACCTAGGATTTGGTCACACAGGAAAGCAGGCAGGGGTTTTGCCATGGGAGTATAAGAGGTACACTTAGGCAAGGAGATTGATGGTGGAAGAATTCATTGATGGTCTGAGAATATAAGGAAATTTGCTACCATGGAAGGGGGTTCTAAGAGGGCAGAGAAAAATGTTTTGGAAGGGATGGAGGAGTCAGGGCAGATGAAGTTTAGAGTAATGTCGTGATAGGAGTCATGAAGGGAATATGGGAACAGTGTATGAGTGTTTGATATATACATTAATTTGATGGAACATTGTTAAATGGTAGCCAGTAATCTAGCTCAATACCTTCATTAATTCTGTGTTAAGAATTTGGATCTACATTAATTTAGATAGGTTTTGGCTTGAAGTCTTTTTTTTTTTATTTAATCTTAAAGGCTTAATTTTTTAGAGCAGTTTTAGGTGCACAGCAAAATTAAGTGGAAGGAGAGATTTCCCATATACCCCTGCTCCAACACATGTATAGCCTCCCCCATTACCTATACCCCCCCACCAGAGTGGTTCATTTATTACAACTGGTAATCTACATGACAAATCATAGTTACCCAAAGTCCATAGTTTATATTAAGATTCACTCTTGGTGTTACATATTACATGAGTTTAAACAAATGTATAAAGACATACATCCATCGTTATAGTATCATACAGAACATTTTCACAAAACCGTCTGTGCTCTACCTATTCATCCTTTCCCCCGCCTCTGGCAAACACTGATCTTTTTACTGTTTGCCTAGTTTTGCAAGAAGTATCGTTTTAGTAGAAAATTCTTCATAGAGCCCAAGTGTCCATCAGTAGATGAATGGGTAAAGGAGGTGTGTGTCTGTGTGTGCACACACAGACACACACACAAATGGAATATTACTCAGCCATAAATAAGAATGAAATCTTGCCATTTGCAACAAAATGGATAGAGCCTAGAGAGTATAATGCTGAGTGAAGTAAGTCTGTCAGAGAAAGGCAGATACCATATGATCTCACCCATATGTGGAATTTAAGAAACAAAATAAATGAGCAAAGAAAAACAAAAGACAAACCAAGAAACAGACTTGAAACTATTGAGAACAAACTTGGTTACCAGAGGGGAGGTGGGTGGGGGGATGGGTGAAATAGGTGATGGGGATTAAAGAGTATGCTCATGATGAAAAACAATAATAATAAAGCAATGTTTTTTAAATAAAGCAGTGTTTTTCAAAAAAAAATTCTTTGTAGATAACAAGGTTTTAAAAGGCAGTTTAGCTAGATGAAAACTGTAAGTAAGACTATAAAGCCATCAAGAAAAATGGTAGCTTTGTTGAAGGTAAAGATTGTTAAATAGAGTGACTTGGAAGTTCTTCAATGACAGTAACAAAGATAAAATGATGGTTTAAAAATGTCTCCTTAAAAACAGATTTTGTTAAATGCTATGACAATAGGGAGAAGTGAATTTAGAGAGCAGTGACCATGCCATGCTCAGTCCTTCTACGTCAAGATGTCCAAAAGAAAGCTGGAAATGAGAGACTTCAGTTTGAAAGACCGTGAGTTAGAATCTGAGAGTTGGCCCTCAGAGATATCAGTTCAAAGTATGTGAGACAGATAAAAAATCCAAAGAAAGAGAACGGAAAAGAGCTGAGAATTGCTATGTAGGAATTCTCCATGGTTAGAAATTGGATAAAGGGAGTAATATTTAAAAAATATTGGAGGGGATAGTTGAAATATATAGTTAAGAAATATATATATATAGTTCTAACTGTATATATTTGTAACTATGTATTTATATATATTATATATATAATATATATAAAGATACAGTTAAAAAATAAAGTAGGGGATAGAGGAGTGCTAAAATTACAGAAACTACAGATATATGAGAACTTCCAGAAAGCCCAAAGTGGTCAGTGCTTCAAGAATTGCAAAGGTTAAAGAGTATAAAAAGAGAAAATAAATGATTTGGTGATTGGAAGAGTATTGATGATCTGTAATTAGTGGTTAAGCCAGTTTCAAGATACCAGTAAGTCATTTGAGTGGATGAGAGTGAACTGAAAATCTGATTCAGAATTAACCTAAAAAGACAGTGGTTAAATGTCAATGACAAAATATTTGATTAGTGAGGAAGGTTCAACTTACTCTTTAATACTAGATTTGGGTGGTTATATGTGAATTTTATGTGTTCATGCCCTCACAGTGAATTGAGATTTAGCAAGTTAGACATTTAATATTAACAGTGAAGCTCACTGTTGGTAAAATGTAGATCCTTGAAATAAAAGATAGGTCTTCTGGACTTTGATCTTTTTTTTTTTTTTATTTTACTTGAGTTGTCCATTCCTTATTAATTGCATCTGGTTTTTAGTTTTATTTCAAATTTTCTGTTGGTGTGCGAATTCCCTTTATTTGCCTGAACAGATAGGCTCTTTAGAGGGGGTTATGTGAAGAGTCATTGAGTCACCTTGTGACTATACATGAATGTTAGTCATTTCCCAGGGTCCTAGGAAAAAAGGAGACCTCACTGCTGGCCCTGGTGGCAGACAGAAACTATAGACCTGTCAAAGCTGTTACCACTACCCCCTTGGGCAAAGTTGGTCTGCAAAGGAATATCCATACCTTAGGATATTTTTCCTACCCTGTTCAGTCAGCCTTTATACCACTCTTGGATCACCACAAATGGGAGGTTGTATGCTGGTGTTTTTGGTTGGCTAGGTCTAGGAATAACTAGAGCAGATACAGGTGATTTAGAGTAACAGTATTATCTTAAAATCTTAGAAAAACAAAACCAGTTTGAGTTTTCTTATGCTTAGTTGTAGGATATGCTTTTTTTGACAGAATACCACAAAAGTGATGTGTGGTGGGGCATGCATATTTATGTCAAGGAACAAAACACTCATAATCACATTTAACCTTCCATTCAACACACATCCATTGATGATTACTGCCTAAATCAGTAATTTTTTATAAGGATTACAAAATGGTACTCTTCTATTTCTATCATTCCTTCCATATTTATTAGCTGGAATTCTTTTGTAAAGGGTTCCTTGATTTCCCTACAGTATAGTTAATACAGAAAACAGAGTAAGTACTGAATTCTTTCCTTTAAATTGCCCATTTTCACACTAAGGAATTAGTGCCCTAGGTTCTTCGGTGGTTTCCTGTGAGATGTTGGGTATTTTTCTTTTTATCATAATTATATATATGATATTTATGCATTAAACATGTTTCAGTCAATAAAAAACAAAACCAAAAAACCCACAATTACGTGAAATGACCCACAGTGGATTTCTTAAGAAAGAATTATATTAGTTGCTTTTGCTAATTTATTAGTGGGGTCAGAAAAGATAGTAGAGCCAGAGTTTGGACTCTTTCAATAATGACATACCCAACTTTTAGTTCATAGGGCTTAGAAAAGTATTTCAAGAGTTACCACCTGGCATCTCATGCAGTTACATCTCCTTTTTATTCACTTAATACTAAAACAGATGTCCCCTCCCCCATGGCTGAGTAGTGAAATGAATAATTTAGTCCCTTACAAGTATAATTCTCCAGGTCCCTCATGCTGCTTCTAACTCCTTTCATAACATTAACCAATTTTAAAAACTGTGTCTACCTAAACTAGTGTTTTTATTTATTTTATTTTATTTTATTTTATTTTATTTTATTTTATTTTAATTTTATTTTATTTTATTTTATTTTATTTTATTTTATTTTATTTGACAGAGAGAGAGAGACAGCGAGAGAGGGAACACAAGCAGGGGGAGTGGGAGAGGGAGAAGCAGGCTCCCCGCTGAGCAGGGAGCCCGATGTGGGGCTCGATCCCAGGATCCTGGGATCATGACGTGAGCCAAAGGCAGATGCTCAACGACTGAGCCACCCAGGCGCCCCTAAACTAGTGTTTTTAAAGATTACAGGCATTCTTACTTTGATCTTACCCAAGAGAGGGAAGAACTGAATATCAGGGAAGATGAGATTCTAAGAAAAAATTTAAACCTTACTCTGAGAGAATAACCAGGACCTCTTCAGTCCCTCTTCTGTATTTCTCCTGCTCCTCCTCTAGGGGAAATTCCCAAAGACCTATTTTTCCTAACTTTAAATCTTAAAATCATCTCCCTAATTTGTTGTGCAGTCAGCTATGTAATAAAACAGCCAGGAATATTTTTCAGTAAAGCTGTTATATTTTGGTAAAAATTCTCTTTTTATGTAATCGGGGTGTAAAAATTTTAATATGATTATACGTGGATATTTATAAGTTTTCTTGTAGATTTGAGTAAAGCACATCTTGTGTTTCACTTAAAACATACAATTTTAATGATTATTAAAGATCCAATGATCTTTTTAAATAGTGAGGACAGAGAATAGTCCGTGTACTGCACTGAGTTTTAATCTGTATTACATTGGTGGATGTTGATATCTACTTCAGCATATTTTAACCGTTTAGAAATTACATAAGTAATTTGTAGTAAAAAGGGATATCTGTTATGTTGTGGTAATTTTATTATGATTTTCCTTCATGTTTGTAAATGTAGGTTTTTCTGTGGTTCTCTGACATTATTCCGTTCTTAAAGGATCTCTTTACCAAAAGCTTTGAAAATGTACTTTACCCTATTGATATATTGTTAATCTGATCTCAAGTAGTTTTTATTCTTAACTTGTGTTTTACAAGTATTAAAAATAAGTTAGTTTGGGGCACCTGGGTGGCTCAGTTGTTAAGCGTCTGCCTTCGGCTCAGGACATGATCCCAGGGTCCCAGCATTGAGCCCTGCATTGGGCTCCCTGCTCAGCTGGGAGCCTGCTTCTCCTTCTCCCTCTGCCTGCCACTCTACCTGCTTGTGCTCTCTCTCTGTCTCTCTCAAATAAATAAATAAAATCTTTGAAGAAAAAAAAGAAGTTAGTTTGCCATCGCTCTACTTTTGCTGTAAGGAGGCCTTGCTTGTTAATTAAATAGGTGTTCTGAAATATGAAATCATTTTCATGCAATGCTTGTACTTTACTCTGGAGTTTGACCATATACTGCTCCTTGAATTTCCTGAGAAGGAATCCCAGATGATGAATATAGGAAAGCACAAGACAAGAAACATTATGTTAGCTTCAAGCTGTTTTATTTTTCACATTTTAGGAAAATCTGAGTGTTTTAAATAGAAGAAATTAAGAAGCTAATAAATCATAAAAATTGTAATATCACAAGTTACTTACTTTAAATGGTCATTTTCTTTTATTACATCTCCAGTATTAAAAATATAATTTACTTGAGTCTTTGGAAATGATTTTCTACCAGTTAGTAATTATTGTATTCCTATACATTATAGTGACTGTTTATCTTTCCAGAATGTACAAATACATTTAGTTTTAGTCAGAAAAATCACCCACTGGCCTTGATTTATCAACAGATAAACAGTGGGAATTAACTTTTACTTACTCAAGTCACATATAAGGCAATGTGTGAGCAAAATAATCGTTTATATTATGGGAATATGTGTACTTAATAATAATTCTCCTACTTTCCCTTTTCTTCTTTCTTCTTACAAATGTGGAAAGACTTAAATACAATTGACTTCCTAGCAGTACCCTTTAGTGACAATTTTAATAGAATATAACTGATGTACACCAGTCTTAGAATGCTGTCCATTTGAATCTTTAATTTGGCTTGTGAATAGATCTGTTATTATTAAATGTAAGGCTTTCTTTTTTCTCTTTTTTTAGTAAGCTCTATGCCCAACATGGGGCTCGAACTCATGACCCCGAGATCAAGCATTGCATGCTCTACTGACTGAGCCAGCCAGGTGCCCCTGAACTTACAGGTTTTCAATCAGACATGTTGGCACAATGATTAAGAAATTTTAGTGATACTCAGTAAATGAATAGAGATTTATAGAGGCACATATATTTTATTACACAGAGTACGGGCAACAGGCCACAGGACTGATGTTCATTTATTCATTCAAAATAGTGATCATTTAGTATCAGGGGATAGACTATTAAACAAGTAGACCCAGGTGCTTTCTCAATAGAATTCACATTTTAGCATGAGAGGGACAGTAAAAAATATTAAAAAGTAGGGAAATAGGGAAGAATATATGAGAAAGTGATAAATACTAGGCAAAGCATGAAAATAGGATAATCTAATGAGGAATGACTGAGTGCCTACTTTAGATTTCCTCAGATCTCCCTAAGAAAATGATATATCAGCTAGATGTGAGTGACAGATGAGGAGGAGCCAGGCATGCAAAGTTGGTGAGAGAGAGAGAGAGAGAGAAATAGCAACAGCAGTCACAAAAAAGGGAAGAGCTCATACAAAAGAAGATCCGATCCCAGGATAGGAATAGACCTGTCGTATTGAAGGAACTGGAAAATGTCATTGTGTCTAGGGCACCATGGATAAAGGAATGGCACAGGATGGGTCTTAATAGTCAGAGGCCAGATTATAATAAGGATTTTGTTGGCCAGGCTGAGGAGTACAGATTTTATTCTAAAGACTGGGAGTTATTTAGTCAGTATTGTTATCACTGTTGAACAATTAAGGTTCTTCTCAAGAAATGAGGGTGATAATTTTTTTTTAATATATATCCTTATGACTTGATCCTAGGCAATTTAGTAATGCCTGATTTACACAGAATTGTATTATTTTTAAGATATATTTTCATATTGCTGTTTTTTGTATAATCTTTGTTTCCTCATTCTCAGCATTTTAACTGTTTATAATGGTGAAGTAATTTCTGCTTAACCTAAGATGAAAGAATGCCTTAAAATTGACCATTTATCTAAACCTCAGTTACTTCTATATGCTCTATTTTAGGCCATGCTATGGATATTAAAATAGTAATAGTAAATGTAGTCTAGTGTGACCTTTTCTGTTTGACCCATTGTGTGTGTGTGTGTGTGTGTGTGTGTGTGTGTGTGTGTGTATGTATGTGTGTGTGTGTGACTTTGGGGGTGGGGGCATGTAATCATTATTTTCTCTTTGCTGATGTGATGGAAAATTTGCTCCTCTAGGACATATTAGAACAATGTATTTAATACTCTTCAATTTAATTTGCTTGTATCACAATTAATACAATTAAGGTCACTTGAAATGAAACTATTAACAAATTGAGTAATTTACTTTAACAATGTCATTGTGTTCTCACAATTACATTTGCTTTAATTAGTGTACAAGCTATTATTTAATAGCATACTTCCCATAGAAAAATGTAATAATGTATTCTTGGTTCCTTAGAAAGAAAGAAACTTATAATGGACTAAGTGATTTTGTGGAAGAGCTGCTAAATATAAAGTGATGAAAGAGAAAGTACAAAGCCAGAAAGCGAAGCTTACAAGAATGTAGATAAAAAATATCTTTTTGGGGGTGCCTGGGTGGCTCAGTTGGTTAAGTGACTGCCTTCGGCTCAGGTCATGATCCTGGAGTCCCGGGATTGAGTCCTGCATCGGGCTCCCTGCTCGGCGGGGAGTCTGCTTCTCTCTCTGACCCTATCCCCTCTCATGTGCTCTCTCTCTCTCATTCTCTCTCTCAAATAAATAAATAAAATCTTTAAAATAAAAAAAATATATCTTTTTGGTCACTTACCAATACATGTCCTATTTATCATTGTGTAAATAGTATTGGAAACTTAATGGTAGTTAGAGACAAGAACATAGATCCTGGAAAATTTTACGTGTTCAGTTGTATCTGGTTTTTGCTTATCATAAAATTTTTGAAAATCATGAAATGTGTCATTTCTAATTAATCACTATAATGGAGGGGGACAGAATGGTGTGGAATATAAAAAAGGTAGGAAGCAAAAACGTTTTGATTCTCAAATCTTTTAATTTCTTACCTAAGAATTCACTTTATTAATAGCTAATAAAAAAAAAAAAGCTCTTCTACTTAGCCTACTCTGTTTTGAGATCAGAAGATCCAAGGATAAGAAATGGTTATATTTCTGTTTCTATATATGCAGAGCAAGGGGAAGTAGATGAATTGTCAACCAAGTCATAATTAATAAGATCGGCTGTTCTCTGTAAACATGAGAGCAAGATTTACTATCATGTAATCAAGTGGTGATTTTATGTGGAAGGGATATAAATGCAATCCAGATAATTCAATACTCTAAATTTTAAAATTAGTTTGACAGTCTTTTTGCCTAGTTTGATTGATTTAAGTTTCTGTTGCTTTCATTTTCTTTCCCTTTTTCCCCTTTGGTTAATGACAAAAATTTGTAAAATTGCAAGTAAAGAAGGAAGCAGGCATAAGAGTAATTAGGTAATAAATATTTAAATGTAAAATGCAAGAAGCTTAGAGAATCCACAGACTTTGAAAAATTAACTGTAGTTCTTATTTCTAGGAAGGGGGTTCATAGGAGTAGAGTATATTAAGTTCTTTTTAGTACTTGTGAATGTTTATACGACAGTCTCCCGTTGGTTTTCATTGCGTGTCCCAAGCTCTGAATTCAGTCTACCAGGATGTTCTTAGATCGGATGAGTCAGAATAGTATAGCTTACTAGTAGACCAATCAATTTAGCAATAGTGGAAAATTAGTTTGGGTAATTCTTTAAATAGCATTTTGAATTCAGCATGGGTAAACCACTACTTAGTTGCTACATGTACTACAATAAGCAGTTCTCAATTGGTCCTGATTTGATCTCATTATACCTGATCTCTAAATTCTGTCTTGAATTTTAAAATGATTTGTCTATTGATTCCTTGGCCTATGCTATAGAATATTAGAAGAGTAACTGGAATTGATTATTTAAGTGCTTGATCTTTAAAATGCAATCGATTTTTAAAAGAAATATTGATTTGTTTTATCAAAGAAGGCCAAGTGTAAGAAGTTAATTGTTTTCTAGCAGCCTGAATTTTCTTAGATTAAGTGAAGTTTTAAAGAAAGCTCTCAAAGGCCTTCACAGCCCACTTCTGTGCATTTGTTCAGTCACTTTCCAGTGTGACTACATAGAATTACTTTACTAAAATCTAAGACCCGGGGTGCCTGGGTGGCTCAGTCGGTTAAGCATCTTGTTTTCAGTTCAGGTCATGATCCCAGGGTCCTAGGATTGAGCCCTGCATTGGGCTCCCTGCTCCACGGGGAGCCTGCTTCTCCCTCTCCCTCTGCCTGCTGCTCGTTCTGTTTGTGCTCTCTCTCTCTGTCAAATAAATAAATAAAATCTTAAAAAAAATAAAATAAAATCTAAGACCCATCCAGAATATCCAACACAACATTGAAGGAGAACAAAGGTAGAAGACTGACACTACCTGACTTCAGAATAGGAAGCCCAGAAATAGACCCATACAAATATAGTTAAGTGATCTTGACTAGGAGCAAAGGCAATTCAATCGAAAAAGGATAGTCTTTTTCAACAAGTAGTGCTGGAAAGCTGGATATCCACATGCAAAACAAACAAAAAAACAAAACAAAATATAGACACAGATTTTACACTTTACACAAAAATTAGATAATAAACCCAAATGTAAAATGTAAAAGTATAAAATTCTTAGATGATGTAGGAGAAAATCATGGTGACCTTTGGTTTGGCAATGACGTTTAAGTTTCAAAACCAAAAGCATGATCTATGAAGGGAAAAATGGTAAGTTGGACTTTGTTTAAATGTTACATTTTTGTCTTTGAAAGGTACTGTTAAGAGAATGAAAGACAAGCCACAGCCTGGGAGAAAACTCTTTGCAAAACATAGCTAATAAAGACTAGCATCTAAAATATACAAAGAACTTTTATAACTCAACAATAAGAAAACAAAAAACCCAGTTAAAAAATGGACTAAATATCTGATCAGAAACCCCACCAAAGAACATATATAGATGCCAAATAAGCATAGGAAAAGATGCTAAACATCAGAGGTCATCAGGGAATTGCAAATTAAAATGAGATACTGGTACACACCTATTAGAATGACTAAGGATCCAACGCACTGGCATCACCAAATGCTAGTGAAGATGTAGAACAACACGAATTCTTCCTTCACTGCTTGTGGGAATACAAACTGGTACAGCCACTTTGGAAGATAGTTTGGCCTTTTTTTTTTTTTTTTTAATGAAACTAAACACATTCTTACCGTATGATCCAGCAATTGCATTCCTTGGTATTTGCCCATATGAATTGAAAACTTATGTCCACACATAAACCTACACAGTGTTCATAGCATTTTTATTCATAACTGCTAAAACTTGGAAGCTACCAAGATGCCTGTCAGTAGTCGAATGGATAAATTGTGCTACATGTATGGAGTAGAATTATTATTCAGTGATAAAAATAAATGACCTATTAAGCCATAGAAAGACCAGGAGGAACCATAGATGTATATTGCTAAGTGAAAGAAGTCAATCTGAAAAGCCTGTATATATAATTCCAATAATACAATATTCTGTAAAAGGCAAAACTCTGGAGACAGTAAAAAGACCAGTAGTGGTCATTAGGCATGGGGTGTGGTGGGGAGGGATGGAAGGATCTATAGGTGGAGCACATAGGATCTTTAGGGCAGTGACACTATGTTGTGTGATACTGTAATGGTGGGTGCAAGTTGTTATATATTCATTAAAACCCATTGAGTGTGCAACACAAAGAGTAAACCCTAATGTAAATTGTGGACTTCAGTTAATAATAATGTATCAGTATTGATGATGCATCAGTGTAACAAATGTACTACACTAATGCAAGATGTGAATACTAGAGGAAACTAGGTATGTGAGGGTGAGGGCTATATGAAAACTATACTTTCTATTCAGTTTTTTTTAACCTTTAAAACAGCTCGAAAAATAAAATTGATTAAAAAAAATCTAGCTTCCCTCTTTCATTGCTTTTTACTTTTTCAAGTGGTACCATACCTTTTATCTTCATTCATCATGCCAGTTTAACATAGAACACATGCTTAGTTTATTTGAAGTACACAGAATACTCAAGACTAGGGATTCTTGAAATGATAAATTATTCAGAAAAAAAGTGTAATTCACTCTCTGCTTATAACAACGCCCAATTAATTCAAACCTTAGTTTGTAATAGTTCTGTCTCACTCCTGAAATAGGCCAAATCCTTTTATAATTTAATCCTTTGGGTAGATAGTCTTTTATTTTCAGCATTACTTACTAATCTAATCCTTTAACAGTATGTATGTATGGGTGTATCTATGTATGTATGTATTTTAGAGCGTGTGGCACACATGTGAGTGGGGGGAGGGACAGAGGGTGAGAATCTTCAAGTAGACTTTCTGCTGAGCGCAGAGCCAGATTCAGGGCTTGATCTCACGACCCATGAGCTCATGACCTGTGCTGAAGTCAAGAGTTGGGTGCTTAACCGACTGAGCCACCCAGGTGTCCCTGTTTAACAGTTTTTAAGAGCGTTTTCTCTTTAGTTGTGAGCAAAGCTCTTTTTTGTATGACTCAATTCTTGATTTTAGATTGGAAATAGCCTCATAATCATTGGAACATTAATTCAGCCATACTTTTAGGAGTTTTTTTGGATCTTGACAAGCTGGTTACAGAGTAAAAGGGAAATCTTAGTTTCACTGTCATGTGCCAATCTAAGGTATATTTCTATACTAGATTATTTTTTAGAGCTGAGGTTGGCAATTTTTTTTTTTTTAAGGATCAGATAGTAATTATTTAGTTTTGTAGGCCCTGGCATTTTAGCCTGAAAGCAGTCATAGACAATTTGTAAACAAATGTCTGTGAATGTGTTTGAATAAAATGTTATTTACCAAAACAGGAGGTCAGTCAGTTTGGCCCATGAGCTGTAGTTTGTTGACAGCTGTTTTAGAATAACCATTACTCTATTGTTAAAATAAGTATATATAATGGAAGTGTGACAGAGAGTAATAGAATATTCCTTTTTTTCAAAATTTTCTTTAAATAGAATATCTTAATAACTGAGTTTGGGAGCATTGGGATTATTGAACCAAAAGTGTTTCTTTACATGTATTTAGATGCTTCTTGTCATAAAGATATTTGTAGTATGATTGTTAATATACTCACTGAATTTAGCTGAATTACAGTTATGTTAGTTAAAGAAATACACTGATTTTTGTACACTGATCTTTTATCATGCAACTTTGCTGAATTCATTTATAAGCTGTGTGTGTGTGTGTTCTTTAGTATTTTCTCTATATAAGATCATGTCACCATTTAATAGCAATCATTTTACTTCTTTTTCAATTGGGATGCCTTTTCTTTTTCTTGCCTAATTACTCTGGCTAGAATTTTTAGTATGATGCTGAATAGAAGTGGCGCCTTGTTTGTGATTTGGAGGGAAAGCTTTCAGTATTTCATCATTGATTAATGTTAGCTGTGAATTTTTCTTTTCTTTTTCTTTTTTTTTTTTTAGCTGTAAAGTTTTCATAAAAAGCCTTTTTTCATGTGGAAGAAGTTCCCTTCGGTTCCTAGTTTGTCGAGTATTTTTATCTGGAAAGGATATTGGATTTTGTCAGATGCTTCTTCTGCATCAATTGAGATGATCATGTCATTTTTTTCCTTCATTTTATTGTTGTATATTACATTGATTGATATTTCTAAACTGAACCATTTTTGTGTTCCTGGGATGAATTCCACTTGGTTATGATGTATAATATTCCTCAAATGCTGTTAGATTTGGTTTGCTAGTATTTTGTTTAGGATTTTTTTTAAGGTGAGGGGTGGGGGAGAGAGAATCTTAAGGAGGCTCCATGCCCAACACCTGAGCCCAATGCAGGGCTCCATGTCACAATCCTGAGATCATGACCTGAGCAGAAATCAAGAGTCGGACGCTTAACCAACTGAGCACCCAGACGCCCCTTGTTGACGATTTTTATATTTATATTCATAAGGGATACTGGTCTGTAGTTTTCTTAAAATATCTTTTTCTCACTTGGTATCAGGATAATGCAGGCCTCATAGGTAAATGCTCTCTCCTTTTCTAGTTTTTGAAAGAGTTTGAGAATTGGTGTTAATTATTATTAACATTTGGTAGCATTACCAATGAAGCCATCTGGTCCTGGTCTTTTTTGTGGAGTTTTTTGATTACTGATCCAATTTCTGTACTTCTTATAAGTCTGTCCAGATTTCCTCTTTCTTCTTGAGTCAGTTTGTGTGTCTTTAAGAATCTGTTCACTTCCTAACACCTACAAACATGTAGGTATACAGTTGTTCATAGTATTTTTTATAATCTTTATTTTTTCTATAGGGTCTGTAGTAAAGTTTTCACTTTCATTTCTGATTTTTTAGTGTTTTTCTATGTCAGTCTAGCGAAAAATTTGTCAAATTCTTCGTTATCTTTTCAAAGAACCAACTTTTGGGTTCACCGATTGTTTTTCTACTCTTATTTCTCTGCTCCATTCTTCTTGTTCTTTTTTCTTTCTGAACCTGAGACTAAATAATCTTAATCATGTTCAAGTTTCCTGATTCTTCTTCTGCCTGCTGGAATCTGCTGTTAACCCCCTCCAGTGAATTTTTATTTACTGTGCTTTTCAGCTCCAGAATTACTATTTTGTTTCTGTTTCTAATGTCGATCTTTTTATTAATATTCTCTGTTGAGAGATTGTTCTCCGGTGTCCTTTAGCTCTTTGTGGTTTCCTTTAGCTGTTTGAACATACTTACGACAATTGATTTGAAGTCTTTGTCTAGTAAGTGTAATGCTTGGTCTTCCTTAGGGACATTTTCTGATAATTTTTTTTCTTATGAATGGACCATACTTTATTGTTTCTTTGCATGCTTCTTAATTTTCTGTTGAAAACTGGATTATTTTGAATATCACAGTGTGGCAACCTCCTCCTTGGGGTTTATTGTTTCTGGTAGTTGCAGGTGGTTGTTTTAATGATTTTTATTAAAACTATTTCTGTAAAGTCTGTATTCTTTGTGTGTATAATTATGAAGTCTCTGATATATTAGCTTAGTGCTCAGCTAGTTTTTGATAGATTTTCCTTAAATACCTGGAGACAAAATAAAAAGACTGTATATTGGCTCTTGTCAAAGTAGGCACTCCATTGCTTAGCCAGGCTGTTCACAACATTGCCTTAGCCTTTACTTCCTGCTTGCATGGAGAATGAAGTTCAGCCAGAGGTGACAGTTTTTAGTCTCTTCAGGCTTTTTTCTGAGTATGCATATCGCCCTCTTGATTCCCTCAGATGCATGGGAACTTTTGAAAGTCCATATTCCCCTACATGTCTCCTTTCCCAACCTTTTCCTATCTAGGCTCTTGGTTTCTCTATTGCTTGTCCTAACTTATTTCTTGCCCTAGTCTGCTGTGCACAATACTTTTGACTTTCACTGCTTTTACTAACAAGTGCCACCAGAGAATTTGCCCCAGCCCTGGGAACATTCCAATTTGGAAAAACAAAGGCGAGTACTTGCCCTGTTCTTTTAGGGAGCTGCCAGACAGGTGAAACATTCAACCACTTTTCTTCCAGAACAAAGTCTGTATAGCTCACTTTGACATTAGCACCCTGCACCAGGTTACTACAAAGTAGAAGCTTCTGTCTTCATTCATCTTTCCCATGTTTGTTTTTAAGTTTCTGACTAAATTTCAGAGTTCTGCAAAAGTGATGCTTGGTAGTTTTTGCCAGCTTATTACTTGTTTTTGTAGAGGAATGAAGCCCTGGAGTTCCTTGCTATGTCATTTTCCAGTCACTCTTAACTGATATACTCTGAAGAGGCTTTTATGATAATTTATTTTATTTAAATTTTTTTAAAAAGATTTTATTTATTTATTAGAATGAGAGAGAGCAAGCACATGAGAGGGGGGAGGGTCAGAGGGAGAAGCAGACTCCCTGCTGAGCAGGGAGCCTGATGCGGGATTCAATCCCAGGACTCCAGGATCATGACCTGAGCCAAAGGCAGTCGCTTAACCAACTGAGCCACCCAGGCTCCCAAGGTTTTTATGATAATTTGAAGAATCTTATCTTTAAAAGTAATTGAATGTAGAAAGACGGCAGAAAAATTGCCAGTAATGTTTTCATATGCATACAGAAGAATCACAAAACTCATACTTTAAAAAAAAAACAACCCTGTTTATTTCAGCACCAGAACTTCTTAGTAAATCCTAAATACCAACTTACTTTATTTTTCTTCTTTATTAGAAGGTGGTAGGGATAGTAGCATCATATTTTAAAGTTTCTCAGTGTTAAAGTTATATACTCTAATATAATTCCGATTTTTATGTCAGTTATATTTCTATTAAGTAACTTAGTGTTGTCCAGACTCTCTTTGTGCAAATAAAGAATTGAATATGTTATTCTCTTTGATTTTAAGAAGATTCAAGTTGGGTTAATGTTGGTGCTTCATTCTTCTCCCTTCTCTGTGTAAGTGCAGAGACCCTATCTTGGGCCCTGTGAAATCACTCTGGGAAAGGTTGGTTTGGCCTATGGTTGGTTATATGTACCTGGCGTGGTTCCACTCACAACATCATAAACCCTAATTTTTGTTATCCTTTGATCGGGCCTTATGATTAAGTTCTCCAAATTATGACATCAGGAGTTTGACAGGTTTCATACTGAGAAAGAGTATTGTGTACCATACTGTGTTGAAAAGCCCTTCTGTTCTTGTCCTTAAGGATAAAACATGGAATTGCTATAGCCTTACTTCCTTTCAAGGCAGTGGTCTTAACTTTGGCCAGCTTTTTATCACTGAACTTGCTTTCTATCCTGTAATTTTCTCATACTTAGTTACTCTTCAGGTATGATGCTTCATCCTTAGTGTCCTAGTATAGAATCTCTTTTCCTTAAATCTTGGTGGATTAATGACTAAAGATCAGCTCTAGGGTGAAAATCTTGTTCTTTTTGTATGTAAAAACACCTTTGTAAGTACATAAAGTATGAATGAATCACAAATTAACCTTGGGAATGAAAAGACAACTCTGGTGGGGATCTTTGATGCTTTCTCAGTCACCTCCAATATCTTTGCCTAATAAGGCCATTTTCTTCAATCAGTTGTCTGATCTTTCTTGAGAAAAGCTTTTGAAGACACAGTTATAATTAAAGTTATCATATCTGGGTAGCTGTGTATAATAATAATAATTAATAATAATTAATGCAATTTTATTTTAAAATGTATGTTGTATGGGCCAAAATGACCTATAGACAGTATTTAATTTTTAGTCATTTTGGAGGTTAAATTATTTTTTGCAGCTGTCAGGCTTAATACTTTAATAGCCCTTTATGTACACTTAATTAATTGCATGTTAAAATTAACATCACAAGTAACTTAGTAACAAGTTAAAAATAAATCTTTCGTCTTGTTAATCAAACTTCACACAAAAATGCAGTAATTAAATATTTGACACATTTTTATACCTTCTACTTTTAATGATTTCAGAATGTGATTAATTTGATACATGTGAATGCTGTTAACTACGATTCATACATGAATTTTGAAATTAATTGTATACATATCAGCAAAACTTATTTTTATACTGTATTTAAAAACTTAGGGTAATAGTAGTCTACTTACAAGCAGATCAGAATTGAGCAGAAATTCTGGTTGTGGATGGACAGGTTAAATATAAAATTTTGACTATTTTGTTCAAGCCAAAAGAAGTAATTGATTTTGAGTCGTATTATTTCCAAGGCAAATATAAGTAGGTTTCATTTAAACCTTCTATATAATCAAATGCATGAAAGCAATTAGGCTTGGTAACCTATACCTTACCAGGAAAGTTTTGCAGGGGAGGGATGAGGGGACCCTTAAGAATGGTTTTTAATTGCAATTTCTAGAATTTTATTTATACCAGCTTGCCATTCTTAATGGAGTTTATTTGATTTTAGAGATGGCTGTTAAACTTTTTCCAAAGACTGAGAGGTGCTGTTCTTAATAAACATTTAGGTAAGGGACTAAGTGAGTTCAGGTACCTGGCTTGAGTGGTGGGAAAACGAAGAAGTGTTTACATGCTTCATAATTTCTTGCTATTAAAGCACGCGCACACGCGTGCGCACACCCGCCCCCACACACACACCCCAGACACACAGATTAGGGGTATATTTATGCACAATCTGGCCTTTTAACAAAGAAAAATAAGCCTATGTTTGGGCTGCCACTGCTACGAACAAAACAGCTGAGACTTTAATGAACACCATACTGAGGGCATGTAGGACATAAGGCAAATTAAGCAGGTTACAAACCACACATCTTCTGTTTAGATATAAGAGATCTCCCCAACCCTGACAATTAGTTGTACTGACAAGGCAAGCAGATAGACAGAAACAGAAGGAGATCGTTTGTATCAATTTGAGAAATAGAACTAGTAATGAAACAGAATAGTCTTACTTTAAAATTGTTCTTTCACTTTATTTTTTCCCAAAAATAAATACACATGGTTAAACAAAAGCTTCTTGTATTTTGTTTGCAAATAAAGACCACCATAATTTTTTTTTTTTTTTAAGAAAAGATTTTCTGGACACTCGAACTAATTTTAATCTTGGTAACCTGACAGCTTTGTTTAAACATTGAATATGAGTTTCCTTTCATGAAAATCTTTTCAAAGTATAGCAGTTCAGCTGTGAAAACCTGAATACATTAATGATGACAAAGAAGCTCCAGAATGAGCCAACATTTGTTTTGTTCTTTTACAACATTTCTTGATGAATTGCATACACGAAAGTGTTGCAGGGTTGTTTAAATTTTTCCCTATTTCTTTGCTAATAAATGTCTTTGTGTTTACCTTTTTAGCTACAATGCCTTATTATTAATCATTTTAAATTATTTTTAAATGAAAATGAATTTAAGAAGTTTTTTTAAAATATTTAAAGGTATCTGTTAAAGGAACATTTAAACATTGCCTTTAATATATATGATTAAACATCAAAATGCATTACTCATGTTTAGGTTTTGATAATTGTTTTCAAGAGTAAAACTCTTCCAAATACAAGGTGTTTATTTAAGGATCATTTACTTTGTGTCTTAAGTGATAAAGATGAATCAGTCAATCAATAAATAGCAAGATTGAAATATTTTAATGAAATACTTTTTTTTTAAAGATTTTATTTATTTTTTGACAGAAAGAGAGACAGCCTGAGAGGGAACACAAGCAGGGGGAGTGGGAGAGGGAGAAGCAGGCTTCCCGCGGGCTCAATCCCAGAACCCTGGGATCATGACCTGAGCCGAAGGCAGATGCTTAACAACTGAGCACCCAGGCGCCCCTGAAATACTTTTTTAAAAAGATTTTTATTTATTTATTTTAGAGAGAGAGTGAGGAGAGGGGCAGAGAGGGAAGGAGAGAGAAAGGGAGAGAATCCCAAGTGGACTTCACACTGAGCGTCACAACCCTGAGATCATGACCTGAGCTGAAACCAAGAGTTGGACGCTTACCCAACTGAGACTCAGGCATCCCTCAATGTAATACTTTTTTAAGGATTGCAGTATACTTATTCAGCGTTGTCATTCTTAGGGAGGGTGGCATTGTTAATTTTTCTGAAATAAATTTTCTTAGTGAGACATTTTTATTTTTTTAATTCATATGTGTATGTATATGTATTTTTATTTTTTTAATTTGCATATCTTCCTTCAAAAAGGTTTGAGGCATAATTTGAGACATAGCCTATAAAGATTAGTTTTTCCTTTCTATTTTTTAAAATTCAAATGTTTTTTTCTATTTTATTTACAAAATAGTTTTCAGTAAAAACATATCATAAGACTTCCGATTTAAGAATTATTTTCTAGAAAGTTCCTTGAACTACACTTTGATATATTTTACACTTACAGATTGAAGATGTTTTTAAATGGTATGTATCTGAGCTCAGTAATTTTTTTTTTCACACACACCTCTTTTTTTTATTAACATAATTTATTTTTTGTTTCAGCAGTACAGGTCTGTTATTCATCAGTCTTACACAATTCACAGTGTCTGAGCCCAGTAATTAAAATGAGCTGTGTTGGCTAATTATGTTTGGTATGTGCCAAACAATATTTCATATTATTGATAAATAGGTTCTCAGTTAGTTTTTGCTGCATAACAAGCTATCCCTTAAGTTTCGTAAAACAATAAACATTTTTTATTGCTAATGAGAAAGCTGGGTAATTTTTTTGCTTTGGGCCAAGCTTGATTATACGTCTAGGGGATAGCTGGTCTAAGATGGCCTCAGTTGTGTGCCTGGCAGTTAGCTGACTGTTGAGTGAAGTGATGGGGTGACTCAGGCACATGTTTCAGCCTTCGGCAAGCTAGCCATTGCTTGTTTACATGATGGTGTCAGCATTCCAAGAAGACAAACAGGAGCTCAGGGTTTCACATGAAGTAGGCTTGGTACTGGCACTTTGTCACAGCTACCATTTTCTTTTAGCCAAAGCAAGTAACAAAGCCAGCCAGAATGAAGTGGTAGCAAAATTGTTTTTGTATGCTATAGTGAACAATCCAATAATAATTTTAAGCCAAAATTTCTATTCACAGCAGCATTAAAATGAATTAAGTACTTAGGAATACATTTGACAAAATAAACAGAGGAATTATACTGAAAACTACAAAACATTACCCTAAGGAAGATATAAATAAATGGAGAAAATTTCATGTTCATGGATTGGAAAACTCATGATGCCACTACCTCTTGATAAAAGGAATTGGAAAGCCATGTCACAAAAGGCCTGTATTTAGAAAGGGGAATAATCAGGGCTGTTAATGCCATCAGTTCGTTTATAAACAATTATGATAAAAATGTATTTTATGTTAACAAAAATCAGTCAAATAAAACAAACTGAGGGTTTGTCTCCCTCTCTGATTTCTTCCCATTCAGTTTTCCCTCCCTTCCCCTATGATCCTCTGCGCCATTTCTTAAACATAATAAACATCTATGCTAAGAAAAAGTAAAGAGCTCAAACAACCTAACATTACACCTGAGAGAACTAGAACAAGAATGGCTAGTGAAACCATATGATAATGCCAGAAAACACAAAAGAATCAACTGAAAATCTAAGACAATTGACTGAACAATAATAGAAGAAGTAAAGTTCAAAAGTGTGGTAGCCAGTGGAAAACAGTTAAGCAAAAACAATAGTTTTACTCTATTTCTGGAATTACCAGATAAAAAAGGTATTACATATGACATGAATTATCTTTATTTTTTTTTAGCTGTAGGCTATTTTTTATTTAAATTCAATTAGTTAACATATAGTGTGTTATTAGTTTCAGAGGTAGAGTTTAGTGATTCATCAGTCTTATATAGTACCCAGTGCTCATTACATCATGTGCCATCCTTAATGCCCATCACCCAGTTACCCCATCCCCCCACCTACCTCCCTTTCCACAGCCCTGAGTTTGTTTCCTGGGATCAAGAGTCTCTATGGTTTGTCTCCCTCTCTGATTTCTTCCCATTCTGTTTTCCCCTCCCTTCCCCTATGATCCTCTCTACTATTTCTTATAGTCCACATATGAGTGAAACCATATGATAATTATCTTTCTCTGATTGACTTATTTCACTTAGCGTAAAACCCTCCCGTTCCATCCATGTCAATGTAAATGGTAGGTATTCATCCTTTCTGATGGCTGAGTAATATTCCATTGTATATATGAACTGCATCTTCTTTCTCCATTCAACGGTTGAAGGACATCTTGGCTCCTTCCACAGTTTGGCTATTGTGGACACTGCTGCTATGAGTATGAACTCATGTAAGTGAAATCATATGGTATTTGTCTTTACCTGACTTATTTCACTTACTGTAATGCCCTCAGTGTCCATCTGTATTGTTGCAAATGGCAAGATTTATTTCTTTTTTATGGCTGAATAGTTTTCCTGTGTGTGTGTGTGTGTGTGTGTGTGTGTGTGTGTGTGTGTGTGTGTTGCATCACATTTTCTTTACCCATTTATCCATCAGTGAACACTTAGGTTGATTCGATGTATTGACTATTATAAATAATGCTGCAATGAACATGAGAGTACATGTATCTTTATGAGTTAGTGTTTCTGTTTCCTTCAGATAAATACCTAAAAGTGAAACTGCTGGGTCATATGGGTAGTTCTATTTTTAATTTTTTTAAGGACCTTCCATACTGTTTTCCATAGTGGCCGCACAATTTAACATTCCAACTAACAATGCACAAGGGTTCCTTTTTCTCATATCCTTGCCATTGGACTTTATCTAGGGATTTCATTGAATCTGTAGATTGTTTTGGGTGGTACAAACATTTTAACAATATTAATTCTTCCAATCCATGAGCATGAAATATCTTTCCATTTATTTGTATTTTTTGTCTTCAGTTACTTTAATCAATGTCTTACGATTTTTAATGTACAGATCTCTCACCTGCTTGTTTAAATTAATCCTAGGTATTCTTTTTGGTGCAATTGTAAATGGAATTGTTTTCTCAATTTCTCTTTCTGAGAGTTCATTGTTAGTGTATACAAATGCAACTTATTTTTGCATTTGATTTTGTATTTTATAACTTTACTGAATATTTGTCTAACATTTTTGGTGGAGTCGTTAGAGTTTTCTATATATGTTATCATACTTATACAAATAGTTTTTTTTGTCTTCCTTTTGGATGCATATGTCTTTTATTTCTTTCTCTTGCCTAATTGTTCTAGACAGGACCTCCAGTATTATGTTGAATAAAAATGATAAGATTGATTTTTTTATATATATATGAGGAATCTTACTTCATTCCTATTGGTTGCTCACTGCAAAACAACCCTGAAAAATTATCCAATTACAGGGCAGTCAGGTCCTTGCAAAAAGAAAAAGGAAGACAAGATTGAGCATTCTTGTCTTATTCATCATCTTAAAGGAAAAAATTTCAGCTTTTCATCATTGAATATGATGGTAGTTGTGGGCTTGTCATATAATGGTCTTAAAAACTCTTGAGAGTTTTTATCATAAATGGATGTTGAATTTTGTCATGTTTTTTTCTGCATCTGTTGAGTGATTATATGATTTTTATTCTTTATTGTATTAATGTGGTCTATCACATTGATTTGCGTATGTTGAACCATCCTCACTTACCATGGTGTATGATGCATCATTGCATTCAGTTTGCTAATATTTTGTTAAGGCTTTTTGCATCTATGTTCATCAGAGATATTGGTCTCTAATTTTCTTTTCTTATAGTGTCCTTATCTGGTTTTGGTATCAGGACATTGCTGGCCTCGTAAAATAAATTTAGAAGTGTTCCCACACGTTTTTTTTGGTGGGGGGGAAAGTTGGAGAAAAATTGTCAGTAATTCTTTAAATGTTTGGTAGAGTTCAGCAGTGAAGCCATCTAGTCCTGTATTTTCTTCTTTTGGGAGTTTTTTGGTTACTGATTCAATCTCATTAGTAATTGGTCTGTTAAGATTTTCTGTTTCTTCATGATTTAGTCTTGGCGGGTTGTATGTTTCTAGGAATTTATATCCATTTGTTGTAGGTTGTCCAGTTTGTTGGCATATAATTTTTCATAGTAGTTTTTTTTGATCATTTATGTTTCTGTAGTATCTGTTCTAATGTTTCTTTTTCATTTCTGATTTTATTTATTTGAATCCTCTATTTCTTGGTAAGAAAAGTTTGTCTATTTTGTTTAAATTTTCAAAAAACAAGCTCTTAGTTTCATTAATCTTTTCAGTTGTCATTTTAGTCTCCATTTACTTTATTTTCCCTCTGAGCTTTGTTGTTACCTTTCTTTTACTAACTTTGGCTAGCTGTTCTTGTTCTAGTTCTGTGAGGTGTAATGTTAGGTTGTTTGAGTTCTTTATTTTTTCTTAACCTAGATTTTTATTGCTATAAATCCCTTGCACAATGGCTTTTACTGCACCCCATAAGTTTTATTTAGTATGTTGTATTTCCATTTTCATTTGATTTAAGATATTTTGTGATTTGTCTTTTGGTTTCTTCTTTGACCCATTGGTTGTTTAGTAACATATTGTTTAGTCTTCACATAATTGTGAATTTTCCTTTTTTCTTCTTATGACTGATTTCTTGTTTTAATACCATTATGTTTGGAAAAGATGCTTGATATGATTTCAGTCTTCTCAAATTTATTGACCTTTTCTGTGGCCTAACATAGGATCTATCCTGGGGAATGATCCATGTCTGCTTGAGCAAAATGTTTCTTTAGCTGATCTTGGATGAAATGTTCTTTATATATTTGTTAAGTATATCTGGTCTAACATGTTGTTTAAGGCTGATTTTTAAAAAGTGATTTTCTGTCTGGATTATCTATCCATTGATGTAAGTGGGATATTAAAATTTTCTAGTAATACTGTATTTCTTTCTATTTCTCCCTTAAGGTATGTTAATATTTGCCTTATATATTTAGGTACTCCTTTGTTAGGTACATAAATATTTACAAATATTATACCCTTTTGTTGGAATGACCTCATTATCATTATATAATGACCTTTTTTTTTTTTGGTCTCATTACCATCTTTGGCTTAATGTCTGTTTTGTCTAATACAAGTATAGCTACTCCTGCTTTCCTTTGGTTTCTACTTGTGTGAAATATCTTTTTCCATCCCTTCATTTTTAGTCTTTATGTGTCCATAAAGCTGAAGTGAGTCTCTTGTAGGCATCATATAGTTGGGTCTTTTTTTTTTTTTTAATCCATTTAGCCACTCTGTATCTTTTGATTCAGGAATTTAGTCCACTTACATTTAAAGTTGTTATTTATAGGTTTGGACTTATTCTTTCCATTAAGTTGTTTTCTGGCTGTTTATAATTCCTTAGTTCCTTTCTTTTTCCCTTGCTTTCTTCCTTTGTGATTTTCTGTAGTGGGCACTTAGATTCCTTTCTTTTCATCTTTTATATAAGCACTATAGGTTTTTTGCTTTGTGATTAGCATTTGGCTTATCTGAAACATACTTATAAGGTTTGATTTTTAAAATAAAATATTTACTAATTTCATAAATAGTAAACTATAAATACTTTATTCAACTTTCAGCATAGGTTTATTGAGTATCTATGCTGTGCCAGTAACCATTCTGGGTTCTGGAGATCTCCTGAGAGAAGAACAACATAAAAGGTGGTATATAGACAATAAATACTTAAGAAAAGCACAGGTGAATAAGAGCTATACAGGGAATTAAAATATAGATAAGATAGGGGCGCCTGGGTGGCTCAGTCGGTTAAGCGACTGCCTTCGGCTCAGGTCATGATCCTGGAGTCCCAGGATCGAGTCCCACATCGGGCTCCCTGCTCGGCGGGGAGTCTGCTTCTCCCTCTGACCCTCTTCCCTCTCGTGCTCTCTCTCTCTCATTCTCTCTCTCTCAAAGAAATAAAATAAAATCTTTAAAAAAAATAAAAAATAATAAAATATAGATAAGATAGCAAGTGACCTCATTGCTCATCTGAGCTAGGTTTTAAAGGAAATCTTTTCTGAGGAGAAAGCCAGTTATGTGAAAATCAGAGGAAAAAGCATTCCAGTTAAAAAAGAGTAGCCAGGGGCACCTGGGTGGCTCAGTCAGTTAAGCATCCGACTCTTGATTTTGGCTCAGGTCATGATCTCAGGGTCATGAGATGAGTCCTGAATTGGGCTCCATGCTCAGTGGGGAGTCAGCCTGAGATCCTTTGCCCCTCACCCCCCACATGCTTTCTGTCCCCTCCTCAAATAAATAAATACATCTTTAAAAAAAAAGCTAGTGTGAAGATACATTATCATGTTTGGGAAACAGAAGGAACACTAATGAGGCTGGAGTATGTGGACATGAAGAGGGAAAAAAGTGGTAGGAGGTGATGTCTGAGATTGGCATGGGACATCAAAAAACCCGTAGGGTTTATTAGTCAGAGGAAATAGTTTGGATTTGATTCTAATAGCATTGGTGAGCCGTTAGAGCATTTGTAAGAGGGGAGTGACATGATCTGATTTACTCTGATTATTTTTATTATGTTTTATTTTGAAATAGTACAGGACTATTGAGAAGTTGCAAAAATAGTACAGGGAGTTTTTGTGATAGTATCTTAGATACTGTTGTACGTTGTAAAAACCAGGAAACTGATTTTGGTGTAATAACATTAATTCAGGTAAAGACTTTATTTAGATTTCAACAGTTTTTTAATGTGTAGTTCATATCCTCATCCCTTTTATGTGTATAGTTCTGTGGAATTTTATTACATGTTGTAGATTCAGAGAAACTCCTTCATCTTATCCTGTAATAGTCACATTCTTCATATTCTTCTCCCACCTCTAATCCCTGGTAATCATTGATTTGTTCTCCACTGTTGTAATTTTGGCACTTCAAGAATGTTATATAAATGAAATCATACAATATGTAATACTTTCTATTGGCTTTTTTTCATTCCACGAAATGATCTTGAGATCCATGTAAGTTGTTAGATATAGCAGTAGTTATTCTTTTTCATTGCTGAGTAGAATTATGTTGTGTGGATATACTGAGGTTTATTTTCCATTTACCTTATCGAAGGACATTTGGGTTGTTTATAGTTTCTGGCAATTAGAAATAAAGCTACAAGGAGCATTGGTATACAAGTTTTTGCGTGGATATATAAGTTTTCATTTTTCTAGGCTAAATACACAGGGGTGCAATTGGTGGGTCATATGTTAAGGGTATGTTTAGCTCTTTTCCAAAGTGTTTATATCATTTTTAAAAGATTTATTTATTTTTTGAGAGAGAGAGAGAGGGCAAGTGAGAGAGCACAAGCGGGAGGGACAGAAGGAGAGGGGAGAGAAACCCCAAGCAGACTCCACACTGAGTGCCCTATGTGGGGCTTTATCCCATGACCCTGAGATCACAACCTGAGCTGAACCAAGAGTCCAACACTCAACCGACTGCACCACCCTGGCACCCCCCCCAGAGAGTTGGTATTATTTTACATTTCCATCAACAGTGTGTGATTTGTTGGGGCACCTGGGTGGCTCAGTCAGTTAAGCGTCAGCCTTTAGCTCAGGTCATGATCTCAGGGTCTTGGGATCAAGCCCCACATTGGGCTCCTTGCTCAGTGGGGAGTCTGCTTCTCCCTCTGCCTATGGCCCCCCCTGCTATGTGCTCGCTCGCTCTCTCTCTCAAATAAATAAATAAAATCTTAAAAAAAAAAAAAACGAGAAACGTGTGATTTGTCTAGTTGCTCAGTATTCTAACCAGTTTTTTTATATTGTCAGGATTTTTTTAGCCATTCTGTTTGGGGCATAATAGTATCTCATTGTGATTTTAATTTGCATTTCCCTAATAGCTAATGATGGTGAACATTTTTTATGTGCACATTTGCCATGTATATTTCCTCTTGGGTGAAGTATCTGTTCAGGTTACTTGCTGAATTAGGCTGTTTTCTTACTGTTGGCGTTTATAGAATTCTTTATATATTTTGGATACAAGTGCTTTATCAGATGTGACCTGCAAATATTTTCTCCTGGTCATGAGATCGTCTTTTCATTCTGTAACAGTCTTTTGTAGAGGAATTTTTTATTTTTATTTTTTTAAGATTTTATTTATTTATTAGAGAGCGCATACACACAAGCAGGGAAAGCGTCAGGCAGAGGAAGAGGGAGAAGCAGGCTTCCCACCACGCGGGGAGCCTGATGTGGGGTTCCGTCCCAGGACCCTGGGATCATGACCCAATCCAAAGGCAGCTGCTTAACCAACTTAGCCACTCAGTCGCCCCTGTAGAGGAATTTATTATTTTTATTGATGAATTGTGCCCTTGGTTTTATATGTAAGAACTCAAGAGTTGTTAAATAACTCTTCACCTTACCCTAGATCATGAAGATTTTCTCTGATATTTTCTTCTAATTTTTATAGTTTTATGTTTGCTATTTAGCTTCATGATCTTATTTAAGTTTATTTTTGTGTAAGATATGAAGTTTAGATCAAGGTCTCTTTTTTTTGCCTGTGAATGTCTAAATGTTCTAGTACCATTTGTTGAAAGGGCTGTTCTTCCTTCATTGAAGTACTTGTGTACCTTTGTCAAAATCAGTTGGTTATATTTCTGTTGGACTATTTCTAGGCACTCTTCTGTTTCACTGGCTAACATGTCTGTCCCTCCACCAGTACTGTATTGTCTTGGTTACTTTTACAATATATCTTGCATTCTGAATGGGGGTGATGTTGCCCCCAAGGGGTCGAAAGTGTTGTCTTTGGGATTGAAAACGTCTTTAGACATTACAGTGACTATGGTTCTGCCAAGGGCCATAGTATATAAAAGGTATACAGTATAATAGTGGCACTAAAATTCCATGGATGGGGAGCAATTAGGGAAAAAAAGATCTGAAAAGGTTCCTTAGGGAAGTATAATGAAAAAAAAAGATGGAAAATACCATTATATAGTAAAGTATAAATCAGGCAGTGTGATTCCTCCAACATTAAGTTTCCGTTTCAAAATTGTTTTGATGCCTTTGCCTTTCCATATAAATTTTAGAATTAGCTTTTCTGTATCCTCAAATAATGATGCTTGGATTTTATTAGGAATCATGCTTAGATTTTATTAGGAATTGTGTTTCACATGTTTAATATATCATTCTCCTCTTGTGTGGGTAATAGGCAGGAATGGAAGCAGGGAGATCAGTTAGGAAGTAATGCTTTCTTCAGGAGAGAAATGATGGTGGATTTGCATTGGGGATGGTGGTAGTGGACATGAAGAGAATCAAACAGGGATATATTTTCAAGATAAGCAGATAAGACTACTTATTGATGAATCGATGACAGGGTAGGGGGAATAAGAGAGGAATCCAGAAAGATTCCTAGATTTTTGCCTTGGGTAACTGACTAGATAGATGATGATATTTACTAAAATGTAAACTAAGAGAAAATTAAATTTGGAGATAATGTGAGAAGGGAAGAGAAGTTGAGACCTATTTGTGGAGACATTCTTATGGAGATGTTCACGGAGCAGATAGATATGTGAGTCAGAAATTTTGGGAAGACAGAGTCTTGAGATACGGATTTGGGACATATTACCACAAGAGTGGTGTTAGATTTGAGAACATATAAATAGCAGGGGGACATGTCAACACAAGAATGGCGTTGGATGTGAGAACATGTAAGTAGTGGGAGCAAGGTGGAACCCCACGACACTAACATTTAGAGCTGGTAAATAGGAAATTGATAGCCTTAGTATTTGAGGATTGAGACAAATTTGTAAGAAAGATGAACACAGGGCGCCTGGGTGGCTCAGTTGATTAAGCGACTGCCTTTGGCTCAGGTCATGATCCTGGAGTCCCAGGATCCAGTCCCGCATTGGGCTCCCTGCTCAGCAGGGAGTCTGCTTCTCCCTCTGACCCTCCCCCTTCTCATGTGCACTCTCTCTCTCTCTCTCATTCTCTCTCTCAAATAAATAAATAAAATCTTTAAAAAAAAAAAGATGAACACAACAGCAAAATGGCCAAAGAAGATAAGCATTCCTAAAAAGTACTTTAGATGTTTAATAATTACATATGAACGACCTCATTTTTCATCTATGGAATGACATCAAAGGAAATGAATTATTGTTAGTTTTTTTTTTTTACTAAATTATCAAATATTAAGTAATAAAACTAGGCATTGTCTGAGGTCCAGAGTGATAGACATTTTCATATGCTTTTAAGTGGGAATATAAATTGGTATAATTCTTCTGGCAGTCATTTTGACAATATTTAACAGAAGTCTGTCTTTATGGGTAATCTGTCCTTTCCCTTAACCTTCCAGTTTAATATATTTTCTCTTTCTGAAATCCAGTGATTTTCCTCTCCTTTGTGATTTTTTGCTTTCACTGTCAATGATGCATCAAAATACATTAAAATGTGGATAAATGGTTGAATGCCAAGTCTTTATTCATCTGAAACTGTGCCTAATGTCTTCTGAAGATTGTAGTAGTAGTTCTTTATATTTCTATGTTTACTATATGTTACTCTTCATTTCTTTTATCTCCAGATACCTTCCAGTTTTTTTTCCCTTATAGATAACAAATTTATTCCACCTTTAATATTATGTTGCACATACTTAGTATAAAGGGCCTTAATTATAATAAATTATGTAATGTTCACCATTATGGACTGAGTATTTGTGTCCTCCAAAATTCATGTGTCAAAATCCTGATCCCCAATGTGATGGTTTTAGGAGGGTGGAGCTCTCACGTATGGGATTAGTACCCTTATAAAAGGGACCACAAAGAACTTTCTCCCCTTCTTTCTACCATGTAAGGACACAGCAGGAAGAACAGCTATATATGAACCAAGAGGCTAGCTGGCTTTCACCAGACACTGAATCTTTCAGCAGCTTGATCTTGGATTTCCCAACCTCCTGAACTATGACAAATAAATATCGGTTGGTTAAACTACCCAGTTTATGGTATTTTTGTTACAGAAGCTTAAATGGACAAAGACATTCATTTTTTTAATGAATTAAATAAGTAGGATATGGTTTCCCCATTTTACCCAATAAAAAGATAAGATGAAGCTCCTCTTAGGACAAACATAATTAAGCTCAGATTATGATGGGCTTTTTATCTCAGTAAGTGTTGTAACTCAGAAATCTGTTTTGAGGGTGCCTGGGTGACTCAGTTGGTTAAGCGACTGCCTTCGGCTCGGGTCATGATCCTGGAGTTCTGGGATCAAGTCCCACATCGGGCTCCCTGCTCTGCAGGGAGTCTGCTTCTCCCTCTGACCCTCTCCCCTCTCATGCTCTCTCTTTATCTCATTCTCTCTCAGATAAATAAATAAAAAATCTTAAAAAAAAAGAAATCTGTTTTGATAAGTAAGCAGTTAATATGCCAGAAAAATATATGCCAGTGTCACTCTGTCTATCCTGTATTCTCAAATGGTAAATTAAATAAAAGTAACAATTTTTACCAAATGATTACTGACTTTGGCTGTGTGTACATTTAGTAGATTATAAGGTGTTTGTTTCCCATTTTAAAGTTTTTCTGCTTATCCATTAATTTTATGTCACTTTACCATTGTTATATAAATTCATTTAGGGTAAAACTTCGTATTTGAAATTGTAAAAGTTATGTTTAGGAGTCTTTCCTCTCTTGGGTTATATGCATGTTTGATCCAACATGTATCATAAAAAGGTAAAAAGCAAAACTTTTTTAAGAGAGCAAAATAAATAATTCTAAGGGGGGATTTAGATGGCACATTCGTTTTGTGTTTAGAAAAAGTGTACTTTGTTTACTTTCTAAATAAAAACAAGTTTTATTGCTTAGAAAAAGCTACAGATCTGTCCATCACTGGGCATTTCCACCTTATACATAGCTAAATTCTCATCAAATTTGATTTACTGACTCATGGCCAGAATAGCTGTTACCTTAATGTAAGAGAAGAAGAAAATTAAGTACATTGAGCCATGGAGCCACCTCCGAATTTTATTCTTTGTAGAAGTACAAGAAAAATAAAAAAGAACTTTTTTCTACCATTTTCAAGTAGTATGCTAGAGCTTAGTATTTTATACTCTACACACTTATCTTTAACCTTATTTTAAATTTCAAAAATATGGTTAAATATATAAAGAATGAATATTGGAGTATTCAGGGAGTAATTTGTGTTATAAATTTCTTTGTATGTGAGTTCATATGTTTATATTAGTATGCTAAGTTTTTTAATCCTCTATGAAAATTACACATTTTTTATAGTGGGTTAGGGACCTGAAATTGCTTACGATCAATAATTGTTCTTTTACTTAATCTCTGATGATTCAAATATACTTTCAAGATATTGACACTTAAGAATGCTAACCAATTTGTTATTCTGTATTTTTTATTTTATTTTATTTTTTTAATTTAATTTAATTTTATTATGTTATGTTAGTCACCATACAGTACATCATTAGTTTTTGATGTAGTGTTCCATGATTCACTGTTTTCGTATAACACCCAGTGCTCCATGCAATACATGCTCTCCTTAATACCCATCACCGGGCTAACCCATTCCCCCTCCCCAAAAACCCTCAGTTTGTTTCTCAGAGTCCATAGTCTCTCATGGTTCATCTCCCCCTCCGATTCCTCCCCCCTTCATTTTTCCCTTCCCTCTCCTAATGTCCTCTATACTATTCCTTATGTTCCACAAATAAATGAAACCATATGATAATTGACTTTCTCTGCTTGACTTATTTCGCTTAGCATAATCTCCTCCAGTCCCATCCATGTTGATATAAAAGTTGGGTATTCATCCTTTCTGATAGCTGAGTAATATTCCATTGTATATATGGACCACATCTTCTTTATCCATTCATCTAATGAAGGGCATCTTGGCGCTTTCCACAGTTTGGCTATTGTGGACATTGCTGCTGTGAACATTGGGGTGCATATGGCCCTTCTTTTCACTACATCTGTGTCTTTGGGGTAAATACCCAGTAGTGCAATTGCTGGGTCAAAGGGTAGCTCTATATTTAATTTTTTGAGGAACTTCCACAGTGTACTTTTTAAGTGAAATAATTTTCGGAGGACAGGGAGGTCATAGTTGTATCTATTTATAGAATTAATAGTTGGTGATATTTTTTCTCCATTGTATTTCAGGGATTGAATAGCTCAACTAAGATGACTAAGTGGGCAGGTTAAAGTGCTCTGGTAACTTAGCCACACATTCTGATGATATTAATATATTAATATTTAGAGTTTAATAGAGTTATGAGACATTCAGTGCTAGCTCTCAAATATTCTAGTTTGGTTATTAATGTAAAAAAGTTGTTTTTTTTTTTAACCTCATTTGTCCTCAGATATTCATTGCAAGGTTTAGTATTTATTGATTCCTTCAGTCAGTACCTTTTTATGAGTGCCTACCCTAGGCCATGCTCTCTTATAAATGTTGGAATACACAATGAAACACAATAGTTTCTATTCTCAAGAAGTTTACAATTCTAGTGAAAGACAATAAACAAGATTAACATGTAATATTTATATCATGTTTGATATTGATAAGGGTTAAGGAGAAAAATGAAACATGGAAGAAGGATAGGAAGTGAGTGAGGAAGAGTGTTAAAGTTTTAAATAGGGCAGCACAAAAGGCCTCAGTGAGAGGGTATAAAGCAGAAAAGGCCCTTGTTCATTTGTGTAAAGATCTGAAGAAAGTGTTCAATTAAAAAAATCTCCTTAAAATCTGTGTATTTAAATAACATACTAGATTAGTGTTAAATTATAATATTCTAATTACATAACAATGGTAAGAAGGTTGAACATCTCACAGTGTCCTGGAACTGGCATCAACATTGATTTAGTGTGTCCTGTTAGTATGGTTTATCATTTATTTATGGCATTTTGAAGGATGAATTTCTTATTTTATGTGATAACTCTACTAATGTTCTGACCTCCTACTACAGCAAATGTGTAATTTGGTTGGTTTTATCCGTGTGATAGAAAGGAAATCAATTAAACACATGTAGGTTCCAATGCACTAAAGCACATTTTAAATCAAATGTTAGTTTGAATACATGTACTAGATATCAACTTATTTTAAGGTTTTTAAAAAATGCTATTTGGATGGTACTATTATTTCCTTTAACTAGATATTTTGGATATGCTAGGAAATGGGGAATGCAAAGTAGGTCCTTTCAGTGTTTTTTTTTTTTTTTAATACTTAAGATTCTTCCTCTAATATATGTATTTTTTTTAGCTTGTTGCTTAGCTAAACTTTTTAAAAATCATTTGAGGATAAGAGGACAAGTATATTAACACTAATAACATTTCAATGCATTGTAAGATTGTTTTTTTTATGTTATGTTAGTCACCGTACAGTACATCATTAGTTTTTGATGTAGTGTTCAGTGATTCATTATTTGCATATAACACCTAGCGCTCATTACAGCATGTGCCCTCCTTCCTTAATACCCATCACCGGGCTACCCCATTCCCCTAACCCCCTCCCCCTGAAACCCTCAGATTGTTTCCCAGAGTCCATAGTCTCTCATGGCTTGTCTCCCCCTCTGATTTCCCCCCCTTCAGTTTTCCCTTCCTTCCCCTGATGTCTTCCATGTTATTCCTCATGTTCCCCATATAAGTGAAACCGTATGATAATTGACTTTCTCTGCATGACTTATTTCACTTAGCATAATCCCCTCCAGTTCCATCCATGTTGATGCAAATGGTGGGTATTCATCCTTTCTGATGGCTGAGTAATATTCCATTGTATATATGAAGCACATCTTTATCCATTCATCTGTTGAAGGGCATCTCAGCTCCTTCCACATTTGGCTATGGTGGACATTGCTGCTATGAACATTGGGGTGCATGTTCCCCTTCTTTTCACTACATGTGTATCTTTGGCATTGTACGATTTTAGTCCTCCTATTAAAATACTGTCCAATACACTTTAAGAATAGGATTCTTCATAATTTTTATTCTTCAAGTATAGGTCAAGAGAAGAGAGAATGACTACTACTGCACTCCATTTATCTATGTGCCAAACATGCTTCTCTTCTAATACTTAATCTTCTACAATTCAATCTAGTTCCTAGTTGGGAGATCACCGAGAAGAGTGGAGGTAGGCTTCATGCTCCCTTGTTCCCTCTGAGTCATGGTGCCTATTGAATTCAGTTTGGTAACCCTTGCAATTATATTTCAGTAGCATGAAATATTAACTCCCCAAAACTGCTAGACAGGGAAAGTATAAGCCATCTTCCTTACACAACATCTTTCCATGTTGCAAAAATTGATTTTGTCTGATTTCTCATGGTCGTGTAGAAGTTGTTATTTCAAGGCCCTTGTGATACTATTACATACGTTTTATATCACCTAAGTTATATTCCGTGTTAAGCACCACACTGCAATACCAGTTTAGAATTGTCTGCAGAAATAACAGTGCACTGCAATATATTCCATTTCTGCTTCATAATGAAACATCTTTAGCACATGCTATCCCTTACTGCCACCACTAAATTATATTTTGCTGTATGTTACATATAGTGTTTTTGCTTAATTTTGATTAGTAATATTGTGAAATAAACAGTGTATACTTAATATTTTCTAAGAGATTGAGGGAATGCAGAAATAGTTACTACCCAATTAACCTATTTTAGGAGGACTTTCTGCCTAAAGTAACATTTTAATTGAGTTGAAGAAAATAGTTTTGAATAGTTAAGTTATGTGGTACAGATTAAAGAAGTCACTGAATTGTGATTGAGGAAAAAACAAAATGAGAGTAAAGACATGATAGTAGAGTAAATGAATACAAATAGGTTTTAGTATAAACTGGAGGAGGGTCCTGAAAGTTAGACTAACATGGCGGATTATGAAGGTAGAGCTTGGTACAAGGGGGGGGGAATAAATGACTGGATGAGGGATGGGATTGTTGTAGCTACATTTCAGATTGATTATGAAGGGTAAGGTGGATCAAAAATAAGATGATTAAATTTTTTATATAAAACATTGGTTCTTTTATTTCAGTATACTTCTTTTTCTGTACAGGAAGTTATGTCCTAATAAAAATTAAAAAGCAAGTTGCATTTGGAAGATCAGGTCATCGTAACTCATTGACATTAGGCCACATAACTGAATAATGTCTTCCTTCAGTGAAATACATCAAATGAGATCAACAATTATGACTCATAAACATGCCTCGCAGGCATAAAACAGCAGGGAATTAGCATGTGAGGCTGATAAATATGCATGTAAATAAGCTCCCAAAGGAATAACATGGGTTTGATTGATAGGTTTAGAATTGGAACATATGTAAACCCCTTTATTCCTCATTCTGGTGTAGCTAAGTAAAGATGCGTTTTACTTGTTAAAAAGTTTCAATAACTTTGTAAATCTTAATGCCACATCTGTTTTTTTTTTGTTGTTGTTGTTGTTGGGTTTTTTGGTATGTCACTTGTAAGATTAATTGAACTGTCTACAGGCTGGATGGCCCTCACACAATAAATGGTGGAACATGTGAACGAGTGGCTGTGCATCTGGGGCTAGAAATAGGGTAACAATCTTCAGGAAACCTCTGTTTTTACATGGTAAAATGATGTATGGGTTTTGAAGATAAAGATGTGACATAGCAGTTAACTTGGACTCTCTAAATATACTCTTTCTGTATTTTGCTCCTAACAATGAATTTGTTTCTTCATTGATTTCATACTGCTGCTTTGATAGTCTTTAATTAAAATGTATCTTTTTTAATATCTTTTTTTTTTCTTCAGTTCTTGATACCTGTGCTTTTTCTGGCCCTTCCAAGTCGGTATCCATAAACTATTGTGGAACTGTACCAGAAGGCACATACTTAAAGAATAATCAGGTATTGAGGGTCTCACGCTTTGTGTCCATGCCTCTTAATCACTCGATGACTTTGGGAACTATTAATTCCTTCCTTCAGGCTCAAGTCATTTCAAGTAAATGGAAGGAGAAATGTGGCTTTTGATTTCCTGGTACAGAGTCATAAGCATAATTGCTGTGGAGGGCTCAGAGATTTTGCTAACTAAAGACATTATGGGACCATTTAGTGCCCAAGTCTGTAAGGAAAGAGCTTGCCTATCTCCCTCTAGTAATAAGCTAGTGAATAAGAAAGACCTTGTGGTTTCAAAGGAATCATATTTTGGTTTGGTTGAGATGTGACTGAATTCTCTACAGCCTGCATCCATCGTTCTGTAGACCAGGTTGTTGATAATGAACATTAGGCCTTCTGAGTTCTTCAGCTATGTTCTAGGTGCTTGGGATACATCAGTGAACAAAACAAAGATCCTTACCCTCATGGGAGCTTGCATTCTAGCAGCGGGAGATAGTAAATAACAAGCATAGTAGAGATTTAAGATAGTCTTAGAAAATGATAATTGCTTTGGAAAAACAAAATCAACATTGTAGTTTAAGGGGATTGATAGTGTATGAGTCATGAGGTTGCAAAATTAAATATCAAGGTACATCTAATGAAGAAAATTTTTTTGAGCTAATACTTGAACAAGATGAAGGAATGAGCCATCTGAATATTGGAGGCAAAGACTTTCCACGCTGAGGAAATAGCAAGTACAAAGGTCCTAAATGACTATACGCTGAATTGCCATCTTCAGTGGCCTTGCTGCTGGGTGCCTCCAAACTTTTGGTCATTCTTCCCTGTAGGCCTTTTGCATTTTGGCACATCATGTATTTTATGCTTTTTATTCAAAATGTGTACTTCCCTTTCAACATTATTTTTTCTTGACTTGGTTTCTGTCTTCACCTTAATACAGTGAAATTGAGTTAGAGGCAAGGGCAGGATTTTCTTTAGTATAGAAGAAAGAGCTATTGGAGAAAGTAGATTGAGTTAGGGGATATACAGTTCAGAATCTGAAAGTAAGGAAAACCAGGCAAATCAGTTGTCAAGATATAAGGGATTTAGTTCCAAGGTCCACAAAGTACAAGTTATAGTAATCAATTGGGAATGGTGATCAATCCCCCCTTGCCTCCTCCTCCCTATCCCCAAGCATTTGGAAACAGATAAGGGCAGGTTGTATGTGTGCGTGTGTGTGTGTGTGTGTGTGTGTGTGTGTGTGTGTGTGTGTGTAAGGGTTGTCATGGTAACTAGGAAACTCCACTGGCATTTAGTGGGCAAGTGCTAAGTGCTTTTTACTGCACTAAATAGTTCCACATAATGAAGAACTATCTTGCTCCAAATGCCCACAACTATACCACTGAGAAACACTGTTGCAAAAATACTGAGTACCAGGCTAGTCTAAGCAAGCAAGCAAGTCCTAGAGAACTGGGGAAGGCTGTTCTCTGGAAGAGTAAAGACTATGTCATGGGTCAATAATGGCAGCAATGGGAATTTCCTCCCTTAATGAGCTGGAAACTGTGATGAGTTTATGCTAGGTGCCATTGTGGGGAAGCAAAGACTTCTAAATAAAGTACGTATTTGTCTACACACATTTAAGTAAAGGCAGAGCTCTGCATAAGACCCTGTTAACCCTCATGCTTAAATATGACCACATGGTTACACAGTCACAATTTCATGTTATGGTGATCTGGTATTAGTCAGTGAAGCGGTCTTTAGGAATACATGTTTAAATATGTGATTGTCTGAGATAGGAATTCTGATCATTTAAAACTGGTCATTTTGTTCTTAAAGTTGCTAAGTTGTTTTAAAGACTTTATAGCAAATATTCCTATAGAGATTCTCTTGAAAATTAGAATTTTAATTTCCATGAAAACTCAGAAGTGAATATTGGCTATAGGTACCTTTTCTAGGTTAGCTTAGGAATAAAACAGTCTTACATACTAAAACGTCTGATCACTTAGAACCAAAATTGTATAGAAAGGGGAGAAATAATATTTTGAAAAACTTTCAGAAAGAGAATTTTAGATAAGTAGCAGGTCTCTTGACTGTTTTGTGCACTTCTGGACCCCCAGCACCACAACACAAACACTGAATGATTATTTTAATAAAAAGGATGAAATACTCTAGAGATAGAGCCTTAGGTTCCTGACCAGGACAAGAAGGTTTAACACTATGAGTGCATATTTCTCATCCTTTAATGAAAGAAAAAGGACCATTTCTAAGAAAGTACTTCTTGGTATTAACTTCAAAAGAAATGAATCAAATTGGCTCTTATAATAATCATTGATCTTAGGTAGAGATTATTGGCAAGGAGATTTTTTAAAGAAAATGTATAAATTTTCATAAAACTTTGCTAATTATTAGTTATTCTGTAATCTTGAGTAATTGTAATTTTTTGTATCTGTACCATGTTGGCCACCTGTATCCCAGAGGAGAAGGCAATGTAGCAGGTATACAGGGTATTTGTAATGAAACCTAGATTGAACCCTAACCTTGTAGCTGCTGCTTCACTGTCAGGATGGAAGGAGATGGAGATTGGCTAAGAAGGGCTAGCAGAAGGGGACCCTAACTAGGTCGACTTTGGAATCAGCATACTTGATAAAATCAGAAAGGCACTGAACAACTGGATGAAGGATCAGGACCAGAATAATAACAATAAAACATACTACTAAAAAAAAAAAAATGCTATCTATAGCAAAGCAAAGTATTTATGGTAATGTCATTAAGATTTTGAAGGGAGAAAGATCTGGATGGGTTTTTAAAAAGCAAGAGTGGATAAATGGAAATCAGATGTAATACCCATTATTAATATTTAAGCATGCATAACAGCATATTTTTTGATATCTTTTTACTTTAAAAAATACTAAATATTTATTGGGGCTTTCAGAAATTCACTTCCAAAATTCAGTCTTCCTCATCCTGTTTTCATTATAAGCTTTTAAATTTCTTTGTGATAAAATTTCCATCCAATTATTTTTCAGTAACTTAACTATTTTTGTTGAGATGGACTACTTTAGTTCCTTTGATGAAACTAAACAAAACCAAAGACATAATTCCTAAAAAATTATAATTCTGAGGAAAGGGCCTAAGTCAGTGAAATGGAGGGTCCTTTATTCCTATAGGAATCTCTTGTCTAGTGGTCTCTAACTTCATCCAAAGAGAAAAAAAAATTCTTAAAGGAATGATGGCTAGCCTCTGTATTAGGTCTCAATCTCCCAACCTAAATTATGCCGTGAACCAATAAATTATCTAAAATTTTCATCACTGTTTACTGGAGCTAGGGAAAAGAGAAGGTAAGCAGGTAGAGGAGAGAACTGAAAATGAGGTAATTTAAAAAGTGTTTGCCTGCACATTACCTTAGATGAGTTTTCTCATACGTTAGCTGTTTTAACTACTTAAACAGTAGCTATAGAAGTATCAGTTCAGGAACCTGTTGTACAGATATTTTTTTGTATTTGGTTTATTCATCTGTTTGCCAAACTAAATTACTTGTTTTTTGAAAGCAGAGGTTCTGTGTTTCATCCTTGAATTCCCATAGGCACATAGGAGAAGCTCACTAAGTTTTTACTAAATAACTGACTCAGATGTTTTAGCTAGCAAACATGCTTACAACAAGGCAGTAGCATTTCATCATGTTATGAGAATACTGACTTGTAGTCTCACTGGGACCTCTTCTTCCATTGATGTGGACTATAGAGATGCTTATAGGCAGAGCCAAAACACTTCTCAAGAAGCAATCCATGTGAGAAATACTGTGTTGATACCTCAGAGTTTTGTGCTATAAAAGATAGCAAGGATCTGGAAAGTATGAAAAGAAAATGCAGTTTTCTAAAACAATTGAGAGGCAGCTCAGGTCTGTACAACGTCTGAGTTGAAATAACATCTTGTCTTAATGTATCAACCAGAAGGAATTGGCTAAAAATATATTCCTCCAGGAATTGCCTTACTTAAATGACTTTGGTATTTACCATGTGTGCATTTGAACGTGGCCCCCCTAAACAAAGATTTGAATTTGGAAATATTTGATACCGAATACTTACTCTCAATAGTTACACAGTAGAATCCATTTTTCTTGAAATATTTCTCAATTTATGATATTGTAACCACATGACCTATTTGGAGAACAAAATATATATTCATGTTTGCCACAGCAGGAAGGTTAGCTATCAGTTTATCCATGTTTATAAAGTGTATAATAAATTGAAAATAAATTTGTATATATTTGTGGAGTGGAGAGTGGAGTCAGTTTCTTTTCCTGAGGATGAAGTATGATGTGAAAGCGAACAATCAAGTTTTATTTCTTAGATGTCTGCTCTCTGCAGCTAACAGAATGATTCCTTTCAAATCTTTTCCCCTCTCCCAGAAAACTCCCTGTTTGACATTAGGTAATGAAAGTTATTTGCTAATGTCTACCAAAGCCTTTTCTTTATCTCATGTAACACTCTCACCTTCAGGTGCTAAGGTTGGTTAAGGTATTTATTACTTTGCCAACTTTGACTATTTGAATGGACATTTTTTTTTCCTGTAGTAAATATTTTAGGCATTGAGGGCCATATGGTCTAGAACAACTATTCAACTCATTCCTTATAATATGGAAGTAGCCACAGAAAACTTGTAAATGAGTGGATATGGCTGTGTTCCAATAAAACTTTATTTTGATGAATAAAATTTGCATGTCATATAATTTTCATTATATGTGTCAAAAGTCTTTATGATTTTTAAAAAAATCTTAAAATATAGAAATCATTATTTTTTTAATTTTTATTATTATTTTTAAAGTTCTTATTTAAATTCCAGTTAATATATAATGTAACATTAGTTTCAGATGTAGAATTTAGTGATTCAACACTAATGTACAAAACCTGGTACCCATCACAAAAAGTAAACTCCTTAATCCCCATCACCTATTTAACCCGTCCTCTCACCTACCGCCCCTCTGGTAACTATCAGTTTATCTTAATAGTTAAGAGTCTGTTTCTTGGTTTGCCTCTCTGCCTCTTTTTTCCCCCCATGCTTATTTTGTTTCTTAAATTCCACATATGAGTGAAATCATATGGTATTTGTCTTTCTCTGACTGACTTAATTTCACTTAGCATAATACTTTCTAGCTCCATACACGTCATTGCTGATGGCAAGGTTTCATTCTTTTTTATGGCTGAGTAATATTCCATTGTATGTATATACCAAATTTTCTTTATCCATCCATCAGTTGATGGACATTTGGACTGTTTTCATAATTTGGCTGTAGTAGATAATGCTGCTATAAACATTGGAGTGCATGTATCCCTTTGAATTAGCATTTTTGTATTCTTTGGGTAAATACCTAGTAGTGCCATTGTTGAATTGTAGGGTAGTTCTATTTTTAACTTTCTGAGGAACCTCCATACTATTTTCCAGAGTGGCTGCACCAGTTTACATTGCATAGAAACCTTTCTTAGCTCAGAGTCCATACAAAAACAGCTAGAATTTCTGGACCCCTGATCTGGACTTGTTTAGGAAGAATCATTGGTTTTGCTTGCTTGAAAGTTTCTTTTCAATATAATTTTTGATGATCTCTTTTGGTATCTTAATGGAAACCAAACTACTATAAATAGCTTAAGTTTTATAAAGTAGGTTGGTTGCACTATGTGGTAGTGTGAGTTCAGGAGCTCCAGGATGGCTCAGGTTATGATATCAGGATCCTGGGATCTAGCCCCACATTGGACTCCGTGCTCATGGGGGAGTCTGCTTCTCGCTCTCCCTCTGCCCCTGCCCCGAATCATGTGTGCTGTCTTTCTCTCTCTTTCTCTAATAAAACAAAATCTTTAAAAAAAATAAAATAAAATGGTGAGTTCATTCTGTTTGTTTGGTGCTGGGAAGACTAAAGTGAAGGAGAGAATACCTAGGTCCAAGGAATTCATGATCTTTTGAAAAAAATAAAGATCTCATTTAAAATGTACCTTGTACACAGCTAGGGTTTTACTTGGCCAGGGACATTTAAAATATAGTGAGTGGTAAAGCCAGAGATACCAGAAAAGGTTGTACAGCATGTTGAAAAGGTGTTTATCTGGGACTGAGTGGAGCATAGATTTCTTGTTGCTGATGGCAAGAAATAAGGGAATAATAAGTGGCATGACGTAGAGTGGATTACAAAACTGAGAGATGGAATCAAGCAAATTAGAAGACTAGGTTACCGGTTATTTGGGAGGCTATTTCAATGAGGTTTGAGATGATGAGGCTGTCAAGAAGGAGCCCAGGTGAGCTCTTTTCTTTAGAGCCATAGTAAGTAAATGACATAGTAAGCAAATGAGAAATTAGACAAACGTTCTTAGGATCTGGAAGATTTGAATAAAATATGAGGGTAATGAAGGAAATTAATTTACCACCACCATCCCCTTCTCCCATTTATTAGGAAAGAGCAGAACTGACTACTTCAAGAATGAGTAAACAGTCAAAAAAAGATCAAAAGATTCAATAGTATAAAATAAGGGGAGCACTGTTCTTAGAGTGCAGAGAAAATACATATTTGTGGAAAAGATTAAAATCTAGGAAAATAAATTTTATTAAAATATGCTTTATTATCTTCTATAAGCATACATGTTCTTTTGAAATAAAGTATGAAAAATATTAGTTAAAAGACAGGCAAGAAGAAATCTGGCTGAGAATACAGGAAAAGGTAAGAGGGAGCTGAAGAAAAATTATAAGAAATTAAAATACAGTAGCTGAAATGAAATATCTGTTAGAAGCAGTAAAGAACAGAATCAATAAAGCAGAAATTCAAAGTGTAGATAGGGAGGACAAATTGCAAGGACTGTATAAATTGAGGTGATGGGTGTGATTAGAACCAAAGTCCCTTATGGAACATTGAGATTGTAGAAGGGGATTGGGGAAAATAGAAGACCACTTCATAAGGACCTTTGATCCTTTAAGAATTTAGATTTGAAATAGTAATCAGGTGAAACAAAACACATACATATACATATACATACAACTGCAAGCCTTTGACTTATGTCTTACCTGGGTAAACATGATTATTTATGTGAAGACTATTCTGGTAGTTGTTTTTAGAACTATTGAGAGAGAAAATGAAAGCAGATACTGAGTCTTTTAAGAAGTAGCAGTGTATGGATTAGGTTATGAAACCAGGAGAAGGAGTGTGGTAGCTTTACAAATGAAGAACAATGTAAGCAACTTTAAAGCATTGTCTATAATGAATTGGCACAACTCAGTAACTATCAGATACAGAGGGGAAAGAGTGAAAACTTCTGAGTCTGGAATTCGAGAGAATCCCATAGTGCATGCGTAAGAACATATTAACAAAACCTGCAATGTAAGGAAAGGAGACTTTCATCCAAACCGTGGTAGGTGTGTGTTTGTGTGTCTAAAGAAAACATGAACAATTACCCTAACAAAAATGAAGTTAAACTGTGCTTGCATTATTGCTTTGGTATTAACATGCTTAAGAGTAATACACACCATAAACTACATAAACTTCTGATTATACTGTGTTGTCCTATCCTGTGCTTGAATAAACCTACTGTAGAATTTTATTTTTTGTGCTTTATGCTTTATTTGCAAGTTAACATTTTAATAATTATCATAAATAGTTACCTGATTTGCATATTCTGGTTCATAATCCAACTGTTCTGTGGATCAACCACAGTTCTCTTATTATTCATGCCAAGACTTCTATATTAGTCTGAAAATCTATCCTAGACTGCATTTCTGTTTCCAGTTTTCTGAGCTTTTTATAACTCTTAAGTATAGTGCTTTTTTAATCAAAAGATTGAATCATGTATGTGCTAGTATAATAATCTCTCTGACCCACTATTATATGGAAGCTAATTTTTGTTATTATATGATTACCAACATATTTATGTAGTATCTTTTTAAAAAACTTTCATAGCTCTATGAGTTTGATATTCAAGTGGTATTTAAGTGATCCTTGATCTTTTGTCCTTTCACAATATATATTGAAATGAAAAATCGTGGGGCCTGCATACTAAGAACTGAAAAACTTAGAAAACATTACCTTTGAGAATCAAATTATAAAATATATATAAAATAGATACAAGTAGAAATGGTCCTTTTAGGCAGAATGAGAGACGAGATTAAGAATTTGGCTGTAGTGTAACTAATGATACTAACATACCTAGAGAAACTTAATCTGTGGGAAGGACAGTCTGCTGGAAAAGGAAAGAAGGAAATATTGGCAATAACCCTTTCAGCGTTAGTTATAGAAGGAGCAGTTGTATTAGAAATCCACAGTGTTCTCAACGGGTATTTCCAAAGATATGGAAGGATGAATGCATCAGCTTAGAAGAATGTGAAGCCATTAAAATTAGAGTCTTCTAATCCCCTTTTACTATGGCATTTTCCTTATTAATTTACATTCTGAAACCTTAACTTCCCAGGTTGTTTTTCTTACATGTAGAGACTGTGGTAGTTAGACTTCCACAAATATCTGATCCTTCTCACAGATCTTTTTTTTTTTTTTTTTGGCTCCACATAATGCATTCATTAATTGGCATATATACTTTAATTTCTTATATGAAAAGAATTGGCTTGAAGTACCTGATTGCAGTAAAATCTGATATACTGAAGAAGTCAGTCTTTAGGATTTAAAACCGAGTACCAACCACCGGAGTGCTAGAGGTACAAACAAGAAATAGATCACATTCCATGAAGGCTAGTTAACTTTAACCCCATATGATATCTTCCTGCTGTGTAATGTAATATAATCTGATATATCCTGCTAGATTTTTTTTTTTTATCCTGTCCTTGTCTGCTGTTTGCCATAAACTTATGGGATCAATATTGCAAGGAAAACTCCTCATATTTTTTCTAAGGCATCATGCCTTCAGTTCTTCTGTTACCTGTGAATGATTTTTTTTATGTTAATCACCATACATTACATCATTTGTTCTTGATGTAGTGATCCATGATTTATTGTTTGCGTATACCACCCAGTGCTCCATGCAGAACGTGCCCTCTTTATACCCGTCACCAGGCTAACCCATCCCCCCTGAGTGCTGAAGTGGCTGGGCAGTGAATCTAGGCCCAGTATCTAGGGAGAGACAGATTTTTTTTTACAGAGAGAGGCAAAGTGCAAGTACTGACTTACCTGGGCAAGGCACAATCAGACACAGAAAAAATTCAACTAAAATGATTATTGAATTGTTGGAGGCCAAGTGTTTACTGGTGAGGAAAGGTGAAACCCCTGGTAGCCACAAAAATAGGAGACCCCAGACCCTTGTGTAGATTTTTCTTCATGAACCTTACCAGCCAATAAAAGAAAATCCCCCGTTTGGTGAAGAACTGGAGGATGACTACAGCAGCCACAGCAGGAAGAACAATAAACTCCACCTGGATTCTTCTTCCTCCTTTCTCTTATAGAACAAAGCCATATTCTCTTGGGAGAGCTGCAACCCTTATTGTTGCCTTAGGACACTGGTGGAATCTCTTTGTAGCTGGGCAATTGGAACAGGGAGGGGAAGCCCTTAAGCCTTAGGGGAGGGGCAGGAATATCTACAGGAACTAGAAGTATACTTTGGGAGAGGAAGGATCACTAAAAAGGAATATACATGAGATCTAGGGACACAGTGCTTACCTAAGACTAAGTCTTAACCAGAAGATCAAAGAAGACACTCCCCTATTTTTCACTCCCTTTTGCCAGGATAACAAGTGTCAAATATAAGTAATTTGCAAGAGACAGATCTGGTGAGCATAAAGCCTTAGAACTGAGTGTGGAACAGTTAGGAGAATGAAAAAAAAATTCTTTGGCAAACTGAATTCTCCATCCCCAGCACAAGATATCGTTATAGAAATTTTCGGCCTGTGGTGCACTGAGTGTAGCCATAGCAATGACAGATTTCAAACCTAGTTTAACTCCTAGTTAGATTAATTTAAACACCTTTGCTAAAAGTTCTAGTGGAAGTGTGTGCTCATTTCCAAGATAAAAATCATCTTAGTCTTTACTATCATACACATGATGACAGTAATACATAAGATCTTTAATAAAAAGTTACAAAGCATATGAAAAGGGAAGAAAATAAACTCAAAAGAGATAAAGCAATCATCAAAAGTAGACATAGCAGTGACACATGTTGGAACTGTATCACAAGGTATTTTAAGTAACTAGGAATTACATGTTAAAGGCTCTGGTAGAAAATCTGGACAGCATGAAAATCAGATGGTTAATTTCAGCAGAGATAGATATGAAAATTATATCAACAAATGGAATGGAAATCCTAGAAATTTAAAACACAGTAACAGAGAGAATGCCTATGACAGGATCATAAGTAGAATTGACACAGGCAAAAAAGAACGGGCAAATGGGAATATATATCAACAGAAATTACCCAAATTGAAACAGAGAAATAAGAAACACCCGAGAACCATGAGACAATATCAAATTGTCCATGTAATTGGCATCCCATAAGAAGAGAGGTAGGGAAGAAATATTTGAAGAAATAATGGCCAGTAATTTTCCCAAATTAATGATAGATACTAAACTACAGATTCAAGAAGCTCAGACAACACAAAGAATACAGAAAACAAAAATAATTTTAAAATTTAGTCATATTATATTCAAACCGATAAAAACAAACAAAAATTCTTAAAGGTAACTAGAAAAAAAAAGTGTTAGAGCAACAATAGAAAACTAATACAAAAAATACACACAGAAGTAGGTAAGAGCAGATTTCTCTTCAGAAATCATGGAAGCTGGAAAATCATAGAATGACAACTTTAATGTGCTGAAAGGGGCCCCAACCCCCAAATATTTCTACACTTTAATTTCCAGAACCTGTGAATGTGTTACCTTATATGGCAGAAAGGACTTTGCAGATGTTTTTAAGGTTACACATATTTAGATCAGAAAGTTATTAGGTATTTTCTGGGTGGCCTCAGTCTCATCATATGAATCCTTAACAGCTTAGAACCTTTACAGCTGCAGTTAGAGAGAAACAACAGTAGAGGGGCAGGAGAGAGATAAAGTGTGAAACAGACTTGGTTCATTGCTGTGGCTTTGAAGATGGAGGAAGGCAAGGAATTCAGGTGGCCTCTGGAAGCTGGGAACAGTTCTCTACTTACAGTTCTTAAGGAATTGGGGACCTCAGTTCCTAAGGAACTGACTTATTTGAACAACTGAATGAACAAGGAAACAAATTTTCCCTAGGGCCGTCAAGGTACACAGACCTGCTTACACCTTAATTTTAGCCCAGTGAGACCTATATTAGAATTCTAACCTACAGAACTGTAAGATAATATGTGTTAATAAGCTTCTAAGCTTGTGATTATTTGTTGTAGCAACAATACAAAACTAACACAAATTACTTAGGTCAAAAGTAAATGAATATAGAGAAAGATACATCATGCAAACACTTAACAGGAAAGCTAGAGTAACTGTTAATATCAGAGTAAATAGACTTCAGAACAAAGGTTATTATAAGGGATAAAAAGTGACATTACATCTCATTATGTCTGGCTTATTTCACTTAGCTAATGTTTTTGAGGTTCACTCACGTTGTAGCATGTATTAGTACCGTGTTCCTTCTTTATTGTTGAATAGCATTCCACTGTATGGATATACCATTTCTCTTTATTCAGTGGTTAATATTTGTATGGTTTCCAGTTTGGGGCTATTATAAACAATGGTGTTATAAACATTTGAACACAGATCTTTGTGTATACACATGTATTCTATTCATTTTTCTTGGAGAGATTCTTAGTGTAGAATTGCTGGGTCATATGGTAAATTTATGTTTAACTTGTGAAGAAACTGGCATACTGTTTTCCAAAGAAGTGGCTGCACTATTTTATATTTCGAGTAGCAATGTATGAGAGCTTCAGTTTCTCCACATCATCACTATTTTCTCTTTTTGTTCTTAGCTACTCTTTAGGCCTGATTTAGCCACTTTACCATTGTTCTAGTCTGTGGGAAAGAAAGGAAATTAATACAGGGCATCAGAATTTTTTTTTTTTTTTAAATCCTTGTACCTGCGGGACTACATCTAGGCATAATGTAGCTGTGAGGTGTAGTCTGTGGGTTGCCATAGGCCCAACAAAAAGGGGAAAACAGATTTGGGGTAGCAGTCTGTATTCTGTAATACTTGAATGCAGAGTATCTAATTCACAGCACGCAGATGTTCTTCTTTCAGGCATTGACTTGCATCAAGTTACTGCTCACATGGACAGTTCTATATGTATGCTCTAGGGTGAGCAGCAGTAGGAGTATATTCACCAATATATTTGGTGGTTTATAATTATGCTGTGAAGATAAACTATTGTTTAAAATTCTGTATAGCCAGTGAAGGGTGTTTTTGTGTTTTTGTGTTTTTTTTTTTCAGTGTTTTCCTGGACACTTTTTTTTATTAGGTTATGTTAATCACCATACATTACATCATTAGTTTTTGATGTCGTGTTCCATGATTCATTGTTTGCGTATAACATCCAGTGCTCCATTCAATACGTGCCCTCTTTAATACCCATCACCAGGCTAACCCATCTCCCCACCCCCCTCCCCTCTAGAGCCTTCAGTTTGTTTCTCAGAGTCCATAGTCTCTCATGGTTTGTCTCCCCCTCCGATTTCCCCCCCTTCATTTTTCCCTTCCTGCTATCTTCTTCTTCTTTTTTTTTTTTTAACATATAATGTATTACTTGTTTCAGAGGTACAGTTCTGTGATTCATCAGTCTTACACAATTCACAGCACTCACCATAGCATATATCTTCTCCAATGTCTATCACCCATCCACCCCATCCCTCCCCCCCCAACTCCAGCGACCCTCAGTTTGTTTCCTGTTTTATGATAGTATTAACCCGTATATTGTATTCAAATTCTAGAATATATAGTGCATTTCATTAAAAATTCAAGGAAATCTGTCAAAAAATTAATGGTAGATCTGTGGGTCGCTTTTTTTCTTCCTGTATGAATCTGCATTTAAAGTTTTCCACAATAATCATGTATGAGTTTTGTGATTTTTATCAATTTGCATTAATTTTGTAATTTTATTTGTACTTTTCCACCAACCAATTTAGTTTTGTGTCTTAAGGCAGCCAGGGAAAGATTTATGCACAAAGATATTTATCACAGTGTTATTAAAAACAGGTCACTATTTTAAATACAGAAATATCCACTGATAAAAAATGATTAAATTATAGAACATTCATTGATTACTATGCAGCCATTTAAAATTTTGTTGTAAATAAGTTTTTAAAATAACATGTGAGAGGTGCTTACACTTGTAATACATGAGATAATAGAACACAAAATTGTTTAGGGTATAATTGCAATTTTATAGAAAAAAAGACAAAGGAAAATATTTTCCGCCGTGTAATTCTATTATAGGTGTTTTTTTCCTTTCTTTTTTCTTTCCTTCTTCTTTTTCAAAAATCTTTATTTTTTGCTAATTTTTATCTTAATAATTTCTTTCAAATGTACAACTTTTTAATGTATATGTATTTTTTAGTGGAAAAATAAAATATATCTAAGAAATGAAAGAAAAGTGAATGCTAGAGTGGATGAGATTAATTTCTACATTGTGTTGTAATCTCGTTTTTCATTTAGATGACCTTTACATTTATTCTTTATGCTGAAACCATATTTGAATACAGCTGCAAAGATAATTAGATTATATTGATGATTTAGGTAATACGATAGTCATGTTTTTAAAAAGTTTTGAATTTTGAAGATTTACTAGCAGCTTACCCATGGTTCTTTGAGGTTCTGTCCATTTTAATATTTTAATCTTACTCTATTCTTCAGATTGGCTAACTTCTTTTGATCTCTTTTCTAGTTCATTCACTTGTTCCTCTGTCAACTCCATGTTAATTTTGAGCCCATCTACTGCTTTTTTTAAAATTAGATACTTCGTACTTTATAGTTTTAAAATTTTAATTTGATTCTTTTTAATAGTTTTTTTTCTTTTCTTTTCTTTTCTTTTTTACTGTGAACATCGATCTTTCAAGAGTGTGTTTCATGGCAAAAGTTGTATAGTAGGTTCTATAAATCTTTGTTGATTCCAACATCTGGGCCATCTCAGGGTTGATTGTATTATACCTTGAAAATTGGCCAGTTTTTCCTTGTTCTTGATATATCAAGTAATTTTGGATTATATCATGAACATTTTGAATATTTGGTTTCAGAACTCTAGATCCTGTTAAATCATCCAGAGATATATTTTCTTTTGTTTCCTTTCTCCTTTCTTTTTCCATTTTTCTCTCCCTGCCCCATGGTGGTTTCAGTGTCAGTTCAGTGTTCAAATTCTTTTCTATCTTTTTTGAGTTCAACTTGCACGCAATCCTTAGGGTTTAGTCTGGGAATTTGGTGGTAGTTTATATCATAGGTTCATTTTCAAAGCTTTTGCTGTGCTACTTCGTGTATGTTTTGAGCATATACAGCTTAGGGGTGAGCCTAGGATTTGTGTTGGTTTGTATACAGAATTAGAGAATCCCCTGATCCAGTGTATTCTTCTCCAGGATAAACACCTGCACCCCCACACTCTCTGGCTTGTTATATCGAAATTTTTGCTTCTCATGCTATCATATAGTTCTACACAAATGGGCCCACTTTTGTGGCAAAATGATGAGAGAAAGAGAAAAGAAAAAAATATATAATGGAGGTTCCTCATTGTTCACACAATAGGGACTTCCTTTCCTAGTATTCTGTCTGAAAAGATAGCTTTATTCCTCAGGGTTTTACATGCCCCCACAACTGCTACCGTCCACCCACTGTGGCAGTGTAGTTCTACAGTTAGGCCTGGCCTTGTTGCAAGGTTGAAAGTGAAAAAATGGGAAAAGAAAGGATTCTTTTCCCAGTGCCAGAAAAACAGGATTGGAATTTTTGCTCTCAGTGCCTGCTATGTATTTAGTTGTTATGTTCAGCCTGAACTGAGCTCAAAGCTGGGAGATAAAGGAGAAAAAAAACCTCAAACACTGTCCACCACTGTATCTTTGAGTCCTTGTCCAGTATGCCTGCTATTGTTTACATTTCAGAGTCCTCAAGAAGTTGCTTTTAGTACTTTCCTCAGAGTTTTTAGCTGAAATCAGTGGGAGAGAGAGGCTTACTCTTCATGGGACTAGAAATCATACTAATAATCTATAATATACTATTTTACTGTTTCTTCTGTTTTTATTTTATGTGTGTGTGTGACCAGATGTCAATCTTATTTAGAAACCAAATTAATTTCTGATCTATATAGAAAGCAGTTTATAAAAATAAAATTTAAAATAAATAAAATTACTAATAATCAAATTAAGAGAATTCTTCATTATATACAGAAATGAAATATTAGCACAGTTATTTACTTTTCCACCATAGGAATAATATCAAATCATTTCAGAGGATTTCAAATTTCAAATCCTCATTTAAACTATCTTAGAATTAAGTATGCAGTTGTCTTTGCCCATTTTATCAGGTTATCTTATGGTGCAGATCCTAATTGATCTCTTAGTTTCCATCTTGCCTCCCACTTTCAATCCATTATTCATAGCTAGAATCATCTTTCAAACATGAAATAGATCTTTTTCATCATTTTAAGACTTACGGAGGGGGCGGAGCAAGATGGCGGAGGAGTAGGAGACCTGGATTTTGTCTGGTCTCAGGAATTCAGCTGGATAGGGATCAAACCATTCTGAACACCTACGAACTCAACAGGAGATCCAAGAGAAGAACAGCAACAACTCTCTGAACAGAGAAGCGACCACTTACTGGAAGGTAGGATGTGCGGAGAAGTGAATCCGAGGCGATATTTGGGAGGATAGACGGCGGGGGAGGGGGGCCCGTTGGCTGCTTCTGGCAAGTGTTAGAGCAGGGGAGCACAAAATCAAACTTTTAGAAGTCGGCTCCGCTGAGGGATGTCGCTCCAGTGGCTAAGCTGGGGGTGGAACCCTCGCGGGACAGTGTGGTCTCAGGACCCTCGGGGTCACAGAAAGACCGGGGGTGCCTGAGTGTGGCAGAGCTCCCAGGTATCAGAGCGGGGAAGCCGGCTGCAGAGACGGAGCTGAGGAGTGGGCTCTCAGCTTGGGGTTGCCATAAAGTGTGATTGGTGACAGTTGGGCCACTGCGCCTCCAGCAGGGACCCAGCAAGCACAGATCCAGGGAGACTCCCCTTCCTCCCCCGGGAGGAATGGCGCGGGAGCGCACCACAGGGATCTGCTGAGTTTGGAGACTCCACACGGGGTCGTGTGCCAGAGATAGAAATGCTCCGTCACAGGCCGGGTGAGCACGGCGTGCAGCCGGAGATCGGGGAGACGGGAGTGACTGACTGCTTTTCTCTGGGGGCGCACTGAGGAGCGGGCCGAGTTATCAGCTCCTCTGGGCAGAGATTGGGAGGCCACCATTTTCACTCTCATTCTCCAAAGCTGTACGGAAAGGTTGCAGGGAACAAAAGCTCCCGAGAGCAAACCCGAGCAGATTGCTAAACCCGGACTGACAAGGGCGGGGCAATTCTGCCTCTGGCAAAGGCATTTGGGAACCAAGGCAACAGGCCCCTCCCCCAGAAGATCAGCACGAACAGCCAGCAAGCCAAGACGAAGTTTACCGATCAAGGAGAACGGGAGAACTCCAGCACTAGGGGAATACTGCACATAGAATTCATGGCTTTTTTACCATGATTCATTAGTTTTTCAAAGTTAATTTTTTAATTTTTCTTTTTCCCTTTTTCAACCAACATCTTATCAATCCCTTTTTGAAAAAAAAAAAAAAACATTTTTATTTTTCATTTTTAGAGTCATATTCTATCCCTTCATAGTAGATACCCTTATTTTTGGCATATATACATATAAGTTGTTTTCTCTTTAAAATTTTGAGATACAGTTTCTTCTAACAGATCAAAATATACCCTAAATCACTAGTGTATGGCTTTGTTCTAGTCTCCTGCCTGATCACATTCTCTCACTTTTTTTTTAAATCTTTTTCTTTCTTTTTTCAAACCTCTTATCTTATCAATTCCTTTTATAAAAATCTTTTATAATTTTCATCTTTACATTCATCTTCCACCCCTTCATTATATCAACCCTGATTTTGTACATATTTAAGTCTTTCTTTCTTTAAAATTTGAGGAGGCACTTTCTTCTAACAGACCAAAATACACCCAAAATCTAGTGTGTGGCACCAATCTGCACTAGCCTGATCATATTTGATCATATTGGTTTTTTTGTTTTGTTCTTTGTTTGTTTTTATTTTCTTCTTTTTCTTTTTTTTTCCTCTTTCTTTTTTCTTCTCCCCCTTTCTTTTCCCTTGGTTTCAGGTCTTTTCTGATTTGTTTAGAGTATATTTGCTAGGGACGTTGTTAACCTGTTAGCATTTTGTTCTTTCATTCATCTATTCTCCTCTGGACAAAATGACAAGATGAAAAAAATCACCTCAGCAAAAAGAACAAGAGGTAGTACTGTCTGCCAGGGACCTACTCAATACGGATATTAGTACGATGTTGGACCTAGAATTCAGAATCATGATTTTAAAGATACTAGCTGGGCTTGAAAAAAGCATGGAAGTTATTAGAGACACACTTCCTGGAGAAATAAAAGAACTAAAATCTAACCGAATCAAAATCAAAAAGGCTACTAATGAGGTGTAATCAAAAATAGGGGCACTAATTGCTAGGATAAATGAGGCAGAAGAGAGAATCAGTGATATAGAAGACCAAATGATGGAAAATCAAGAAGCTGAGAAAAAGAGAGATAAACAACTACTGTATCACGAGGGCAGAATTCGAGAGATAAGTGATACGATAAGACAAAACAACATTAGAATAATTGGGATCCCAGAAGAAAGAGAGAGAGGGACAGAAGGTATATTGGAGCAAATTATAGCAGAGAACTTCCCTAATTTGGGGAAGGAAACAGGCATGAAAATCCAGGAGGCACAGAGAACCCCTCTCAAAATCAATAAAAATAGGTCAACACCCTGACATCTAATAGTAAAACTTAGGAGTCTCAGAGACAAAGAGAAAATCTTGAAAGCAGCTCGGGAGAAGAGATATGTAACCTATAATGGTAGAAACATTAGATTGGCAACAGACCTATCCACAGAGACCCGGCAGGCCAGAAAGGACTGGCATGATATCTTCAGAGCACTAAACAAGAAAAATATGTAGCCAAGAATACTATAGCCAGCTAGGCTGTCATTGAAAATAGAAGGAAAGATAAAAAGCTTCCAGGACAAACAAGAACTAAAGGAATTTGCAAACACGAAACCAGCCCTCCAAGAAATATTGAAAGGGGTCCTCTAAGCAAAGAGAGAGCTTAAAAGCAGCATAGACCAGAAAGGAATACAGACAATATACAGTAACAGTCACCTTATGGGCAATAAAATGGCACTAAATTCATATGTTTCAATAGCTACCCTGAGTGTAAATGGGCTAAAAGCCCCAATTAAAAGACACAGGCTATCAGATTGGATAAAAAAATAAGACCCACTGATATGCTGCCTGCAAGAGACTCATTTTAGACCCAAAGACACCTCCAGATTGAAAGTGAGGGGGTGGAAAACCATTTACCATGCTAATGGACACCAAAAGAAAGCTGGGGTGGCAATCCTTATATCAGACAAAATAGATTTTAAAACAAAGACTGTAATAAGAGATGAGGAAGGACACTCTATCCTATTTAAAGGGTCTGTCCAACAAGAAGATCTAACAATTGTATATATCTATGCCCCTAACGTGGGAGCAGCCAATTATATAAGGCAATTAATAACAAAAGCAAAGAAACACATTGACAACAATACAATAATAGTGGGGGACTTTAACTCCCCCCTGACTGAAATGGACAGATCATCTAAGCAAAAGATCAACGAGGAAATAAAGACTTTAAATGACACACTGGACCAAATGGACTTCACAGACATATTCAGAACATTCCATCCCAAAGCAACAGAATAGACATTCTTCTCTAGTGCCCATGGAACATTCTCCAGAATAGATCACATCCTAGGTCACAAATCAGGTCTCAACCGGTACCAAAAGATTGGGATTATTCCCTGAATATTTTCAGACCACAGTAGGGCTTTGAAACTAGAACTCAATCACAAGAGGAAAGTCAGAAAGAACCTAAATACATGGAGGCTAAAGAGCATCCTACTAAAGAGTGAATGGGTCAACCAGTAAATTAAAGAAGAATTTAAAAAATTCATGGAAACCAATGAAAATGAAAACACAACTGTTCAAAATCATTGGGGTACAGCAAAGGCAGTCCTAAGAGGAAAGTATATAGCAATACAAGCCTTTCTCAAGAAACTAGAAAGGTCTCAAATACACAACCTAACCCTACACCTAAAGGAGCTAGAGGAAAAAACAGCAAATAAAGCCTAAACCCAGCAGGAGAAGAGAAATAATAAAGATCAGAGCAGAAATCAATGAACTAGAAACCAAAAGAACAGTAGAACAGATCAATGAAACTAGGAGCTGGTTCTTTGAAAGAATTAAGAAGATTGATAAACCCCTGGCCAGACTTATCAAAAAGAAAAGAGAAATGACCCAAATCCACAAAATCATGAATGAAAGAGGAGTGATCACAGCCAACACCAAAGAAATACAAATAATTATAAGAACATAGTATGAGCAACTCTATGCCAGCAAATTAGAGAACCTGGAAGAAATGGGTGCATTACTAGAGATGTATCAACTACCAAAATTGAACCAGGAGGAAATAGAAAACCTAAACAGACCTATAACCACTAAGCAAATTGAAGCAGTCATCAAAAATCTCCCAAGGAACAAAAGCCCAGGGCCAGATGGCTTCCCAGGGGAATTCTACCAAACATTTCAAGAAGAATTAATACCGATTCTCCTGAAGCTGTTCCAAAAAATAGAAATGGAAGGAAAACTTCCAAACTCATTTTATGAGGCCAGCATTGCCTTGATCCCAAAACCAGACAAAGACCCCATCAAAAAGGAGAATTACAGACCAATATCCTTGATGAACATGGATGCAAAAATTCTCACCAAAATACTAGCCAGTAGGATCCAACAGTACATTAAAAGGATTATCCACCATGACCAAGTGGGATTTATCCCTGGGCTGCAAGATTGGTTCAACATCCACAAATCAATCAACGTGATACAATATATTAACAAAAGAAAGAAGAAGAATGATATGATGCTCTCAATAGATGCACAAAAAGCATTTGACAAAGTACAGCATCCTTTCTTGATCAAAACTCTTCAGAGTATAGGGATAGAGGGTACATACATCAATATCATAAAAGCCAACTATGAAAAATCTACAGCGAATATCATTCGCAATGGGGAAAAGCTGAGAGCTTTCCCCCTAAGGTCAGGAACGCGGCAGGGATGTCCACTATCACCACTGCTATTCAATATAGTATTAGAAGTCCTAGCCACAGCAATCAGACAACAAAAAGAAATAAAAGGCATCCAAATCGGCAAAGAAGAAGTCAAACTCTCACTCTTTGCAGATGATATGATACTATATGTGGAAAACCCAAAAGACTCCACCCCAAAACTGCTAGAACTCATAGAGGAATTCAGTAAAGTGGCAGGATATAAAATCAATGCACAGAAGTCAGTGTCATTCCTATACACCAACAACAAGACAGAAGAGAGACAAATTAAGGAGTCGATCCCATTTACAATTGCACCCAAAACCATAAGATACCTAGGAATAAATCTAACCCAAGAGGCAAAGGATCTGTACTCAGAAAACTATAAAATACTCATGAAAGAAATTGAAGAAGACACAAAGAAATTGAAAAATGTTCCATGCTCATGGATTGGAAGAACAAATATTGTGAAGATATCGATGCTACCTAGAACAATCTACACATTCAATGCAATCCCCATCAAAATACCATCCACTTTTTTCAAGGAAATGGAACAAATAATCCTAAAATTTGTATGGAACCAGAAGAGACGCTGAATACCCTGAGGAATGTTGAAAAAGAAATGCAAAGCTGGCGGCATCACAATTCCAGACTTCCAGCTCTATTACAAAGCTGTCATCATCAAGACAGTATGGTACTGGCACAAAAACAGACACATAGATCAGTGGAACAGAATCAAGAGCCCAGAAATGGACCCTCAACTCTATGGTCAACTCATCTTTGACAAAGCAGGAAAGAATGTCCAATGGAAAAAAGACAGTCTCTTCAACAAATGGTGGTGGGAAAATTAACAGCCACATGCAGAAGAATGTAACTGGACCATTTCCTTACACCACACACAAAAGTAGACTCCAAATGGTTGAAAGACCTGAACGTGAGACAGGAGTCCATCAAAATCCTAAAAGAGAACACAGGCAGCAACCTCTTCAACCTCAGTCGCAGCAACTTCTTCTTAGAAACATTGCCAAAGGAAGCAAGGGGAAAAATGAACTATTGGGACTTCATCAAGATAAAAAGCTTTGCACAGCAAAAGAAACAGTCTACAAAACCAAAAGACAACTGTCAGAATGGGAGAAGATACTTGCAAATGACATATCAGATAAAGGGCTAGTATCCAAAATCTATAAAGAACTTATCAAACTCAACACCCAAAGAACAAATGATCCAATGAAGAAATGGGCAGAAGAGATGAACAGACATTTTTCCAAAGAAGACATCCAAATGGCCAACAGATACATGAAAAAGTGCTCCACATCGCTCGGCATCAGGGAAATGCAAATCAAAACCTCAATGAGATACCACCGCACACCAGTCAGAATGGCTAAAATTAACAAGTCAGGAAACGACAGATATTGGCAGGGTTGCGGAGGAAAGGGAACTCTCCTACACTGTTGGTGGGAAGGCAAGTTGGTGCAGCCACTCTGGAAAACAAAATGGAGGTTCCTCAAACAGTTGAAAATAGAGCTACCGTACAATCTAGCAATTATACTACTGGGTATTTACCCCAAAGATACAAATGTAGGGATCCGAAGGGGTACGTGCACCCAATGTTTATAGCAGCAATGTCCACAATAGCCAAACTGTGGAAAGAGCCAAGACGTCCATTGACAGAGGAATGGATAAAGAAGAAGTGGTATATATACATAATGGAATATTAAGCAGCCATCAAAAGGAATGAGATCTTTCCATTTGCAACGTCGTGGATGGAACTGGAGGGTGTTATGCTGAGTGAAATAAGTCAATCAGAGAAAGACATGTATCATATGACCTCACTGATATGAGGAATTCTTAATCTCAGGAAACAAACTGAGGGTTGCTGGAGTGGTGGTGGGGGGTTGGGAGGGATGGGATGGCTGGGTGATAGACATTGGGGAGGGTATGTGCTATGGTGAGTGCTGTGAATTGTGCAAGACTGTTGAATCACAGACCTGTACCTCTGAAACAAATAATGCAATATATGTTAAGAAAAAAAAAAAAGAAGAAGATAGCCGGAGGGGAAGAATGAAGGGGAGTAAATCGGAGGGGGAGACGAACCATGAGAGATGATGGACTCTGAAAAACAAACTGAGGGTTCTAGAGGGGAGGAGGGGAGGGGGATGGGTTAGCCTGGTGATGAGTATTAAAGAGGGCACGTTGTGCGTGGAGCAGTGCGTGTTATGCACAAACAATGAATCATGGAACACTACATCAAAAACTAATGATGTAATGTATGGTGATTAACATAACAATAAAAAATTTTTTTAAAAAAGACTTATGGTAGCTTCTCATTTTACTTGTAAAATGTAGACTTCTCTCTATATAATCCCAAGTTCAATGGCTGCTCCTTCTCCCAGAGACCTCATCTCATACAACTCTATTCCCAGGCTTTGAGCCATCTTGACTTTTTTTTTTTCTTTTTCAAAAGCCAGCTTCTGGAGCGCCTGGGTGGCTCAGGTGGTTAAGCGCCTGCCTTCGGCTCAGGTCATGATCCTGGAGTCCCGGGATCGAGTCCCACATCAGGCTCCCTGCTCAGCAGGGAGTCTGCTTCTACCTCTGACCCTCTTCCCTCTCGTGCTCTCTCTCTGAAATAAATAAAATCTTTAAAAAAAAAAAAAAAAAAGCCAGTTTCTGCTCTAGGGCCTTTGCATGTTGTACCCTTTGCCATTGATGTTTTTTTTTCTTGTTACTAGAATTTCAAATCAGGTATTACCTCTCCCTGCAGAGATCATCCTCCCCCAGTCACTGAATGTCACATTATTCTGCTGTATTTTCTTTACCGCTCTCATAATTATCTGAACTGAATCTGTTAAGAATTCATTTTCTTGTGTTTTCTCTTGCTTCCTGCACCCCCACACTAAATTCTGTTTTGTTCATTATAGTACTTCCATGTCCTAAAAACTGTCTGGCACATAGTAGGTTCTCTATAAATAATATCAACAAGCTTTAAAAATGGAGAGTTGCCATTTCTAAGATGGTATGAGAATGATTTGACCAATATAGCTATTTTATCATCATTTTTTTGCCGTAAAGTACAAGGGATTTTATTCAGTATTCTTCCATTCACTCTCCTCCCTATACCCACCTCAAATGCCTTCACCCTGAAGTTCAAGTAATCTTTTTAAAGCTGCAATCTTTATCCTGTTCTGCTTCTCCTCACAACATTTCTTTCACTGCCTTCCTATTCCCTCTTGACCCAAATCCTTGACATGACCTTCACAGAATCCTGGCACATGCTGATCTCTAGTGGAGTGCTCTTCATGCTCTTTTTGGTCAGTGGCCCCTCCTCTCTCTATGTTATTGTATAGTAGAGTGTGTGACATTATAACATTTTTCAAAGTTGTCATTGTACATTGCTTTGACTTTCTCTCCTCTGCTGAACTTTCAACAAACTTAAGGAAGTCAGGGATGGGTTTTGAGCTTTTGCTTACTATTGGATCACTAGTGCTAAAATATAAGAGGTACTCAGCATGTAATTGTTGAAAGAACAAATAATAGAAAAACTATCACATAATCCAGGTGCATGAAAGGAAGTTTGAATCAGTGAATGCATTTATAAATTAGTCCATTTTCAATTTGTCTAGATAGCTAAATAAGTTAGTTTGGATAAAATGCTCAATAAATAACTACTTTGAATAAAACTTTTTATTCTCTAAAAGTTGAATTTTGTACATTGCACATTTCCTAGCAAATTTAAAGAAGTCATTTTTTCTTTTACATATTTCTAGTTATTAGCAGGTTTAATAAATCATCTCCACTAATAATTATACTTTATCATAAAATGGTAAATAGAGATCAGTTTATGGATGTATAATTTCTCTTTAAAAATCAGATTTTAATATGATTAATGTCATAACAAATATAATTTACAAAATAAAACATTTTTATTGATCAATTAATGTTTTGAATTTTTAAAGGAATTGGTGAATATTAAAAAAATTTCTGATATTGTACTTGAGGATTTTAGATTACTGTATTTTTTAATGCTTTTTAAAAAAAGATTTTATTTATTTATTTGACAGCACAGGCAGGGGGAGCAGCAGGCAGAGGGAGAGGGAGAAGCAGGCTTCCCACTGAGCAGGGAGCCCGATGCGGGGCTTGATCCCAGGACCCTGAGATCATGACCTGATCTTCAAAGGCAGATGCTTAACTGACTAAGCCACCCAGGTGCCCTGAGATTACTGTATTTTAATGTGATTATTTTAGTAAATCATTTGTAAGAGTAAAGATATGTTTGAGAATATTTATCCTTGGTTAGTCATCGAGCTTTGGAATTTATAGTTAAAATGCCCATTATACTTTTTAAGTAGATCTTTGATATATGAACTTGTTCAATTAGCTGTCATTTAAGACATAAACAGGATTATTTATTCTGGTTTATAGATGGTAATTTATATCCTTCAAATAGTTCTCACTTTAATTTTTCATACAAAAAAGTGTGATATTTGATAATAGCTAAGTTAATCACTTTTGGTGAATGGTATCTTTACATTTTATGAGGTGTCTTCCACTCACTAGATGTTAAACCAATCTTAAAGTATCTAGCACGAGTGAAAATGGGAAGTGCCCGAAGGAATCTGTTCTGTAGAGAAAGGTATTTCCTTATTTATACATTGAAGAAAAATAATAATTAATATAAATATTTTATAGTTATTTGAAAGATTTATAGAAAATGAAATAGGACTTCAATGCTAGATATATACTCCATTTTATTTAGCAAATAATTTGTATATTACTTTTGTTATATTCACTTAGGCACTTAACATAATTTAACATCAGAGTTAGAGTTACCTAAATATCAATTAGTTTTTCTTTGAAAAGCTGTTTTGTTTTGTTTCGGTTTGGTTTTTTGGTGGCTGCATTTCATTAAAACATTTGTTAAAATTAGTAGCTAAACTAAAAATTTCAGTTGATCAGGGTCTAAACCAAATCATTATTTGAATTTTTGTTAAGAAAAAATGTAGCAAAGCCAAATTACATAATAATCATCCTTGACTGTAATACTCTTTAAAAAATGTTTTCAAATGTTCTTTTTTAATACATTTACTTCTGAATAAGCTCTTCTCAAATTTGTTGTTGATCTACTTAGTATAAGTGTGCTTTGTACTTATCTAAATTATAGCATTGGCATTGTGTAAGTCTTGTAGGAAGGTGCTTTTGAAGCCCATGCGGTCTGCAGGAGGACCGCACAGGCCAGTAGTGGTTTGTGCTTGCCACCTCCAGTCCGCACCCTTCCACCAAAAATCAACTACGTGCTACTGGTCACATTAGGATAATGTACAGTGTTGACATAGCTCAATGCAGCCCACTACTAATGCTGGAAAATGAGATGGAAACTTGTGCTTATGCTAGTCCACAGTAAATGGTAACACGTAAGATAATAATCTCCTTATTTGGGGCAGATTTAATTGCCTTCTACAATAGGGAACTCGCTTTTAGCACAGTAGAAGCTTATTATTTTGGACTAAAAAAAGACTCATGGATCACCAAAGTAATTAGAAAACCATTTATAAGTAGGGAATCATAGATCCACCATCGTTATCTCATTCTCATCTTAGCTCTCTCTCAAACACACCACACACATGCATGCACACTCTCTCTACTTACTTGTGGCAGGTGATTTGGATGATCATCATGTTCATGAGTTTAGACTGAACTGGTCCTATCCCCTTTTTAATAGATGTGGATGCTGGGATCCAGAGAGATTAAGTTTGCATTGGAATTCTGTTTTCCTGGTTGATTCCTGGTCTGCTTCTCCCCCCTCCCCCCGAGACATCAAGCAAATTTAAATCTATGGAATGCCTGGGGAAGTAACAGTATGTCCAGAAGTAACAATCACAATAAATAGAAATATTTGCATTTGTGTATTATTACAGGTTAACTATTAGTTATACTTGTGACTATCTTTGAAATTACACCTTTTTTTCATTCAGGTACAGAATCATTAATAATTCTTCTTAAAGCTTGTTTTATCCTGGTGCATGGGTAATATTGTAAACTATAAGAGATAGTTTTAGTTTATTCCTAGATTGATATAGTTTTAGTTCTTTATCTCTATATTTTATCAGTCTCAAGAAACATACAAAGTTTTTACATTAGGTGGCTTTATATTTCAAGGCTGTAATTTTATTTAATTTTGTGGGGGTTTTTTCTATTCTCTTTCTTTATATCATCATATTTAATATTTGGTATGATAATTATCATCAGGAAAGATATTAAAAAGAACACCAGAGAACTTGCACAGAGTTGTGTAACCCATTGAATAACTTTTTGGTTAATTATCAAATTTATCAGAAATAATGCTTTTTAATGACTAGAAGAGTTACAGTTTTCAATTATTTAAATTATAAATAAGTTTATTTCCTTTAGATAGAATAGCCTTTTAATTTTATTCCTCCACTGTATCCAGTATGTTAAATACATTGATTAATATGTTCAGAAAAATCATAGCATTTATTGAGGAATTACATTATGCTACATGCCTACACTAAGCACTTTACTTGAACTTTCTTATTTAATCCTTGTAACCACACTTTGTGGTAGAAACGGTTATCTTCCCCATTTTCCAAATGAAGAAACCAAGATACTGAACGGTAAATAACAGAGCAAGTAAATGGTGGAGCATATACTTAGGTTTGTCCTGCTCGAGACTTTTAATCATGATATTATGAAGCCTTTACTTTAAAATTTCATTAAGCTGAATGTGGCAATTTAATTTTACCAGTTCAGCAAGTGTTTTTTTCCTGGAAATTACTTTAAAATTTAACCAGAGATGATCAGTAGCATTATTTTTTTTTTCCTTAAAAGTTAAAACTACCATGTTTATATAGACTCCACCCACATATTTATGTCTGTCTTTTCTCCATCTATAGACACACATATTTGCATTTATACTTGAAGAATTTCCAATTTTCCTTCTGCAATTGACTTCTAGCTTCATTCCTTTATATTCAGAGAAGATATGTATGATTTTAGCCTTTTTATATATTGAGTCTTGTTTTCTGACCTAACGTCTGGTCTGTCCTGGTGCATGTTCCATGTGCACTTGAGAAGATTGTGTATCCTGTTGTTGTCAGGTACAGTGTGTTATATATGTCTGTTAGGTGTAGTTGGTTTACATTGTTATTCAAGTTCTCTATTTCCTTATTGATCTTCTGTCCAGATGTTCTATCCATTAGTGAAAATGGTGAATCGAAGTCGTCAACTATTACTGTAGATCTGTCTGTTTCTCCCTTCAATTCTATTAATATTTGCTTCATATATTTTCATGTATTGTTTGGTGTACAAATGTTTATAATTATCTTCTTGATCAATTGACCCTTTTATCAATATGTAATGTCCTTCTTCTCTTGTAACAGTTTTTGACAAAGTCTATTTTGTCTAATATCAGTATAGCCATAGTATCTCTTTTTTAACTGCTTTTTACATAGAATATCTTTTTCTACCCTTTGACTTTCAATCTATTGTGTCTTTGAATCTTAAGATTTGGATCTTGTGGACAACATATAGTTGTATAATTTTTTAATCCATTCTGGTAATCTCTGCCTTTGATTGGAAACTTTAATACAGTTACATTAAAGTAACTGCTGATAAAACAGTACTTACTTCTCTTCCGCTGTTGTGTTCTGTATGTTTTGTACCCTTTTGTACCCCCTCCTTCCTTCCATTACTGCTTTTTCTTGTGTTTATGTTTTTTTGTAGTGATCATCTTGAATGCCTTCACATTCCTTTTGTGTAATAGTTTTTTAAATATGGTCTCTGTAGTTATCATACGAATTAATTTAACATCTTAAATTTATAACAATCTACTTCAAGTTGATACCAAAACTTCATAGTATACAAAATATCTGCTCCTCTTTAGCTCTGTCCTTCTTCCCTTTGTTTTTTTAAAAATTTTAGTTCCAGTATAGTTAACATATGGTGTTATATTCATTACAGGTGTATAGTGTAGTGATTCAGGAATTCCATGTATTTCACTGCTTATCAAGATAAACACATTCTTAATCCCCTTCACCTATTTCACCCATCCTCCCACCCACCTCTCCTCTGGTAACCATTGGTTTGTTCTCTCTAGTTAACAGTCTGTTTCTTGGTTTCTCTCTCTCTCTTTGTTTTTTGAACTTTGCTTGTTTGTTTTGTTTCTTAGATTCCACATATGCATGAAATCATATGGTATTTGTCTTTCTCTGACTGACTTTTTGCTTAGCATTATACTCTATATCTCCAACCATGTCATTGCAAATGGCAAGATTTGATTCCTTTTTATGGCTGAATAATATTCCATTGTATATATATATATATGTGTGTGTGTGTGTGTGTGTGTGTATATATATGTATGTATGAGTGTATACACACACACACACCCAACATATTCTTTACGCATTCATCTCTTGATGGACACTTAGGTGGCTTCCATAAGTTGGCTGTTGTAAATGATGCTGCATTAAAAATAGTGTTTTTGTATTCTTTGGGTAGATATCCACTAGTAGAATTATTGCATCACATGGTAATTCTATGTTTAATTTTTTGAGTAACCTCCATACTGTTTTCCACAGTGCCTACACCAGTTTGCATTCCCACCAGCATTGCATGAGGGTTCCTTTTTCTCCAAATCCTTGCCAACACTTGTTTCTTGTGTTTTTGATTTTAGCCATTCTGACAGATGTGAGGTAATATCTCACTGTGGTTTTGACATGCTTTTCTCTGATGATGAGTGTTGTTGAACATCATTTAATGTGTCTGTTGGCCATCTGTACGTCTTCTTGGGGAAATGTCTGTTCATATCTTCTGCCCATTTTTAAATTGGATTATTTGTTTTTTGGGTGTTGAGTTTTATGTTATTTATATATTTTGGATACTAATACTTTATTGGATATGTCGTTTGCAAATATCTTCTCCTATTTAGTAGGTTGTCTTTTAGTCTTGTTGGTTGTTTCATTTGCTGTGCAGAGCTGTTTATTTTTGATATAGTCCCAATAGTTTATTTTTGCTTATGTTTCCCTTGCCTCAGGAGATATACCTAGGATGTTGTTATAGTCATTGTCAGAGAAAGTATGCCTGTGCTCTCTTCTAGGATTTTAATGGTTTCCTTTCTCATATTTAAGTTTTTAATCCATTTTGAATTTATTTTTGTCTATGGTGTAAGAAAGTGGTCCAGTTTCATTCTTTTGCATGTTGTTATCCAGTGTTCCCAACACCATTTGTTGAAAAGACTATCTTTTTTCCATTGAATATTACTTCCAGCCCAAGATTAATTGACCATATAATGGTGGGTTTATTTCTGCACTCCTTTCTTTCCATTGATCTATGTGTCTGTTTGTGCCAGTACCATACTGTTTTGATTACTTTGTAATATAATCATGAAGTCTGGAATTGTGATACCTCCAGTTTTTTCTCTTTCAAGATTACTTTGGCCATTTGGGTTCTTTGTGGTTCCATATACATTTTAGGACTTTTTGTTCTAGATCTGTGAAAAATGCTATTGTTATTTTGATAGGGATTATATTAAATGTGAAGATTGCTTTGGGTATTATGGACATTTTAACAATTTTTGTTCTTTTAATCCATGAACACGGGAGGTCTTTCTGTTTCTTTGTGTCATCTTCAATTTCTTTCATCAATATTTTATAATTTTTAGGGTACAGGTCTTTCACCTCTTTGGTTCAATTTATTCCTAGGTGGTGCAGTTTTAAATGGGATTGTTTTCCTAATTTCTCTTTCTGCTGCTTCATTATTAGTGTATAGAAGTGCAACAGATTTCTGTACATTGATTTTTTTTTTTTTTATCCTGCAACTTTACTGAATTCATCTGTCAATTCTAGCAAGTTTTTTGGTGGAGTCTTTAGGATTTTCTATATATAGTATGTCATCTGAAATGTGAAAGTTTTACTTCTTATCAATTTGTATGCCTTTTATTCCTTTGTTTTGTCTGATTGCTGTGGCTAGGTCTTTCAGTACTATATTGAAGAAAAGTGGTAAGAGTGGACTGGACATTCTTGTCTTGTTTCTCAGCTTAGGAGAAAAGCTCTCAGTTTTTCACCATTGAGTCTGATGTTCGCTGTGAGTTATATATATATATATATATATATATATATATATATATATATGGCTTTTGTTACCTTGAGGTATGTTTCCTCTAAACCTGCTTTGTTGAGGTTTTTATCATGAATGGATGTTGTACTTTGTCAAATGCTTTTTCTCCATCTATTGAAATGATCATACGGTTTTTATCCTTTCTCTTATTGATGTGATGTATCACATTGATTTGCAATTATTGCATCCCAGGAATAAATCCCACTTGATTGTGGTGGATACTTTTTTTAATATATTGTTAGATTCAGTTTGCTAATATTTTGTTGAGGATTTTTGCATCTATGTTCATTAGAGGTATAGGCCTGTAGTTCTTTTTGTTGTGGCTATTGTATCTTTATCTGGTTTTGGTATCAGGGTAATGCTGGCTTCATAGAATGAACTTAGCAATTTCTTTTCTATTTTTTGGAAAAGTTTGAGAGGAATAGGTACTAACTCTTCTTTAAATGTTTGGTAGAATTCACTTTTGAAACTGTCTGTTCCTGGACATCTTGTTTGTTGAGAGATTTTTGATTACTGATTCAGTTTCATTGCTGGTAATGGATCTGTTAAAATTTTTTATTTTTTCCTGCTTCAGTGTTGGTAAGTTATATGTTTCTAGGAATTTTCCCATTTCTTCTAGGTTTTCCAGTTTGTTGCATATACTTTTTCTTAATATTCTCTTATAATCCTTTGTAGTTTTTGTGGTGTCAGTTGTTATTTCTCCTCTTTTCATTTCTAGTTTTTATTTGAGTTCTATCTTTTTTTGTGTTTTTTTTTCTTTGTTGGTTTGTTCGTTTTTTTTTTTTTTTTTTTGACAAGTCTGGCTAGAGGTTTATCAATTTTGTAAATCTTTTCAAAGAACCACCCCCTGGTTTTATTGATCTGTTCTTTTTAGTGTCTATATCATTTATTTCTGCTCTAATGCTTATTATTTCCTTCCTTCTGCTGTTTTTGGGTTTTGTTCTTTTTCTCCCTCCTTTAGCTGCAAGCTTAGGTTGTTTATTTGAGATTTTTCTTACTTCTTCAGGTAGGCTTGTATTGCTATAAACTTCCCTAGTAGAACTACTTTTGCTGCATTCCAAGGATTTTGGATTGTTGTGTTTTATTTTCATCTGTCTCCATGTATTTTTTTATTTCCTCTTTAATTTCTGAGTTGACCCATTCATTGTTCAGTAGCATGTTACTTAACCTTCATGTACTTGTGCTCTTGGAAGAGCACAATCTGGAAGATTTTTCTCGTGCTTGATTTCTACTTTCAGAGCGTTGTTGTCAGAAAAGATGTATGGTATAACTTCAGTCTTTTTGAAATTGTTGAGACTTGTTTTCTGGCCTAATATGCGATCTATTCTGGAGAATGTTCCATGTGCACTTGAAAAAAATGTGTATTCTGCTGTTTTGTGTTGGAATGTTCTGAATATATATATTAAATCCATCTGGTCCAATTTGTCATTCAAAGCCAATGCTTCCTTGTTGATTTTCTGTTTGGATGATCTGTCCATTCATGTTAGTGGGGTGTTAAAATCCTCTATTATTATTGTATTATTATTGATTAATTCTTTTATATTTTTTATTAACTGATGCATTTGGGAGCTTCCATATTGGGTGTATAAATATTTATATTTGCAATTGTTATGTCTTCTTGTTGGATTGTCCCCTTAATGATTATATAGTGTCTTTCATTTCTCTTGTTAGTCTTTGTTTCAAAGTCAGTTTTGTCCAATATAAGTATTTCTGCCCCGGCTTTCTTTTCATATTTCATATCCTTTGTGTATATGTGTGTGTGTGTGTGTGTGTGTGTGTGTGTGTGTGTGTGTGTGTGTGTGTGTGTACGTGCGCACATGTGTGTATCCTCTGTTCCTTTCTTGCTCTCTTCTGTCATAAGTTGGCCTTCTTTAGTGATAAACTTGGATTCCTTTCTCTTTATTTTTTGCATATATATTGCTCATTTTTGATTTATAGGTATCATTATGTTTGTATATAGCATCTTCTGCATATAGCAGTCTATATTAAGTTGAAGGTTGCTCAAGTTTCAACCTGTTCTTTACTCCTTTCCCTCCATGTTTTAGGTATATAGTGTTATACTTTGCATCCTTTTATTTTGTGAATACCTTGACTGATGCTTACAGCTATATTTATTTTTACTATTTTTGTGCTTTCTACTTTTCTTACTCTTACTTACGGTCTTTCCTTTCTACTCGGAGTCCCCATTAACATTTCTTGTAGGGCTGGTTTAGTAGTCATGAACTCCCACAACTTTCGTTTGTCTGGGGAAGTCTCTATCCCTCCTTCTATTCTGAATAATAGCCTTGCTGGATAGAATACTCTTGGCTGCAGATTTTTCCTTTCAGCCCTTTGAATATATCATGCTACTCTCTTCTAGCCTATAAAGTTTCTGTTGAAAAATCCAGTTTTATCCTAATGGGGTTTTCCTTTTATGTAACTTTTTCTTTTCTCTTGCTCCTTTTAAAATTCTTCCTTTATCGCTGCTTTTTGCCATTTTAATTAATGTGTGTCTTGGTGTGGCCTTCTTTTGATTGCTTTTTTTTATTATGTTATGTTAATCACCATACATTACATCATTAGTTTTTGATGTAGTGTTCCATGATTCATTCTTTGTGCATAACACCCAGTGCTCCATTCAGTACGTGCCCATACCCGTCACCAGGCTCACCCATCCCCCTACCCCCTTCCCCTCTAGAATCCTTAGTTTGTTTCTCAGAGTCCATAGTCTCTCATGGTTCGTCTCCCTCTCCAATTTCCCCCCTTCATTTTTCCCTTCCTGCTATCTTCTTCTTTTTTTTTTTTTTTTTAAACATATAATGTATTATTTGTTTCAGAGGTACAGGTCTGTGATTCAACAAGTCTTACACAATTCACAGTGCTCACCATAGCACATACCCTCCCCAATGTCCTTGGTGGGATCTCTGTGCATCCTGGATCTGAATTTGTTTCCTTCCCCAGATTCAGGAAGTTTTCAGCTATTATTTCTTCAAATAAATTTTCTGCCCCCTTTTCTCTCTTCTTCTGGGATCCCTATAATGTGAATGTTAGTATGCTTGATGGTATCATTGAATTTCCTAATTCTATTTTCATTTTTTAAATGACTTTTCTCTCTCCTATTCAGCTTGATTACTTCTCATTACTTTGCCCTCCAGGTCACTGATCCATTCTTCTGTTTCCTCCAGTCTACTGTTTATTTCACCTAGTGTATTTTTAATTTCAGGTATTGAGTTCTTCATCTCTGATTGATTCTTTTTCATCTCTTTGTTAAGGGTCTCACTAGATGTCTTCTGCTATTTTCTTATGTCCAGTGAGTATCTTTATGATCATTACTTTATATTCTTTATCTGGTTTATTAATTTTCTCTGTTTCATATAGGTCTCTTGTGATTTTTGTCATGGTCTTTCATTTGGGACATATTCCTCTTTCCCTTCATTTTGTCTAACTCTCTGTGTCTGTTTCTTTGTGTTAAGAAAGTTAGCTATGTCTTTTGCTCTTGAAAGTCATGGGTGAGGCATGCACTTTTAACAAGATGGTGCTGGTCCTCTTCTTCCACAAGGGACACACAGCCACTGTGGAGACTGGGGCTGGCCAGGGATACTCTTCAAAGTACATGTAGATGAGTGGTGCAGTTTTAACAAGGTGTTGGTGTCCTCCATGGGATGTGACCATCACCACCTCAAGGACCAAGGCCCTGCAATGTGTGCAGTTGGGACATGCAGTGTTGGCAAGATTTTTTCGCTGGTCTTTTGGAGGAGGAGGCCTAAAGTACCAGGACTAAGGCAGGCTCAGCTGGAGGGGGTAGGGCGTGGTGTATGCAGTTAGGTAGTGAATATAGGCACTGTCCTGGTTTCTGCAGGTGGCCCTATGTTTATCCTGGTTGGTGGAGGAGAGAAATGGTACTTGCCTGCTCCTTTGTTCCTGAAGAAGTCCCTCAGTGAACTCTGAGATTAGTAAATAACTCTCCCTCCCGTATGCCATGGGCAGTTTTCAAACTGCTCATTCTATGCTATATTTCTGCCAGCTGTTTCTTGTGTTCTCTCTTTAAGGGCAAGGACTCAGTTTCCTGTCACCCTCCTGACTCTTTCAGAACTGAGCCTGCTGATTTTTAAAGTTCCACACTTTGCGTTCTGCTGGTTGTAAGAACTAATGAAATTTGGCCCCTCTGGTTTTCAAAGCAAGTATTAGGGGATTTGTCTTTCTCTTGCAGGCTCCCTGGTATGATATTCTGTTTCTCCCCCACTTATTGTGCCCATGGCTCCCTCCCCTTGGTGGCCAGACCCCTGGGGTTTAGCTCTTCACAATGTCTCTGCCCTTTCTACCCTCCTTGATGTGGCCTATTCTCTACATTTAGTTGTGGAGTTTGTTCTACAGGTCTTTGGTTCATTTCTTTGGGTTAATTACACTTATGTGAGTGCTGTGTAGTTGTATCCATGGAACAAGGTGAGCTTGAGGTCCTCCTACTCCAACATCTTCCCTGGAAATGTTCTTCCTCCCTTTTTTTGTTGTGTTACAAGTTACATTTTTATACATTATTGCTCTGTAGCATAGATTTATAATTATTTTTTATGCATTTGTGTTTTAATTCTTGTAGGAAATAAAGTTTGGCAATACAGACCTTAAATATGTAATACTGGCTTTGTATATACTAATGTATTTACCTTTATCGGGGATCTTTTTCTTCCCACAGCTTTGAGTTACATCAGAAAGGTCTGATGTCCTTTCAACCTGAAGGATTGCCATTAGCTTTTCTTTTATGGTATGTGTAACGGTATCAGACTCTCTGCTTTTGTGTTTCTGGGAATGTCTTAACTCTTCTCAATTCTTCTTCTTCTTTTCTTCTTTTTTTTTTTTTTTTTTTTTTAAATAGGGTCCCAACACGGGGCTCAAACTTATGACCCTGAGATTGACACCTGATCTGAGATCAAGCATTGAACACTTAACCGATTGAGCCACCCAGACACCCCACTATCTATTTTGCAAAATACAAAATTTTGGGTTGACAGTCTTTTTCTTTAAATATTTTAAATATATGTCATCCCACTGTCATTTGGCCTGTATGTTTTGTGATAAGACATCATCTATTAATCTTATTGAGAAATCTGTGATGTGACATATTTTCTATTGTTTTTTTGAAGATTCTCTTCTCTTTCAACAGTTGGCTTATTGTGTACCTTTATGTGAGTGTCTGTTGATTATACCAAGAGTTCTTTGAGCTTCTTGGATTTGTAGATTTTTGTCTTTCATCAAATTTGGGAAGTTTTTGGCCATTATTTCTTCAAATATACTTTCTGCCTCTTTCTCTTTCACTTCTCGGGCTCTCACAATGCATGTTGACTCACTTGATGTTGTCACACAGGTCTTTTAGATGACTTTTCTTCATTGTTTTTCCTTTTGCCTCTTGGACTGCATAATTTTAATTGTCCTATCTTTAGTTTTTATATTTCTTTCTTTTGCCTGCTCCCACCTGTTGTTGAACCACTCTAGTGAATTTCTTATTTCAGGTATTGTATTTTTCAGTCCCCAAAATTGTTCCTTTTATAATTTCTACCTCTTTATTGATAATCCCATTTTGTTTATTCATGCATTTATAAGATTTCCTTTCTTTCTTTGTCCATGTTTTCTTTTTGCTCTTTGAGCATCCTTAAGACAGTTATGTCAAAATCTTTGTAGGTAAATCCAATTTCTAGATTTCTCAAAGATAGTTTTTATCAATTTATTTATTTTTTATGAGCCTTGCTTCCTGTTTTTTATTATATGCTTTGTGATTGTTGTTGAGAACTGATAATTTGAATATTATAATTTGATAATTCTTGAAATTTAGTTTCTCCTAATATTGCTATTTTCTATATTATTAAACTTTTTTGTCCCTTATTTCCCAATCTGTTTTTTTATTTTTGCCAAGATTTATTCTTTGGCATATGAAGTCACTGAAATCTTTTTTTCTTAGGTTATGTTCAGCTAGGGTTTTGACAGATATTTCTTCAAAAGCCAGAAGCTAAAAAAAAAAAAAAAAAAAAGAAAAAAACAAGAACCAAACAAAAAACCCAAAACCTCTCCTGTTTGCAGATTGGTTCTGTTCCACAGCAGCCCTTCATCATTTAGTCAGGCTTGCATTCATCTTAGTGATCAGCTTCAGGTGGAAGGTTTTGGTCTTCTGCTTGCACTGGGCATGTACATTTTCCTATATACATGGATGCTTTTGAAAGTCCTAATTTCCCAAGGAAACTCTCACCAACTCTTGCTCCCACCTTAGATGGTATTTTTAATGTTTTAATTGTAACCTTTAACCCACGTATCTGCTTGTTCTTAATTCAGCTTGCAGTGGGTTCCAGAGCAATGTCCACCACTCTTTTCAAGTTAGACAAAAAAGGGATGAATGTTTTGTGTCAGTCCTTCACGTAGCTCCTAATAAACAAGTTAGAACAGAGTTACATAATATTTTGCAAATATGGTCTGCTCTGCTCCCTCCAGAATCAAGTACTGGTCTCCCACACTGGGAACTGCATCCCTCTTCAAGACTGCTGCTGTACCAAGGAGGGAGTAGGGTAAGGGCAAGTAACAATGCCACAAAGCTTTCAAGAAGTCTCTTTCTTGGGGCGCCTGGGTGGCTTAGTCATTAAGTGTCTGCCTTCGGCTCAGGTCATGATCCCAGGGTCCTGGGATCGAGCCCCGCATCGGGCTCCCTGATCTGTGGGAAGCCTGCTTCTCCCTCTCCCACTACCCCTGCTTGTGTTCCCTCTCTTGCTGTGTCTCTGTCAAATAAATAGATAGATAGATAGATAGATAGATAGATAGATAGATAGATAGATAGATAGATAAAGAAGAAGTCTCTTTCTTCATTCATTGTTGACTTGGTTTTTGTAAATCTTGGATTGTTTTCCAGAATCATTGCAAAGTTGGTTCTGACAGTTATTGCTTGTTTTTTAGTGTTTCTTTGGGAGGATGAGAGTTTGGAGTTGTATATTCTGCCACTCCACTGATGTCACTCTGCTTTCTTTTTGAAAATTTTTCTATTAATGATTTAATAGGGATAACAAAAATATTATCTTCTTAAAATTATCCAGTTGAAATATTATTTATTTAAAAGTTTCTATGTATTTGTTTTTTACATCTGATTTTATATTATCTAAAATAATAATTTTAACCCCCTGTTTTGGCCCTGAAGGGGCTGGATGGACAAGTTGGGTGCAGTGGCTCTAATCCGGTCAGTGATACCTCCTCCTCCTCGCCCCAACACTGGCGGTGATCCAAATAAGTGGCCATGGCCCTTGGTGAAACTGTGGGCAGGTTGTGCCTGAGCCTGGTGTCTGTTTGGCTTGCATGGAGGATGTGGATGCTGTGGAGTCCACTCACCCGCTTCTTGTATGTGAACATGAGAAGTGGCCTTGACAGGCTGACAGGGCTGAGGCCAGTAGGAAGGAGAACCACCAGTAGTAGGTGTGCAATAGAGAGAAATATGAATCATTCCAGGCTCTCTTTGTTCAGAGTTACCTTAATCAGGGAACACAGATGTTCTTAACAGCACTGAGAAATCGGACTGGCAATTTGTCCAGTTCTTTCACTCTTTTGTGTCATCTGTTTTTAGCCTGTTTATGTCTAGAGTATCTGTTAGTGGGTTGCTAGCAAGAGGCTCAATGTTTGCATTTTCACTAGATCAGTTTCAGAGACTGCTAAAAATTAATCCAGATTGGAATGCCCATAGATTTAGGTGCTGGGGATGCAGAAGTCAGAAAAATCATGAACTGTCATTTTGAAGAAATATATGCCACTAAGCTCTCTGAAACTATGATATGGCAGCTTCAGAAGAAGAAATACAAAGTGCTTGGTATAAATGAAGAGCAGAATACAGGATTCCAGTATGATGTCAGTTGCTTAAATTTGCCGGACAACTGTGATCAGTCCCTAACTGTGTTAAAAGATAATCAGAAATGTCTTGGAGCCAATGAGGGGCAGGTCATGCTTGCTCTGGTTTTACCCTTTCATCCCTATGTGGAAAACATAGGTGGCAAATGGGAGAAACCATCAGAAATTTTAGAAATCAAGGGATAGAATTGGAAAGAACAAGTCAATAGCCTTCCTGAAGTTTTTAGAAAAACTGGTTTTGTTACCAAAGCTTTCACCAGACTGCCATACCTGTGTGAAGGTGATGTGTATAATGACTACTACTTTCTGGATAATGCTTTGTGTTTAAACCAGTATAAACACTTGGAGGCCCAAGTATTCAGAGCCCACCCCAAAAATGTACTCTCCAGAAGAGGGTCTGTGTTTGTGATTATGTGAAGGGAGGACCTTTGGAGACTGCCACTGTAAATATCATGTAGTGATTTAAACAGCCAAAGTACTAATTATTTTTGTAGTGTGTAAAAGGAATGTTTTTAAAAAACAAAAATCCAACTCTTTGAGGATTTTTATCCACTCTTTACTCAGTAATACAGGTCACACTTCAATTATGGAAGATATTTTTTATACTTAATTGCAGGAAGGACTCATTCCCAGTCAAACAATAGTAATAGCTTCACATGGAACCAATAAATATGGATTGTTTTTAATAAAAGACTGGCAATAAAGCTGTCCATTCACTTGCAAATATTTTGTTATAAGGTAGAGCCACTGACACTTTCATGTTTAGAAATTCTTTGTCGTTATTCAAAAACTTTTAATCATGCTAATAAACATTTTCGGAGATAAAAAATAAAATAATAACTTCTAAATATGTAGAGAATTAAATATAGCCATTAAATCATTAGAATGTAGCTAATAATAGAGAAAATGGAATATTATTGAATAGACAATTTTTGTGTATTTACTTGAGCACTGGGTCTTAGACCTAATGGGTGGTCCTGGATTTTTAGCATAAATAAATTAGCCTAGAGAGACTGTTGTCTCTCTGTTGAGATAATGTCCTTAGTGACTACTGTCTTCATAGACAATGCTAAGTCATTATACTTTGCCTTTCTGTGTGTCACAGCACATGAATATACTTAATTCATTGATTTTTTTGAATCATTTTCTTTGGGGATTTTAAATTTAATAAAAAACATTTCAGTAGTAATGTTCATTTAAAAGAAACAAAAGGTTTCAGGTCTCTACACTATTTATGGCATATTATCGTATCACAACTAAATGTAGCTATCCATACCTTTGTTTTCAGCTTAGTTTAAAGCAGATCTTTTTTCCACTCTTACTATTAAATATTCATTGCACACACTTGGAGACATTTCCCTGACAATTTAGAGATAAACCTTATTTTTTAAATTATGTAATACTTTTTGGAATTCATACATAGTATGATGTGATCTTCTAAAACTTGATGTTTTTTAGATGTAAACTGAGGGCCCAGTTAAGTAGATGTGTTTGTTTATGGCATTATTCTGGTAGTTTTTAACCTAACCTAGCTTAAAATCTCTGGTTCTACCTTCATGAGGGAGATGTTTGTACATAAAAAGAACTATAGTAAGAAAAAAAAAAAGAACTATAGAAATCTATTGTAAATCTTCATTTAGCATGATTTTCAACAGTACATAGGTATTATAAATGCCCTTAGCTAAACATGACTGCAGTAAAAGTTAAAAAAGAATCTGGAATTTAATTTGTCTTGTTTTGAGATTTAAGTCACCATTATACATATTATTTGCTTAATAAGTTAGATACATGTATGTTAGAAATTACTAATGGAAAATATATGCTCTTTCTATCCTCATTTAAAGTAATTTGGCTACAAGGGTATTTTCTTCAAATCAGTCAACTTTTTTAAATTGTGAGTGCCAGGAATTCATTTTGCAAAGTTATTTACCAGTGGGAAATTATGTAAATTTCACATTGTAATTGTCACAATAATTAATGAACTATTCCTGTAAATAAAGGTTGCACAATATACATACAGATAACAACATATATAATATGTATGTAACTTATGTAAAATTTCCCCAATAAATATATCTAGCTTATTTTACTGGTTAATTTATATTAAATATTGAAATACTTTTAAAATCACAATTGTGTTTTTAAAATTTATTGTTACTTTTCAAGCAAGTGAAAGGTAATCCGTTACCTTAAAACACATTTCAAGTTATTTGTGCTGTCTGATCATTTAAAGGTCTTTGTGCAAGATTACTGTAATAATATGAGCGTGTGCGTGTGTGTGTGTGTGTGTGTGTGAGAGAGAGAGAGAGAGAGAGAGAGAGAAAGAGGTGAAGAGGGAGAGAGAGATTTGAAAACAACCTATACATCCTTGTTACATTTATGGCTACCTGACAACTTAGTACAAGAATCAGAACAGCAACTAAAAACATCATATTAAACTCTCTTGCACCCTCTGTTGTTATTTTTGGGGAACACTACACATACCTTCCCATGATTGTATCGGCATTAGACTTACTAAAATCCTTGATAAAATTAATACTTAGTTTATTATACTTACTTCAAATTAGATTCATAGTAAATTAGCATTTATTTATAATTCTTGGTTGATGTTTCCTTCTATTACAAATATGTTTTTAATGTATAACACCTTAAAGAGGAGCCTCTCTTTGATTTCTCCTAGTTACCAGTTTCAAGCCCCTCCAAATGTTTCACACAAATGAAAATCTCCGCAGGATATACACACTATATATACAGTTTTCCAGAATTATAAATTCTGTCTGTTCTTTTGTAAATCTTTCAATTGTCAGACAACTTCCTTCCAGAATAAGAATCTGGAATCATCCATACTAAAATTAAGAATTTATAACTGTAAGGAACAGATGTTTTCATAAACATTTGCTATAATTAATTTCAACTAGAGGATTGAAGGAACAAAGCAGTTTTTCCCGCTTCAAAACTTTATTGCCTTTTCCCCATATAGCAAACTTTGAAATCTTTTCTCTAATATTGTTTAGAAAAAACAATTGTACTCCTTATTTTGGTATGTTTTCGAGAAAGAAAAACTGCTTTTTTTCCTCATTCCCATCCTTTGAAGGTTATATTTAATGTGATATGCTCATTTTGAAACCGGTATAAGATGAAGAAAACCTATATATTATATTATTAACCTATATATTATTATGTATATTATATATAACATATGTAATATATTATGATGGCAAAACCTAGTTTAAAAAACCAAAAGTCTCTTAATTATTTGAAGGATTTTATATTTGCTCTGGTAAATATCAGCAGAAAGGAAGAAATATTCTATTGGTGAGATCTTATGTGTTTAAGTAATTATAATCTTTAGTTTTCAAGAGAAAGAAGGCTCATATTTTAAATGTATGATATAGTACGTATTTTATGCTGATTATGGAATGTTTCACAGGAAATGTCTGCAAGCTGTTAAATAACATGTGTTGGAGGAAATTTTCATTTAGTTAGAAACAGAATTTTCTTTAGATCCTTTTAGTTTATTTATTATAATACCATTAATTTTTTAAGAAAATATGTTGTATGAGTGATCTTATAGTATCCGTGTTTTAAGAATTAATGAAATAAACCCAGCTAAATTGATCTTAAACATTTAAGTGATTTTGGACAATTTTCTTCTATAAAATTTGGCAATAGTTTTGAATGCTATAATCCATTTTAGGATTTTTGTTTAATGAGAAAAAAAACCTGAAAGTGTATTTTGATAAAAGAATAGAGTTAAAACTTAGTAAGTGGACACAGTCCAGTTTTTGTCCTCCTGAACACTTTGGCACAGCTGTAAAGATTTTGAAAAGAACCAATATTCTTGACTAATCTGTCAACTAAAAAGTGTGAAAAGAAAAATAGGTAGCTGTCATTAAAATTACATTTCAGCTTTCAATAACCATTTAATGAGTAGCATAATTATATAAGTATGGTACCTTAAGTACTGTACTCAATAATTAAAAAATAATCTCATCTTTAAAGTGAAAGCTCTGTAATTACTATTTGACTTAACCAGGACCACTGTGATGATCTCCAGTGGCACCTTAGATTGTTCAAAGTGGATTAAAAGTGTAAATTAAAATGGATAAATCATTAAATTATTAAGCTTTAAATATCATAAAAATGAATATAACCTGATGTTCGAAAGTTACATTACAAGAACTAGGAGTATGAAATATAATCAGAATCTAGTCTTTTTAATTTGTTTCTAAGAATAAATGGTCTATTTAATAGTATACTATGGTTTCATAAAAACTATACTTTGAAGTATATATTTTAAAATGTAAACTACTAAAATTAAATTTCTATCAATAAGCATATATATTTTATACTGTGGCATTGGTAAGCATTTTTTAAACTTCTTTAGCACATTTATTTTTATTCTATAATCTTTAAACTGATAGGTATGAATTTGTTCTAAGTCTGATACTATGAATATAACAGTTTCTTAAGTGGGATTTTTTTTTTCTAAATGTTTGGTATTACCATATGATGCAGAAATATCTTTCAGTGTTGTTTTTTCATTTTTAAAACTGCTGAACTTTTGCCCACAGTTAAAACATAAAGTTTTAGGAAGAATATTAAAGTGTATTAAAAGCTCGTTAGATTGCATTCACCACCTCCCATCCTGCTTTCTCTTCTACCTCTCTGCTTACCAAATTCCTCAACCATGGAGAGCTGTGAACTGGAAAATATTACAGGTCCCCTTTCTGTTGCTCTCTTTTGACTGAACCAGTGGTCAGAACGGGTGACTTGGTCACTAACAAAGAGTTGCCCTTTGTTTATAAACACTAGTATATGATTAAATGGTTTATAAATTTTGGTTTTGTTTGTGATTCATAAAAAGAAAATGTCTGTACTGTGCTTTATTTGTTCTGTTAACAATTATTTTGATAGTTATTTCTATCCAATTTAGGAGTGGTGGTATTAGTTTATATTTTAGCATCAGAATGAATTTTTTTGCATAAAGACCTCTGATTACAGGAGATATTTGGGGGGTAGGGAAAAAGGGATAATGCTTTTGGACCTAATATACTGTTTAGAGCTGTCACACAGCAGCTTTTCAACTAAAATATTCAGTTTCATAATCTTCATTATTTCAGTGTTTTTAAATTTTTTTTCCAGGAGATTCAAATAAAAATGGAAGAAGAAGTTCTACTTTAGATTCTGATGGGACTTTTAATTCCTATAGGTAGGTGATGAATACATAGAAACATATTATTACAAGATAATATACAAGATACCTAATGTTACAGGATTCTAATCTTAGAGTAGTAAGGAAGTGTTACCTGTGCTTTAAAAATAAGTTAAATGTAAAGAATGTTGTGATATGCGATTGTTCTGCAGACTTACTGAGTAATGAACAATGTAACCTTTTAAGTTCTTGAGTAAATGGTCTTATTGTCGATATCAGTTGTTAGTGTATAATTGGTACGAATGCTCCATTAAAATCCATTTTTTATTTTGTTTTCCCAGTATATCTGTTACACTACTAAAGGCTTCCATTTGTTTAAGTTTCCTGTTAAAACAGAATATATTCCTTATGAGCATCTAAGAGAATATGAAATGTAATCCATGGTTACATCAAGTGCTATTTGTTTATATTCCATTTGGTTCTTCAGCAAACAGGGCAGTTACATCTTAATTAGTGATTTTTTTTTAAAAGGATATGCTGGTTAAGAAAACATGTATCTTCTCTAGTATTTTGGTAATATTCTCCTTATAACTTGATTTGCTTGAGTAAATGTTTATGGATTTTGTACCTTCATAATAGGGAAACCTAGGAAGAAGAAAGATTATATTATTTCCAGTAATATTTGAATATTCATATACTTAACCAACATAATATAAGAACAAGGTTGTTTTCTTTTAAGGAAAAAAGGTACAGATTCAATAATAATACATTTTGGCATTTTAGATAGCAGTGCAGGTTCTTGAAGAAATACTTTGAGTGCATTGTCGTGATGGTTAATTAGTTCTGACACTTTTGCAGTGACACAGTAAAATTCAAACAAGAACCACTGTACACTTGGAAACTCACTTGAATGTTAAGCTGTAACTCCTTTTATGTAATAAATACAGAGTTTATGATTGGAATCTTTATATTTTTATTTGAAAACATATTGTATATCCCTAATTGGAACTGTGTCATTTGTTTTCTCAGATTCCGGGCAAGCTTTTGATATCTAGAATAGGGCCTTGTATACAGGAAGCACTTAATAAGAATGTGGTAAATGGGAAAGTTTTTTACAAATTGTTTATGAATTCCAGAAATGAGATGGTAATTGAAACACTTGACATCTTTATTTTATATCAGTTGGGGTCTGTATAAATAATCAGTCGTTCAAGTGTCACAGATACTACAAAAAGGCTTATGTTCCCGTGGCGTTCTAGAAGGGTATTATCACAGCAGTAAAGCTCATATGTTGTCATTATATTTTCACTGTACTCATCCTACCTTATAAATGTTGGAATTCTTCAAATCCTTCTTTTAGTGCTGAAGTGAATATAAAAGATAGTTAAACATTCATGATTTGGCATGTAAGTGAGAAATGTTAATATGATAATATATGTGAAATCTATGTTGTTAGTATCATTGCTAGATATAAATACAGTAAAAAATAGACAAAAGGAAAATGGAGATGTATTTCAAAGGAAGGAAAATCCATATGTGTATAAATTTTGTTGGTGAGTTAAATTTTACAATTACATTTGTAGGTTAGCTAATTATAGTAAATAATGGACATAATATAAAGTTAAGAGAAATGTGTTAATGTGAAGGCGCAGTATTATCTTGTAGTTTATTTTATTCTTGAATAGTTTGAAGATTAAAATATTTTAGTATTATTGAATGATAATTGTACTTTGAAAATGAACTCCTAATGCAACTTTGCACAATAAATACTAATGTTGTTAACTAATATGATTTTAATCAATGCCTGTCAGTGTTGTAATGTTAGGATATTAATTTATTGTTGTAATTAAAAAGGCAAGATAAAAAGCTCAGGTAGTACAATATATAAAAACGAGCTTTTAATAGTTGGCAGGCCAGTGCTGTTATTAAATAGTATTATAGTATTTAAGGTGTGAAATGAATATTTTTCTACTCAGCAGGCAATAGCTCTTACAATATAATGAGCTTACTTGTGAATTTGACACTTGGGTTAAATGCAGAATTCATAGAAGCACAGCTCTGGGGTCTATTTTCATATTAAGGTTAACTGATAAAACCTAGGAATTGTTGCATGATCACACTAAAATGGCAACAGAATTGTCAGTAAAATTCCCTTTTGAAAATGAAAATTATTTTTCTGTTGCTGTCATTGCTGTTTTAAACTTAAATAAGTTATTAGGAAAACATGAATATTAACCCTCAAAGATCCTTTAGCCTAACAATTCTACCTTTGTCTTACTTAAACTGTCTCAGAAATCCTGATTTTTCTTCACAGTCAGACAGTTCTGGCTGCTAGCGTAGGACCATCACACCCAAGCTCAATATACTTGTGTCCGGGGTAATGGTTAGCCTTTGTTCGTCATCTTATAAGACAGACATTCTAAGGTCTAACCTGCTTCCTCCTCACAACTCTTGTAAAGACTGAGATAAAATGTAGAAGATAAAGCTGTTTGAAAATCCAAATGCAAAGCCATGGCATTTATTAATTCTTTCTGGAATTAATTCTTTCATATAAATTGGCAACTTTGTTGCGTTAGCCTTGACTTCACCCTCCAACATGTGTACCCTTTTATAGCGAACGTGGAGGTTGTGTTAACTTTTGAATTCAGTCTTGAATTGGTCACCTAAGTCTGTACTCTTCCCATTAATGTGTTTGTCTTATTGTGGTCTTAGATTGTCACTTTCAAGAGGATAGAGTCACTGATTGTTGTTTTGTTTTTCATTTGTTAATAATACGTAAATATATGGTGAGGTGGTTCAGATCCTGACTCCAAATACTTGGGAAACTTGTACAAGTCTTAGCCTCAGTTTCCTCACCATTAGAGTGGGGTTAGGAAAAAACACACTTGTTAGGAGTTGATGGGATAGTGTCATGTGGTAAACGCTGAGTAAATAGTAGCTTTTTGTCTTCTTGTCTGTGGCATCATCATCATTGTCATCATTGGTAACCTTCTGGTATTTAGAATTTTTTACAGTGCCCTGATACAGAGACACTAAAAAGGTAAAAAAGAATGTGTGACTTACAGGACAGTATCTTTTGTCTGTTAGCAGAAAAGGAGCTAAGAGCGAGCTTAACCTGACGCTTGAAACTCTCAAGCTGATACAGTATTCCCAGTTGTCTTCATATAGCAAATCTTTACACATAGCAATGATAAAAGGAGGAGGTTTTACTCTCTGTATAAGTTCAGAGGTGGAATTTTGGAATTTTCACAAATTCTGAAGTTTACAATCGATCAGATCCTAACACGCTAGTTCTGTGTACCTAATGTTCATAGATTTGTTTTTCATAGGCAGGGAAGTTTTACTTGAATTTGTGTCTTTTGTGGTTTTGCTTCATTGATTCAAATGGACTGCAGCTGAATTTAACTACTCAGGCACCAGTATGAATATTATATGGTGCCTAGGTAATAGATTAGATCTTGTTCTAGAACTTCTTGTTAAAATTCAGTTGTATGTCTCCCAACTAATTTGCAGATGATGTGTTAAAATGGAAAATTTATAAGAATTGAGAAGATATTATTGGTTTATGCAATAGTTCTTAAGCTTTTTAAAGTCCAGTGTTCTCAGTCAGATTATATGAGCTTTCTGTATTTCTTATTTAAACATGAAAACTGAGAGACCCTTGCTGGGTATGAAAGAAGAATAGTAGTTTGCCGATTAGCAGTTTGCAGTAGATGATTAAGTTAGTGACTGTAGCACAGGGCCACATGGTAGAAGGAATATTCTCTCCCCACCACGCTCCTCCTTTCCCAAGGGCAGCTGACCTTCTCCTCTCCGAAGAGGCAAGCCCCTTGCCAGCACATATGACTACAGACTATTACATTAATCTGTTTAGCTGTAGTACCAGCTGCTTGCATGTTTTTAATTATCTTATTAGATGGTATAACAGTGACCTATGAAATAAATTGAAGGTGAACATTTTTAAACTTTCCTTTTTTACCCTATGTTTCTAAATATCTTTATTGATCAAATTTAACTTCCCACAAAAGTTCATAGAAGTCTATATGGTTTTTGAATCTGTGTAATGCTTTTTTCACATACAATGTTATAATTCCCAAAATAGAAAATAGCTTCATTTTTGCCTAATTTTTTATTTAGGATTGCCTCATTTAAGATTTAGGTTGTGTTTATGTAGCGACAAATCCATGTTAAAAATACACTGGGTAAATAGTTTAGTTAGAGAAGACTCAGACCAGTTATTGGCATTCTCGGGGAAACTCAGAATATTGCTTAGTTTTCAGACATCATCTTGATGTGTTGTATAAATGTCAAAGGATAGAAAATAAGTCATTGTAGATTATTTTTAAATATATTAGTTTATTTAACTATGATTTTCTAGATTCTGATATGCGGTAGTAAATCATGTAGTCTACCCTAATTACTTTTACAGTTTAATTTCACACGGTACCATTGCTGGGTGTATTTTCCCAAGCTATGCCATTAGGAAAAATGTATTATCTCGTGAATTTTGACAATTGGATAATTTTCAAATACTTTGTAAATGAAGTGTTGTCTCCAGGAGACACAGTTCAAAGTAGTAACAACCAATGGTTGTTGTAACTCATCATCAATAAACAAAGATTATAATAGAAACCTTGATGTTGAATTAAAAAGCAAAAGTAGTTGTATGCAGAAAGGATTGCAAAATACTAATGCGTGTCTTTTGAATTAGTAAATCCTACAACTGGGATGGTGGGGTGACTTGAGACTTGAAAAATTTATAAAGACCTCAAATATTTGTAAAGTACACATTATTTACATTTTTTTAAGATTAAGAAATACCCATTCTTTTTAGCTTCCTATTTTTTCCTTTTAAGAACTAATATATTTCATATTTTAAAAGAACCTTTGTTGCAGAAATAATGGGAACTTTTCCCCTTTATATTTTTTATTTTCTTTCCTTAAAGAGGAAAGAGTATAGAGCCACTTGGCTCTATACTAGGTGGTATTTATAATTTATAATTTATAATTTCTTAATATTGATCCGAGCTTCTGAAGTAGCCTCTCTCAATATGGTGTATTCTATAGTTGGTTTGTCTTTTGAATCCAAAATTAATTCTTTTCCTGAGTAATAAAATACATAAAATACATTTATTTGAACACTGTTCAGTCATTGAGTAAACTTTAAAAATTAGGCTCATAGTTTTATCATAAACATTTTTATGTATCCTATTTTATCAGTAATTTGAGAGAATGTGGGAAGTATCCTTCTATCATTTACATTTATTTCTAGTAGAATACCTTTTTTCTCCATTTGTATGTAAGTGGGTCATATGTGTCTTGAAACAACCATGAAATATTGATTCAAAATATTAGTAGAGATCATAGAGCAAAAGCATACTTTGCATTTAAAATTTAGAAATCTGGGTTCTGGCTACACTCTTAGAGTGATATAAGTTTGTTGTTACTCTGTTATATTTGAGAATATGGAGTCAAAGAATCAATTTAATTGCTGAATGTTATACCTTTAGTCTGTTCAGGCTGTTAAAACAGATATCGTAGGCTAGGTGGCTTATAAACAATAGAAATTTATTTCTTACAGTTCTGGAGGCTGGTAAGTCCAAGATTAAGGTGCTGGCAGATTTGATGTCCAGTAAGAGCCCACTCCTGGTTTTCTGTCTTTTCACAGTGCTCTCACATAGCAGAGGGGCCAGTGAGCTCTCTGAGGCACTAACTAGTTCCATTCATGAGGGCCCACCCCCAAACACCCATCACACTGGCTGTTGGGGTTCAGTATGTGAATTGAGGAGGGGCATTCAGTTCACAGCATATACTAAAGATAATAGAAACTAACCTGAATTTCCATCCCCCTCTTCTACCACCCAGTCATTTTAAGTTCCTAAGCCTTTGCCATTTTATTTTTCCAGGTTATCATAGCTTAGTAAGTAGATGAGAAAGGTTTTTTTCCTGATTCTTAGAGCATTGCTTTGCTCACTTTTTTTCTTAAGATTTTATTTATTTGAGAGAGAAAGAGCAGGGGGGAGGGGCAGAGGAAGAGGGAAAAGCAGACTCTCCGCTGAGCAAGGAGCCCAATGTGGGGCTCGATGTGGGGCTCGATCCCAGGACCCTGAGATCATGACCCGAGCTGAAGGCGGACGCTTCACCGACTGAGTCACCCAGACGCCCCATGCTTTTCTCACTTTGTGTTGCCTATATTTTGTTGAGAATCTATGTAACTATAGGATACAAACTCTGTAAGTTTTTAAGAATAAAGACTCGATTCAGGGAAACAATTTGGAAAAAACATACAGATAGAAATAAGACTGACTAAAGTTTATATCTTAGCTCTACCACCTACTGACTGTGTGACCTTAGGTAAGAGAATTAATCTCTCTGATTCCTGATTACCTCATTTGTAAAATTGGAATGTTACAGTTCCTATATCATAGAGTTACAGGGAGCATACCTACAAATGTGTAGAACACCTGCTCCAGTCATCTAACACGTAATAAATAAACTAATTTCTGCACCTTTCCTTTCTTTCTTTTCTGAAATTTCCTTTAAGTTTTTTTATTTATTTTTTTAAAGATTTTATTTATTTATTTGAGAGAGAGTGAGGGAGAGAGAGAGAGCACAAGCAGAGGGTTTAGGAGCAGAGGGAGAGGAAGAAGCAGGCTTTCTGCTGATCGGAGCCTGATGTGGGGCTCGATCCCAGGATCCCGAGATCATGACCTGAGCCAAAGGCAGACGCTTAACCCACTGAGCCACCCAGGTGCTCGTGAAATTTCCTTTAAGTTTTAATCAACTTTTTCATCTATTAAAGTTGTCCCTTGTCTCAGAAAAGTATTTTTTAAAATTCTCTGCAGTCCAGGGCGTCTGGGTGGCTCAGTTGTTAAGTGTCTGCCTTCGGCTCAGGTCATGATCCCAGGTCCTGGGATCGAGCCCCGCATCAGGCTCCCTGCTCTGCGGGAAGCCTGCTTCTCCCTCCCCCACTCCCCCTGCTTGTGTTCCCTCTCTTGCTGTGTCTCTCTCTGTCAAATAAATAAATAAAATCTTTAAAGATAAATAAAATAAAATTCTCTGCAGTCCTAAACTGGCAGTAAGTGAGTATTTAAGGATTAGATCTACAGTTACCTATAAAAGATCAAATTTATAAATATCTACAGTTATCTATAGATTGTATAGGAAGAATATTTATAAAATCCACGCTT